>NC_138772.1:205218092-205920592 GCF_965119305.1 Pelophylax lessonae | reverse complement strand
ATGTGTGAGACTTTTTCCCAGCCTGGCCACATACAGAGGCTTAACATCCAAGTAGCACCGTCCGGCATTCTAGGAGCATAAATTACACATAATTTCCTGACAACCTATCGCACTTTTGAAGGCCCTGGAGCACCAGGACAATGGAAACCCCCATAAAATGACCCCATTTTAGAAAGCAAACACCCCAACGTATAATTTTTGAGGCATAATGAGTCCTTTGAACATGTCATTTTTTCCACAAGTTTTTGGAAACTGTGGAAAGAAAATGAAAATGCATTTTTTTTACACAAAGTTGTCCATTTATGAAATATTTCCAACACATAGCATATCAAAAATTGCACCCCAAAATACATTCTGCTATTCCTGCTGAGTATGGCGATACCACATGTGTAACACTTTTACACAGCCTAACCACATACAGAGGCCTAACATCCAAGTAGCACTTTACACAAAGTTGTCCATTTATCCACTTTTAAGACTGGGCCTATTTTTGACACTTGGTGTTTACAAGCTAAAATCATTTTTTTTGCTAGAAAACTACTTAGAACCCCCAAACATTATATATATATATTTTTTTTAGCAGAGACCCTAGAGAATAAAATGGAGATCATTGTAATATTTTTTATCACACCATATTTGCGCAGCAGCCTTCCAAATGCAATTTTTTTGAAAAATATTCACTTTTTTTAATTAAAATATAAGAAAACAGTAAATTTAGCCCAATTTTTTTCCATAATATGAAAGATAATGTTACGCCAAGTAATTAGATACCCAACATGTCATGCTTCAAAATTGCGCACGCTCACGGAATGGCGCCAAACATTGGTACTTAAAAATCCCCATAGGCAACATTTTAAAAATTTCTACAGGTTACTAGCTTAGAGTTACAGAGGAGGTCTAGGGCTCAAATTATTGCTCTCGCTCTAGCGATCGTGGCGATACCTCACATGTGTGGTTTGAACACCGTTTACATATGTGGGCGGGACTTGCGTATGCATTCGCTTCTGCGCGCGAGCTAACAGGGACAGGGCGCTTTCATTTTTTTTTTCCTATTTATTTTATTTATTATTTTTTCATTTTACACAGTTTTAAAAAAAAGAACGTTTTGATCATTTTTATTCCTATTACAAGGAATGTAAACATCCCTTGTAATAGAAATAGGCATGACAGGTCCTCTTTATTGTGAGATCTGGGGTCAAAAAGACCTCACACCTCACAACTACACTAAAAAATAAAAAAATAAAAAAATTGTTGAAAAAGAAAAAAAAAAAAAAAGCGGCCCTTTAAACCGGTTTCTAGGCAACGACTTTTGACGTAGCTCCGGTCCTCCAAGACCATAGAGTCGAGTGAGGGCCATCTTGCCCTCACTCGACTTCCTGTCTCTGAGGATCCGAGACTGGATAGTTTTCCCCGCTGCCAGCGGGTCCGGTAAGCTGGGAAAACGTCTGGGACACGGCGGGAGGGGGGGGGGCACCTCTTCCCCTGCACCGTAAGGGTAATTCTGTGGTGAATTCGCCACTAGGACCACCCTTATCTGAAAGCCAACCGCCTGCGGTTTAAAAAAATACCGGGTTTATGGCAGCTATCTGCTGCCATAACCCCAGTATTTAGCTTTTAATGGCCGATGTATATAGTCGTTAGGCGGTCGGTAAGTGATTGCATGTATATAGCAAAAATTGCACCCCAAAATACATTGTATAAAGGAAAGTGTACAGGAATAGTCCGAGTCCATCTCCGATCCGCTACTATAAGCGATTTCAAATTTCGAATCGGATTTGGATACTGATGAGAGCTCCCCAATGCTCTCATCAGTCATGGAGAGGACCTGAAGGGCCTCCTCGCTGCTGTACATCCTTTTTGACATGCTGGCTGTGATGGGCTGTGCAACGGGTGACGGTTGACTGCGGATGATCACTGATGGGTGGCAGGTGAGTGATAGGTAGCAGGTGACGGTCACTGATGGGTTGACAGATGACGATGACTGATGGGTTGACAGGTGACGATGACTGATGGGTTGACAGGTGACGATGACTGATAGGGTGACAGATGGCGATGACTGATGGGGTGACAGATGACGATGACTGATGGGGCGACAGGTGACGATGACTGATGGGGTGACAGGCGACGATGATTGATGGGTTGACAGATGACGATCACTGATGGGGGGACAGGTGACGATGATTGATGGGGTGACAGAGGACGATCACTGATGGGGTGACAGATGACGATCACTGATGGGGTGACAGGTGACGATGATTGATGGGGTGACAGATGACGATCACTGATGGGATGACAAGTGACGATGATTGATGGGGTGACAGGTGACGATGACTGATGGGGTGACAGGTGACGATGACTGATGGGGTGACAGGTGACGGTGATTGATAGGGTGACAGGTGACGGCGATGGTCACCGATGGGTGACAGGTGACGGGTGATGGTGCACGGTGGTACTGATGGCAGTCTCTGGTGACCGGTGAACTTTGGGCTACGTTCACATGTGGGCGTAGCGATCATGGGCAGAATCACTGTGATTCTGCCCGCGATCCGGAAATCATTGCAAATCGCGGGGCGCCTGTGCGTTGCCCGTGATTTGCAATAGCACCCCAAATGCTGTGCGATGTGCAATCGCATTAACATCGCGCAAACAACGCATGACGCCCCAAAGAAACTCTTGTACCTTTTTTGGGCGTCATGCGTTGTTTGCGCGATGTTACCGCGATTCGGCAGGCGGAAATCACGGCAACATCGCACAGCGTTTGGGGTGCTATTGTAAATCACGGGCAAAACGCACAGGCGTCCCGCGATTTGCAATGATTTCCGGATCACGGGCAGAATCGCTGTGATTCTGCCCGCGATTGCTACGCTCACATGTGAAAGTTATGGGTGTCAATTTCTGGGCACTGATGAGGTGACTGTTGGGTGACAGGTGCAATTGGGGGGGCTGAGGACTGTGTGGGGACAAGTTTATTTGTGTGATTTTACTTTTACAGGTACACAGAGCAGTAACTCACTGTTTCTAACTCTGCTCTCCTCACATTGGAAACTGTGTGAGGGGAGAAGAGCTAGTAACAGTGAGTTACTGCTCTGTGTTTACATTTTGTGATCGGCTGTGAATGGATTCACAGCCGATCACATAGTAAACAGTCACTGTCAGTGACTGTTTACTACTGCTGGTGACTAGCTGTGTTCCTAGGGAACACAGAGCCACCGACATGACCGCGCTGCGCGCTCCCGATCGCGCATGCGCGGTCATCTTCTGGGCTCCTCTATTGTGACCGGCTGTGTCATTGGAACACAGCCGATCACGTGGGAAACAGCCATGCCCATTGGCTGTTTCCCCCCTGCCGGTGACGGGCTGTGTCCCGGGGACACGCCGACACCGGCAGTGCAGGGCGGCGCGCACACGATCGCGCGCCTGCCCTGCCTGAATGGGCCACCGTCATATGACGGCGGCCCAGAACAATGGTCGCACCGCTCCGCCATAATATGACGGCGGGCGGGCGGCAACTGGTTAAATATAAATTGTTTTAATTTTTTTTCTTTTCTGTCATATTTCAGGATGTTAGTAAAAAAATGTGGCTTGTCAGTAAGTTTTTTCTAGTTTTTCTCAGTAAAAAAAGTTGTGAGGGGTTGGAAACACTGCTTCCCATACATGGATAGACCAGAGAGAGAAGAGCCCAACTCCGAACTTCAGAGAGAACACAAGGCCTGCCTCCCTTGATATTAAGAGTCCACCACTAGGGGCGGTGTTTTGAACATCAGGGAGTTACCTGGCAGCGCATATAACTCTTTCCTGATCAAGGGACACCATTATCAGCACAATTACAACATACTGTGCAAACAGTTGGAAATATTAAACATATAAGAATATTACAAGTGAGATGCCATGGACTGCCCTTCCTGCTGTCTTTAGCTCCCTATTGCCAAGTGAAACTGCTTAATAGAGAGCCCAGGAGCTTGGAAAGTGGTAGCACAACCATGAGATATCTGTTTGCAGTTTGCTTAAATATGCGTCCCAAATTTTTGGAGAAATAGGTCACGCTGCAAGTAAACTGCAAGTAAAGTAAGCATACATGCAGGAATCTAAGTCTGTTTTACCATCCTAAAGCCAGGTTACAAAATTTTGAAACCACTCACAAGTGCATTTAATCTTCGTTTTCTCGCATGTGAACAATTATTCTAGCATTGTTTGTAAATCACATCCAGAATGAGACTGTTTTGAGAATTAAAAAATATCAATCTGTTATTTTAATAGATGTCTCAGATGCACATCCATATCTCTGTTCTCAGCAAGACTAATAAAAATGTACAAAAGTAATATTGTTGAATTAGTTTGACCTGTTATTATAGGACAGGCATGTTTGTTTTTCATTTATTTTCTACATATTTTCTTTAATTCCCAAATGCCTACGCCTGGGGCCTGAAAAGGCTAGTTTCTTAAAAAAGATGCCTGTTCATTTTATGAAATTCATTACATTCATTACATTGCTATAGGGAATTCACATAGATTTTTGTTTCTATGTTCTTACACTACGCTTGGGTGATCTGACTGGATCGATCTGAGAAAAAAATGTGTACGTACTGATGAGTGGCTGTACAAGAAATCCTTATTCTTGTAGCCTTATTTCACCCCATGAAGTACAGTACTTTGTTAAATGTTCTCTAACTACAAGGAACAAAACTTCTTCTAACAAAGTCAACAGAAGCTTGTCAGAGGCAGCCAGGCCTTGCAGCTGCCTTGTTAACACAGATATGATAATTTACAATCATTTTTACGGCAATATTTTATTAACATTTTACAAATATTTTCATTGTGGTTTTATTCCTGAACATGTAAAACAGAACTCACAGAAATAAATATGCAGTCAGATAGACACTGTACTAGCGGCCTCTATTTTCATATTCTTGAGGACAACTGTAGCCTTGGTACAAGTTATCCTTTACGGCCTGGTGTTCAGCCAGCGCCCTTTGGCACTTTTTTGTGTAGGCCTCTGGGACCCTGCAGACACTAATCTGTGTTTTCCTATTACCTTGTAGCAGTGATTTTCAGAAGTCTCATGTAATATGTCTCTAGTCTATGACTGTCTCCTGAAGCATGTCCCCAGTCTTTAACAGCAACTCCTATAGCGTGTTCACTGTCTCTGACAGTCCCTTGCAGAATATCTGTAGTCTCTGACATCTGCTGTATCGTGTCCACAGTCTCTGACCATCTATTGTATCATGTCCACAGTCTCTGACCATCTCCTGTATCATGTCTGCAGTTTTTGATCATCATGCCCATTGTCTTTGGCTATTTCCGGTTGTGTGTCTGTTGTCTCCGAAACAGAATTTTCACAAAATTGTATGTGCGGCCCTTTCGTGATGTTGAGGGCTGTACTAGAGGCTCCCATAGTAAGAAAGCTGACCAATACTGCTTTACGGCATGTTCCTTACCCCCCTGAGTACAGTCCTCCTAGTCCAATACTTACCTCTTTCCCCTTTTCAGTGATTCTCACTGAGCAGGGCCCCCATAATCTTTTTTCTGAAGTTTGTCCTTTTCACCCTGTGGACCCATATTTCTATGGGGAGGCTGTATTTTTCATGACTACTGGAGGTTGTCAATAATATGGCTTCCCATTAGAATGAATAGGGCTCACATGCTGATGATATAAAGACCCAGTGGGGATGTACTTGGAAAAATTGTTATGTGGTTCTGGACAGGGTCACACAGTGAATAATGCTGGAACTGGGACAGAAGTAAGTACTGGACCATGGGGGCTGCAGCCGGGGGGGGGGGGGGGTACTTAAAGGATAGATTATGCCAAAGGTTATTCTGTAGCACCACTCTTCTTTTAGAGTAGTTATTCAATGTCTCTAAATATAATTGTGCAGTCTAATAGCCACCAGAATTAGACACACTATTGTCAGAAACCAGCACTCAGTAACAGACCAAGTTATTTTACAACAGTCTATTCGAGGACCCTTGTGCTGCAGTTGGAAAGAAGGTTGACAGTGGCTTAGTTCCTCTACAACAGAAAGATCCATTGGAAGCAGCTTACAGGTCATCTATCAACACGGTCATTAGTCACTCCTTTGGAGAATTGAGGAGGGCAAACCTTGACCATCATGTTCTAACAAAAAACAATGATAATGGTTGTTAGGGTAATCCTAGTAATCCTTTAGAGAGATAAAGCCAATGGAGCTCTGAATGTAATCATGCTGTCAATCTGTATAAGGGTAATAGAAAACACAAGACTCGGAAGTCTCATCTTCAGTCTCATATCACTTCAGCATGTTAGGCCTCACTTGGTAACTTGACTTACAATTATACTTGCGATAGCAACAATAACAATTTACGAGTTTATGAACTGTTACAAATATATGCTTTAACCTGCTGATTTCTACCCAAAACTGAACTTGAAAGAAAAAACCCAGCATCAAGGCAAGTTGATTGTTTACTGTGAGAAATATCATAGTGCAGACATTTTTTCTTAAAGCTTTCTGTGTAAAAGAGAGAGAAAAGAGAAAAAAAAGAGAAAGAAAATGCCTGCAGCAGACATGTTTTGAAATAACTCTGTTGCATTGCAAACAGGGGTTCACGGATCAACCAACCAGATTACCAGCAAAAGGACTGGAGGAACTAGTGCACTAAAGCTGTGTCAGAATGATAATGTTGGTGTGGAAAACACTCGCGCTAGGGGGTTAGTGATATAAGTGTGATCAGGTGTGACAGTGGGATTGCTGCTGTGAACAACCCCAAATGGTAAGCAATGAAATATATGTAATACTAAATATTACCCACAGCGCATATCCTTAAAAAATATTATGCTATAAGGTGTGTTAAACCAAATAGTATGTGGTACTGAATTAAAATGAATAGTACAATATAATAACTCTTGTGCCGTGATATAACTTTTGGCTACTTGTTTGTATTGTAGGATAGGTGTGTGCTCTGTCCGTATCCACCCCTATAAAGTGCTGAAACAGTGCTTATTGTTACTGTGCAATCATATACCAAAAGAATATATACATCAACTATATTGGTATCAATATCAAGTGAAAAGGTATACAAAAAATAAATTTGTAAAAAAAAAAACATATAGTTCAGAGAAATACTAGTGCTAAAAAATACTAGTGCAAAAAGTGGGTGAAAATAATAATATAATTAGTGTCCTAATAGTGCAAAATGTTCTAGCTTCAATGACGGTGTTTCAATAAAAAAATCAGTGCAATGGTGGTGTCACCCTCCGTGATTTTTCATTCCTTTGCATCTGGTAAGAGGCTACCTGTATATTTGGTTAATGTGTAATTGATTCACCCCTATTTCTTGAGGTGTCATCAGAAGTTTCTTTGGAACAATTACTATCAATATATGCCCTTTTCATTTTCACTCTGGTAAGAAGTATACTCAAGAGGTGGTGGGAAACTGTCACATACCTTGCTGAAAATCACTTCAACACCAGTTTGTTTTCTACGTTTTTCCATACCCGTTTATTTTGGAGTTGGAAAGCTGGGATCTGTTCAACACTCGTTTGGACTTTAACACCCTTTTTTGTGGACTTTATTCACATATATAATTTAGATTAGATATTGTTGATTTCAGCATTGTAACACATTGTAGCGCACCAGACTTTTTTCACTAGATACTGTATGTACCTAGAACTCCTGGAGGTGCTCTCTGCATGTTTGGCCTCTGAATGTGGCCAGGCTGTGTAAAAGTCTCACACATGTAGTATCGCCATACTCAGGAGGAGTAGCAGAATGTATTTTGGGGTTCAATTTTTGCTATGTACATGCCATGCATTAGAAATATGTTTTAAATTGACAACTATATGTAAAAAAAATAAGTTTTCATTTTCTTTTCACATTTTCCAAAAACTTGTGGAAAACGTATGCATGAATAATTGTCATTCAAAGCGTGAGAGCACTGAAAGCTGAAAATTGGTCTGGGCAGGAAGGGGGTGAAAGTGCCCTGTATTGCAGTAGTTAAAGTAAGAGAAAAGATACTAATACAATATATGCATATGAAAGATAAGCTAGCAATGAAAAATACATTAACTAACTTGGGAGTTTGTATATGATAGAGTAATTAAAGCGGAGTTCCGGCCTCAAATATCCTTTTTAACTAAAAATACCCCAATAATACTAATCCATCGCCCTTTACAGAACCGCTATTCTCATACCTACAAGGTATACAGTATTGGATTTTAGTCAAAATCTTACTTTTAAAAACGCTGTCTGAGCGTGGCCATCTTGGATGTGGGCATCTGAAGCCGCAGTGTAATCTGCTGTGTCCTTCTTCCTATTTCCAGGGAGTGTTCTGGGAGTTCTTACTGATTCCAGCCTCCTGGGAGTGATGACAAACAGCTCCCAGGATGCAATGCAAAGGCGGAAGTGATGTAGATGGCCATGGCCACAGAGGGGGGAGAAGGAGGAAGTACAATAAAAAATACCCTGAAAATAAGGTAAGGGACCCCCAAAAAAAATTGAAAATGCCCTAATGTTGATCAGCATAGCGAGCACTCCAGGAATCACTAAAGTTGCAAAATAGGCCGGAACTCCACTTTAATACTATAGCTCTGGGAAAGAAACTGTATGTCAGTCTATTTGTGCGAGTCTTGATTGCTCTGTATCTTTTTCCTGAGGGCAGTTCAATAAACACAATGAACACACTACAGTATATCCTAGAGTGAATTAAAGTGGTTGTTAACCCTTACATATACCCAGTGACGTGACTGGCCTTAGGTGATACACAGCTCTTACACTCCTCTCTTCTTCATATTTGTTCAAAGTCCAGACTTTATAAAGCTTATCTGAGCTTTCAGAAAACAGTAGGCAAACAGCTGAAATTACACACTGCAGAGCTCAGTGAGGAGAACTATGGGAGCTGATTGGAGGGAAGGGACCTCCTTTACACAGCACACAATAACAGAGCTGAGACTGTCAATAACAGGCCGTGTGCTGCTTCTTCCCAATTTCATCTGCGTTTCATCAGCGGTTCAAGCCACCCACCACCAGCGGCTCAAGCCTCGCTTTGGACAGCCACTCCAGGTAGTATTGACGTCACATTCGCCTCTCCTTCCGCTGTGCGTCTGCCATGGAGGGGTCCTCCGGTTTGACATGGCCGGCCACGGTGACACCACCACCGCTCTATTCCTCATTCGCCTCTTTTCCATCTGGCATCATGTGAGCCTGACCGTCCTCCTTCACGACTCACTGGGACACCCCTGCATTACCATCTCCACAGCCTGAAGTACAGCACGGCCATCTGTACTTCTGCACCATCCTGGCTGGTCCCATGTCTTCAACAGTGAGTCCGCTAGAAACTTTTATGTGAGTCATCTTCACCCTTTGGTTGTATATTGCAGATTTGGTGTCCTTGCATAAGACTTGCTGATGTCTCACTCACAGTTGTATTATCTTGGAATTGTCTTCAAATAAACTTTTTATATCATATCTACACAAAGGGTGTTGCACCATTTATGATAACTGTTGCCATCATCACCCACAACATATTGGGCTCATTAAGCGCTTACATGTGGCTATTGTTGTTGTGACTTTACTTATTGAGCACCCTTTCTGGTGTATCATTTTCACATAGCTGTTCCATGACCCCCATGTGCCAATTGTCATTATGGAGGAGGTGCAGGTCCTGGTATTTTAGCGCCGGACTACTTTTGTGTTTTCAGTGACGCTTTTGCTGCCAGAGCTATATTTGCATTTTCTGCACATATGTTTAAAAAATAATTTTAGGCATGACCACCAAAACAAAGTATACTTTAAAAAAAAATTACCCTGGAAGATAAAATAGTGGCAGTTTCAATTTTGGTGGTTTACTAAGTGCAAAATTTCAGTAAAAAATGCACAAATGCAATGTATTTTTTTGTGAAATATTGAAGATTTCCTCACTTTGGAGGGAATTCTTCTCACATTCTGTTTTGGATATTGGACAGGAAGTGAAGGAAAATCTCCCCAATGACACACAGGGGGAGATGTACTAAAACTGGTGCACACAGAATCTGGGGCAGCTGTGCATAGTAATCAATCAGCTTCTAACTTCAGCTTGTTCAGTTAACCTTTGACAATAAAACCTAGAAGCTGATTGGTTACTATCCACAGCTGCGCCAGATTCTGTGTACACGAGTTTTAGTAAATCTTCCCTAGAGAGTGCAAAAAAATAGCTTGCATGGGTTATTCCTTTCTCCTACTCTTTCCAGAAGGAAAAAAAAGTGTTTGCCTTTAGTTCTAAGTTTAACGTGTACACCAGTTTGCGAGGAATTATCGTGGGCAGAATTAAAATCAATATATAACATCCTAGCATTAGTGTTGGGTGCTTTTGATGGCTCAAGGTTGCATGCAATTCAATAAAATAGCATCATCAGTTGATTTGTTTGGTTAGTAGGTGAATATGGATATGTGCATTGGATATGTGTATAGCAGAGCACCCCTGAATTCAGGGCAGTCTAGTTCCTAAACTAAAAAAAATGTGCTAACATGCAGAGGTGGATTAGGTACTTTGTTTCCACTTCAAGTTTGCTTTTAAAGGTAAAACTTGACAACCACATCAGTCGTAAAGCTGACTGCAAGAGTAATGTTTGCGGAACAAAACGGATTTTTGCATGCACCAGTAGACAGATCTTGGCTGTAGTTTACCAGAGGTAAGTCTTAAGCCAGCGTAAGCTTTTCCCCATGATGTATTGATTTTCATTTCTTTATTTTTATTCATTTAGTAGATTTGAAGATGAACATTGATTTTGTAGATTTAAAAAAAAATGCAAGAACTGGAGTGGTACATTAAATAATCCAAATATTTACTTAACTTTTTTTGGTTTTAGCCTTCTTTGTGTATTGTATTATCAAGACATCTTTTAGCTTTGGCATTCATTTGCATCTTGTGCCTGTTTGATAAACAGTACATTTGAAAAGGTGTACAGCACTGAACTCACCAGCCTGCTGTGAAGTTATGGAAAAGTTGACAGAGTGAATAACACTTTAAAAGACATGCCTCCTACATAGCAATATATACACATTTTAGCAACTTGGGGACTGTCCAACACTTTATTTTTGCTGTTAAAGACACCAAGGGACGTGTGAAAGTGGCAGTTATTTAGACAAGTAAGTGGGCTTGTAACCTTTCAAGTGGAGAAAGAAGTATTTATGTATATAAAACCAGATACTTAGGAAACTGCCTGGTATATGTGGAACATGCTGTAACAAACTTGGCAAGACTAAGCCAAAAGCATATGAGATGACTCTGGATTACATGGTTCAAAAGGTTCCTTTTAAGTCTTCTGCCAGTGTCGCGTTCAGGTAACACAAATGTAAGGATTAACTGAGCAGTTAAATTACAAACTTCAAGGCTGTTAAACACCATTTGAAGTTGGGCCCCCCAAAATAAATCTTTGCATGTATCTTTGGGACTTACACGCCCTTAGAATGGTGTTGTGTATGGCTTTCAAGCAAGAATGTTTTACATATAGTGTGATTTAGCACATTCATTGGTTTACCATTTAGTTTTCTAAAAAGAAGAACTGAAGCTGCAATGGTTTTACCATGACAA
This sequence comes from Pelophylax lessonae, assembly GCF_965119305.1. Taxonomy (NCBI): domain Eukaryota; kingdom Metazoa; phylum Chordata; class Amphibia; order Anura; family Ranidae; genus Pelophylax; species Pelophylax lessonae. The sequence continues at coordinate 205,909,051 of NC_138772.1, read as the reverse complement.
TGCAGAACTAATTCAGTCACACACAGTAATTTTTTTTTTTTTTTTTGTGGGAGTAATTATATTTAAAGTGAAACACATACTTCATTCTCATAAGAAAATACTTATAGTGCTATAACCCAAGTTTAGAACAAAATCAGCTTAAGGAACATCACTTACTATCAGTATGATGTGTCCTTTGTGCTGCTGTCTTCTGGTTTATTCGAAATTGTCCTCCTCTGATTCACCATCCACCTCTATTGTTATAATCCTCAGGTGTCGCAGGAGTTACTAAAACTGAGGGACTGTGAGGTGCTCATCAAGAGTGCCCAACTATGCCTGCCCTTTCTGCTTGCCATTTATAGAAGTCAAACTATTATTATTATTATACAGGACTTATCTAACGCCAACAGTTTATCCCTTCTTTGAATTAAACACGATCTATGAACAAAGGAGGTGGACCTTTCAATCATCCACCCATCTTCCCATTTATAAATTGCTTTTCATTCATATAAGCTATGGTACAGCCTCCATGAATGGCGGAGCTGGGCAGAAAGAGTGGGCATAGTGTACCTTGATGAATGCCTGGTAAAGCTCTCTCAGTTTTATCAATCCCTGCTGCACCAGGAGATTACAGCGGCAGATTTGAGGGGGGGGGGGGGTTTAGAGGAGGACGATTTCTACTAATCAAGAAGAAGACAGCAGCATGTGGGTCACATCAAAATAATAGTTAGTAACATCTCTTGTGCGGATTTTTTTTCTTTTTTACTAAACCTAAGCTTGCCATACATGGATCAAAATTTGCCGGTTCAGCAAGGACTGGAGGAATTTTCGATCCATGTATGGGCAGGATTGTTGTACAGAAGCCAGTCTACCAATTGACTTCTGCACAACCACCCTGTTGGCAAATTGCGGCTCAATCAGTGTATTCTGGTGGTGGGGAAGTATCCCAGCTGTTAGAATACAATATCTCAGCGTGGAGATCACACTCAATGTGGATGGGGGAATCAAGTCCTTTTTTTTTTCATTCAACCTTCTGGTTGAACACATAAATTACTAATGTATGCACAACTTTAGCCTTTAAAGTGATTCACTGCTTTCAAGTGACTTTTCAGTTACAAAATGTTTAGAAAGCAGTAATACGCAGCTAGAATAGTTATCACAAACCTTTGGAAATCCCCCTCGTCCCATACATTGGAGGAAGTAATAACACAGTTAAAATTGCAATGACATTGTGTAAAACTCCTTCATGTTAAAGAGTTTAGATTCTCCTCTTTCCTAAAATTCTGGGAGCCATAGCTGGGACACCCTAAGGCCTCTACAAGTCTCTTATTGTAATCCTGCTTACTGTATTTTATAGATTATATTTCTTTAGTCTGAAGACATACACTCTGTATCTATCTGGTTACTACATCATTAATAGCTCTTCTCTCCTTAGTAGAGAAGCGTCTGGGTTATCACTATGGAGGGGTTGATGGTCTCCATCCTGGTAAATTTTGTTCCAATCGCGGTCTCAGGGGGGTAATGGCGATCAACTTTCACCTGTTTATACTAACTGGCAGGGACTTACTATGGCAGTAATGGTGAACCTTGGCACCCCAGATGTTTTGGAACTACATTTCCCATGATGCTCATGCACTCTGCAGTGTATGGGAAATGTAGTTCCAAAACATCTGGGGTGCCAAGGTTCGCCATCACTGTACTACGGTGATTGTTTTACTAATGCTATTGTTGAATGTTTCTCATTTTCCCCCTCTCCTTTTTACATTATTTCTATCTAATAGTGTTTGATTGGACTATTACACTTGATATTGTACGTTAACATGCACTACTATATGATGTCCATTGTTCCCTCTTTATATTTGAAAAATGCCAATAAATATTTCGAGGATAAAAATCTTTAGAAAGCAAAATGGCTTCCCAGCTGTGTAAGATCAAAAGGTATGCTGGGTTTGCTATTATTGTGACTCTAATCATACTATGATTTCACACATAATGGTCTAAGATGGGGATAATAGAGAAGGTGGGGTTGATTTATTAAAGGAATAGAGGATGTTCACATTTTAAAGTGTATTTTCATTTACTGAATGAAGTGAAAGAAGCATTTTCTGTTGTACATGAAACAAAAAGTTAGGCAATTCAGTTTCACAGCTGATGATTTATCCTTAAGAGAACTTTGACCACAACACTATATTTCTTCCCATTTTTCTATCTCTCAGGCATTATACTTTGTGTAGGTCAGACAATCCAATCTACCCAAATATGAAAACCGGGAGCCAACCTATCTTTGTGGTTATATTTTTGTGTAAATTATCAAGTTTATGATCATGATGTGTAATGTTAACATTTATTTCAGCCATAATGCTTTGAGAATTCATTTTTATGCATTCTTATGTCAAGCTCTGCAAGGTAAGAATTCGGCTTTTACATTTCTAACCATGCAAGACTTAAAATTGAGATAAAGTGTTTAGTTTCACTTACAAAGTAAGGAAATGGCATTAAGCCATATTTAAGTATGTTGATGTTTACATTTGTTAACTCCGAACTGTTTGTTGTAGGGTGATATGCCTCATTTGGATGTAGTTAAGTTAGTAGAATACTCTTGGAAGCTAATGTTGCGTTCTTTGTCAATTTTTAAGTGTAGTTGTGCAGTTTTAGCTCTGGAAGTAATACATAAGCAAGAAATAATTTATAAAAATCTCATGTGATTGTAATTTATAGCCTCATAACCTGCCAAAGTGTCCCTGTGTGTTGTCCCAAAGAGCAGTTGTTCTTTCTCTTATCATATATCCTGTGTGCATTCCACTAAGTGGAAAAGTGATGAACAGCCGACTTATCCCCAAGACCCCTAATTTATAAGCAATATGTAATTTTTCTCCCCTATAGCACACCTGTCTGATCTAATTGAGTTGTATGAGGACATTGCTGAGGGCCTATCATGTTTACGGAAAATCTAGTACACTCTGTTCTCCCCATTGTTTCTTAATTCACATTCCAAACTTATTTTGATAGAATTTAGGGCAGGCTCAGTAAAGTGAAAATTGAGGGTAATCATGTCTCAATTTTTCTGTACCATGTATGATGCCATTAATACTTTGCCAGGATTCTGATCTATTTAAAGCGGTTGTAAAGGCAAAAGTTTTTTTTTGTTTAACCTTAATGCATCTTTTGCATTAAGGTAAAAAAGCCTTTCAATAGCATTGCCCCCCAACCGCCCCCCCCAACACTTACCTAAGTGCTGTATAGATCCAGCGATGTGCCCATCTTCAGTTCTTCTCTCTCTCATAAGCTTCTCTGAGGGCAGCAGTAGGAATTGGCCTGCTGCTGTCAGTCAAATCATGTGAGCAGGTAGTGTGGGACGAAGACAAGCCACACTGTGTGTGTCTATGGACGTACATTCGCCCCCATAGCAAGCGGCTTGCATTGGGGTTAGGCACAGGAGAAAAGCCATCAATATCACCGGTGGGCATACCCAGAAGAGGAGGTTTGGGATATTCTGTGAAATTATTTTAAGAAAATAAATAAATAATAACAGAGTTTATAATCAAATCCTATAGATACATTTTATTGGACTGTGCTCACAGTTCTCTAATAAATGCATCTTATACTCTAAAAAAATGAATAGGATTAAGCCTTTAAAGCGTTACTAAACCCAGGACTCTGCATTCATTATATCTGGTCTCCCACAGTACACAGAACATGGAAATGCAATTATTTTAGAAAATGGAAACTGCTAAATTCCTTTTCTCGTCAGCAGTATATAGCAGTCTTGTGACTTCAATCAGTTCCTTGTAAAGCTTGTAGGAGGAGTTTTCATACTACACTGAGCTGTTCTTTCAGGATCCAGGACCCCTGACTTTCTGTCTGGTCAGTGCTGATTGGCCCTGTGCTGATCACATGCACTCTCCCAAGAAAAAATAAAAAAAACCTCTTGCAATACACACTAAACTGTGCATGTGCAGCCTGATTCCAAAGTTTCTATCTTATCAGGACCTGTTCTGGAGTCAGTGAAAGAAGAGGAGGATCTGTGCATACAGGATCAAACAGCCTTTTTGCACAATGCAGAGGATTAACCCCTTAGGTTTCACAGTGAGTATAACAAGCGTGCTTTACTGCAGATACAGACTGATTTTACTGTTGTGGGTTTAGCAACACTTTAAGTTAATAATATTGCTTACAGAATGCCCAATCAAAATTACTTTCTGAACCGGCTCTTAGGCTGGCTATACATTTTACAATTTTCTTATACAATTTCCTTTAGATTTACCTTCAACTATGCAGTAGAAGGGCCTGCCTGATTGCATGCAAATCAAAAGTCTTTAAATTTAACCTCATATTATATGGTTTTGGTAAATCTAAAAGAAAATTGTACAAGAAAATTGTATAACATATGATCAGCCTTAGACAGTTGTTACCAGAACAGGTGGCCCTATTGGAAGATTTGCTCTCTATTCCTACTCTGGTGACAACTCAAAATGCATATTTTTCCTCATTTTTAGTCCTGTTGACAAAGTTCTGTTTTAGCTAATTACTCAAGATACCCTCTAGCTATTTTCCATTTATTTTTCCCAAATCAATTATATTAATCATGTAGATATTAAACATTTTAGCCAGGAAATTCAAAACTGCAACTGGGGGAGGTTTGTGGTCTTCTGTACAATCAGATATGCACAGTCTATAAACCAAGTGCTCAGAGGGAAAGAGGAGCTATAGTGGTTGATTTTTTCAAATTGGAAAAAATCACATAAAAGGCCCAGTTCACATCTAGTCTAATCACAATGTTGCCAACCAAGCCCTGATGAAGTTGTTCCCAGACTCTTAGGGGTTTCTTTTTTAAGGCTAGAGAGGGCAGAATTAGTCACAATTTTGCAGAGAAATCAATATGCTTCTAACCTCAGCTTATTTTAAATTAAGCTTTAGCAAAAAAAACCTGGAAGCTGATTGGTTTCTCTGCAGAATTGTGACTAATTTTGCCCTCTCTAGCTTTAGTAAATAAACCCCTTAGCGAAGTTAGTGAAGTTGGTGTTAGGTTGAGCTATGATTAAGCACTGACACAAGTGCAAAACGCTTAAATTGTTTTTGTTCCTGTACCTCTGCTATGCTGTATGGATTTTATCCATCCAAATAAATGTAAATTGCATTGGAGTGCGGCCGTCCAGACATCTTCCGTTTTTGCATTTGGTGTTAAGTTATTAACTTTAAGGTCATTACAGAGGACAAGTGGGCACTGTTCATCGGGTCCGCCGGGCACACGCGCGGGGGGGGTCCGTGACCGAGCGGGAGCGCGCATCCGGCGGCGCGCGCGGGCTCCCCAGAGCCTTACAGGCTAGTGACGTACCCCTACGTCACTTTGCCTGTGAGGGGCTGAACGCCTCAGTATATGTACTTGCGGCGGTCGGCAAGTGGTTAAATGAGCATCAAACCCTTACAATGCATGTGGCCCCACTGCAAGGGATAGCTTTAGGCCCTGTTTACACCTGAACGTTTTTCAGCTTGTAAAATGCCCAGCTCTAAAGCTCCATAATGCCCAACAAGCAAAATCCCATTAATTTCAATGGCCCCTGTTCACATCTGAGCGTTCTGTCACCTGTAGCAAAACACTTAAAGCTCAAAAAAGCACATGATCTACTTTTTGACAGATTACAAGCATTTTTGGCCCCAAAGACTTCAATAGAAATGCCTGACTTGTATAACGCTCGTAAAACGCTTAAATAGAAAAACGCTCCACCCCTAATTTCCTCTCCTTCTCCTCCCCTTAGTGCTTTTTATTGGCTAAACAAAAATGCCTGAAGCTGTAAAATGCTTGTAATACACTTCTCAAACGCTTTAAAAAAAGCTTGTAAAAAGCTGCAGAAAAATCTTAACCACTTAACGACTGCCTACCGCAGATTTACTGCGGCAGGCAGCCGCTCCTGGGCAAAGCAGCGTAGGTCTACATCGCCTGCTCTCAGGAGGCTAGGGGGTGAGCGCACGCCGGTGGCAGCGCACTCCTGCCCTCGCTTGTCAGCGGGGAAACCGATGCGTGTGTCAGGCGGCTCCGATTCCCCACTGAGAGAGAAGGACGGTCGGCTGTTGTAAACACAGCTGACCGTCCTTCTCCCTAAAATGATTATAGAGATCATGTGATCCTTTTATATAGGATCACATGTCTCTATGGTCATTTCAGAAGCCACGCCCCCACACAGTTAGAATCACTCCCCTAGGGTCACATTTACCACTTGATGACCTATACTGTTAACCCCTTCCCTGCCAGTGTCATTATTACAGTAACAGTGCATATTTTTAGCACCGATTACTGTAGTAATGTAACTGGTCCCCCCAAAAGTGTCAAAAATGTCAGTCAGGGGTCCGATCTGTCGGCCGCAATGTCGCAGTCCCGCACAAAATCGCAGATCGCCGCCATTACTAGTAAAAAAAAAAAAACAAAACAATAAAAATGACATAAATCTTTCCCGTAGTTAGTAGATGCGATAACTTTTGCGCAAACCAATCAAAATACGCTTATTGCGATTTTTTTCTACCAAAAATATGTAGCAGAAAACAAATTGGCCTAAAATGTTAAAACATTTTTATTTTTTAATTTTTTTTTGAGAATGTCATATAGCAGAATGGGAAAAAATATAGTTTTTTTTTTTTTCAAAATTGTCGCTCTTTTTTTGTTTAAAGCAAAAAAAATTAAAACTGCACAGGTGATCAAATACCACCAAAAGAACGCTATAGTTGTGGGGAAAAAAGGACGTCAATTTTGTTTGGGTACATGGTTGAACGACCGCTCAATTGTCCATTAAAGTAATGCAGTGTCGAATCGCAAAATAGGGCCTGGTCATTAAGGGGGCAAATCCTTCCGGTCTTAAAGTAGTTAAAAAATGACCGAAAAACATCAGTAAATCAATACGCTCAGGTGTGAATGGAGCCTTAGAGATCCCTAGAGCTAGGCTTTAAGTTCTAAGAATATGTTAACTTCTAAAGTAATATTTTACCCTAATTTATTTTTGCATTTCAGAAATGATTAAGAAATCCGTCACTGTTACGCAATCAATGGTTGCCATTTAAAGCTGTGGTGGAAGATCCCTGACTACATGTTGCTGTTGACAAAGTGAATCAAACGTCTGTATTCAGATCAATGCATGTTTGGTTCCATTATAGTTGAAGTATTTTCAGCCAAGGAAAGTTTTAAAAAATGACATTTCCAGCACTCGGTTATGAAGAAGCTCCACTTACTAAAAATGAACTGCATAACAGAGACGTAATGTACAAGTCAAAAACAGACACTGAAGACATCTGTCTATCCATCACTTTTCACAAGATTGCGTCTGCTGACCTATGTGACGTCACAGGTCACATGTATGTTAGTCACTGCAATGACGTAACATACTACACTTACAAGAAATCTTTTTTTTATTGGTTTGAAAAGTGAAGTGATTATGCTGTGATTTTATAGGACAGCAGCGCTGTAGTGTTGACTTATAGATGCTCTTGATCCTTCTGCTAAACATGATTAATACTTTAATTATAAGTCATGAATCACTTTTCGTATTAAACTAGTGAAAACTCTTGTATACACTTTATATCATGTATGAAGCCAGTGGAGGTGCTTTGTAAGCAGCTGTTGAGTTTACTTCATCTTCCCCAGAATTTAAGCACTCATTATATTTTACTGCACTGGATATAAAAGTTTCTTGAATAGGAAAATGTAATTTTTGGCTTTAAGTTAACAGCAGATTTGTTTTTAAGAAGCAGTTTATATTCACTAAAAAATATATATGGGGTGTAATTAAAAATAGAAAAAACATGTCCTAGATGAATATGGCATTTTGTGCTCGTGGAATAAAGCTGTTATTTTTGATAGATGACCTAGCATAACATACTCTATGTATTGCATACATCGTGGGAGCCAAGCACTTGTGTTGTAAAATAAACTTGCAATAGAGAGCTTACTGTTTTCATTAAACGTAATAGTGCTGGAAACTCTTTGAGACGGCCCTATAATAACAATAGAGGGCACAAAACACTTTACAAACACATATTTACTTGGGTTTCAAAATGCAAGACATGCACAGGCAACTGTTTATTTTACAGCATCAGTACATACTGTTTTATGTTATAGAAATGATAGAGTATGTCTCCCATTTATATTGTGATTCATAGAACAACAATGGTGGTAAGTAAATGGTGGGCCTAATAAGGAGACCTTCAATGATACTAAAGGGACCCATAAAGGTGTGAAGGGAGATGAGCTGAAGTGAACCAATTACTTTAAATACTTTACATTGCCATGACCAGGAATGGATGTTTGAAGTGAATCCAGGGTTGAATTACTTTACCACTTTTCACACTTTAGTAAATCTTACATAAACTGTATCTTTATGGCTTAAAGCCCAACTCTGTGCTTTGTACAGCCCCCTTTCCCAAATTAGCCCCCATTTGTGGGTCCCACTTGCAGAACTACATGCTTTTTGTGTTTTATCACTCATGATTTCTTAAAGCGGAGTTCCACCCTAAAAAAAACTTTGCAGCATCAGGTAGAGTAAAAAAAGCTTGAAAAAGAATTAGATAATTCATATTTTTTTTTGTCTCACTTACCTTGTTTTTAATGAAAATTAACTTACCTTCCTTTCTCTTCCTCCTTATGCTGCCGCGGCCCCCGACGTCACTTCCTCCTTTGCATTGCATCCTGGGAGATGAGCATCATCAATCCCAGGATGCAATGGGAATGGCCGGCTGCTACTCTGATTGCCAATCGCAATCTACAGCGCATGCGCAAGATTGCAATCGGCATTTTGGGTAGCTGAAACCAGGAAGAAGGACACAGCGGGGGGCACAGCGGCTTCAGGCGCCCACACCGGAGATGGCCGCGCTCTGCAATCAATTTTAGAGGTAAGATTTTATCTATATTCATTTACTGTACTCTACTGTAATGTGGGAATAGTATTGGTGGAATTGGGGATAGCTTAGGATTAGGGGGGTATTTTTAGGTAAAAAATGTTTTTGTGGCCGGAACTCCGCTTTAACTCTTCAGGCCGGTCATGTGACCGTTGCAAGGTCCTCTTCATCTTCATCTCTTTTCTGGGCTGGATGGTCCTTACTGATGCACAGAGTGGTGCTTCCATGATCACATCAGTGCTACCCTCTGCATCAGTACACTGGAAATGAAAGGTGCCAGAGCTGCTGAAGGTAAGTTGACTGTAAATGATCACCTTGTAAAACAACCCATTCAGTTTAAAATAAAAATGAAAGGAAAAACATGTTTGTATAGATATAAAATACGTTATAAATACCTTATTTCCCTTGCTTATGAGTGATCATATTCCCTCTGTTCTCAGCTACATAACAGCTGGGGGGAGGAGAAGCAATGGCACACTGGGCTTCCTAGTGAATGGCTGTGCAGTGGGGGCATGTCAGGACAAGTCTGATCATTGGAGGAGAGCACACTGAGTTCCCATCATAGCTAGAGAACTGAACAGGGTGTGCTCTCCTGCTTAGCGTGGCCAGTTTTTAATAGGAAAGCAGAGGGACTGGCAGGAACACCTGGGATTTCACATAAAGGAAGCAATACAAAGAGAACAGGATACTTTCTCATACTAGTACATAGTACAGTAGGCATATATCAGGAATATGAAATTTTGGGGGTAACAAGCGCTTTAAAGAGTTAGTTCACATTCACCAAAAAACCTACCTATGCAGATAAGAGATGTCAGTAGATCATGTACCTCCAACTAAGGCAGTGGTTCTCAACTCCAGTCCTCAGGACCCACTAACACACCAGATTTTAAGTATTACCCCCCGGGAGATGCAGACTAGAGTACTGCAATCACTGAGCAGCAAATTATGTCACCTGTGATATATTTCAGTTATCTTGCAAACCCAGGCCTGTTAGTGGGTCCTGAGGACCGGAGTTGAGAACCACTGATCTAAGTTCTGCTCTACGTCAACTCCAATTCTCCTGCAATACAGTTATACTGAACATAATCCGCTTCAACAACATGTCCAAATTCATCCCTCAAAGGGATTTCCCACATCTACAAGCTTATCCTAAGCACCCTCTCTCATGGTAAATCCTACATATATCCAGAAGCTCTATCTACATGCTGGAGGCTATGTGGTCACTATGGCTCAATGCTTCGCATCTGGTGGAGTTGCCCAGCATTGGGGAAATTCTGGTCAGAGATATCTTCATTCATCACCTCTTCTATAGGCCTCTCCTTCCCTCTGACACCCCAGATGGTGTTACTCAGGGTATCAGGACAATATCCCCCGGACATAATCCCCCTGGACAACATCCCCCCATATCCCCCGGGACAACATCCCCCGGGCAATATCCCCCCCCGAAAACATCCCCCTGGACATAGGGTTAGGGTTAGAGGGGGGATATTGTCTAGGGGGATATTGTCCAGGGAGGATATTGTCCGGGGGATGTTGTCCAGGGGGGATATTGTCCGGGGGGATAATGTCCGGGGGATATTGTCCGGGGGGATATTGTCCGGGGGGATATTGTCCTAGAATCGTTACTCAGCATGGATTCTAAACTTTGGCCCTCAAATCTCAACACTCTAGTGGCACATATTTTAATTTCCGTTCCCTTAGCCGTTGCAAGAAAATGAAAAAGCACCCAACCTCCAACCTTAGTTGAAGTACTCTGTATACTAAATGAAAATTGCTGGCTTGGATATGCCTTTGCGAAGGCTAACCTAAAAACTCACTCCTTTATTACAAACTGGAAAGCCTGGCTTACGCGCCAGGAAGGCCCTGGTGAACTTACATAGCACCCTCTCTCAATGCCTCCCTACCTTCAAACTGCCTCTCCCTTTGGCCTCTCCTTTGCTGAGTCTCCACCTGATCGTTGACTACCCTTTACTCAATACTCTGTTCTTATCTTCCAGACAACTACTGTTTAACTTTAAATTGTCCTCCCCTCTGTTGTCACAAAAGTTACAATACTAGTCAACTTTGAATACTCATATTAGCTTGCATATACTCTCATGTGCAACACTGTATGCCTTTCATCTTTTTGCATATTGTACTGCTATTTAATACGCAATAAAACCTCAAAGTTAAAAAAAGAAAAAAGAGACGTCAGTAGATAAAAGCAAATCATGCAGCTTTTACTAAAGTTGAATAATGAAGCTTGCTATAGGTGTAGGCCATGTACATACCTCATAAGGCCTGACTTGAAAACTCTCAGAACCTTGCTAGGATACTGCTAAGTGAGTCCCAGCTATTACTGTTTATCTTTACCATCACAGGAGTGAGCTCTCCTATTTAAGAGCTCAAAGCTACTGCATCAGGGAAGAGAAAGCACGCGTTAGAGGGTTTGAATCAGAAAAAGCTCACTCCTGTGATGGTGAAGGTGATCAGTAATAGCTGGGCTTTGCTTAGCAATGTCTTAGCAACATATTGGGATTTTTCAGGTCAGGCTTCATGAGGCATGTAAATAGCCCACACCTACAGCAAAGGCATTATTCTCTTTTGGTCAAAGCTGCACAGCTTGTTTTATCTACAGACATCTCTTATCTGCATAGGCAGTTTTTGGTAACGGTGAACTATGTCTTTCAGTTCACAGTGCAAGCTTTGGTGAGCTGTGCTTACCCTCTCTCACTTGCAAAATGCTTTTCTGTCTCTGTACATGTGCATGCCTTTTCTGGTGTGTGAACATGGCTGTACCCAGGGGTCATCTGAAGCCATGAAGCGTACCAAAATCAATGAAAAATGTGAATAACTGTCAATTGGAAAGAAATTAATCAATAAAAAAATTGGGAAAACAGGCATAAAACTTTACACAACATGTACATCACATTATGCAGCACATCTGTAACATATCAAACAACATTTCAACACGAATGAAAGAAAGTGATGTAATATAAAAACTGTAAAAATATGTATTTTTGTTAATATACAGTATCAAAAATATATTGTTCAAAACAAATAAGAGTAAGACCAAAAACAAACTTATTAAAACGAATATACTATATATATTTCAATCTATCTATCGATCTATCTATCTACTGTGTGTGTGTATATATATATATATATATATATATATATATATATATATATATATATATATCCATGTATATATATATATAGATATATCCATGTATATATATATATATATATATATATATATATATATATATAGTATCTCACAAAATTGAGTTCATCCCTCACATTTTTATATTATATTTTATCATATCTTTTCATGTGACAACACTGAAGAAATTACAATGTAAAGTAGTGAGTGTACAGCTTGTATAACAGTGTAAATTTTCTGTCCCCTCAAAATAACTCAACACACAGCCATTAATGTCTAAACCGCTGGCAACTAAACTGAGTACACCCCATCAGTACTGGAAATGTCCAAATTGAGCCCAAAGTGTCAATATTTTGTGTGGCCATCATTATTTTCCAGCACTGCCTTAACCCTCTTGGGCATGGAGTTCACCAGAGCTTCACAGGTTGCCACTGGAGTCCTCCTCCATGATAACATCACTGAGCTGGTGGATGTTAAAGACCTTGCACTTCTCCACCTTCTGTTTGAGGATGCCCCACAGTTGCTCAATAGGGTTTAGGTCTGGAGACATGCTTGGCCAGTGCATCACCTTTACCCTCAGCTTCTTTAGCAAGGCAGGGGTCATCTTGGAGGTGTGTTTAGGGTAATTTTCATGTTGGAATACTGACTTACAACCTAGTCTCTGAAGGGAGGGGATCATGCTGGCATTCTTGGTTCCCTCAATGAACTGTAGCTCCCCAGTGCTGGCAGCACTCTTGCAGCCCCAGACCATGACACTCCCACCACCATGCCTGACTGTAGGCAAGACACACTTGCCTTTGTACTCCTCACCTGGTTGACGCCACACACGCTTGACACCATCACCAAATAAGTTAACCTTGGTCTCAACAGACCACAGGACATGGTTCCATTAATCCATTTCCTTAGTCTGCTTGTCTTCAGGAAACTGTTTGCAGGCTTTCTTGTGCATCATCTTTAGAAGAGGCTTTCTTCTGGGACGATAGCCATGCAGACCAATTTGTTGCAGTGTGCAGCAGTCTGAGCACTAATAGGCTGACCCCCCCACCCCTTCAACCTTTGCAGCAATGCTGACAGGACTCATACGTCTATTTCCCAAAGACAACCCCTGGATATGATGCTGAGCACAAGCACTTATCTTCTTTGGTCGACCATGGCGAGGCCTGTTCTGAGTGGAACCTGTCCTGTTAAACCTCTGTATGGTCTTGGCCACCATGCTACATCTCAGTTTCAGGGTCTTGGCAATCTATTAGGCTAGGACATCTTTTTGTAGAGCAACAATTATTCTTTTCAGATCCTCAGAGAGTTCTTTGCCATGAGGTGTCATGTTGAACTTCCAGTGATCAGTATGAGAGAGTGAGAGTGATAACACCAAATTAACACACCTGCTCCCCATTTACACCTGAGACCTTGTAACACGTGTAATGAATCACATTAAAAAGTTTCCTGAGGAGGGAAAATGGCTAACTGGGCCCAATTTGGACATTTTCACTCAAGCTTTGGTAAACTCCATGCCCAAGAGGGTTAAAGCAGTGCAGGAAAATAATGGTGGCCACACAAAATATTAAAACTTTGGACCCAATTTGAACATTTTCACTTAGGGGTGTATTCACTTTTGTTGCCAGTGATTTAGACATTAATGGCTGTGTGTGGAGTTATTTTGAGGGGGCAGCAAATTTACACCGTTATACAAGCTGTACACTCACTACTTTACATTGTAGCACAGTGTCGTTTCTTCAGTGCTGTCACATGAAAAGATATAAAAACATATTTACAAAAATGTAAAAATGTATGTATGTATATATATATATATATATATATATACACACTATATATGTAAACCCTTTCATAAATTTGTTTGAATGTACAGTGTCCACTTTCTCTGGAATAAGGATTTTTAACCCTGTTCTCCTCCATATATGCAAGTTAACAGCAAACATTTTCGAAGACTCATCAAAGAAATGTCTGTTTGAAATGGCCAGCAAAAAAACACTCGGTAACACATGCTCCTGAAATGGATTCATTACAAATTGGGATTTTATGCCATCACTCTTCTATGCTTAATGCAGGTTTACATATTAAAAAGTAAAGCTGGGTACATGTACCTGCAGTTATTGTGGTATGACACTCCTGCTGGCTATCTCAATATACATGTGTATGGTCAAAGTTTTATTAGGTGCCTGGCAGCAAAAGGGTCACTGGTTCGAATCCCAACCATGACACTACCTGCCTGGAGTTTGCATGTTTTCCCTGTGCCTGTGTGGTTTCCTCCTACACTCCAAAGACATGCTGGTAGGTTAATTTGATTGTGTCTAAATCAGTGTTAATTTCGTCGACTAAAAACGACTAAAACTTTTTCGTCGACTAAATTAACACAATTTTAGTCGACTAAAATACGACTAAAACTAAAACAATTCAGATGACTAAAATACGACTAAAACTAAAATGGCATTTTAGTCTTAAGACTAAAATACGACTAAAACTAAAATGGCATTTTAGTCAAAAGACTATAACTAAAACTAAATCAAAATTTGCTGCCAAAATTAACACTGGTGCATTCTCAAAGCTTAATACCATAAATAATAACATATTAGATTTTTCACTCCAGGACCAGCAGTAGTATATAATGAGTTTGGAAATTGTAGAGAAATTCTTAAATAATGCATCACAAATTACTATTGAACTACACCCATTCGATTATAGATGACTAAAATGAGTTTTAAGTCGACTAAAATGTAAGACGTTTTAGTCTACTAAACTGTAGGACGTTTTAGTCGACTAAAATGTACTGGAGTTTTAGTCGACTAAATACGACTAAAACTAAAACACTTGCAGAAGACTAAAATGGGACTAAAACTAAAATGCCATTTTAGTCCTAAGACTAAGACTAAAACTAAATTGAAATTTGCTGCCAAAATTAACACTGGTCTAAATTGGCCCTAGTATGTGTATGCATGAAGGTGAGTTAGGGACCTTAGACTGTAAGCTCCTTGAGGGCAGGGACTGATGTGAATATACAATGTATATGTAAAGCCCTGCGGAAAATTTACGGCGCTTTATAAGTCCCTGAAACAAATAAATAAATATAGAATAAATATTGATTAAATTATGTCAAACATACTGCTTCCGCTTTATTTAATGATTTCAGGTGGCATACATAATTATCAGAAAATGTGAATATAAATGTTGAATGATTATTATAAAAATATAATTAGTTAGCAATTTTGTATATAGAAAGACAACAATAACATGTGACGTCAACTAGGATGACATATGAGATGTCAATATTCATATAACTCATCGTAATAAGACATTTCTTAGCCTGAATGGCTTATAAATATTAGAAAAAAAAAATAGCCTGTATTAAATCGATTCTAAAATATAGTAAAATAAATGGAGTCATTTCTAAAGGCCTTGTTTACCTGCCGCTTAAAACAAGGGGTGCGTAAACCTGAAAACAGAGTTACACCTATGGAGACGTGTTTAAGGTTAGTAAATGTATTGGTGCTTACCTTAGTCAAGGGTACACGCTTGCATTGCGGTTTCAGCTACTTGCGCATCAGATTCGATTTTAGTAAATCAGGCTGAGACTCCATTGTTGTCTCACCATAATGTTGAGGCCTTGTGAGCCAGTTTGTGGCCCTAATAATTCAGACCCTTGTCTCTCTTGGGCTGATTTATTAAAGGGGTTGTTTTTCTTTGTTTCACTTAACCCTGCAAACATGTGGTCATGTCAAACGTCGAATTACGTGCAGTGAAATTAGAAAAACTAGGAACTTCCCTTGTATGTGGTTAAATATTTGAAGCAAAGAACAATTCACTGGGCTAAGTGAAAACATTCGTTCTTAGTAATTCAGTCCCCATGTGTATGTGTGCATAGTGTGTCAGTAGTGTGACTTCCTTAATAATTAATTAACCTTACATTTATATATATATTTTTTTTTTTGACGCACACACACAGCCTGATTTTGAGAAACTGAAATGTGCAAATAAATAGGTTTACATATAAACATATTCCTAAAGTCAGTTTCCTAGGAGAAATAGGACTGCTTGCTGTGTTAAAGATGTATGTAGCTGAACTTTTACTTTGGTTTCAGGCTCGGCACTGGAATAAGCCATAATTATAGCTCTCGGTTGGGTTGTTTACAAAGAGACATGATATTAATATGCGGTACTATAAGCCTTCAGTTACACTGTATAATAATTCGTATGGTCCACATGCATTGAGAGCAAAGAAAAAAATAAATAAAAATGACATCCACATAAGAAAGTAACTTTACAATACACGACATACATCTTTATATTGTAATAAGGGTGCTTAGTGTTCTCTATCTGAAATAGTAAAGCTATCAAATTCACTGTAAAATTGCATCAGATATTATTTGGTATGTATAAAAGTATAGTAATAATTTACAATGTACACATTTGATTATTTTCCACCTATGTAACTAATATAACTAAAAACTGTTTTCATAAGAAAATATTTATGTAAAGAGTTGCCTCAAACACGCATAAGAGTAAAAGGAAGATCTGATATAAAAAAAATACACCTTAGAGGCACATCATATTTAACCTCCCTGGCGGTATGATTATGTCAGGAATTCTGTACCAAAAGCGGTACAATTTTTTGCATGGAAATTTGGCGTTATGTATTATAGGCCTACAATTCTTAGTAATTACTGACTTAAACCTGACCAAAATAAGACTCTAGTAGACATCCCAGATGTGATAAATTTGAAACACAAACGCATGAATTATAATCTAATCAATAATATAATTTTATTTTAATATATATATATATATATATATATATATATATATATATATATATATATATATATATATATATATATATATAATATTATATAATAAAATTATATTATTGATTAGATTATAATTCATGCGTTATATATTCTTTATATATATATATATATATATATATATATATACATATATATATACATATATACATATATAATATAAATGTTATGTGTTTTGTGCAACGTTTGAATTTCCCTCCCAGTTCCTCTCCCATGCAGCATTGTTGCTGCAGGGAACGGAACCAGGAAGTCATTGGCTGGCGATCACAGCAATGGGAGATCATCGCTGGGTCGCCAGGAGAAGGTAAGGGACAGCGCTGCACGCTCTGCACAGCTACCCCGAGTGTGACTCGGGGATACCGATAGTAGCAGGAAAAATCCACCCCAAGTCACGCCCGGGGATACCACTCAGGGGGTTAAAGGGGAACTCCGGATAGAGATATTTTGTCATTTCTGGTTTAGAAAAATAGCTGACAGAATGCAAAGAAGTTAATTTACTAAAGGCAAATAGGCTGTTTACTTTACAAGGGAAGTTACACTCTGCAAGGGAAATTTCCCCAGAGCTTAGTGAATGAGATGAAGCTCTGCTGAGTTCCATCCTCCCGTTTTTTCTCTTGCATTTATTTGAATAATTTTTTGAAAATTGAAGCTTCATGACATTCACTAGCTCAGGGGAAAATTCCCTTGCAAAAGTGAAATGCCACTTTGTCTTTTGTAGGTCACCAACCCTGTATTGAATGAACCATTCACATTTTTTCATACCAAATTACCCCCCCAAAAAATCACCACCTGCAGTTCTGCTTTAAATTTGGCATGTCTCTTTACTTAATGTACCTCCTTCTGTTTTTTTCAGGTAAGTGATGTTTTGCTCTAAACAAATAGCTTTTCTATCTGATCCTCCTTTTACTCTCAAGCATGTTTGCAGAAATTCTTCATATAAATCAAACGCAAGGCTTTCTGCGAATGGACAAGGGGAGAGGAGGTGGAAAAAAAAAACAGTGTATGAGATCCGCAGTGCCGGAGGTAAAGTGTTGGCTGTACTTTCTGTCATCAATAAAAGTACATTTTTTTTACAGTACATATCAGCAATCAGTATGGGGGTTAATAGCAATAATAGAACTTTCTTTCTGCACAAAATAAACAAAAGAAACAAAAAAATCCTCTGCTTGGAGTGCCGCTTTAATATGATATGTATTAAAGTGTATTGTAGTTGTACTGTCTACCCTCAAGTTGTAAAGCGCTGCATAAACTGTCAACTCTATATAAATACTGTATATTAATACAAATAATACCTAGTAATTTATATATGTCTGCAGCCCGCAGACATACGGTTTCTGAACTTTAGGCTCTGTTCACATGAGCTTCTTTGGAGCGTATTGCGTCCCGCGATTTTGTTTGCGCGATGTTGCCGCGATTCGGCAGGCGGAAATCGCGGCAACATCGCTCTGCGTTTGGGGGGCTATTGCAAATCAACGGGCAACGCTAGGCGTCCCGCGATTTGCAATAATCTCTGGATCGCAGGCAGAACCGCGGCGGTTCTGCCCGCGATCCAATCGCTGACATGTGAATGCAGCCTTATTGTTTTGAATTGTATTGTAGCTGTACTGTCAGTCTCCTAAGTGTTGCGCAAACTGATGGGACTATAAAAATCCTGTGTAACAATAAAAATAAAAAATAAAAATACTATAATACCTCTTTTATAACATACAATTATCAAACCTATCAGCATTACTACGAGGAGTGACTGATTTGCTAAAGGAGTTGAGGATGTTCACTTCAAAAAAGAGTGACGATTTACTTTAATATCCAACCAGGTGCGGATGAAAAATAATAATAATAATATTAAAAATAATAATAATAATAATAAAAAAATAATAATAAACAGAGTCTTGCTTTGCACATGGTTGGATAATTCAAGTGACCCTTACCCTTTTTTAAAGTGAACATTCTCAACTCCTTCATCAGCCATTTCTGTGTACTGCTGGAAGTACTGTTGACAGGTTCGATAGTGATATGATATGATAATGGCTAACGATATGATATGATAAAAAACATTCTACACTCCTTTTTAAATCAGCCTAGGAGTACACAAAGTGGCTGATTTGCTAAAGGAGTTGAGAATGTTCACTTCAAAAAAGAGTGACAATTCACTTTAATATCCAATCACGTGCAGATGAAAAATTATAGTAATAATAATAATATTATTTAAAAAAATATATTAATAAATAAATAATAATAATATCAATAATAATAATAAACAGAGGTTTGCTTTGCACATGGTTGGATAATTAAAGTGACCCCTTACCCTTTTTTTAAAGTGAACGTTCTCAACTCCTTTAGTACATCAGCCACTTCTGTGTACTCCTGGAAGTACTGCTGACAGGTTCGATAGTGATATGGTATGATAATGGATAACGATATGATATGATATGATAATGAACATTCTAAACTCATTTTTGGATCAGCCTAGGAGTACACAAAGTGTCTGATTTGCTAAAGGAGTTGAGAATGGTCACTTCAAAAAAGAGTAACAATTCACTTTAATATCCAATCACGTGCAGATAAAAAACAATAGTATTAATAATATTAGTAATAATAATGTTATTAAAAATAATAATAATAATAATAATAATAATAATAATAATAATAATAATAATAATAATAATAACAAAAATAATAATAGTAATAATAATAATAATAAATAATAATCATAAACAGAGGTTTGCTTTGCACATGGTTGGATAATTAAAGTGACCCCTTACCCATTTTTTTTAAAGTGAACATTCTCAACTCCTTTAGTACATCAGCCACTTCTGTGTACTCCCAGAAGTACTGCTGACAGGTTCGATAATGATATGATAATGGATAACGATATGATATGATATGATATGATAAACAAACATTCTAAACTCCTTTTTAGATCAGCCTAGGAGTACACAAAGTCGCTGATTTGCTAAAGGAGTTGAGAATGTTCACTTCAAAAAAGAGTGACAATTCACTTTAATATCCAATTGCGTGCACATGAAAAAAAAAATAATAATAATAATAATAATAATAATAATAATATTATTAAAAATAATAATACTAATAATAATAATACATAATAATAGTAATAATAATAATAAACAGAGGTTTGCTTTGCACATGGTTGGATATTTAAAGTGACCCCTTACCCTTTTTTTTTAAAGTGAACATTCTCAACTCCTTTAGTACATCAGCCATTTCTGTGTTCTCCCAGAAGTACTGTTCACAGGTTCGATAGTGATATGATATGATAATGGCTAATGATATGATATGATAACAAACATTCTAAACTTGTTTTTAGATCAGCCTAGGAGTACACAAAGTGGCTGATTTGCTAAAGGAGTTGAGAATGTTCACTTCGAAAAAGAGTGACAATTCACTTTAATATCCAATCATGTGCAGATGAACAATAATAATAATAATAATAATAATAATAATAATATTAATAATAATAATATTATTTAAAATAATAATATTAATAATAATAATACATAATAATAGTAATAATAATAATAATAATAAACAGAGGTTTGCTTTGCACATGGTTGGATATTTAAAGTGACCCCTTACCCTTTTTTTTAAAGTGAACATTCTCAACTCCTTTAGTACATCAGCCACTTCTGTGTTCTCCCAGAAGTACTGTTGACAGGTTCGATAGTGATATGATATGATTATGGCTAATGATATGATATGATAACAAACATTCTAAACTCCTTTTTAGATCAGCCTAGGAGTACACAAAGTGGCTGATTTGCTAAAGGAGTTGAGAATGTTCACTTCAAAAAAGAGTGACAATTCACCTTTAAATCCAATCATGTGCAGATGAAAAATATTAATAATAATAATAATAATAATCATAAACAGAGGTTTGCTTTGCACATGGTTGAATAATTAAAGTGACCCCTTACCCTTTTTTTAAAGTGAACATTCTCAACTCCTTTAGTACATCAGCCACTTCTGTGTACTCCTGGAAGTACTGCTGACAGGTTCGATAGTGATATGATATGATAATGGATAACGATATGATATGATATGATAACAAACATTCTAAACTCCTTTTTAGATCAGCCTAGGAGTTAACAAAGTGGCTGATTTGCTAAAGGAGTTGAGAATGTTCACTTCAAAAAAAGAGTGACAATTCACTTTAATATCCAATCGCGTGCAGATGAAAAATAAAAATAATAATAACAATACTAATAATAATAACAATAATATTATTATTATTATTAATAATAATATTGTTATTAATATTATTATTATTATTAAAAATACTAATACTAATAATAATAATACATCATAATAGTAATAATAATAATAATAAACAGACGTTTGCTTTGCACATGGTTGGATAATTAAAGTGACCCCTTACCCTTTTTTTAAAGTGAACATTTTCCACTCCTTTAGTACATCAGCCATTTCTGTGTACTGCTGGAAGTACTGCTGACAGGTTCAATAGTGATATGCTATGATAATGGATAATGATATGATAATGGATAACGTAATGATATGATAATGAACATTCTAAACTCCTTATTAGAGCAGCCTAATAGTACAGGTTGGCAATCTCTGCTCTTAACGTGAACATGCGTTACATATACCTGATCATACAATTCAGTACCTCTTTACCTTTACAGTGTGCTGGACTTTAGCAGCAACGAGCTGAAGTTAAAATAGACAGCTGATCCGCAGCATACTGTATAAAGTACACTAGGAGAACTCGTGTACCATTAAAACAGGGCTTTCAGCTTTAAAACATACTTATACAGAAAGAAATAAGACTGCATTTCTAAGAAGAGCAGACTACAACGTATGTCTGGACCTATGCAGTAGCGTCTAGCACGTCATAAAAGGATGAAAAGCAGACAGATAGTAAAAACAAGTCACTTATTGGTGTTGAATCACTTATACAGTAAAAGTGTTACTTTACTCACTGAAGTTGCTCAGCAGAGTGAGTCGCACGTCTGTGATACAGGGGAGCCGTGTCATTAGCATGTTTCATAATAGCAGATCAATAGCAGCAGCAATAGTATAGGTATTGTTTTATTAATATATCTATTAGTAGAACGTGTCTTCCTTCTATCTTAACACTTAATAGTGCAGAGTGTTAAAGATCTATTCATTTATGGAAATGGAGCAAAGCATATTACATTTATACTATAATGTACAAAACTGCAGATGCATTATAAAAAAAAAAAAAAAGATGGAAAAAAAAAGAAAGATTCACAGAGAGGAATAAGAGAAGAAAAAAAAGATAGAAAGATAAAAGAGAGGAGGCGGTGAATACACGAGAGCATGAGAGAGCACAAGGAGGGAGCCTGTCACAATGTTCCTCCCCTTCTTGCAGCCCTTACTCATACTAGACTAAAAAACTCCCACCCTCTCATTCACTCACTCACTTGAGGCCAAGCCGTCCTCTCTGTCTGTCTCTTTTTCACTCTTTTCTCTCTCTCACTGTGAGACAGAAGTCAGAGCTTTCCTCACTGACAGCCTCAACTATTCACAGCACTTAGGCTAGAGAGAGAGAAACTGCAAACCAAAACTACACTGACAAACTTTTTTCCTCTTCTCCTTTTCTGATTTTTTTTCTTTTTTTTTTTTTGCTTAACAAGAATATATCTATTTTTTTCCCCCCCAGAGAAAAGAAAAGTATATATTTACTCCAAGGATACACTTTTATATTATTTTTTTTTTTTTAAGAAGAGGAAAAAAAAAAAAGAAAAAAGCAAGTCTCTATAAACTGGTGTCAGGATGTCTGTGCATTTGCTGAAGGGATTTTTGCTGGTACTTTGCTGGATTATAGTGAGAAGTACGCCGACGCCGGGATCTGAGGGGCACACTTCAATCTCTGACTGTCCGTCATGCTCCCTGGCCAGATTCCACAAGGATGCGCCCAGTGCTCAAAATGACATGGTGGAGGCAGTTAAGAAGCACATTCTCAATATGCTGCATTTAAGGGACAGACCCAACATCACCCAGCCAGTGCCCAAAGCAGCTCTTTTAAATGCCATCAAGAAAGTTCACGTGGGGAAAATTGGAGATGATGGGCAAGTGCAAATAGATGACAGAATTGCGCGAAGAGCGGAAGTCAATGAAATATTGGAGCAAACCTCCGAAATCATCACGTTTGCCGAAGCAGGTGAGTGGTGCTGTTAAAAAAAGTTTGTCCTTACTTTTCAGCTGTCATGGAAGTTTAGGTTGATACTCCAAAACAGGTAAAAAAATAAAATCAGTGATAATCATTTTTTTTTTTTTTTGCAGGTGATTTAACTTTGTTTGCATGTGCTAAATTCACATTAAATATCTCTGAACATTTTTTTTTAACAGAATACAAGTGTGTGAGAGGGGGGGAGGGGGGAGGATACAAGCATTCTCCAAAAACTCAATGAGCTAAATATTACGAAAAGCCCCCCCCGGGGCATGTTTTTTTTTTTTTTTTTTTTTCTCTCCCAGCAAAGCAATCAGCTTGACGTGAAACAGTAACAACCTTATTTCTAGCAATGGGCTTCAGCATCAGCTATAGGGGGGTTAATGATAATCAAAGGCATGAAAAGTAGTGTGAACAGAAGCAACAAGCAGCCAGTCCTAGGCAGGGAAAGAACTGAACCCATCTGGTGCCAAAAAAATGTGCAGCTGCCATCCCAGGTAGCAGAGCAGTTAGAAAAGCTGTGCACTTGCAGTGCTCCCAGCTGTGAAATTAGACAAGTTCCGCAGCTATCTGTACTCTCATTCCATGGCAGGATATCCCACTGCTCTCTTAAAGGGACCCATCCTTTGTGCAACAAGGGCTCGTCTCTTATTGCAACAGAGGGAAAAAAAAAAAGGTGTGATATCCATTCTGAAAGAACTTTTTTTTTTGTACTTCTCCCAAGACAGGCTATTAAAAAGGTCTTCCAAAAATTCCAGTGCTGAAATGCGGTCTAGATTGAGTATGTTTTGACATGAGACTTCTCTCCCATTCATAAGGATAGAAAAAAAAAAGTTCAACACGTTCCCCCAAAGATTGTTTGCTGAAAACAACACTAGCACAGACAGAAGCTGTAAAAAGGCTGTCAAACCTCTGGGCTTGCTACCTCCTTTTTGCACGAAATGGTTTTGGTAAAAGCATTTTTTTTTTTTTTTGTTCCCTATCTTGTCCGTCCGCCAGTTAGAAAAGAATGCCATTGTTTAGCGCAGTGTATGGAAGGCAAAGTATGTGCGGGAACTATAAGCAATATTGTTTAAAGTGTGCTGCAGCAATATAAACAATTAAGACAGCACTCAGAGTTTCCAGTCTTAAAAAACCTGTTGACTCAGATGTTCTGTCTGCAGGAAAGCCTTGCAGAGTGTGTGTGTGTGTATGCATGCTTTCAGAGCAGACATTCCTGCCAGCTTTTTTTGCTGCTTCTGAGTACACAGTAAAGCATTGCATTAGATCCCCCTGTCAGTGAGGCTGTGTTATCAATTAGAAGAACTACAAGCCAATCATTGTATAAGTGAGGCTAACTAACTGTCATTGGTGAGGTCTAATGCACAGCAACAGTTCTTTACCAATCTGGGAAGCGAAAGGGTCAATGTAGATGTATGTTCACTTTGTATTTATTATTATTTTTTTTTTTTTAGAATATCCATCTGCTTTGTTAATATGACTTGTATTGGCACCAGGCACATACTCCCTACACAAGATTATATATAGGTATTATTCTTCTGGCGTAACAACGGTGACGCCAATGTGCAGATGAATACGCCAGTTTTTTTTTTTTGCAGAAAATTTTAAATTACGTCTACATTGTTTTTTTTTTTTTAAATAGATTAATAGATGAACGGGTTGTTGCGTTGCAACTAAAGTTAATCCAAAAATGTTAACATAGTAAACAGCTGTTTAGAAGCCCAAGAAGGGCAACTGTTTTAATCCAAAAATGTTAACATAGTAAGCCACTATTTAGAAGCCCAAGGAGGGCAACTGTTTTAATCCAAAAATTTTAACATAGTAAGCCACTATTTAGAAGCCCAAGGAGGCAAGAGGGAGTTTTTTTTTTCGTAGGTTAACAGACTTACTGAAGTTGTCACATCAGTTCAAATCCAGCTAGAGTGCAGCTGGTTTATGATGTCAGCCTTTCAAGAAGTTCCTCTGTTTTCATTGGGCTCATATGCAACCCCACAACCACCCTGAAAATGAAATGACCTAATTTGGTGAGTTTAGAACGGCCAAAAAAGCATTCTTAGCAATTGCCCAAGGAGGGCAACTGTTTAAATGGAGCAAGAGGGAGTTTTTTTTCGTAGGTTAACAGACTTACTGAAGTTGTCACATCAGTTCAAATCCGGCTAGAGTGCAGCTGGTTTATGATGTCAGTCTTTCAAGAAGTTCCTCTGTTTTCATTGGGCTCATATGCAACCCCACAACCACCCTGAAAATGAAATGACCTAATCTGGTGAGTGTAGAACAGCCAAAAAAGCATTCTTAGCAATGTCGGTTGGTGTGTGAGCTATAGATGTTTCAGGTACGGGATAACAGAAGAAGTAGAAGAAGATGGAGAGCCCAGAAAGTCACTTCAGGACAGGTGGGCTCACTTAGGTAAAAACTCAGATTTCAAAAGTGGGTTACTGCGTTGCAACTAAAGTTAATCCAAAAATGTTAACATAGTAAACCTCTATTTAGAAGCCCAAGGAGGGTAACTGTTTAAATGGAGCAAGAGGGAGTTTTTATTCGTAGTCTAACAGACTTACTGAAGTTGTCACATCAGTTCAAATCCGGCTAGAGTGCAGCTGGTTTATGATGTCAGCCTTTCAAGAAGTTCCCCTGTTCTCATTGGGCTCATATGCAACCCCACAACCACCCTGAACATGAAATGACCTAATCTGGTGAGTTTAGAACAGCCAAAAAAGTCTTCTTAGGAATGGCTGGTTGGTGTGTGAGCTATAGATGTTTCAGGTACGGGATAACAGAAGAAGTAGAAGAAGATGGAGAGCGCAGAAAGTCACTTCAGGACAGGTGGGCTCACTTAGGTAAAAACTCAGATTTCAAAAGTTGAGGGAGTAGCGCCATGAGCCTCTTTGACATTTGTTTAGTGCTTCATTGATTATTAATGGACTAGCATAATATTTTTGATCTTACTGTACTGGCAGTGGAGATCAGATATATATTTGGTGGTAAAAAAATGAGGTCTGCGACACAAGTTGCATCTCCCACAGTCTAAAGCTGTAACTGGTCCAGATGTTGGCATCAAACACGCAGGAGGAGATTTGCTAAAACTGGAGCACTCAGAATTCGGTGCAGCTGTTCATGGTAGCCAATCCGCTTCCAACTTCAGCTTGTTCAATTAAGCTTTAACAATAAAACCTGGAAGCTGATTGGTTTCTATGGAGAGCTGCACCAGATTCTGCACTCTCCAGTTTTAGGAAATCTCCCCCTTTGTGTCATTAGACTAACAACGCATGTCTTTAAAAAAGTCATCAATAATGCATAAAAAAGTTTGTAACTAGGAGGTTTCATAAAAAGTAAAGGCGTTTATTCGCCTCTTGGATCAGGGTACATCTGCCAGCGCAGTAATAGCACACGTTAGTCAGTTAACTTCTTCCATCTGACATAATGCCAGTATGTATTTATTATTCTGGCTGACTGACAACACGGTTATTCAGCTATTGATTTGCATGTAATATTAGCCATTTAACAGATGTCCTGTTATGTTAAAGATGTAAATGATGCTATATCATTTAATTTAATAAATCAATTCCACCACCCTAGCTAATCTCTTAAAATGTTCTAAAATATAAATGATTTTTCAAAGCTATAATCTGACTCCTATATTTACTTGGTTCCTAACTTTATATTCTTAAATATGTATTGATGGTAAAATGTGGTCCAATGCACAATGCAACAAAATGTGATGCTCTGTAGAACGGTAGCTTCATTTAAATGGCCACTAGAGGGCACTAGTTACTGCATTCTGAAATTTGCCTGTTGCTTTCTTTTACATTAATACATAAATGCATAGTCCCAGCGGTAATTTCTCATTGGATATTTGCTGTCCTATCCGTTGGCACAGGCTGCGTGCAGGCTATATAAATGCAGCATCTCTGCTTTTCTAAGTATAAGAGGTAGAATAGGCACCACAGAGTCAAATAAAAATATATATTACTGCCCACAAGAAATTACAAACAATGCAGTGTTTCTCTGCTTACGATTAGAAAAATGTTCAACCCTGATTTAATATGTCTACGAGCTTAGTCATGATTTAGGGCACTGTTTTATACACAGACAAAAGCTGTTAAGGTAGTTTTCTGCCTGTGATTCTCTCATTGACTGTGATTGCAGTTAACAGCAGACATGGGACAATTTTTTTTTTCTTGTGTATAAAAAGGCCCTTATTCTCATTCATCTTGGCGGATCTGAGCCCTTCTGCAATCATTTACATCATATTGACAAAGGGCAAACAAGGGCAATATTTCATTAGGAGTTTGCTCCATGAGAGTAACATTTATCAGACCTTTTACAACTATTTGACTTAGGCAAGTGACAGAAGAGTGAAAATTCAAAAGGGACCATTCCCTTATGATGGGAACATCCTGCAAACGTTTATTCATTTTCAAAATCAGTTAAATGATCTGGAAAAAAAAAAAAAAAAAACCTTGTGACCAAAGAATTAAATCCTTTTTTCTGTGTATGGCACTTCAATTACCAAGTGCCTTGACATAATCCACCTTAAAATCTTCCTCGTAGAAATATACTGTTGTGTCTCCTTGCCCAAAGTTGTTTTTTTTCCTAGGCATTTACAATGTCTTGAAAGGGTTACATTGTACTTGTGTTTCAGTTTTAGAATATATTACAATTGTTCCATTTGTATTTTTAAAAAGTTGGAAACCACTAGATTATCTCCATTTGATAGGTTAATTGGCTCCTGTCTAAATTGGCCCTAGTATGAATGTGAGTTAGGGACCTTAGATTGTAAGCTCTTTGAGGGTAGGGACTGATGGGAATGTACATTGTATATGTAAAGCGCTGCATAAATTGACGGCGCTATATAAGTCCCTGAAATAAAGTACGTAAACAGTTTTAGAATATATTACAATTTTTCCATTTGTATTTATAAAAAGTTGGAAACCACTAGATTATCTCCATTTGATAGGTTAATTGGCTCCTGTCTAAATTGGCCCTAGTATGTGTATGTATGAATGTGAGTTAGGGACCTTAGATTGTACGCTCCTTGAGGGTAGGGACTGATGTGGATGTACAATATATATGTAAAGCGCTGAGTAAATTGATGGCGCTATATAAGTACTTGTAATAAAAGTAAATTTGCTATCCTTTAACATCCCCGTTATATATTGTATATCCAGGTTTTTCACTTTTGGATAAAGTGGGGGAAGGGTTAGACCATGGGTGCTCAACCTTTGGCCGTCCAGCTGTTGAGGAACTACAATTCCAATCATGCCTTTGCCTTTGGGAGTCATGTTTGTAACTGTCAGCAGCTTGCAATGCTCCATGGAACTTGTAGTTCCGCAACAGCTGGAGGGCCAAAGGTTGAGCACCCATGGGATAGACCCTATCCCATGGGTCAGGTCTTTATTGCTGTCTGTGTCCCCACAGTAGAGATTCACCCCTCTCTTTGTCCTACTGACCATCAGCACAAGGGAAGTATGAGAGGGTAAGTATAGCAAACTAAGGGCCGGTTGGTTTCTACACACACACATACCTTCTTTAATCCCCTTTTTCTCTTCAGTTCTGGTATGAGAGGGGAAATCCAAAATTGTTCCCAGAATAAGACGCAAAGGACTACCTTCCATTGGGGACACATGTCCACTTTACTTTGGGAGATTCTTTTTAACTTCCTGTTGTGTCTCTAGAACAGGAAGCAAAGTGTAATTTCTCCAATGGCAAAAAAAAAAAATTAAAATTGTCAGGGCTTTTAGCTATTCCTCAAAAAAAAAAAAAAAAAAAGAAGTCTTAAGGAAACACTCCAAAAAGTCAGATGACCATTAATACACAGCATCAAGAATCATCCCATAAGCAAAGTGACCAGATCGGTTGCTATGGATTTCTACACTTTTTGCATCTTTATTGCTCCTTGAATTGCGTTATTGAATAAGCCGGATTATCCCACATAATTGTTTGATGTTGTTGAGCAGAATAGCCACAGCACAAAGCTCCTTTTAATGTTAGGATTCATTTTATACTTAATATTTTTAAACTGTGTATCCTTGTTAAATGCTGCCAAGAAAGAAAATCTATTTAAGCAGGAAATCAAGCTGCAGTGTTAGTTTATTTCTGGATAATTTAACTGTTGGTATTTATCAGTCAGGCGGTGGTGTGCCATGCCAGGAGGTCTTTTCACAGAGGTTAGGGGATACACTGTAAGTTATACAAATATTGTGTATGTAATATTACTCTCAAAGAGTCACTCATAATATGCCAGTATTCCAACAAGGTTCCCTTATATAGCTACTGTTAGCAAAGCTTTATTTAGTTTATCTATTATTTTACATACATCAAATTGGCAAGGCATGTTTCTATCCAGCTCATGTTGCTTCAAGAGATCTTAACTGGCTTTGTGAGTATTTGACTTCTTGGACAAAGAGAGGTTCTTATCTCATCGAACCCTCTACTTATACTGACATATACATATTTAATAAGGAAACATTAGGAACTATTATAACTGGGAAAACTGCATAACGACCAATAACAAGCCAAAATCTACTGTATATGCACAGCAAACAAATGCTACTTTATATTAGGTCAATGTAAAGAAATATAAGGCCTAACAGGTAACTATGACTTACTTTGCCTCCGGACTAATTAGTAAAGCCATATTATTCTTACATAGTGTAAAGCAGGGATCCTCAAACTACAGCCTTCCAGCTTTTGCGGAACCACACATCCCAGGAGGCATTGCAAAACTCTGACATTCACAGACATGACTATGCATGATGGGAATTGTAGTTCCTGGACAACTGGAGGGCCATAGTTTGAAGACCCCTGGTGTAAAGCATTTCATTTTGAAGCATCAAACCCACTACTTATACTTACATATACCGTATTTTCTGGCATATAAGACGACTGGGCGTATAAGACGACCCCCCTGATTTTCAAGTTAAAACATAGGTTTTGGGCTATACTCGCCGTATAAGACTACCCCCCTTCCGAAGCAAGGCAACACCATTGAAAAACATCAGATTTCTCATAGATCTCCAAGGTACCCTAGTACTGTAATACATGTAATCTCTCATAATATCTCAAAGGTACCCTAAGTATTACCAGTAGATGTAATCTCAAGACGCTGCCTGTGCGGGAATCCTGTATCGGTATACCGTATGTACCGTAGCTTCGGCTACATACAGTATACTGCGCTGAGCCAATCACAGTGAGCGATGTATTCTATTATTGAATGCAAAGCCTGCTCGGATTGGCAGAGTCAGAGAGGCGGGCTGATGTTACTCCGCCAATCTGAGCAGGCTTTGCATTCAATAATAGAATACATCGCTCTCCCTGATTGGCTCAGCGCGGTATACTGTATGTAGCCGAAGCTACGGTACATACGGTATCCCAGTACAGGATTCCCACACAGCCAGTGTCTTGAGAGATTACATCTACCGGTAATTATTATACTTAGGTTACCTTGGAGATATTATACTCGGCGTATAAGACGACCCCCCATTTTTGGGGGATTTTTTTGAGGTTCAAAAGTAGTCTTATACGCCAGAAAATACAGTACATATTTAATAAGGACACATTAGGAACTATTATAACTGAGAAAACTGCATAACGACCAATAACAAACCAAAATCTAGCGTATATGCACAGCAAACAAATGCTACTTTATATTAGGTCAATGTAAAGAAATATAAGGCCTAACAGGTTACTATGACTTAATTTGCCTCCAGACTAATTAGCAAAGCCATATTATTCTTACATAGTGTAAAGCAGGGATCCTCAAACTACGGCCTTCCAGCTGTTGTGGAACCACACATCCCAGGAGGCATTGCAAAACTCTCACATTCACAGACATTACTAGGCATGATGGGAATTGTAGTTCCTGGACAACTGGAGGGCCATAGTTTGAAGACCCCTGGTGTAAAGCATTTCATTTTGAAGCAGCAGTTTTTAGTGCTCTTTGGGTCGCTGCATAACCATGATCATTGATGCTTTTACTTTTGGTGACCTTGTTTTAAAATTTTATTTCACGTGTTCTTTAAATCAGCTGCTTAGCAACACTCCCTATTGTCATGTATGTAACATGTACTCTTGCTGCAGGTTCTTCTATGCCAGGTAGTTGTCTTCCATTTATGGCTAGCTGTTCCCAGCACATCGCATACAGATACTGTCAGACCAAACTAACTTGCACACATAATTATTCATGCCTGACAGATCAATCCACTGACTCACTCATTGATGTCACGTGCAGTTGTGAGGCTAAGAACTGCACAGAGATGATGAAAAAAAGAACACTAAAGGAAAATAATGTGTTTTAACGTCAATAAGAAATATGTAAATAACGTATATAATATGTACATGAATCCTATGTTCTGTACAAGCTATAAAACATGTCTACCACGATGGATTTAAACATCCCCTGCGTCAGTAAAACTAGACTTGAAACTTGTACTTCTTTCACACTGGATTGTATATGGTAGCCTGTTTTTAAAATCCAGGTGTGCTGTCTGGAAGTCTGAATTCCCTGTTTATTAGTCTATAATGATACACAAAGCAAAAGTAAGCCAACTCAGGCTTGATTCCAGCCTTCAGCAGACACTATAGGCACAACAACACATCGCGGTTTCAAAATACATTGTTTTAATATGCATTTACTGAAAATACTTAGTTGTTGTAAAATGTAACTTAAAGTGACCCTGTCACTATAATAAACTGCTCCAAGCGAGGGATACCTGTAAAATTAGGTCTCCTGGGTCCCCTACAGCTGTCAATGCTTCCTCCTGTTGACTTCCTTGTTACTACTGTGTCCTATAATGATGTGGAGGTCAGCAGGAGGAATCAGAAGATCAACATTGATCTGGAGCATGTATGCAGATAAGGACTTTTGACTTTTGTCCTGCTTTCTTGAACTGCACACTTGTTCAAGGTCAGTGACTTGGACGACACCGAAGCCAGTGGTTCAACATAATAGTCATGTAACTAACAGCTTCAGAAGAAGGTCAGCAGTGATGGATCCCAGATTTTGCTCTGTTTATTTAAATGTTATTATGGAGCTAAAAACCTTGGCAATAACGGCTACTGTACAAGGGTGATTGAGATGCATTTGAATGCATTTACATCACTGTATTGAGGAATAAAAGTAAAGTGCAAACTTAGTCTGGAATTCTAGAAAGGTAAGTACTTCAGATTTTTTGTAGCATATTTGAATTTAGTGCAGTAGGATAGGCAAGATCAAAAGAGCACTCATCTAAACAGAGTAGGGTGTCAAATGGCCAACATCCCAAACAAGGATAAACAAAAGGAGACCGCCCTAAGGGTAACAGGATTTTAAAGGCCAAAAGAACACCACAAAACGTAATGTATGAGACATGTCTCAGTCTCAAAATACATCAATTTTATATGCATTTACTTAAAATACGTAGTTGTTGTAAAATTCAACTTAAAGTGACCTTGTCATTATGATAAACTGCTCCAAGCAAGGGATACCTGTAAAATTAGGTCTCCTGGGTCCCCACAGCTGTCAATGCTCCCTCCAGTTGACTTCCTTGTTACTACTGTGTCCTATAATGATGTGGAGGTCAGCAGGAAGAATCAGAAGTTCAACATTGATCTGGAACAAGCATGCAGATAAGGACTTTTGACTTTTGTCCTGCTTTCTTGAACTGCACACTTGTTCAAGGTCAGTGACTTGGACGACACCAAAGCCAGTGGTTTAGCATAATAGTCATGTAACTAACAGCTTCAGAAGAAGGTCAGCAGTGATGGATCCCAGATTTTGCTCTGTTTATTTAAATTTTATTATGGAGCTAAAAACCTTGGCAATAACGGCTACTGTACAAGGGTGCTTGAGATGCATTTGAATGCATTTACATCACTGTGAGTTTACAATGACTTGTATTGAGGAATAAAAGTAAAGTGCAAACTTAGTTTGGAATTCTAGGAAGGTAAGTACTTCAGAGTTTTTGTAGCATATTTGAATTTAGTGCAGTAGGATAGGCAAGATCAAAAGAGCACTCATCTAAACAGAGTAGGGTGTCAAATGGCCCACATCCCAAACAAGGATAAACAAAAGGAGACCCCTCTAAGGGTAACGGAATTTTAAAGGCCAAAAAAAAAAAAACACAAAACGTATAAAAGGTATACATTGAATAATTCACGTTAAAATCACAAGTATACATGTGTACATACATAAAGAAACAATATATATTAGTATATATATATATATATATTAGTTTATACTTTTTCTGTACTAATATATATTCTTGCTTTATGTATGTACATATGTATACTTGTGATTTTAACATGAATTATTCAACTTATTTCTTTTATACATTTTGTGGTGTTCTTTTGGCCTTTAAAATTCCTTTACCCTTAGGGGGGGTCTCCTTTTGGTTAGGATAGGCAAGAGGGTGTTATTTTACTATTAGTCTACTTTAGGGCTAGTGCACTTGGGCATTTGTGTTTTTGCTGTTTATTTAGCATTTCTAACAGAAATCAAATAGTGTGTGAATTCATTTTTTTTTTTTGCACAGAGTACACTTTTTCTTAACATTGCATTTAACATACGTTGCATTTATTTCCTTTTTTTCTCTCTTTTACAATGTGAATGCATCTGAAAGGCATCCCAAACTTACTTCAAACTGAACTCAAACTGATCTCAAATCCATAAAGTGTTTCTGCCTTAGATTTGAAGATTTATTTCTGATTACGAAGATCATGAAGCACATGCCCTTAACGTGAGCCTTCACCCTTTACTGCCACTTTCAACCATCTCATTCCAAGAGGCCCCCTTTCTCATTCTCAAAATCACTATTTTTTTTAAAAACTTTTTTTAATCATCTTTTTTGGGGGTATTCTCCCCGTTCTCCCTGTACTTACTAGGTTATCACTTTGGTGTTAATGACTTGTCAATCACCCACAGCCTCATAGGATACCCAGTTTAAGCATCTCAAGAGAAGGGGGGAGGGGGGGTATGCTACTTGGCATGTGCCATGACACTTCATCAGAGGGCTGGCTGTACCCATTTTGGTACTTGAAGCCAGCCCCCTGATGATGGAATAAGGGTGTATGTGCATCATAAAGGGCAGCTGCAAGAAAGCTGGCCTCCTCATGATGTCACAAATGACGATGGCAGCCCGGCACCTGGTGTGCAGTAGAGGGATGTCAGACCCCTATAGAACACTGTTGGATCACTGGTCATGTGAGTATTTTTTTTGTGGATTACCAAGTGAAAAAAAGAGGATGGGAATGGGGGTTTAGGGTAGTAAAGTTCTTCTTATCCTTAGTACGCATGAGGACCAGCATTATAGGAACTGACAAACCACTGACAAAAATTAGGACTAAGTGGAACTAAACTCTCTCAATCAATATTAACAATTTCTAATCCTTATGCTACTAGCTTAAGCAAAAAGAAAGGTATAATATATTTCCTTGTTTAAACTTTTTTTTTTTTTTTTACCATTCTTTTGTTGCTTTCTTGTTTCTGGCTTAGGCCACAATGATGTCATACATCCCAGGAGTATTCATGGGCAAATGAACTAAATAGCATTTTCAGTTTTTTGTGCTTAGATACAGTTTAGTTCTGTTCTGCCCTTAGGCTATATTATAGATCCCTTTATAGCTACATATGCAGTGGGTTACAGACTGCAATCAATTAGAAGCAGCTAAAATTCTGTTTTGTTAAGTGACCATCTATACTGATCTGCAGTGAACATTTCAAATCTTGTACACTGCGCATCAGGGATTGGGTGCTTTTATACACAAGGCCTAAATAATTAAAGAGGAAGTAAACTCTTCCTTTTTATTTTTTTTTTTTTTTTGCTTCCCTGCAAAGTAAATGCATAATGTGCTAGTTTGCATCGCATACTAGCACATTATGTGACACTAACCTGCAAACGAAGCCAGCGTTGTCCCCGCTGACGGCCGCAACCATCTTTGCCCATCTTCCTTCCATGTCTGCGGGCTCTGGCTGTATTACTGGCAGGAACCGCGTGACATCACTCCTACGCATGCATGCGGGAGCTGCCGGTTATGGCACAGGGTTCTGAAGAAACGGCACGGGCGGCCGTTTCTTCAAAGCGCATGCGCCGATGAGGTCATCGGCTGCATGCAATGTAAATATCTCCTAAACGGTGCAAATTTAAGAGATATTTAGAGTACCTAAAGGTAAGCCTTATTAAAGACTCACCTCTAGGTAAAAGTCCTAAAGGTGGGTTTACAACCACTTTAAGCCTGTTGATAACATTGGTATTTAAATATTAAAGGCTCAGTAGATGTTTACTCTTTGATCATTGGTCCACTACTAACATACCTGAGAATAAAGTCTGCTGTTGACTCATGTTTTAGCTGCTGTAGCCTGCCATGCACTACTGCTCCATATCTTCCCACAGCAGAGCTTTGAATGCAGAAGAAGGAGTCTCTGCAACCGTGCATACCAGCATACCTTTTGCAGCACTGCACTTATGAATTTGCACAGTAAGGCTACAAAGAATCTTTAAAGTATATGTCAAGCCAAAGGTTTTTTTTTTTTTTGTTTTTTGTTCTGGATAGAATAGAGAAGAGTTCGAACCCCTGTCAGGATTTTACTTTCATACAGGGCATGTTGTTTCTCTCACTTTCTGTTCTGCTGATGAAGCAATGTAATGTGCAACAAGGACACAGACAGAAATACAAATATGTCAAGGGGTCTAAACATTTATTTTTCTATTTCTATCTGTGTTTTCCAGGCTAAATGTTATCAGTAGAACAGAAAGTTTGGGAAATTCTCTATAATGGAGCCTCACATAGCAATAAAAACACAACTGGTGCTATAATCAAAGATTTTGTCTTGACATGCACTTCAAGTATCAATGTGTTTTTACTAAGAACTGCAGTTCTTAGTTACCTTCATCAATTAGATTCAAACTTTCAAGGCATGTTTGGCTCTGATTGGTGTAAGGTAAAGTAACTTTAGTTCTTAGTAAAAACATATTGGTACAAAAGGCCCTGTACCATTAATGCTGAAATGCATTGCCTTGCAGGGCATTTCTAAATATCCCACAGATAGGGATTCAAGAAGTAAGCTGATGCTGTCAGCTTATTTCTGAACTAATTATATACAAAGGAAAATCATAGGAAATAAAACACAAAAAACAGGGGCAGGGGTTTAGGCTTCATTTAGATGGGTATTGACACCCATAGCCTGTGAATGAGTGTCTTATTTATGTGACTTCAGTTGCCAGGTGCTGCACGCAGACAGCCTATTTATGTCTATTAGTTGTAGTAGCTGCATGGACATCATGGCTCATCCTACTTTAACAGCACCAGTTGCACACCCATTTACATTTGGATCCATTCACCTATACCAGTGATGGCGAACCTTGGCACCCCAGATGTTTTGGAAGTACATTTCCCATGATGTTCATGCACTCTGCAGTGTAGTTCAGCATCATGGGAAATGTAGTTCCAAAACATCTGGGGTGCCAAGGTTCGCCATCGCTGACCTATACCAACACAACTGTCAAACTGGGATGAGCCATTGCGTACATGAAGCTGTTGCATCCCAAAACCCATTAATGTGCCAGGTGCATGCAGCACCTGACAGGTGAAGCCACATAGACAAGGGGCTTACTCATGTGCTATGGGTGTCAGCACCCATGTGAATGGGGCCTTACACTTGCCACGTAAAATCTACAGTACTAAGGTCAAACATGTGCTTTCTAATTCAAGACAAAGCAACATAATACCTTCAAAGGTGGCCCCATAATCAGCACATGTTCACAATAAATTGGCACCCAGCTGCTCCATTTAGATTCTGGGAAGAAATAAATATACCCAATACTTTGCAGGTTTATGGAAGTATGGGAGTCACACCCATTCCTTCATATGTAAGAACTGGTGATTGACCATTAAGGCACCCAGCACTGTCACATAAAGTAAAGGAATGTGTCCCCAACCCTGAACAGGCTCCAAGTCCTAGAGCTAGCAAAGGGCTAACTCCTATCCCTCCCAGCAACCAAACAGAGCTGTAGGGGAGCAAAGGTAAGTATTTTCACCTGGTGAAATTGGCATTAAAAGTGAACTTGTTTCTTTGCCTTGCATACTTTAAGACTCAGAGTAGAAAGTGTAGCAGTATATCAACTCCAAAACTTCTCTACAAGTAAAAACCACATCACATTTTATGTGCTTTAGTTATCAGTATATAACATGTTTTGGCAGACAAAAGCATGGGACTGTCTGTGCTGTAGGAACAAATTCAAAGGCTATAAAACATTCTGCTAACTAGTCATCACCTAAACTGCTTATATCACTTACTGCACTGATCATTTTACCATCTACTATATTTAAACAGTAAAAACAAATTATTCTTAAAAATTCACCTTCTCTTAATAAAGTATTACTTGTTATAAAAAGAAACACTTCATTTGCTCATGATCAAATAACCCAGCAGAACCTATTACTCATTTCACCCTCTGCCAAGAACATGGAGTCTTAATCAAGGGAACACCCCCACATCATGATGTTCACGATCAGCACAATTATGCCAACAAGTATATGCATAAGAGAAAACATCCCAAAAATTGCTGTTCCCTGATTATATCCATTCCTCAGCATATCTACCAGCAGTGTTCTATAATTAACACGTACACAGCATGTTAAATTAGAAACATAAATGACAGCGACAAAGCTTCCTCTAAATTTCTTATAAATCTAGCTTATGCAATCCACAGGGACTCATAAACCAATATAGGGAGCAAGTCAAAATGTCAGACTGCTGTGCAGCCAGTAACATGATACCATGGACCTATAGACTTAATTACAGCTAGATAGATAGATAGATAGATAGATAGATAGATAGATAGATAGATAGATAGATAGATAGATAGATAGATAGATAGATAGATAGATAGATAGATAGATAGATAGATAGATAGATAGATAGATAGATAGATAGATAGATAGATAGATAGATAGATAGATAGATAGATAGATAGATAGATAGATAGATAGATAGATAGATAGATAGATAGATAGATAGATAGATAGATAGATAGATAGATAGCACCATTATTCCAGGCCATTACTAGCTCAGAGAATTGTGTCTTTCCATTACACTCCCAAACACAATTCCATTATAATGCCCTGGAACCAAGTACAGTTTCTACAGTCACCATGATGTGAACTATGCTATGATTCTTATTTTGTTTAAATTTACAAGCACTCTGGTGCCTAGGAACAAAAAGTATACAGTAGCTATAGAATTGGGTCCAAGATATATAATTTTTTTGATTGTGATAATTACTAGTTTAAATCATTACCGATGTAGTGGTAGTATGACATATATTTGGCTTATTTAAAACTTTTGACCAATGGGATGGAAATATTTACAAAAATATTTATAATTTTAAATGTCCATTTTTAGCGATCTGATCGGTTGTTAAAGGCAACATTACTTTTGTGTTTATCAGGTAAAATGCCTGGGTGAAATACGTACATGCATTACACATGCTATAAAATAGATATAATAAATAAGTGCTGCTCTGAACATATGCTTACTATGTATACTAAATCATGTTTCCTAAACAACATATAAATCCCAACTCTAGACAAAGTTGTTTTTTTTTTTTTTAATGGGAAAGAGATAGAACCCCTGTTTGAATTCAGTTGTTGTCTGCTTCTTTATTGTAAAGATTTCCTAACACATAGAGCCAGTTCACACCACAAAAACCTCCTCTAGATCTGTTCTGGGTACGTTTCTGCATGTGCTTTTTTAATTTCCGAGTGCAATCCAGATGCTTTTTTTCCCCCTTTTTTGGGAAATTTAAATTGCAAAATCTTTATTTTCAATTCTGTACCGGCAGACTTATTCATAGATATGGCTATTTCACTTTTGAGTCATACCTGCAAGAGAAGGCATTGTTGGGTATATCCACT
The DNA here is from genome assembly GCF_965119305.1 of Pelophylax lessonae. Lineage (NCBI taxonomy): Eukaryota > Metazoa > Chordata > Amphibia > Anura > Ranidae > Pelophylax > Pelophylax lessonae. The sequence goes on along the minus strand of NC_138772.1, from coordinate 205,870,170 downwards.
GTTGATTGAGCCTATCAGTGTCCAGATACAGTACAGCCTTTTATTTTCCATCTTGTCCAGATATGCATGTGACCAGAAGAGGATCATGGGAGGAGTTAAAATACACATTGCTTCCTTTTCCTGTCACTGTACTGAGGTCCAGTGCATTTTTTATGCTTTTTTGATGCGTTCCAGTACAGTCCTGTGCAGGAAAAAAGCAAAATGTTGTACTTTTTTTCTGTGGAACTGAAATGCACTGGAACTGACGGCATCAGTGTGAGCTATGCAATTGGAACCCATGTACCATACTTTCCACATGTTTTTGATGCAGAAAAAAAGCACTGCACTACATGTGGTGTGGACTGGCCCTTACTGTCCCAGTGACAGGAGGTTGGAGGCACAGAAAGTGAAGAAATGGCATTAAGAGCATGACAAAACACATCTTTAGCAAAGTGGGCAAAGGTTATAATATCTCTTAAGCTTGTTAATATTCGCTGTGCCGTGCCTTCCTTTCACAATACCCTAATACCATAATATTTGTGTTGTGATGCCTGAAGGATAAAAATTTAGCTAAAATCTCCCTAATGAAGACAGTGGCAAGTTTCATAGAATTACATGCAATGTGATCATAGCACAAGACACAATTAATATGCAGTTTTTAACAAGAATATTTATTGACATGTTAGTCCCTGTGTTATGTAGACATCCTAAATGCCGCAATCAGCAAGGAAGTTATCAAAAGGCCATAATCAGAAAGAATTATAAGTGGTTATTGGATTATATAATTAATTGTTTAAATGATTGAGCAGGAGTCAAGAACCTTGTAAATGAAATAGCATTTAAAAAAAAAAACTCCTTTTTGTAAAGGAATCTCAGGATCATATAGATATTATAATCTAAAGGAAAAAGATTAAAACACATACTTAATTGTCTGATATATAAACTCTTCTACATTGACATAATCCAATCTCAGTTACCTGCATGTCTTTTGGTGCCCTCTCTGTTCTGCTGGGCCTGTGGTATGTGCTTTTTTTTGCCACTTTAAAAGTTCCATATATAGTAGCTCCAAGGTAAATATGATGAAAATCTTCTATTACTTGGGTAGAAATGAACCATTGTTTCTATTGTTTTGCTTTAGATTTCATTTTATGATATTTAATGATAATGTATATAAATATTGAAGATTAAACATTGTATTAATTCTTTGTTTGTCATTATATTATGCAGGGCCCTCAAAGAAAGTGCTTCACTTTGAAATTTCCAAAGAAGGCAGTGATTTATTGATAATCCGAGAAGCAGAACTTTGGCTCTTTGTAAAATTGTCTAAAGCCAACCGAAGTCGGGCTAGATTAACAATACGGCTGTACCAGCAGCAGAAGGTTCAGAAGGAACATAAAGGATCTGAGACAAATAAAAATGAAGTTCTGATTGCTGAGAAAGTGGTGGACACAAAGAAAAGTGGCTGGCACACATTCCCTATATCTGGGAGCATCCAACGCTTACTGAATCATGGCAAGTCATCTATAGACATTCGAGTGGCTTGTGATCAGTGCCAAGAGACAGGGGCGACTCCTGTCCTCCTTGGGAAAAGAAAGAGAAAAGATGATGAGGAGAGAGAAGCAGGTACAAATGGAGGTGAGGAAGAAAAAGAACAGTCACATAGGCCATTCCTAATGATTGTTGCTCAGCAGACAGATGAGCATCCACACAGAAGAAAGAAACGTGGCCTAGAATGTGATGGTAAAGTAAGTAATTGCTGCAAAAAGCAATTTTACGTTAGTTTCAAAGATATAGGATGGAGCGACTGGATCATAGCCCCTCCTGGCTACCACGCCAACTACTGCGAGGGAGACTGCCCTAACCACATTGCAGGGACTTCTGGTGCCTCTCTTTCATTTCATTCCACAGTAATCCACCAGTATCGAGTTAAAGGTCACAGCCCCTTCAACAACATTAAATCCTGCTGTGTTCCCTCCAAGTTGAGAGCTATGTCCATGCTCTATTATGATGATGGACAAAATATAATTAAGAAGGATATCCAGAACATGATTGTGGAAGAGTGTGGTTGTTCGTAAACTGAACATTTGGTATTACACCAATCACAAAAAGATTGCAGTTGGCTTGCAAGTGGAAATGATCAACGGGACATGAACTTGAGAAGGAAGAGCATGTTCTGCACCTGCTGCAGTTAGTATATGAAAAGGACATTTCTAGCTCTTATAGCTATGAGCTTGGATACTATATAAAGAGGCACAAGAATACACCTGTTTATCTATATATACAACAAATTCCTGCATTTATGCAGGTTGTATAAATAGATATTCAGAAATAGATCTATAGCACCATGTTAGTTCAAACCTTTATTTTACTTTAACAACTTTACTGTGCAGGTGACTCAACTTCCTTCTTTGCACTATTACTGCATACTAAAAAGGAAAAAAAAAGAAAAAGCATACAAAGTAAATTTTCATCAAGGTGCTTAAGATCTTAGAACTATGCAACTTATGGGGTTTAAAAACTGTTTACCCAAAAACCAAGAAAAAAAAAAAAGACTTTTCAGTGGAAGTAACATGTTTAATATTTTTGTTCTTTCATGAGAGATACTTGAAAGGAACATGTTGGTTCAGGTACTGGAACCAAACATTTCTATATTTTGTAAAAAAAAAAAAAAAAGTTTCTTTTTTATTTGCACTACAACAGTATTTGACCTGTCTAATATCCTTATTTAACAAGTATTTTTTCGAGAGAGGTTTTAAGAGCTGCACTTAACATGAGATATATGAGAACTGCTACAGCACACTTCAAAATAGCTATTTTTATGACTATTTTCAATATTTTTCTACCTTAAATGAGACACTTACACCAAAGACATGTGTGTAAAGATTTAAGTCTGCCTGTGGTTGGTAATTACTGAGCAAATGGGAAGGAAGAATTTAAAGGATTGAGTGTAAATGAAAATGTATCAAAGCCAAAATTGTATACTTTATCTACATCCATTTTGGGTAATTATGCTGCTTCCAGGCAGCCTTTGTTTCCTTTAAAAAAGGCACTTCAGCAACTTATCTCTATTGCATATTGCTTCTTTGGTTAACCATTCCACTAATTGAATAACCGTTTTAGTATGCTGACATATGTTCTTGAATTTCAGAATTGTGAATATGCACAAAATGACATTGTTTTGACGATAATGCAAGCTTCATACTGTGTGGCATACAACTAGGAACATTCTGGCAAGCATGGTATACCATGAGTAACTGGAGCACATTAATGACATCTGTGCACATGTAATTGTACAAATGGTATTGCAATTTGGCTTTTTAGATGTTACCTTTAATTTTTCACTTGAACTGCACTAAAAAATAACAAAACCACTTTTTTGAACAATTACAAATGTTGCAGATTTAAAAATGTCTCCCACTACGTTCGTTTTCACATAGTTGCCACCATAATATATACCCATGGTAAAGTCATGCCTTGGCTACTGGTTTTTGGTAGCTATAAACTATTTATCTTTTATTTTTTTTTATTTTTTTTTTACAAGGAACACATTTGAAGTAAATAAAAAGTAAACAACTTTTATACCAGATAGAAGAAATTGAAAACATATTTTGTTGCATTTAATTATAAATTATTTCAGCAGCGATACATTAAGTACTTCTGTTGAAATATGTATATGTGTAATAGGGTGCAAAATATCCTTTTTTGTGCAGTTATATTAAAATACATGCTTATAACTATTTCTAATTTATTCCACAGTATTTAGCTTGCATTGTAAGGCAAATGTTTTATTCATATATTTGCATTTTATACTGATACATTTCTGACTTGTTTGCAGTTTGCAAAAAAAAACATAAAAATAAAAAAAAAGATAAAAAATAAAAAGGTAAAAAGAAATGCAAAGTAGAACATAGTGTAACAAATACACTGTTGTATATAAATCTTTTCAAGTGGTAATTTTGTAAAAATGTCATGCAAAGTTACAGAGTTACATATAGAGAAGCATCAGTAGAAAAACAGGTAAAAAAATATAATACACAAATAAATTACTTTACTGTCGACTAGCATTTTAAAAATTTGTCAAACATTTCATTGCTTTAAAAAATTAAATATATTTTTCTTGAAACTGCAGGAAATCTCAAAAAGACTCTCTATTCAAATTTTTAGTGTCAATAATTTCTAAAATTCAATGATCAGGTTTCTAAACATATAAAATGTAATCTTCCATTGGAATTACCAGTTGAAAATGACATTAAAAAGTAAGGTTGTAGAATTAAAAAAGATAAATGTCTTCTGATAATGTATTGAAAATCTAAAAAAAAAAAACAAATATACATCTGGCATGGGACAGCCAGTAAGAATAGAAAGGCATCCTATTATATTCCAACATCAACAGGCACACATTTAGGTATTTGTAGTTTTACTTGAGTCAGTGTTTACAGGATTCAAAGCCCAGGCATGAGTCTGTTGTAAATAGTAAAATTAACACTATAAAATAAAAAAAACTGCCACAACTGTTATATTCATATAGTATGGTGATCACAAAATAGTTGAACTTTATTATGTGACTTCCACTTAAGGCCCAATAGTGTAAGAACATAGGGGTTTCAATTCGCACAGCACCCTCTTCACCACTGACAGAATATTCTTTTCAGATTACATCTACAGGGATGTCAAAGGTAAAGCCCAATATGGCAACCAAATGATGCCAACATATGTTGTCACTTTTATGAGCTCTATTATATTTAGTATGGACGTAATCTTTCATGGCACTGTAAACATCATAAAGTTTGATGTCTGTCTGTTTACAAAGGGGTGTGTGTGGTGTGCCGTGATTCATTTGGGTGCACAGAAGGGGTCGTAGCCTAAAGTTTTTTTCTAAAAAATTAGTTTTATCACACAGTCAGATTCCTTTATGTGCCATATTCTTGGAATTTAGCCTGACTTATGTAGTTTTGGGTGATAGTTAGTTTTTTAAAGTAAAGCAAAATCAAATGTAGGATGTTGATCTGCAAAAAAAGACGTTAACCTGTGATTATTCCAGCCAAACCATCAAGCAAGAATTTATGTAAATATCTTTGTTTCCTGCACATAGTTTGATTTTGGAGCAAATACAGTTTTACGTTACCAAAAGTAAAAATCACTTTTTTAAAAAAATCAACTCCCAGAGCAAACTGTAAAGCTTTAGTGAGCAGAAAATACATTACTTTAATAGCAAGTTCTAAAGAAAGACAAATCTAAGAAAAGTGATGATGAATAAAGAAAATAAATGGACTTGATAACATAAGGCAGAGTTAATAATGTATGTGGCTATCCCAGGAAATAGAAAATCTGCATAAGATGAGAGAAAAGTGGCACAGCAATCAAGGCTGACCATAGCCAAACAGCACAGAAGACAATTTACTCTAATGAAATCTTCATGTTCACAAATAGCAATATAAATTGCTACCATATTTAACTATTTTCACAGGCCATGCTACATAGAAGACAACCGTCCTTTTAGGTGGCTGTGCTGGAAAAAAAATAATTACTGATAAATGCTACCACATTTTTCTGAACTATAGCTTTCCGTATATCTTATAAAGCTTTTCATCATTAGAATTTGGTAAAATTATGTTTATGTCAGTTTCCTCCATACTTTTTAGATGACATTTCCCCAGAAGCTCTTTGTGGTCACTAACCTATATTTGACTTTAAAATGAAATACGTGACCTATTAATGCAATGTGTGTAAATGGTAAAATACAAAAAAAAAAAGTCTAAAAAGTAGACTACAAACAATGAAGAAATGTTACCCAGGGTAGAAAAAATAAACTTTTAGAAACAACCTTCCTTCACCAGAATGTGTATAAATCATGTCAACTCTAAAAATAGAGTTTAAATCAGTTTCATAGCAGTAAACATAAAATGCTTTAATGTAGCTAAAATGCATAACATATCATACATACAGTACCTACATTTGAAACAATTATAATTATAAAAATAAAGTTATTTAAAATATTTTATTTCCAAACTCAACTTACACAATTTTTCAGAACTTCACAATTAGAAAAGGTTGACCACATTGATTGCCAGTGTCAATTAAAGGTCAACTTACAAAAAAAAAATATTTATTCTTTTAAACATACTTTATTGAAAAAAAAATATTTATTTTGTAAAATAAAGAGAAAACATGGTAATTCCCTAATTATTTCTTACATGTTAAGTCTAGCGACCAATTCATTCTGAAAAAAATGTTTTCTTTGCATTCCACTTTCACTTTTTTTAATTGCTTTAACTTTTGTCCATTCTGCTTTATGTAATTAAAGTTGTTAATTTATATGAGAATATTTTCAACTATGTCAATGGTTTCTTAATATTTATTGTGTAAAAGGACTGGTATTTTTTTTTTTATTTACGGTTTGTTGAAAGAGATATTTGCATTTGTTTATAGTAGATATTATTTATTTTGACAGCATTCCATTCAGTATGATTTACATGTGGACGGTATGCTAGTTGTACAATTTAGTGGGAAATACTCAAAAGCTCCTTGTAGATTTTAGAATTTTTTTTAAAGATCTGTTTGGATAGTCTTTTTTCCCATCCTTTTTAAAAAACATTTTTTCAAAGGTTCACCATAAGCACAGGTGGTTGTTTTGGTAAGCCCTGACACTGTTGTTAAAAAGGATGATAAAAATAAAAATCTAAGGAAGACTCCTATATTGAGACATGTTTATGTACATGCAAGATGTTTGGGGTAAGATATTGTTTTATCTTGATCTTTTGTATTCTTGCCCTTTGAAAAAGAACAAAATGAAACATTATAAGTGAGCAAAATAAAGGGAGTTTACTGAGAAAAATACGTTGGTCACTGTGTGTTTTTATTTTTCTGGGGTCTTTATGGGATGGGATAAAATGGAAAGGAAATGCTAAAAATAACTACACTGTGCTATTTCTATATTGTTTTCTAAGGAGGGACTGCCTATGTTGAAAGCCAATTACTTTGTCACAGCCCTTGAACACTTTTTGAGCTGCTTGCATTTAATTACATTCAGATTTCAAACGAGAACTAGAGACAACATGAATGCAACTAAACAAAGGAATTGGGAATAATGTACTTTTTCATGCCTATATTTAACTTTGTCTGGTTAAAGAGAATATAAGAATAGAACTGTTACCTTGAATGATATAGGGTATTTGAAGTCAATACAAGCTAGTATGAACCTGAGTACTTTAAAAAATAATCCCCATTTTGCTTATTTTACATTTTTTTAGCTATACTGTACACTATGACTCTTCAGCAGCATTTTTTTTATGACATACATGCATTGCTTAAAGAGAAACTCTAAGGGTACAGGTAGGGCAGCTGTTACTGCTGATTTGAAAAGGTGCGGGCTCTGTGGTTGTTACCTTGATGCTGGTTTAACAACCTTTTGAATCATTGACCTTTATCAAGTATGAAGGATAAGAGTTCAGATGTTTAAGACTTTACTAACTGTGTAGTTGTTCCAAGTTAGTAACTAACTAGGTAGCAAAGTCCAAATTCTGGATATAAGCCCTGGAGCCTGTAATTGTAAAAACAAGTCAGCAATACCGTAGTAGTTTACCTAAACCAAAATGTTACAGGTTTATGTTAAATGACTGCTAAAAGAAGACACAATATTTAGCAAAAAAGCTTATGTTTAATTTTCCTTTTTTTTTTGGATGGACTGTTTGCAGGATTTAATATTGCTACGGCAAAGTCATAACCCCACTAAGTTGTTACTAGGTTGCCCCTCCAATGCAGTCTCTAACAGCTGTAATTAAGGAAATTCTATTTAACCACTTTAGCCCCGGAAGATTTTGCTGCTCAATGACCAGGCCACTTTTTGCTGTACCCAAACAAACTTTACATCCTTTTTTCCCCACAAACAGAGCTTTATTTTGGTGGTATTTGATCACCTCAGCGCTTTTTATTTTTTGCGATATTAATAAAAAAAGAGCGAAAATTTTGCAAAAAATTGACATTTTCTACTTTGACTGTTAAAAAATATCCAATATATTCAATTTTTGTCATATATTTAGGCCAAAATGTATTTATCTTTGACAAAATAATTCTCAATGAGCGTATTTTTATCCCGTTTAGTACCGGAAGATTTTACTCCCTTCCTGATCAGGCCATATTTTGCGATTTGGCACTGCGGTACTTTAACAGACAATTGCGCGGTCGTGCGATGCTGTACCCAAATGAAATGTATGTACTGTACTTTGTTTTCCCACAATTAGAGCTTTCTTTTGGTGGTATTTGATCACCTGTGCGATTTTAAATTTTTTAAAAAAAGAGCAACAATTTTGAAAAAAAGAAAAAACAATATTTTTCACATTCTGATATATAACATTCCCCCCAAAAATGTAAAAATCTAAGTTTTTTAACATTATAGGCCAATTTGTTTTCTGCTACATATTTTTGATAAAAAAAATCACAATAAGTGTATTTTGATTGGTTTGCGCAACAGTTATCGCGTTTAATAACTACGGGAAAGGTTTGTTATTTTTATAGTTTTTTTTTTATCTAGTAATGAAGGTGATCTGCGATTTTTTTGTGGGACTGTGACAGATCGGACCCCTAACTGACATTTTTGACCCTTTTGGGGGGACCAGTGACATTACTACAGTAATCAGTGCTAAAAATATGACATTTTGAATTAACACTGTTGGTGTTCAAGGGGTTAAATGTATGCCTCATGCTTACTGACGTGTGTGGGGGGAGGGGGTTCTGTGACAGAGTCAGAGATCGCAGGTTTAGCTATGCTGAATCATGTGATCTCTCCCTGTCTGTCACAGAGAAGATCTGCCTGCTTTGTTTACACAAGTGGGCGGATCTTCTCATACTTTCCCCGATAATCAGGGAAGAGAGGCGGTGATCGCCACCTCTCCTCCTCCGGCCTAACTCCCACTGTGTCTAAACACAGCAGGAGCGAGCCTCCAGAGGCTCACGCGCTCCGCCGAGACCACTATGAGTCCAGCGACGTAGGTCTACATCGCTGGACCCAGAGGAGCCACTGTGCTGCAGTAGCAGCACAGTGAGCGGTTGGCAAGTGGTTAAGGAGCAACAGGGAGGCTGGCATAGCTCACCTTTGTGTCTAAATGTTAGCTGCCTGACTACCATGTTGACCCTCTGGCTTCAATAATTTGAGACACAGAGACATTGCCAGGAGGAGGTCACCAATGAAAGTACATATTGCCAAAGGTGGGTAATAGCAGGTGCTACATATTTGTTTTGATCACTGGATTTTCAGAGTGCCTACTCTACATGCCCAGATTTTCCTCTGATCTTGGGTTGATGTAATATGCAAATTGCAACTTTGGTCAAAGTGACATGAGGCATGGCCACCACATCCTACAAAACTGTACTGATGTAGATGATCTTCTCTGCCCATGAGTTTGGAATTGGCATTGTTTAAAAATAAATAATATAAAATAAAAAAATAAAATAATAAAAAATAGAAAAACCAAATGATGGGCCCTCTAAGACATTTACCTCAAGGAAAAAATTCCTTATACAAAAATTAATTGTTAGGCATATCAGGTGCCAAAAATTATGTAGAGAAGGAGGGGGGAGTAAACAACAGCAGTGTGATGCTAAAAAAAATGAAAAGTTCTATAGCAAATGTGTCCTAACAAAGGTAACAGCTGCCACCTTAGATTTCTGACAGGTTTCCTTTAAAAATAATTTCCAAAATTCCAAAATTCTCTTAAGAAAAGGCTGCAATAAATTAACATTCCAGCCATTAGTGGGAAAGCTATGTAAAAAAAAAGCAATTGTTCTGTGTAGCTCTGTACTTCTCTGTAAAACCAACAATTCAATTCATGAAAGAACTCTAGACCTTCAGGCAGCTTTGAAAAACAATTAGGCTATAAGTGTTTTTTAACTACCCTTTGTTTAACAGTGTCACCCAAGTGCTTTACTGACCATTACATAGATTTACAAAGGTGATTGGAAAAGTAAAGTTTACTGCTTAAATTTGTAATAATAGTGTTTGACCTTCACTTAGAACAACACAGCACCAGAATTCAACTAGAGATTTGTGTTTAAACTAGGTAATCGCAAAGGATCTTTACAAAAAACTCAAAGCATGAGCACCCAACTTTGGCAGTGTGAGGCTTATGTGTACAATAAATTAGGACAGAAGAATTCATAGAAACTGAAAGACATTGTGTAACACGTTCAGTGGGCTTTTAATTAAAAAAAACTGCACCTTAAATCGAGGGCTATTAAAATATGGTAGAGAAGGCATTAGTAATTTAAACCAACATCGAGCATTTACTATTATAATGTATATTTATCAACCACATTTTAATTCAAGGATAGAAATAGCATTTAAAAGTTATGAACATAGACATTTGGAACCCACAAGTTTTTTAGTAATATTTAATGCATTAAAAATTAATACAATTGTTCTTCCAATAGTTTCCTACAGAAATACATAATGTGATGCTTAAAAAAGTGAACTGTTAGTAGGTAGAAAGTGCAGGCACCCAAAAGTACACATACCTGCATAGCTCTGTTATGGCCAAATGGTAAACTGGTTGTGTTGGAACTTGCCTGTTCCTCTACCCTTTTCTATTGGCTAATATGATAAACTGCCTATTAGTCAATAGAAATATGCATAAGGCAGAAGGGGTGGGCAAACTAAATCACTAACAAGAAGTGCTACAGTTTTGCCGCCTCAAGTATTTGGCTGTACTGGAGGGGAATATGAGTTTAAAAGCTGGCACCTCTAATCACTTTAAAAGTGTAGTGTAAGTGTGGGAAAACAGTTAAATATATATTTGAAGTGCAGATTGTGAACTCTCTTACTTGCTAAAAGGAATTGCAGCTCTGTTCAGCTTGTTTTTATTTAAATAAGGCACCACTGTCAGACAATATGCAATGTCCTGGCCATTTACTTTTCTCCATTGCAGCAAAGTAATACCATTTGGTCAAGACTGTGACTGTGTAGTAAAAGAACATGTGCATTCCCATTGCCCCAGTGATGACGTCTCTTATGACGAAACGTACGTCAGGTGGAGGAAGAAGCAGTGACGTCAGCACGCCCGCTGGGGCGCCGGGCGATTTGTACATAAATATTATCTGTTATCTTTTCAACTCTCGTAAATAGATATCTTTTAAAAAATAAATGTTTTTATCGGATATTGCACAATGAGGACTTCTTCCTTCTCTTCCCATCTGCCATGCCCCATGTGAATGGACATGTATACTTTCTGGTAAAGTGCCATTTGACGAGGGAGACTCCAGAGTGTATCCAGGGCAAGTGATTACCTATATGGGCTTTCCTGCTGTGATATACTCCATACACCCATAGTGAGGGGCACTCTCTAAAAGCAAGGTCAAACCCATTTAGGATCTCATCTTCTGCTAAGAGGCCAATTTTCTCTGTCTTGGAGTGGGTCACTTACAACACCAACCAGAGATGTGCACAATTTTATCACCATATTATAACCTGAATAATTTTAGGGATTTTTTTTACTTCTTCTTTGGACTTTTACACATTATCATCTTTGCATCATTGCATGAATTTTGTAAATTTATTTTTCAACAGGTCACATATTGGTGTGAGACATTTTTTGAAAATTATATATTTTTATAATAATTTTAATTTATTTGATAACAGTGCAACAAACTTTTCCTTTTCATGTGCCTGTCACCCAAAGCCTCCCCCTCTCCCTCCCACTTTTATGAGCTGTCCTGTGTAATACAATACTTGCCTTCAATCAGCTGCCCCCTGGGACCTGATACTTTAGGCAAACCATGCACAACACTTCTATTCCTGGGGGGATATTTGTACTGAGCACTTTCAGAGCTGTACCATAGAGTTTTAATATATTTAGGTACATTACATGACTTTTTAACTGGATTAAATATGTTTTTTTATATATATACCTATACTGTATTTTAAATACATCATTTGCATATTACTGTTTTCTGAATTACAACTATATTTAATGGTGTCTTACACTAATGCAGACCAATTAAAAAATAAATACTACTTGTTACTGTTAACTGTTTCATACAAATGGTAGTATTGTGAGTTACTTATTTAGCAGTAACAATTACAAAATTGTAGCCTCTGTATTTTCTTAGCACATGTTTCTTAAAGCTGAACTCCAAAAAAAATCTAGTGGTAGAGTTATAAGTTGTAATACTTCTGATGGTCACATCTACTCTCTGATGCCTAGGGTTGTGGGTGGGCCCTAGCCGTTCTCATGTACAACTATTGGTCCTGCATTATATTTGATCATGTCAGGGTGTGACCCCTGGCAGGATTCTAAAAAGAAAAAAACAGAGGACACACAAGCCTAGCTCATTACCTTTGAGGCCCATGGCAAGATTGCCTTAGATGAAAATGCTTTTGGGGACTTCTCCAATAGTGTGCAGGAAGCCTGTTGGAACAAACAATAAGGTAAATATTACAGATTATTGCCCTGTGTCTATACTTAACAAGCATTTAAACCTTGTAGTGTGAGGAAGCTATACTTAAAGGGTATTTTTTCTGGTGCTTGGAGTGTGGCTTTAAACCTGTCCACCTGGCAGCCAATGTATGTCTGTTAGAAAAAAAAAACTGCATGGACTGTGAAGGCTGTTTGTTTCTAGACACCATGCAGATTTTATTGTTGATGTATTTGAGTGTGGGCCCACTTCTGTGGGTACAAGCAGTTTTGGCTAATGTGTGATTCCCCTGTCCCAGGATGGCAACTATTGTATCAAAATTGTGCAGTACATTGGATATACAAATGTTAACTTTCCAAGGTAGTTTTCACTTAGCTTAGTGAATGTGGGGAAGCTGTGCTGACTTTAATTATCCAATCATTTGCAAGGAAAATTCCTATTTTCTTTTTTTTTCATTTTCATTGGACCTGAGTATGTCTCCTTTGCAAAGTGAATGTGCACCATATTCACTAAGCCAAGTAAAAATTATGGATTGCCATTTGTGCCAAATGCACTTGAATGTTGCATGTTGTGTTTGGATGTACAGTATATAGTGGAAGCTATCAATTACAGCTCAGCTGCAGCATGTAGAATCATCAAATTTGCATGTCCCTTCCAACTGCACAGAGAACAATGGGGTTGATTTAGTAAAACTGGAGTGAAAAAATCAAGTGCAGCTGTGCATGGTAGCCAATCAGTTTCTAACTTCAGCTTGTTCAATTAAAGGAGTTGTAAAGTCTCAAGGTTTTTTTACCTTAATGCACTCTATGCATTAAAGTGAAAAACCTTTGGTGCTGCAGCTGTCCCTAGACCACTCCTTATTCTTACCTGAACCTGATCATTCCAGTGACAAGCATGAGCTCGGGTCCTCAATAGATAGATTGATAGCAGAAGGAGCCATCGGCTCTCGCTGCTGTCAATCAAATCCAGTGACACAGGAGCTGGGGGGCTGGGCTGAGTCCCGCTGTCTGTGTCAATGGACACAGCGGTGGGACTCGTGAGCTCGTCCGCACAGGTGTCCTCATGGAAAGCTGCTCTCTGTGGGGTACCTGATGAAGAGGAGGAGCCAGGAGCGCCACCGGGGCACTCCAGAAGAGGAGGATCGGGGCTGCTCTATGCAAAAAGCAGGTAAGTATATCATGTTTGTTATTTTGAAAAAAAAAAAAAAAAAACCTTTACAATCACTTCAAGCTTTGACAAAAAAAAATGGAAGTTGATTGGTTTCTATGCAGAGCTGTACCACATTTTACACTCTACAGTTTTACTAAATCAACCCAAATATGTATTTATATGTACATAAATTATGTCCCACCCTACCTTATAAATGAAATATACCTGCAAGTGATATGCAGCCAGCATAGTCCTGAGTCAGTGACCATGTACTGTGTTCACTGTAGGGATTCGTTCTTTAAATAGGGTGGATGCACTTACCACCCCTGCACACCATTTTGCATGACACAAGCACATTAGCAGATGAAATTAATTATTTTGAGTTTTGATGCTCTTGCCAACATTACAATGGGAAATGCAATGGAAAATGCAAGTGAATGGAGGCTTTCATAAACTAGAATTAGTGCCACACTATACAAAGGAGCCTTGACGAGGCAGTGCAGCTTCCACATATATTTGCAAATGTTGCTCAACTAAAACCTCTGTTTTTAACGCAAATTTTTAGATAGTATAGTTTTTTTTGGATTATTTGTTAAGTGTGCTGAGAATACATTTTGTTTTGTGTGTGCAGTTCACCTTACCTCACTATAGTTGCACTAAGTGAGATTAAATAGGTTGTGGGATAAGGTTTGGATTTTCCACTATAGTGGATTCATGGTAAATCCCAGGGATTCACAAACTTTTTGCTGACAGATATAAGGAACAACCTAAAATTCAATGCATAGCCTTTGCCCCTTGTCAGCTGAGTCACAATAATGTGAAGAAATTAATAACCTAGCCCCTCACTATAAAAAGGTTTGTCAATAGCAGTCATATTGCCAGTGTGTGTTGGGGCTGTTGGGTAGAGCTGACAATTCTATGTACATTGGTACATGTCCCCTATTGTTGAGTTTGGCTTTTTATGCCTTTTCTGCAACAGCCAGAATTGACCAGAATTAAATAACAAGACCTCCCTTTTCCCCATGGATTTCAGTGTGGTTTACTACCTCAAACTTTGAACAAGATTTGTAAAACTGTGAACAAAACACAGGCTAATTCACTTATCTCTCAGTTTGGAGCTTCATGCGTAAACATGTATTGTGTTAGGACAGCCAACTTATTTTTATGGGCTCCCTAATGTACTAAAAGGCACCAAAAAAAGCACCACAACATATTGAAGTATATAACATGCTTTGTTATATATGCTTTGGTGCACTAAAATGTATATATGGGTTCACAAAGTGAGTTGAATGAATGCATGATACCATAGCACCCCAACAATTCAACTTGCACGTTTTCATATATTACAGTGCAAACCCAATCGAATTGTAAAGCATTCTGGTGCACTGTTCAAAAGTGTCAGAATTCAGATCTGAACCTGGGACCTCTGTGGTGTTTGGCTGTTTCCTTGTGTTTTGTTTCTGGTGAAGCTTGAACCCATTGCTCCTCCCATGACCTTCCAAATTTGAAGCAGAACTTAACCCCCAGCCAAGAAAGCTGCCATCTTAGCCTCTGTTTGATTTGTAACTGCCATGATGCTACACATGTAATTCGTTATGACACCAGCCATTTTATGGTTTGACAGTGCGGTTGAGAGCACAAGCAAATGCAACAGTTAGCATTCCTGGCATGCCAGATCTGTACCTGTTTTTGAAACTGGTAAATTGATGGGTTTATTTTCACTTTAAGCCATGTCTCTGCAGATCCTGTTTGCCAGTTTTTCTTCCTTTCGTTCCTGCTGCCATCCCTATTTTAATAATCATTTGTTAATGACATTTGGCTTGATTCTTGACTATGCTTTCTCTTGATCCCAAACTGCAATCACTTGTTATCGTCTTCTGCTTCTTCTCTGTTCTTCATTGGAGGAGTATTTTGGGCTGCTTTCTGGGGCTTCTAAGGTGGTTTAGTAAGAGGTTGCTTGAGTGTATGTGTGTGTGGGTGTGGGTGGGGGGGGGGGCAGATTGATTAATTATACTGTGGATTTGTTACTTCTTGATGGTTGGTTTTGAGTGATACATGAAAAGGGGGAAGGAAGGTGTGGGGAAGGGGGCTTGACTTGGTTGTGTGTGGTTGATTGCTGGAGGGAGGGAGAGGTTTTGTAGGGGGGGGGGTCTGTTTTGATTGTGTGTGTTATTGACTGCAGTTGTTCTTGTAGTTAGGTATTTAGTGTGTAGGGGGTCTGTTTTAGTTGTGTGTGGTTGACTCTTGGGGTCTTGGGGGCTTGGGTGTGTGTGTGGGGGTTTGTCTTGGTTGTGTGTGGTTGATTGCTGTTGTACTTGTGGTTAATTTGTTAGTGCATGTGTGTAATTCAGTTGCGATGTGTGGTTAGATTAGGAAGATAGACAGATGTGAGTATGTGCCCTGGTATGAGTATGCTACAATAGGAGTTATTTGTGTTTTTGAGACATCTCATTTTTTCAGCAGTTTGGGACTGTTGGGTCATGGCCTTTGTCTCCCCTCTGGATGATCTGATACCTGTGACGCTACCCTTACCTGTGATTTTGAGGGTTGGCGCGTATGCCATACACGAGCCGCCCCCTGAGGTACAGCAACCTTTGCAAGCTTGGCATGTAACTCTACTGTGGTAAGTCCATGACCACATTAATGGTGATACCCTTTCTGTTATGATGAAATGGGCTGTAACGTAAAGGTGTTCAAACTCTTTCAGATGCTTCTGTGGTTTCCCCGATGAAGCAGCGGTCTGCTGTGAAATGCATCAGATTTAACCATCAATATATATCAGCATCAACTCTGGATATGAACATCAACATTTATAACTTACTTGACACCCATATGGTGTTTTATGATGTTTGCACTGTATTATTGTAATTATGTTTGGTGGTCCATTTAGACCAATTGAGCTCTTTTAATGCAATGTAATACAAATTTAAAGGAATGTAATAAAATTGTATATTTTAATATAATTGTGTTACCTCACTTTATATTATGCAGTCTTTAAGGTCCATTGTTATTTAAAGGTTATTTACCTTTTTTGTTTTTTCC
This sequence comes from Pelophylax lessonae, assembly GCF_965119305.1. Taxonomy (NCBI): domain Eukaryota; kingdom Metazoa; phylum Chordata; class Amphibia; order Anura; family Ranidae; genus Pelophylax; species Pelophylax lessonae. The sequence goes on along the minus strand of NC_138772.1, from coordinate 205,853,595 downwards.
CTGAAAATACGCTATTTAGTATAACCAGTTTCCTATCCAGGTACATCTACTATCTTTAATGCCAAAAAACCTCAATTTGTGGATTAAGCTTTTATGGGGAACCATGTCAAATGCTTTGCCAAAGTCTGGATACACCATCCTTCCTTCCTTTATCCAGATTACATCTCACTTTCTCATAGAATGTTAAGAGGTTGGTCTGGCAAGAACGATCTTTTATAAATCCATTCTGGTTACAACTAAAGATACTATTCTTATCAGCAAATTCTTGGATATGGTATATTATCCCTCCCAGATTGTAGGCTAGAATGAGCAGCGCCCTCTGATTCCTCAGCCCATTTTTGAATGTTGGTACCACGTTAGCTTTTTGTTACCTTTTTCTGTTGGCACCATTCTGATCAGAAAGCTTTCCTTAAAGATTTGGAATAGCAGTCTAGCATCTACATGGCTGGCTTCTTTGAGAACTCTGTAAGCAATTTAGTCCTTGTGATTTGTTCACATTATTCTTTCCTATTCTTTTTAGAAAACTGGCCTCTGTTGGCCACAAAGGTACACTCCCTGCTGTGTTGCTAACAATACTGTCTTTTCTATTATACCCTTTCGTTTCCATAGTAAAAAGTGAGGAGAAGAATTTATTGTATTGTATTTAGTACAGTTGCCTTCTCCTTGTTACTTTATAGAGCCAATCTGCTCTGACTTTGCTTTTTTACTATTAATAGTAAAAAAGCAATTTTTTTTGCAAATAATTAGCTTTTTCACTATTATACCCCTCCTTTTCTATAGTAAAAACTATGAAGAATGTATTTAGTACAGTTACCTTCTTCTTAACATTTGTAACCAACAACCCTCGATCATCCTTTATTGGGCCAATATGCTCTGACTTTACTTTTTTCTATCAATATATAAAAAAAAAAAAAAAATTGGGATTATTTTTTACTCTTATCCGCTATGTGTCTCATGTGGTCTATTTTTGCTGCCATGATTGTGCTCCTACATTTCTTATTGCATTCTGTGTAGTGCTGGAATGTTGAAGGTGTCCTCTCAGCTCCATTTTTATAAAGGATAGTTTTTCTCTTTAATGTGCCTTTTTACACTTTATCTTAGCCATCCAGGTTTAGCTCTTTATTTAATATTTATTTAGTTTTAAAGAACTTTAGTTCTTTATTTAATATTTATATGTGTTGTCCATTAGAATACACAGGGTAATGCCATTATTGAAATGTTCTTAAAGCACTTTTACTTTTCCTCTATGTTTTTTGTTTTTAGAATATCTTTCCATATAATGCCATGCAGTACAGAGCACAGTTTGGCAAAGATGGCTCTCTTAAAATGTAATACGCTTGTCCTACCCTTGGTTTTGCATTTCCTGTGCTTTACAGCGAGCATAATTGCCCTGTGATCACTGTTTCCTTACTCCCACATCTGCTATCAGCTCTGGGTTGTTTGTGATTAGTAAGTCAAGCATAGTTTGGTTTTTAGTTGGGGCATCCACCAACTGACATATAAAATTGTCCCTCAAGTCCCTCAAGACATTTAAAAAGTGCTAGGTCTTAGAGAAGTGAGCAGCATCATCAGTCCAGTTAATATCAGGATATATTAAAGTACACCATGATGATAACATTGCCCTTCCTTACCACCATTTCTAACTGTGAAAGGAGATTGGCCTGCTCCTCATCCTTCAGGTTAGGGGGCCTATAGCATACTCCCACTACTAAAAGAATTGAGCTCTGTCATTTCAATTTTTAGGGACGCTTTAATGACTGGAATAGTACCACTTGATTGGCGTAAGGCCAATGTGGTTCCTATATTTAAAAAGGCATCAAAGTCTTTACCACATAACTATAGACCTGTTAGTAATAAAATAGATGAGATAGATGAAATAGATGAACATAGATGAGTTCTTACTGGTTAAAAACATTTTAGCAACAGACAGCATGGATTCATGAACGACAGAAGTTGTCAAACAAACCTGATTTCTTAGTAAAACTTTGGACAGAGGGGTGGCTGTGGACTTGGTGTATACCTGGATTTTGCAAAAGCATTTGACACAGTTCCACACACACGGCGAATGTGTAATGTAATGTGTAAGTCTACAGGCTTGGAAAGATCTGTTTGTAAATGGATAGAAAACTGGCTGAAAGACAGAATTCAGAGGGTAGTGGTTAATTTCTTACTCTGCATGGTCTAAAGTTATCAGTGGTGAATCCCAAGGTTCAGTGTTGAGTCCCTTACTTTTTAACAACTTTATAAATGATATACGTTCTGGGATTAAATGTACTATTTAGTCTTTGCAGATGACACCAAGATATGCAGTGGAATGACGTCCTTACAGTATGTCTCTAACTTACAAGATGACTTCAATGCATTGTTTAATTGAGCAACTGGGTGGCAAATGAGGTTTAATGATGATAAATGTAAAGTTATGCACTTTGGGGCTAAGAATATGCATGCATCATACATACTAGGGGCAGTACAACTGGGGGAATCAATGGTGGAGAAGGATCTGGGGGTTTTGGTAGATCATAAGCTTAATAATAGCATACATTGCCAAGCTGCGGTTTCCAAAGGGAGCAAAGTCCTTTCTTGTATTAAGAGAGATATGGACTCCAGAGAGAGAGAGATATAATTTTACCCTTGTACAAATTATCAGTAAGACCTCATCTGGAATATGCAGTTCTTTTTTGGGCACCAGCTCTTAAAAAGGATATTGGGGAACTGGAGAAAGGGCAGAGAAGGGCAACCAAAATGATAAGAGGCATGGAGGAGCTCAGCTATGGGGATAGATTAGAGGAACTGAATGTATTTTCTCTTTAGATTAAGGGGGTTATGATCAACAAGTACAAAAACATAAGTGGTCCATATAGTAAACTTTCATCTCAAAATACGGAAAGGTTTCTTACAGTAAGAGCTGTGAAAATGTGGAATAGACTCGCTCAAGAGCTGGTTCTGGCCAGCTCAGTAGATTGCTTTAAAAAAGTCCTGGATTCTTTCCTAAATGTGCATAATATAACTGGATGCTAACATTTATAGGTAAAGTTGATCCAGAGAATATATGTTTGCCTCTTGGGGGATCATGAAGGACATTTTTTTCTCTGCTGTAGCAAAGTTGATCATCCTTTGCTGGGGTTTTTACCTTTCTCTTGATCAACTGTGGGTATAGGATTGTGTATATGGGATTTTTTTTTTTTTTTTCTCTTTTATTGGTTTAACTAGATGAACTTGTGTCTTTTTTCACCCTGACTAACTATATAACTAACAATTGCCATTTTTTCCTTTCTTTTGAAGCTCCCGCCACAGGGATTCCATCCCCTCTATTATACAAAACAACGGTACAGCGCTAATAAGGTACATTCAGTGATAATATGTAAAAATAAATGAACATATATCTATGCAATATTAAGGTGCTATAATACATACATCTGTGCAGTATTAAAGTGCCACAGTACAAATAACTGCGCAATATTAAGGTGCTATAATGGAAATAAAGTGCTTGTAATAAATCAAATTCATATAATATATAAATAATTGATAGATCCAAAGAGTCCAGTGGTCTTGTGCTAGAATTGGTGCAAAATTAGCTTGATGACAATAATCCAGCCAGTGTTTTACAAGTGAATCTGTGTGTCTTCAACCACCAACACCTAAGATAATTGGCCTAGCTATCACCTGAAGTTTTGACCCGTGTTTCACCACAAGGTCAAAATAAGCAAATAATCACCAGCAGGAATTAGCAGGCTCTATTACAGCCTCTCAGTAGACAGACTGCTGCCCGAAGATAGCCAAACATAGGGACACGGATCTCATCATGGATATCACATAAAAAATAAAAGGCACAGGATCTAATGCTCTCAGTATGAACAGGGGTTTTTATTCAGGACAAAAAATGGTAAAAAAACTCACATGTACAGGCACTACTGATAGTGCATGGAAACCTCAATTATAGAGCAGCAAACTAGCTGTAAGCTTCCAGGTTGCCGGTGAATACTCCGCCCCCCTATACGCATTACGTCATCTGTCAATCAGGCGCTCGACTTCCTGAGTAGCGGGTCCCCTCTATTGCCCCATTAGTAATATCATTACTCTTGTTTACCAGCACATCTCTCTTGATGTACACACTCTCCCCTCCCTCTCTTCTACCTACCCTGTCTCTTTGGCACAGGGAGTGGACAGTTGCAAGCCAATCATGTGTTCTGTGGTACAGGGTCTCTGCTACTCCCATGAAATCAAAATCCTCCTCATGGATCAGTAGTTCCAGTTCCAGTTTGATCACCAAAAGCCTAGCATTAGTGAACATACCTTTTAGTTTTGCATAGCTGCATACTATTTTATCCCTGTTCTTTCTGAACTGTAGTGGGATTTTTCCAGCCAACATGTGTTGATTTTAGGCACTCAAGTTACATTGACCACCCTAGTACTTTCTGCCTTTTATTCACTGGCTGAAAAAGCTTTCTTGGATCCATAATGGGATGGAGGGAGGGGAAGGAGGGATAGCTACCTTGGACACAATGTCATCAATTGGTTAGGGGACACTGTGGGAAAAACTACAGTGTCCCCACCCTGTTGCCAGGGCCACAGATTGACCACAGAGATAGCAGACCTGCCATCGGTAAAGGCATCCCCTGAGGATAAAACTTTCATACCCCCCCCATCTCCTGACCCAGTGGTAGCCATGCTCATAAAGCAGGTTTGAAGTAAGTGGGAGAAAAGGGGTAGAATATCCATTGCACTGAGCAAAAACTGTTCCTAACCCCAAACCCATAGTTGCTCTGTCCTTCCTAGAACCCTCAATCCCTCTTTTCACTAGAATCACTAGATCTGCTTAAGGATCCTCTAAGCCTCTCCAGAGTCCCCATCTTCCAAAGTGACACCCCCCCCATTTCCATCCAGAGTTCCTAGTGTATTTTGAAACCCCTAAAAATTTTCTTTGCACTGACATCAATGTCCGGGGATTTTTTTCCCCCATGCCAACACATTTCTACTGGCCGATAAGTGTGATCAAAAGGCATTTGTAAGAATAGCTTGGCATACAGTCATATTGGGAGGGTTATCCAAGCTCCTGCAAGTATCTGCAGGCACCTCTAGTTTCCTGAACTTTCAACCAACAGCAGTGTCATTTAATGACAGATTCTCTTTAACCTCCCTGGCAGTATGATTATTTTAGATTTTAGGTGCTGAAAGCGGTACCATTATTTTGCATATGATTCTTAAGGACGAGCAGCCCAAACCAACTTTTTACATATGATTTTTTTTTACAATGCATTCTTCTTTATAACATCTCGGGTATGATAAAGTTTGAAACACAAAATCATAAATTATAATATAATAAATAACTATAAATAACAACAAATAATGATGCTATGGTCGTTCTGATGTTTCCAGACACAAAGTACGGGAAAAATGCAGGAAGGGCACTGAAGAAAGCACCGGGGGGGCATACTAAGGTAAATTTATTTTATTTTAGTAATGTAATCCAATAGGATTACAATATATCAGTGTGTTTGTGTTTTTAACTATTTGAATTTGCCGCCGGTTCCACCCCCCTGCGGCACTCGCAGGAGACAGAAGCCAGGGCTCACAGCATCAGGCGGAAGATCCGGCCGCCGTATGCTGCCGGAATACATCACGGGATCCCGGGGACAAGGTAAGTAACCTCTCTTCCAGGATCCAGCGATGCTCCCTGGTGGTACCCCAGGTGTGGCTCGGGGGTTACCGCTAATGGAACTGAAATTCCACCCCGAGCCACACTCAGGAATACCACCAGGGAGGTTAAAGTGAAGCTGCCCACAAAATACCAAGTTCCCTTTCTAAGACAGACTTTAAGCAGGCTGCATTTACCTTTCTTGTGATCCCTCATATCCCCCTTACCCATAATTCCTGTATAGGTTTTGACTTGCACTCCCTCCATCCCCAGAGACAGGGCAATTAGCTACATAAGTACCAAGTGCTGCACTAAAGAAAGGCCATGTGAGTGTTACATGTTCCTCCATGCCCAGCAGCATTGGTCATTTTTTGGGGGCTGTCTGGTGGCTGTAGTGACAAGGTAATGAGGAAAAGGGCACTGATTTCTCATGGTCTTATCTTAGTCAAAACTTATCTTTGCCTCATATGTAAGTACAACAAATTGAACTTAGAACACTGAAGTTGTAAGCCCTATATGTATGTTCACTCCAAATTGAATGTTGATATCCAGTTAAGAGTGTACTCCTCCTAATGGTTCGCAGATGATATACTGCAGTCCGAGCAATAATAGTTTTATATCTTATGCCTCCATAGGCCAACTCTCTTGTGCTTCACCCAATCACCTGGCTATCCTAGTACTCAGTAACAATATCAGAAGTAATAGATACACAAGGCACATAAAAGCTGGGGCCAGAGCGGATATAATAGACAGTGTGCCCACTCTGCACAGAATATCTAGAACTAATCACAGGAATCACAGGAAGAACAGGGCAAACTGTCAAATGGCTCTACTAACAGTTCACTTCTAGGTGTATGGACTCAGAGGAGGTGACCTGTAAATTCCCCATACATTATTAGACCAACAAAAACTATGCAAGAACAGCAACAACAAGAACCTACATAGACTGCACTGACTAGCTAGGGAGCAACCTGGAAACTTTTAGGAAGCATTCTCTGCATCAAAGTAAAAAAAAAAAACCTTCTGATCGCATCTCTCCTCCTCCTATACTTACCTGAACTCAATCCTGATCCAGCACTATGCACAATAGCAACAGCTCTATCTCCTCTGTCCCTCCTCATAGGCTCAGAGACAGCAGAAGAAATTGCCTCCTGCTGTTATCAATCACAGCCAGCTTGCTATGGTGGGCACTTGGCTGGGGAGAGGAACCAAGAGCACTGGCGCGGGACCCGAGAAGAGGGGGATTGAGGCCACTCTGTGCAAAACAATTGCACAGAGCAGCAGTTTGGTATGTTAAAAAAATGATAGGTTTACATTTAGTGCAATTTAAGTGCAATTTAAGATTAAGTGCAAGGCATATATTTTTTAAAGTTTTTAATCTCATGTTTTATCCATAGCAATATACTCAGTGTTTTAATATTTGCTGCCTAATCAATATATCAGTGTCCAGGATCATGCTCAGATTTTTGTCAAATGACAAAATCTTTGACAAATGTTGTTGTACTTTCAGAAAATAACAGTGCATTAACAATACTTATCCCCCTACTGAATGACATATTGATGACATAAGACATGTGAGAATGGTCCATCCTTATCCTCTTTAATCTTTCTGCTTCATTTGACCATACCATCTTACTGGATCACTTAAAGCTGCCCTATGCTCTAAATTGTACAGTGTTCAGTTGTTTCAAACTTTTATTGATTTAAACAAAGGGTCAGAGCATGAACACACACATCCTCTTCACTTTTATTACATTACAGGGTGCAACAGGGCCCCATTCTGTCAATAACGCTATTTTAAGCATACACAATCCCACTGGGAATAATCATCATAATGGTCTTAGTTACCAATGTTATGCCGAAGACACACTTCTTTATCTGTTCTTCAAACCAAACACTGGTGACCAAGACCAAAAGGTGTATTACTGATGTACAAGAGTAGATGAAATGTAACTAGCTAAAATTTAACCCACGCAAGACTGAAGTGTTTGTAATTGGAGGGCAGATTGATAAAAGGGAAATTCCCCCAGAAATGTGCATCCTTACCGGCATCTTGGCATCCATTGTGACTTATTCCAGGAGGTGAGTAGGCACTGATAGTGGCAGTTAGGGAGTAGAAGGAGCTATCCCAGAACTGCAGCATGCATTCCATCCAGCCTTGCTGGACTTCCCCAGCACTCCTGGGCCTTGTAGCACACATGTGGTCACATCAGCGGCCAGTGCATCACACTATATGCTCTCTCCTTTATCATGTTTGTGAGTGCATGCATACATGTTTTAATTAATAAATTGTCATACAGTATATACTTACTGTCCTGTGAATTTTTTTGTGCTGGACTTCTATGTTTTTTAAATTGGAGGGCAGATACTAACACTAAAGTGGCAGCAAACATATCCAGCTGGTGTAAATATTAGAAATACAAATCTCATGTTCTCAAGTCACGTGCATCCCTAACAGATTTCTATTTCTGTCTATGTACCTTTTGCAGATTTCCCTTCACTTTCTGTCTGATTAAACTGTTGTCAGCTGGTATTTTTGACTGGCAAAATGCCTTTGAACCTCATTTGTCGTGTTTTTGTATGCATGTTTTACCCGTGTCCCACACAATGAGAATGGTAACAAAATCCAATAGACAAAGCAGAAAGAGGGGAGCACATCTCTTATTCTAGTCCACCAACCCTAACAGGGAGGTATGCACTGTATGTCCACTGACCCTTTTTCGCTATTGTAAGCCCCTCTAACCGTTGTGAGAGATTATAAAATGCCTAATATTTACATCTACAGAGGTTATAGCATACTCTCTTCATTTAAAACAACGACCTTCTTACCATCCTATAACTCGTTGAAGCCACAACTTATCTATTTTGATTGTAACTTTTGGCTATGTCTGGTTGTATTATCTTTATGAAAAATCAAATAAAATTATTGAAAAATAAACTGTTGTCAGCAGTGAAGGTAAATCTCTCTCTATTGGAACCCTGAATAACAGTAAAACCCATCAGGGGTTCTAATACTTCCCCAATCTATTTAAAAGTAGAATACAAAGTTTTTGGCTTGATGCCAGAAATGTCATGGCTATAGGTCAGGAAGGAGCCTATGCCAGATGACAGGTAAGTATTTCAGGTCTCTAACAAGTATATTTATGTAGGGAGCAGCAAGAAGAGGAACATTTTTGAAGTTAGGTCCACTTTAAGGTGAGATGTTATAGGCTGCTTGGACTATGGTGTTGCTGGACAATTAACATCTGCTTTGATTTGATAAGGCCGACTGAGCTACTTGTGTGGATATAAATGCTGGGCAATGTCCCTAACACTCATTGAAGCTGAGGAAGCTGTTGGATAAACAGCAAAACATTTTCATCATACAGAGCAAGTCCAGTTGAATTTGATTAACTACTCCTAGCTATACCATGACGTGGGCAAATTAGAACCTTGACAGACGCAAAGCTGTTAAGAGTTTGCTAGTTTTGTAGTGTAGTGACCATTTACTCACTATGCTCAGATACAGAAGCAGACCTTTTGAATCCTTTTTTCCAAAAAAAAGAAATTCCCAGGTAAGATACAGAGAATCACATGATTGTTCCCCCAGTAGAGATGATACGGTTTTGGTGGTGGTTCAGTCCTAGTGAAAAGATCAAAGCTACTACCAGAAGCCAACAAATTTTTAACAGCAAGGCAATTCTTGCTTTTATCGAGAGTACCACTATAGGGTTACATTGTGAAGGCGCCACAGACACCCAGAGACCAATTTTTCCTCACCTGTTTGACAGGTGCATCATATCATTTAAATTTTTAACAGCAAGGCAATTCTTGCTTTCACCAAGAGTACCTCTACAGAGTTACGGTGGGAAGGCACCTTCAGCACCCAAAGACCAATTTTTCCACACCTGTTACTTCTATCCAAAGTCTGTGGAAGAGACACCAGAAATCCAAAAAATCTCTAATCTTGTTCCCAGTGCACTACATTGTGGCCGCATCATACAGACTGGCTCCTCAAACCGTTGTTTACAAAATAAAGAAAGCTTGCAGGGAAAATTTCATTTTTTTGGCTTTATAAATGCAAATATTTCTGCAGCAGCTTCTATACACAGTACAGATGTGCCATCTTACAGGTAGACTAAGGGGACCCCCTAGGCTCTATATTAAAAGGAGTTTTTCATTTATATTGTAAGTTCTCATTTAATGCTTTCACTTTAAGCATCTGTAAAATCACTGCTCATTTAAAAATGAATTTTTTTACAAACTTTTTTTTAATTGATACATGTCCCCCAGGGCAGTATCCGGACCCCTTTAACTATTGAATGTCCAACTACTTGCATATAAGCCTTCAAAATGGGCACTTTTGATTTTTTCCAGTTCGGGTCCTATAGACTTCAATGGGGTTTGTTATTCATTTCCGAACTTTTGCCATGTTCGAAAGTTCTGGTGTAAACCGAGCAGGGGGTCGTTTTTTCTATCCCTAGCTAAGACTTGGAAGCCACTTCTGACTTGGCACAAATCTGCCCTTCTTGAAGTACTGACGATTGACTTCTATATCTTTGAAATGTCAAAAGATGCATAGAGATATGTTCAAGTCATAGTGGACTACTTTACCAAGTTTGCAGTGGCAGTACCAACCCATGATCAGACAGCCAAGACCTTCTTCTAGATCATGTGCAAGTTCTTCTGCCTTCCTTATAGCTGTCGGCAGACGATAAATTCGGACCAGGAACCCTTGAAAAGTGAGTTTTTCTAAGAACGGTGCCATTCCCTAGATATTAAAAAACTGCTTACTATGCTGTACCACCCACAAGGCAATGGGGCATGTGAGAGGTTTAATCACATTGTGACACAACTGCTGGAATACTTCGCTCATGAGAAACCAAAAAAAAAAAAAATGGACCCAGTGGTTTGGAAAAATAACCATAAAGTACATTCTTCAACAGGCCACCTATGTTACCATGTTATGTTAGGCCTTTCTTTTGCGAAGCCTCACAGACCTATGGGACACAGTAGCCAGTAAGAACTTCATTTCAATTTCAATTTCATGGAATCAGGAATCATGGAATCAGGAGCACAAACAACATCTGTATGAAGTCCAGCAGATCTTTAACCTCCCTGGCGGTATGATTATGTCAGGAATTATATACCAAAAGCGGTACAATTTTTTTTCATGGAAATTTGGCGTTATGTATTATAGGCCTACAATTCTTAGTAATTACTGACTTAAACCTGACCAAAACAAGAGTCTAGTAGACATCCCAGATGTGATAAATTTGAAACACAAACGCATGAATTATAATCGAATCAATAATATAATTTTATTATATAATATATAATATATATAATAAAATTATATTATTGATTAGATTATAATTCATGCGTTATATATTATATACATATATATGTGTGTGTGTGTGTGTATATATATATATATATATATATATATACACACATATATATATATATATATATATATATATATATATATATATATATATATATATATATAATATATAACGCATGAATTATAATCGAATCAATAATATAATTTTATATATATATATATATATACGTGTGTATATATATATATATATATATATACATATGCATATATATATATATATATATATATAATATAAAATGTGTTATGTGTTTGTGTTTGTGTTTTGTGCAACGTTTTGAATTTCCCTCCCTAGTTCCGCTCCCATGCAGCATTGCTGCTGCAGGGAACGAAACTAGGAAGTCATCACACCGACGGACGAGCGGCGGGACTCTCGGCTGGCGGTCACAGCAATGAGAGATCATCGCTGGATCGCCAGGAGAAGGTAAGAGACAGCGCTGCGCGCTCTGCACATCTACCCCGAGCGTGACTCGGGGATACCGATCCTGGACTAAAAAATCCACCCGAGTCACGCTCGGGATTACCACCAGGGAGGTTAAAGAGTGGTAATGTTTGGAGTGAACAGTGTCTGAAGCATTAGACTTTGACATTTAGCTTGAGGATGTACTAGTCTGACATAAAGGCACATGCCAGCAGGGAAATATGCAAGCACCATGGGCAGAAGTTCATGTAGTTGTCCTACAACAGCCAATTCTAGGTGAGAGAGAAGGAACTCCTCAAACCCACTGAGACCCTCAGTGAGGCCCATAAGGGGGTTTTCAAAGATCCTGTTAAAGTTTATCAGCCACAAATATCTCTGCCACCAGAGATTTAATGGTGACTGCCATATATCCTGACAATATTACAGAGCCAAAAGGTCACCCAGATCAGGTCCGTGCTTCCACGGTGGCAATCTCTGAACCACCATCCAGTGCTGGGTCTGAAGACAGAGTCTCTAGTGACGGAAGGTGGAACCCTTGAGGAACTCCCAGAGACCTAACATCAGGAGATCCCCTGTACACTTTGCACAGGACAAATCTGAATGGTCTGCAAACCTGCCAAGGGTAGAAGAAAGTTCAAGAGGGGGGGTATGTAGTCGAGTACCAGTCCACCATACTCAGATGCAGGCACATGCCTTTATGACTTCTTTCCCATAATTTACGTAGTTCCTGAACATATTCAGGGAGGAAAATTCATCCTCTCTCCCTCAAAGACTCCGGTTGCAGGTTGCCCCACACTGGTTACTGCTTGGAATTTGGTTGTCTCTAGCTATTCACCTGTGTTCTGCAAGTTGCCCTGGACTTCAATGTGAGGGACACTGTGTATGAAAAATATCCAAAGCAGCTATGTTCGATTCTGTACTTACTGAACTAATGATTCCTGTGTTGACTTACTAAAACTGGAGAGTGCAAAATCTGGTGCAGCTGTGCATAGTAGCCAAACAGCTTGTAACTTCAACTTGTTCAATTAAGCTTTTACAAAAAGAAAAGAAAAAAAAAACTCAAAGCTCATTAGTTTCCATTCAGGGCTGCACCAGATTTTGCACTATCCAGTTTTAGTTGATTTAACACCTTTGTTTTTTATAGAGTTTTAGAAAGACTATTCTATGCACCTACATGTTACCCTAATTGATTAACAAAGGCATTGCTGTGAAAGGTCCATGTTTGTGCAGCTTTCATTATTCTACACATTTTTTTGCCATGCTGAACCTGTTTCCCATTATTGCTTTCAACTTCTCTTTGCAAACTGTAAGAGATAGTTACTTTCTGCCTGATTGTTCTATTGATTACCCTTTTTATTAAATTATATTTTCTCCAGATACTGTACAATCATGCTTATTAAAGAGTCAAATGGCGAGGTGTGAATGCAGATTGCTACGAGTGTTTCTCTTATATTAAACATGTGTTTTCATGAAAAAATAGCAGAATTCTATTTTCTAAGTGCATAAGAAACAACTTTAGAAGTCAATAAATAGCTGCACAGTTGCATCTGGCAAGCAATCACTAGCTACATCAAATCAGTATAAAATGTGAAACAGAATATCTGGCAAAGTACTGTAAAACTTTAAATTAGTAAAATGTCTCAAACATCAGTTAATAAGCACAAAATTGCATTATATGAAAAATAAAGATAAATACAAAACATTACTTTATATGGAAAAGAAACTAGCATCCTTTATAAATTTGGGGCAATATGCAAAAATGTGATGAAACCTGTGGAATCAAACACAGTTTAATTTTTTTTCCCCAGCAAAGTTGAGACAACAGAAATTATAGAGCTATTTGGGCTATTCTTCATATAGGACTTTTGGTTGATTTTGGAGGACATGTGTATTTTTTTCAATCTAACATTGCAGTTTCTGTCATTATAAAATCAATGAAGTCCATGGCCAATATCAACTTTCATTCTTGCCTTGATTTCATTGACTGGGAGTTGACTAAATCACAATTGCTATGACTTAACCTCTTATAATACTTGTATAAAATAGAGCCCTATCAAAAACTCATATCTCACACCAGTGGCTTTTTATTTTTCCGGTCTCTTCATCCGGAATGGACGATTTTCATATCGGGAGGGGGGATATTTAATCTCTAAATAAAACATGAAACACATCAGAGTTCATATCCTTTACTAACATTCTGAATGAATAAGTTTTTTTCTAAAAGTGATACAGTGAGAAATCCTTTTTTTTGTGTTGCATGGATATGGTGGTGGTTGCTGATGAGCTGAACTTGCACTTATACCCTGCCTTTCTAGTGAGTGCAGACTGACCTGTAGAGATTTCAATTGTCTGTGTAAAAACCCTGGCACTTGACAAACATGAATTGGACTGCTAGTAGTATGAGACAAGGTTAGGAACAGTATACATTCCCTGATTTTACTGCTAATGGATTTGTAGCTCTTAGCACTATCTTCTCTAACATCACCTTTTTAGGACCCATGTTAACACACTTGTATCAGCTCTGAATGGCTTTTGCGTTCCCAAAAAATTCCATGGGGATGCAAAACCTGCTTAAAGAAGGTCATATGTACTGTAGGTGGAAAGAAGGTCAACTGCAAGTCAAATTCACCTGTCAGTGAATTCCTAATTTATTATTATTATCTCAGAAGCATCTCAAACTGATGTCAAAATGATGCCATCAACACATGTCCAAGGCCAGTTGACACAGGCTCTTATTGTGAATTACATTAAAATTATAAATGGCATCTCCCTCACTACGCTTCCTTCTACATATTGTTGCCTATGTTGTAAATGGACAGTTGATCTTCAAAATGAAAAGCAATACCAATTACAGAGAGAGTTACTTTAACTGAGAAAGGGCATCTTATTGACTAAAAATTTGATGTAAAAAGTGGTCTAACTCATAGAGACTACATCAGTCACAGAGGATTGACCTGAGTCAAGTCCTGGTGCATGTGAATTGGTTTTCCCATCCCTGCATGCAAAAAACAAAAAACAATAATATCTGAGCTAATTGCAACAGCAGTTTAATTCTTAGCCATTGGTGTTGTATGAATTGAGAGTACAAAGAGACATTATTAAATATACAATGTTCTGTAGGCACACTAACAAGTAGTATGGTGGGTAACATTTTTTCTTTGGAATACAACCCCAAAAGAAACCTAAACATTAAGTAAAATATTGACGCTTACATGAGTATGTAAGAGGAGCCACAACCAACATTAAAAATCAAAAAAAATGAAAGTGTAATAATAAATTACAAAGTATGTAGAGGTATCAGTAGGGATGTAACATACAGAATTGCCTTCTTTTAACAGGAGATATTTACACGTCCCTGGTTCTAGAACAAAACTCCAAAACAAGGAGCTCAGCCTCTGCTTATGGTTTTATGGGAAGAATCACGCTTTTCAATTATTTTTGCCCATTTTAATCATTGGCACATACCAGTCCACCAGTGTATAGCACAGATATAGCCATACTTTTACACAACCAATATTCTAATTTGCATGCAGCATTTGCAGGCTTCTTAGCGTTTATCAGTGGAAAATATGGCTTTACTGGGTCTATGGTGTAGGGCTTGTGAGTCCAGGGAAACAGTACAGCCATTTATCACACTGATAAGTAGAGACTAAGCTGCTTGTTTTTTGGGTTTTGTACTGAAATTGAAGGCAAGTAAATACCTTCTGTTATAAGAAGCCAATGCTCAATCTCTATCTCTAGTACTTTTTAGGTGGCTTTTTGGTTCCTTTTCTACCTCCTCACTGCAACCTTACTAGTTACATAGTTACATAGTAGTTGAGGTTGAATAAAGACATCAGTCCATCCAGTTCAACCTGTATAGGTGTGTATGAGTGTGTGTCAGTGGCCTGCTCTTTTCCCATAACCCTGAATGTTGTGATCTGTGAGATGCACATCCAAGAGTCTTTTAAAAGTATCCATACTCCCTGCAGCTACCACCATTTGTGGAAGAGAGTTCCACATTCTCACCGCCCTTACAGTGAAGAACCTCTTACGCAGCATAAGGTTAAATCGCCTCTCCTCTAATCTCATTGTGTGGCTACATGTCTTCTTGCACTCCTTGGGACTTAATAGTTTCCTACCTATGCTAGGATTGCCATTGATGTATTTGTAGATTGCTATCATGTCCCCTCTTGGGCGTCTCCTCTCCAAGGAGAATAAACTAAGTGCTTGTAATCGCTCCTCATAATTAAGGTCCTCCAATCCACTAATTCGTTTAGTTGCCCTTCTTTGGACTCTCTCCAGTTCTAGCACATCCTTTCTCAGAATAGGTGCCCAGAACTGGACAGAATACTCTAGGTGTGGCCGAACCAGGGTTTTATAAAGTGGCAGGATTATAGCATTATCTCTGAAGTGTGTCCCCTTCCTCATGCATGCTAATATTCTTCCGGCTTTGACAGCCGCAGCATGACATTGCATGCTACTACTTAGTCTATCCTCAACTAGAACCCCCAAATCCTTCTCCATTCTGGATTCCCCCAGAGGTCCCCCCCCCCCCGAGACCATAATTTGTGTTTATGTTTTTTGCCCCCAAGTGTAATACCTTACACTTCTCTACGTTAAATCTCATTTGCCATGTAGTTGCCCACTCTGTTAATTGGTTCAGGTCTTTCTGTAAGATTTCTATATCTTGATGAGTAGTTATTGCCCTACATATCTTTGTGTCATCCGCAAAAACTGAGATTGAGCTACTGATTCTGTCCTCTATGTTATTGATGAATAAATTAAACAAAATTGGTCCCAGGACTGAGCCCTGCGGGACCCCACTTACTACTTTAGTCCAGTCAGAATAAGCATTATTTATGACCACCCTTTGGACACACCCATGTAACCTGTTTTCTATCAAAGAACAAACCTTGAGGTCGATGCCTGCAGACCTTAGCTTATATATTAAGCGTTTGTGGGGAACAGTGTCGAATGCCTTAGCAAAATCCAGATACACCACATCCACAGGTCTCCCCCTATCTAGCTCGCAGCTCACCTCCTCGTAAAATGTTAGCAGATTGGTTTGGCAAGGACGTCCTTTTGTGAACCAGTGCTGATTATTGCTGATGATACTGTTGTCCTTAGCAAATTCTTGGATGTAGTCCCTTATCAACCCTTCCAATAATTTACATACAATTGATTTCAGGCTGACCAGTCTATAGTTTCCCGATATATATCCCTCCTCCCTTTTTTGAATATTGGTATCATATTAGCTTTCCTCCAGTCACTCGGTACAGTTTCTGTCAATATACTGTCTGTGAAGATTAGGAACAACGGTCTAGATATAAACCTACTAGTAGCTTGAGCACTCTGGGGTGCAAGCCATCCGGTCCAGGCGATTTATTAGTATTATTGCTATCAAGTATTTCCTTAATTTTGCCCTCTGATAGCCACTGTGGCAAGTCTTGCAGTGTTGTGCTAACCAGACAGTCCTGGTCTGTATCGCCTCCTTTTTGTGTGTAAAAACCGAGGAGAAGAAGGTATTTAGCACAGTTGCCTTCTCTGTGTGTGCAATATGCTCTGACCTTGCTTTCTTGCTATTAATGTATTTAAAGAATTTCTTAGGGGTTTTTTTACTCTCCTCTGCTATGTATCTTTTCGAAATAATCTTTAGCTGTTCTGATTCCGTTTTTACATTTCTTGTTAGATTCCTTGTATTGGTGAAAAGCGAGTTCCTCAGTAAGAATGTACAATACAAACTAAACATTGAAAAGAATCCACTACAATTGTATTGGAGCCATAATTACATACATTATAGCCAGTGGTGGGATTCAGCCGGTTCGCACCGGTTCCATAGCACTGGTTACTAACTTTTTGCAAGTTCGCAGAACCGGCTGAATCCCTCTGCGCGTCTAAGGACGCGCAGTACAATTGAATGTCCCGCGCTCGGACCGCCCAGCCGCAGACGTGGCGGCCAGGGAGTGGAGCAGTGCGTCCCGACCCGCCCATTCTGTGACAATAGCGAATGAGAATTTGCTATTGTCACACGGATCCTCCTCCTGGCCAATCAGGGAGCGGGTCCTCCCGCTTCCTGATTGGCCGAAAGGCAAACACCGTGCCATTGGATGAGGAGGAGGCGCCGCGGGAGGACTGAGGACTCGGAGACGCGGGGAACCGGGGACTGAAGAGAAGCTGCGAGACCGTCCGTGAGGTAAGTGCATGGGGATCGCTGGCACTCTGCAATCATTGGGGGCAATGCTGTGGCTGGCACTCTGCAATCATTGGGGGCAATGCTGTGGCTGGCACTCTGCAATCATTACGGGCAATGCTGTGGCTGGCACTCTGCAATCATTAGGGGCAATGCTGTGGCTGGCATTCTGCAATCATTGGGGGCAATGCTGTGGCTGGCACTCTGCAATCATTGGGGGCAATGCTTTGGCTGGCACTCTGCAATCATTGGGGGCAATGCTGTGGCTGGCACTCTGCAATCATTAGGGGCAATGCTGTGGCTGGCACTCTGCAATCATTAGGGGCAACACTGTGGCTGGCACTCTGCAATCATTAGGGGCAATGCTGTGGCTGGCACTCTGCAATCATTGGGGGCAATGCTGTGGCTGGCACTCTGCAATCATTAGGGGCAATGCTGTGGCTGGCACTCTGCAATCATTGAGGGCAATGCTGTGGCTGGAACTCTGCAATCATTGGGGGCAATGCTGTGGCTGGCACTCTGCAATCATTGGGGGCAATGCTGTGGCTGGCACTCTGCAATCATTGGGGGCAATGCTGTGGCTGGCACTCTGCAATCATTAGGGGCAATAATGTGGCTGGCTCCCTGCAATCATTGGGGGCAATGCTGTGGCTGGCACTCTGCAATCATTAGGGGCAATAATGTGGCTGGCTCCCTGCAATCATTGGGGGCAATGCTGTGGCTGGCACTCTGCAATCAATGGGGGCAATGCTGTGGCTGACACTCTGCAATCATTAGGGGCAATGCTGTGGCTGGCACTCTGCAATCATTGGGGGCAATGCTGTGGCTGGCACTCTGCAATCATTGGGGGCAATGCTGTGGCTGGCACTCTGCAATCATTGAGGGCAATGCTGTGGCTGGCACTCTGCAATCATTGGGGGCAATGCTGTGGCTGGCACTCTGCAATCATTGGGGGCAATGCTGTGGCTGGCACTCTGCAATTATTGGGGGCAATGCTGTGGCTTGCACTCTACAATCATTGGGGGCAATGCTGTGGCTGGCACTCTGCAATAATTGGGGGCAATGCTGTGGCTGGCACTCGGCAATCATTGGGGGCAATGCTGTGACTGGCACTCTGCAATCATTGGGGGCAATGCTGTGACTGGCACTCTGCAATCATTAGGGGCAATGCTGTGGCTGGCACTCTGCAATCATTAGGGGCAATGCTGTGGCTGGCACTCTGCAATCATTGGCGGCAATGCTGTGGCTGGCACTCTGCAATCATTGGGGGCAATGCTGTGGCTGGCACTCTGCAATCATTGGGGGCAATGCTGTGGCTGGCACTCTGCAATCATTAGGGGCAATGCTGTGGCTGGCACTCTGCAATCATTAGGGGCAATGCTGTGACTGGCACTCTGCAATCATTAGGGGCAATGCTGTGGCTGGCACTCTGCAATCATTAGGGGCAATGCTGTGGCTGGCACTCTGCAATCATTGGGGGCAATGCTGTGGCTGGCACTCTGCAATCATTGGGGGCAATGCTGTTGCTGGCACTCTGCAATCATTGGGGGCAATGCTGTGGCTGGCACTCTGCAATCATTAGGGGCAATGCTGTGGCTGGCACTCTGCAATCATTAGGGGCAATGCTGTGGCTGGCACTCTGCAATCATTGGGGGCAATGCTGTGGCTGGCACTCTGCAATCATTGGGGGCAATGCTGTGGCTGGCACTCTGCAATCATTGGGCCAGCCACAGCATTGCCCTTAATGATTGCAGAGTGCCAGCCACAGCATTGCCCCCAATGATTGCAGAGTGCCAGCCACAGCATTGCCCCTAATGATTGCAGAGTGCCAGCCACAGCATTGCCCCTAATGATTGCAGAGTGCCAGCCACAGCATTGCCCCCAATGATTGCAGAGTGCCAGCAACAGCATTGCCCCCAATGATTGCAGAGTGCCAGCCACAGCATTGCCCCCAATGATTGCAGAGTGCCAGCCACAGGATTGCCCCTAATGATTGCAGAGTGCCAGCCACAGCATTGCCCCTAATGATTGCAGAGTGCCAGTCACAGCATTGCCCCCAATGATTGCAGAGTGCCAGCCACAGCATTGCCCCTAATGATTGCAGAGTGCCAGCCACAGCATTGCCCCCAATCATTGCAGAGTGCCAGCAACAGCATTTCCCCCAATGATTGCAGAGTGCCAGCCACAGCATTGCCCCCATTGATTGCAGAGTGCCAGCCACAGCATTGCAATTTTCAATGCACAGTGACCAGCATGCCCCCCATTCAATGCACAGTGACCAGCGCTGCATACCCCCTTTCAATGCAGAGAGACCAGCGTGCCCCCTTTCAATGCACAGTGACCAGCGCTGCGTGCCCCCCTTTCAATGCACAGTGACCAGCGTGCCCCCCTTTCAATGCAGAGAGACCAGCGTGCCCCCTTTCAATGCACAGTGACCACAGCATTGCCCCCAATCATTGCAGAGTGCCACAGCATTGCCCCCAATCATTGCAGAGTGCCAGCCACAGCATTGCCCCCAATCATTGCAGAGTGCCAGCCACAGCATTGCCCCCAATCATTGCAGAGTTCCACAGCATTGCCCCCAATCATTGCAAAGTGCCAGCCACAGCATTGCCCCCAATCATTGCAGAGTGCCAGCCACAGCATTGCCCCTAATGATTGCAGAGTGCCAGCCACAGCATTGCCCCCAATGATTGCAGAGTGCGAGTCACAGCATTGCCCCTAATGATTGCAGAGTGCCAGCCACAGCATTGCCCCCAATGATTGCAGAGTGCCAGCCACAGCATTGCCCCTAATGATTGCAGAGTGCCAGCCACTCTTGGGGGCAATGCTGTGGCTGGCACTCTGCAATCATTGGGGGCAATGCTGTGGAACTTTGCAATGATTGGGGGCAATGCTGTGGCTGGCACTCTGCAATGATTGGGGGCAATGCTGTGGCTGGCACTCTGCAATGATTGGGGGCAATGCTGTGGCACTCTGCAATGATTGGGGGCAATGCTGTGGTCACTGTGCATTTAAAGGGGGCACGCTGGTCTCTCTGCATTGAAAGGGGGGCACGCTGGTCACTGTGCATTGAAAGGGGGGCACGCAGCGCTGGTCACTGTGCATTGAAAGGGGGCACGCTGGTCTCTCTGCAATCTGCAATCATTAGGGGCAATGCTGTGGCTGGCACTCTGCAATCAATGGGGGCAATGCTGTGGCTGGCACTCTGCAATCATTAGGGGCAATGCTGTGGCTGGCACTCTGCAATCATTAGGGGCAATGCTGTGGCTGGCACCCTGCAATGATTGGGGGCAATGCTGTGGCTGGCACTCTGCAATGATTGGGGGCAATGCTGTGGAACTCTGCAATGATTGGGGGCAATGCTGTGGCTGGCACTCTGCAATGATTGGGGGTAATGCTGTGGCTGGCACTCTGCAATGATTGGGGGCAATGCTGTGGAACTCTGCAATGATTGGGGGCAATGCTGTGGTCACTGCACTGTGCATTGAAAGGGGGCACGCTGGTCTCTCTGCATTGAAAGGGGGCACGCTGGTCTCTCTGCATTGAAAGGGGGGCATGCTGGTCACTGTGCATTGAAAGGGGGGCACGCAGCGCTGGTCACTGTGCATTGAAAGGGGGCATGCTGGTCTCTCTGCATTGAAAGGGGGTATGCAGCGCTGGTCACTGTGCATTGAAAAGGGGCACGCTGGTCTCTCTGCATTGAAAGGGGGGCATGCTGGTCACTGTGCATTGAAAGGGGGCATGCTGGTCACTGTGCAAAAAAATTCCAGAATATAATCAAGAGTGTACAACTAAATAGGCTACGCTAAGTTAAGAACAGTTTATAAGATATAAGTATAAGGATTAGCAGATGGCACATATATGCTGGAATAGTAACATATAAACAACAGAAATAACAAAGTGCATGTGTCAGTCCATTTGATGTCACAATAATGATTGATGAACATATTGTGTAGTAGTTTTTGGTAAAAAAGGGAGAAAGGGGTGTCCAAAGGAAGCTATCACCAACACCCATTCACACTGCCTCCCTTACTGTGGACCCCCACCAACGAAGGTCAATCGAGCACTGTCAAAACAATCCTGGATTGGTATCACTGGATTAGGTTTCCGACTTCTCTTTAATGGAAGGTGGCACCCTCAGTCTCTGTACTCAGGGACATGGTGGCTTATGACCGGGACAAACCCAACATTAGCAGTGTCCCGGTCCAGATGGCAGGTCTCCTTAGACTCCTGGCCCCCTCAGTTGTCAGTGGAAGGTACAGCACTCATAATCAAGAATGACTGCTTTCACTGCTTCCATTGAGTGATATTATATCAAGTCGAATTTAAGGTGGATCTACAGGCAAACAGCTAAAGGTCCACTTGAAGGGAACATTTGCCCAGAATATGGACATTAAAGTGGTTGTAAAGCCTTAAGGTTGTTCACATTAATGCATTCTATGCATTAAGATGAAAAACCCTCTGTGTTGCAGCTCCCCCTCTTTTCCTTACCTGAGCCTGATCCGATCCAGTGATGTGCATGAGGGCAGTGGCCCCAGCCGCTGTCGCTCACCTCATTGCAAAGATTGATAACATTAGGAGCCATTGTTTCCCACTGCTCTCAATCAAAAGCTGTGACACGGGAGCGGGGCTGTGTCCCACTGTCTGTGTCAATTGATGCAGCAGCTGGACTCGGGAGAGAGCCCAGAAGTGTGCCCCCATGGAAAGCTGCTTTCTGTGGGGACACCCGATGAAGAAGAGGGGCCTGGCGCACCAGTGGGGGACCCCAGAAGAAGAAGATTGGGGCTGCTCTGTGCAAAACAATTGCACAGAGCAGGTAAGTAAAGGCATGTTTGTTATTTATTTTTTTAATTGAATGTTTACAAACACTTAAAAAGTATCTATATATATTTTATCAGCAGTACAAGAACGTGCAATTCCTGACCTTTCTAGCTCTTTGTGCAGCCAAGTAATTAGTTCTGAAAGATCACAACAAAGACTCTAAAATTAGGTTTCCATGGTTTCCAAAAGCTTTGGAACACCTAGTGCTTGTTTACATTAGAGGGCTGTCAGGCTGCTGAGATTCTGGAGAAACAGGAGAAAAAGAGCTCATACTTAGCTGGCTCTTTTGTGAACATTGAAGATTAATTTCTCTGCAATGGCTATAGTTACAGGAGTGAATAGGCTCTTGTTTTAAACGATTTTACAGAAAATGTAAACACGTTAGCGTACATTGTCTGAAACATTTTATATTAAAGATGCATATATGTTTGCTGTTTTACCTGCCAAAAGATCTCATGATTTATGCACTCCTGCCACATCCATGCAGGTGTGACACCCTTATTTTCTGGATAATCAGCAGTTGTCTTTTTTTTTTACCTCCAGCCTGCTCTTTGATCAGTTTATCATCATCAATATCCTTGATAAATGATCAGGAATGAACAAGTATTGCTAAACTAGGAAATATCAAAATGGTCTTCCTGCAGTATTGGCTAGCCAACATTACAAATTCTTTGGTAGGTAAAGCGGTAGCATATATGTTTTTGTATATTGGGTTGGTGAAATTCTCGCGCTGTCACTCTATATGAATCCTTAATTCCTTTAAAGCTGCAGGTACTGTTATTGGTAACCTACGCAATTCAGAAATTTATAACAGGGGGGAGTACCGCGCTTAAAAGGTGCTTAGTGCATGTTATTCATACTAATTACATTTAATAATTTACTTTCAGTGCTTTAAAATGTTTATAATAAAATCCCTTGTGCTAAAATTATATAGATATTCTCCAGTGCATAAAATTATATAAATATTCTCCAGTGCATAAAATTTAAAAAAAATTCTCATTAATAAATAAAATATTTCTTACAAGTGATGTAAATATGTGCTATAAACAATCCTTAAATATATCAAAATTTGTTAAAATAAAGTACCAGTGATAAATTATGTGCTTATGAGTTTCCAATAATTAAATAATACAAAGTGAAAAAGTGCCAAAGTGTCCTTATATATATAAATAAAGTGGTGTATATTCAGACGCCTTTTCTTTCCCAAAATTCATGCAGGTGCTCTTCCATGCAGTGGCCACTAGGTGTCCTAAGCGCTCACCTCAATTGGCTTTATAACCAGCTTTGTATGGTATCATATGTGATATTTCCTCCTTTTCTATGGTTGATGGGTCCGGTCACTAATTCTCACACTTATCCCTTTTCAAACGATATTCCAAGGGGTGTGTGTGGAGCCTTTGAATCTCCAAAATAAATGGGGCCACAATAGTGAAGTACCGTTTAGTGATTTTATTAAAACAGATTTAAAATAACAGACTCACATTTTCCTTCGTCTTTGCCAATGCATAACAATCGTAATGTCGCTACGTCACTTCCGGTTTGGCGTCCTACGCGTTACGCTGCGTGCCCACACAGCTTCTTCCAGTGATCCCTGGAAGAAGCTGTGTGGGCACGCAGCGTAACGCGTAGGACGCCAAACCGGAAGTGACGTAGCGACATTACGATTGTTATGCATTGGCAAAGACGAAGGAAAATGTGAGTCTGTTATTTTAAATCTGTTTTAATAAAATCACTAAACGGTACTTCACTATTGTGGCCCCATTTATTTTGGAGATTCAAAGGCTCCACACACACCCCTTGGAATATCGTTTGAAAAGGGATAAGTGTGAGAATTAGTGACCGGACCCATCAACCATAGAAAAGGAGGAAATATCACATATGATACCATACAAAGCTGGTTATAAAGCCAATTGAGGTGAGCGCTTAGGACACCTAGTGGCCACTGCATGGAAGAGCACCTGCATGAATTTTGGGAAAGAAAAGGCGTCTGAATATACACCACTTTATTTATATATATAAGGACACTTTGGCACTTTTTCACTTTGTATTATTTAATTATTGGAAACTCATAAGCACATAATTTATCACTGGTACTTTATTTTAACAAATTTTGATATATTTAAGGATTGTTTATAGCACATATTTACATCACTTGTAAGAAATATTTTATTTATTAATGAGAATTTTTTTTAAATTTTATGCACTGGAGAATATTTATATAATTTTATGCACTGGAGAATATCTATATAATTTTAGCACAAGGGATTTTATTATAAACATTTGAAAGCACTGAAAGTAAATTATTAAATGTAATTAGTATGAATAACATGCACTAAGCACCTTTTAAGCGCGGTACTCCCCCCTGTTATAAATATATGTTTTTGTACTGTGTTTCTAACTGTTTGGCTGGAGTTCCATTTTAGAATGCTGAAAACACTGAAAAGTTAGAGAAGAGATACTTTTTTATATGTTACCCTTGAGAGCTCCTCTACATTGCTATTATGGTATTTAGCAATGTAGGCCGGTTTTGCACATTTGTACCCCCATCTACCACTAGCCATGAAACAAAAGTGTATGCCTTGTTTTGTTCTGTGTGATTCTACATCATGCAGTTTAGTACATTTTGCATAATTGTGTTTCCAAGCCAGTCCTGTATTCTCTGCATTCAAAACTAGATACCTAAACAGATGTTGGTAATTGTGCTTTTTTTTTTTTTGTCTAAAAATAAAAATAGCCCACTAATTTTATATATTCTCATTACAAAGTAGCTGAGTGTTAAGCAATTTATTCAATCAAGAAATATTTGGTAGCTTCCTAGTCATACAACTGAAGTACATATCTGAATTAACTTTAAAGTGTTTTCATAGGAATTTTACCCTAAAGGGATTACAGGATAAATGAGCATTCTCTGGAACAAACATTTCCGATTTCTGAGTTAGAGGCTTATAGTTCATAAAATTGGTCAGTAACATAGGAAGAAAGTGAGTCAGAGAAGAGAAACACTGTCAGGAAGCTATTAAGACGCCACCATGTTTTGTGAACTTAATCCATTTCCTGCACGTACCCCTCAAAGTGACTTCTGTCACAGGGTGATTTGTCTTTCTAGACTACTGAAAGTCTTCCTGAAAAAAATCTATCTATGCTGAACATTTCTTTTCTCTATATATATATTCATTAAAGAAAAAGAAAATCTAGAGAAACACTTTGGGGTTGATTTACTAAAACTAAAGAGTGCAAAATCTGGTGCAGCTCTGCATATAAACCAATCAGCTTCCAGGTTTTAATTGTCAAAGCCTAATTGAAGAAGCTGAAGTTACAAGCTGATTGGCTACCATGCACGGCTGCACCAGATTTTGCACTCTCCAGTTTTAGTAAACCAACCCCATAGTATAATAGGTTACCCAGTTCTTTTGTTCTTTGTCACATCTTACATTTTGTTTACTTCATTTTATTGAAGCTCATGTTAACCTAAAATTACAATTGCCTTTATTCAATGAATTGCACCTTCATTGCATTTATAGTTAATGTTTTTCTCAGTTGCCCATTTATATACATACAAAACACTTGCAGATCTTGGTAGTGTTCCTCCTTCACCAGTCAATGTTGAAAATGGCTGCAAGCTTAGAGATAGCTTTGACAGCCCGGGGTCTTCTTAACCAGGACTGGCAATAACAGGATGTTCTACATACCTATATTCTCTCATTCAGCCTGTGATATTACAGACTGACACACCCCATGTTATAATTGACAACAGCTCCTGCCTGGAATCACACTGTCAAAACCTATGCATCTACACTCTTTTTGCAGGAAGGCATAACCACACCCCTCACTAGTCTCAGAAGACATCAGCCTGGACTTATTGCTGTTATGTGAGTGCAGAAATAAGGCTTTAAAAAACAATATACTTTTTTTTTATATATTTAACAATACCCTAGTTTTTATAGCACTGAAGAACAGAGATGTAATAACCTGCTCCAGCAACCTTGACTTCACCGATTGGTTAAATCCACTAATTTGCTGTCACCGTTTGAGGTTTATGCTGCAGAGGTTATGTTATCTTTAATATTGTTGTTATTACATCTATGCATGAATAAGCCAGCGTCTAAAGAAAAACACACAAAAAAAAAAATTGATGTAAAGTCTTTTTTCATTCTGGATTCTAGTACTGAGGTCTCTGTGAAACAAAACAATAAGTAGACCATATGACTTGGATAAAAATAAGAAAACAATGGAATTTCTATATTTTTGTTCCAGAAGGCCTTCTGTTTTCTGAAATCATTTTGTATTGTCTTATGCAATGTTAAAGCATGGTTGCCAACTGTCCCTGATATTCAAAGATAATTCCAGACTTTAAATGTTTTATTTCCCATTTGCTGTATAGCTTGCTTTGACTATTAGAAGCAGAACCAGTAGTTTCTATGAGTGGAGTAACTGCCTTTAAATGCATTATCATTCTCCAATGTTCATTTATAAGCCTTTTTGTTTTGAGCAGATATGCATTATCATTTGGCATTGGACACTTGTATGTTCTTTAATTATAGTTGACTTTATTGCTGATTTCACTTTACATTTTTGTGCGTGTGTGGCTGCTGGGGAGCTGGTACATTACTCACTTGTGATTTGATATCAGAAGGTTCATATTAACACAAAATCGTGCTCATGCTAGTAAAAAAAAAGAGGAATGAGGGACAGGATTTGGGAGGCAGCCACTAACAAATCTTTATGAAGTGTTTTTCTAATCTGAAGACAGAAGGCTGTGCTAGACAAAAAAAAAAAATCTGGGTTTCACTTTTAAAAAATAGCAGTGAGCCTCTAGTAGTGGAAAAGGCAGTTTTATAGACATGTTCCTATGTTCTAGGGAGAAGGTCCAGAGTTGAAATCTAAGACATATGACCTTTTTTTTTCTTGGTGCTCAAAGATAGCAAAAATGGAGTTAATTGGCTAATATAATAAAATCATATAACATTACAATTGAAAAACAAAAAATATGCTTGTACCAATCTCTGCACACTACTGTTTTTACATTAAATAACCGTTACCTAACCTACAATTTTTCAAGTTAATATTAAAATTTGCGAGGATGTGGTTTGGCCATGGTGGAGAACGGCTGCAGATCTGTGCAGCTTCTGCTGCCTGCCGCTCTTTACTGGGCTTTGTCAGCCTCACAAGCACCAGACCGGTGCTGTTGCTATGCCTTGGAAGAAGGGACAGCCTAAACCACCTTCCCATCCCTCTAAAGTTAAAAAAGGGGGGATCGCTGCCTATCTCACTAATAGCAGAACCCAAAACGCAGCCAGCTTCAATATGGCAGATCCACTACCCCCTCCCTATCTGGAGAGAAGACTTGCAGATGGAAGCAACAACACAGGGTGAGTCTCCCTTACTCGCCACTGCCTCTTCTCTGTCCTGCACTGGAGAGGTGTCTGAAGCACTGTCACTTATACAAAGCAGCGGGCTCCCCTGGAAAACCATTATTTTGAAACATGGAACTACACAAAGTCCGACGTCACAATCAGGACAATGGAACCTGGTTTCTTTTCTGACTTTCTTTCCATTGCCATCTCTCTTTGAGCAGCAAACTATGCACATCCTGGTAGGTGAGGCGTTCTGGGTTGACAACATCAACAGCGCGATGTCCAGGTCTATTTACAACTACTGATGGCGTCTGGTGCTTGACAAAAATCCGCTCAGCCACCTTCCAGACAAACTCAGAATGAGCAAGAGGCTTGTCACTTTTTGCTCTGTGCAGGATATATACATTCCAAAGGCATTGTTCCAGAAGATGTCTGAATATTTTTTTATAATATTTTTTTTTTCTGTGTGCGCATAGCCGGATAAAATGTCATTGCTTGATCGGCTCTGTCGACACCTCCCATGGTTTTGTTATAGTCTATCACGACTTGTGGCTTCAGCACATCTTTCCCACTTTTGTGTGGACCATTGCAGTGGAGGTATTGTACACAGTGCTCATGAGACACATGTCCTTCTTGTCTCGCCATCACATTGCCATCATCTTACCCTTCTGCCAGGCAACCATTTCTCCGGTTTTTAGTTTTTTTTTGGCAAACATAAATGGCATGTCTCGTCGGTTAGGCCTAACGGTACCATATGCGTCAGTCTTGTTTTGTAGCAAAACCTCATATAGTTCCGGGGACGTGTAGAAATTGTCCGTGGTAACACAATATCCCTGGTTCAGCAATGGCTCCAACAGTAAGGACAGATGATGTGGCCATCCCATAGCCGCTGTACCTGGGGTTGAACTTTGTGCCTTTACCGGTGTAAATTACCGAATTCCAGATGTACCCCATGGATGACTCGCAGAGCATATAGGATTTGATGCCAAACTGCGCTCTTTTGGATGCAATGTACTGTATCCAGCTTAGGCGTCCCTTGTAGGCCATCAAACTCTCATCCATGCTGACATCCCTTTATGGCACGTAGGTCCACTGGAAATTGGCCGCAATAATCTGCCATACCTCCCAGATTATTTTTAGCTTGGACGCAGGATGCGTGGCCTCATCAAACTCGTCATTGTTTGTGAAGTGGAAATACTTCATAATCAGGGAAAAGCGGTATTCAGACATCATGGTGGCCAGTAGCTTGTTAGTGGTCCAGTACCATTTCTGGAAGGGTTTCCCCACCAACCCCTGAAGAGTTCCAGAAACTGCCAGATGTCCTCTTTCATCACCGGTTCCCACTTTCTGCTTCTGAAAAACCTGGCATGCAGCGCAGCGGATTGCTGCTCTTGGTAGTGATTCGTCTCCGTGACAATTTTTTCAATTACCTCCTCAGTGAGGAATAATTGCAGGTATGCCAGAGGGTTGTCACGCTCAACATCTACCTTCATCCCAGGTGATCCAGTGAACGGGAATCTTGGGGGTGCTACCTGGTCCGCATCGCAGTCAATAGCGCACATCGCTGAGGTCAGGTGCAGGATCATCGCGGCTGTCACTTGTCAGATCAGTGTCAGTGTCAGACGACAAATCACCCCAAAACTCGCTATCGATCAGTTCCACGAGCACCTCCGTGTCGCTGTCGCTGCCGCTGTCATTCAACTAGTCCAAAAGCGCTTAAGTAAAGTGGTGCTTTTTTGACGCCATGTTATATTTTATTTTGGGCACAAATGACAGTATAATGTCAGGCAAGGGGCAATGTAATGTCAGATCTGAGGTAATCTGAGGTAATACAGTGTAATCCTCTCAGATTACATTGTATCACCTCTTTATTTATTTTTACACATTTTGAAATTCCCGCCCAGTTCCACTCCTGTGCGCTGCCTCTGCTCGCAGGGAACGGAACCAGGAGGTCAGACGCCGGTCAGCCGGCGATCAGAGCGAAGGACATCGCTGAATCACCGGGACAAGGTAAGTGGATTACCCGGGGAGCTAAGGGGGCTTCGCTGGCACTCTACAATACTACCCCGAGCGTGACTCGGGGTTACCGCTCCTGAAAGAAAAAATTAACCCTGAGTCACGCTCGGGATCACCGCCAGTGAGGTTAAGGACCGAGCCCAGTTTTGACACATTTTGTTCACAAGTTAAAATCAGTATTTTTTGCTAGAAAACTACTTAGAACCCACAAACATTTTATATATTTTTTAGCAAAGTCTCTGGAGAATAAAATGGCGGTTATTGCAATATTTTTTATCATGCGGTATTTGCGCAGCGGTCTTTCAAACACCATTTTTTTGGAAGAATTACGAAAAATTTAATTTCACTGCATTTAAAAAAACTAAACAGTAAAATTAGCTCATTTTTTTGTATATTGTGAAAGATGACGTCACGCTGAGTAAATAGACCCAACATGTTATGGTTTAAAATTGCACACACCTGCGGAATGGCGACAAACTACAGTCAATAAAAATTTCCATAGGCGACGCTTTAAAATTTTTTAATGGTTACCAGTTTAGAGTTACAGAGGTGCTCTTTTTTTAAATTATTGCTCTCGCTCTGGCGATTGCAGCGATATCTCACATGTGTGGTTTGAACAGCGATTTCATTTGCGGTGCAACTTCCCATATATGTTTATTTTCGTGTGCGAGCTCACGGCGACGGGGGCTGCTAAAATGTTTTATTTTTTTTCCTATTTATTTATTTTTTAAATAAAAAAAAATCTAAACACTTGTATTGCTGTCACAAGCAATGTAAACATCCCTTGTGACAGGAATAGGCAGTGACAGGTACTCTTTATGGAGGGATCGGTGGTCTAAAAGACACCAAACTCCTCCACTGCAATTCAATGTACTCAAAATGCCGAAAACAGGATTTTAGTATACATTCACTTTTGAAATCCGGCGCCTTTAGCAGCCAAGTAACCCGGATGTGACGTCATGGAGGCCGCCTCCGGGTTACATCATTAGAGACCCAATTGAAGCCGCATTTGGCTTTGATCGGGACTCCATCCAGCCGACAGACGTTCTGGATGGTTGTTTGGGTCTCCCGGTGGGACAGGAGACCCGGGCAGAGCCGCGGAAGGCGGCAGGAGGAGGGGCGTCCCCTTCCACTCGCTGGGGTAATGATCGAGTGGCTTCCAAGCTGCATCGGTCATCATTACCGCCAGAAAGCTGACCGCTGGCTATAAAAAACAGTACCAGGGTGATGCCTGTAGCTAGCAACCACATAAAGTCAGCCAACGTAGGTCTACGTGGCTGGTCGTTAAGTGGTTAATTTACCAGAGGTGGGCTTTCTGGATTGGAGGGGCCTAGGAAACTTTTCACAACTGGCACACCCGGAGTGGCAGGAGCAAATTTGCAATGGGAAACTGGTCCACAATTAGAGATGAGAACGATGGAAATATTTGTTTCCTTTTAACCGCCTTAGCGGTATCCCCGAGCGTGACTCGGGGTAGGAATTTTCAGCTATTAGCGGTATCCCCGAGTCACGCTCGGGGTCAATGGGCAGAGCGTGCAGACAGCGCAGCGGAGCTTCTCTTACCTTATCCTGGCGATCCAGCGATGAGCTCTCATTGCTGTGACCGCCAGCCGAGATCTCCGCCGCTCGTCTGTCGGTAGGAGGACTTCCTAGTTCCGTTCCCTGCAGCAGCAATGCTGCATGGGAGCGGAACTAGAGAGGGAAATTCAAAAAAAAAAAAACGTTGCACAAAACACATAACACATTTTATATTATATATATGCATATATATATATATATATATATATATATATATATATGCATATATATATATATATATATATATATATGTTTATTTTCGTGTGCGAGCTCACGGCGACGGGGGCTGCTAAAATGTTTTATTTTTTTTCCTATTTATTTATTTTTTAAATAAAAAAAAATCTAAACACTTGTATTGCTGTCACAAGCAATGTAAACATCCCTTGTGACAGGAATAGGCAGTGACAGGTACTCTTTATGGAGGGATCGGTGGTCTAAAAGACACCAAACCCCTCCACTGCAATTCAATGTACTCAAAATGCCGAAAACAGGATTTTAGTATACATTCACTTTTGAAATCCGGCGCCTTTAGCAGCCAAGTAACCCGGATGTGACGTCATGGACGCCGCCTCCGGGTTACATCATTAGAGACCCAATTGAAGCCGCATTTGGCTTTGATCGGGACTCCATTCAGCCGACAGACGTTCTGGATGGTTGTTTGGGTCTCCCGGTGGGACAGGAGACCCGGGCAGAGCCGCGGAAGGCGGCAGGAGGAGGGGCGTCCCCTTCCACTCGCTGGGGTAATGATCGAGTGGCTTCCAAGCTGCATCGGTCATCATTACCGCCAGAAAGCTGACCGCTGGCTATAAAAAACAGTACCAGGGTGATGCCTGTAGCTAGCAACCACATAAAGTCAGCCAACGTAGGTCTACGTGGCTGGTCGTTAAGTGGTTAATTTACCAGAGGTGGGCTTTCTGGATTGGAGGGGCCTAGGAAACTTTTCACAACTGGCACACCCGGAGTGGCAGGAGCAAATTTGCAATGGGAAACTGGTCCACAATTAGAGATGAGAACGATGGAAATATTTGTTTCCTTTTAACCGCCTTAGCGGTATCCCCGAGCGTGACTCGGGGTAGGAATTTTCAGCTATTAGCGGTATCCCCGAGTCACGCTCGGGGTCAATGGGCAGAGCGTGCAGACAGTGCAGCGGAGCTTCTCTTACCTTATCCTGGCGATCCAGCGATGAGCTCTCATTGCTGTGACCGCCAGCCGAGATCTCCGCCGCTCGTCTGTCGGTAGGAGGACTTCCTAGTTCCGTTCCCTGCAGCAGCAATGCTGCATGGGAGCGGAACTAGAGAGGGAAATTCAAAAAAAAAAAAACGTTGCACAAAACACATAACACATTTTATATTATATATATGCATATATATATATATATATATATATATATATATATATATATATACATATATATATATGCATATATGCATATATATATATATATATATATATATATATATATATATATATATATATATATGCATATATATATATATATATATATATATATATATACATACATATATATATATATATATATATATATATATATATACCTATATATACACACACACATATATATATATATATATAAAAAAATTATATTATTGATTCGATTATAATTCATGCGTATATATATATATATACACACACACATATATATATATATATATATATATCTATATACACACATATATATATAATATATAACGCATGAATTATAATCTAATCAATAATATAATTTTATTATATATATTATATATTAAATAATAAAATAATGGAGGGGCGTGTCCGGATGTGAGCAAGACAGGACGTGTCTCGGCGGAGCTCCTGGTTCTATCCTGCCATTAATCCTTCCTGACCGTTTTCCCGGGCTTGTAACCGCTCCTGTTCGGTGGGGGAACATCTGCTCATCCTGGGGATGCCTACATCGGCCTCCGGCACTCCCGGTAAGACCCGGAAGGATCAACGCCAGACCCGCTCCGCTCGCGGCCAGGCACAGAGCTCCGCCTCCGCCATCTTGGCGCCATTGCACACACCGCAGCGCGCCTCGAGGGAGAGTGTGACCATGGAGCCGGAGCAGCGGGCGGACGGTTCTCCTCAGGTGCAGCCGGCTACGTCCCAGTCCTCTGTCACACAGCAGGAGGCAGACCAGCGGGCCATTACAGCTCCGATCCTGGCGGCCATCGATGACTGCAAGGCCTCCCTCATGGTGCGGATCGACCATCTGGCCTCGGAGTGCACCCTGATACGCCACGACCTTGATAAGGTGAGGGGCCGCATTGCTACTGCGGAGGGCCGCATCTCCAACGTGGATGACAGAACGACCACCCATGCCGCCCAACTTGCGGAACTCCAGGGCCTGGTCAAGTCCCTGCAGCACCGTGCGGACGATGCTGAAGACCGCCAACGCCGCAATAATGTGAGAGTGGTGGGGCTCCCTGAAGGGGTGGAGGGGTCTAAACCGGCCATATTTGCGGAACAATTCTTTAAGGATTTGCTCGCCCTCACGGATCTCCCCCCCACATATGTTGTGGAGCGAGCCCATCGCGTTCCCCTGGGCGCTAGGCCGCCGGGGGCCCCGCCACGGCCCTTCCTGGTCAAATTCCTGAACTATCGGGATCGGGACATGCTCCTGGCCGAGGCCCGGAAGCATCAAGACCTACACTTTGAGAATACCCGGATCATGCTCTTCCCCGACTTTTCGGCTGAAACCCAGAGGAAACGCCGGTCGTTCACGGAAGTCCGTAAACGTCTCCGAGATAAGGAAATTAAATATAGCATGCTGTACCCCAGCAGGCTCCGGGTTCAATTTAACGGCTCCGTGAAATTTTTTGAATCCCCTCAAGAGGTCTCAGAGTGGATGGATGGTATTCGCTGATTCCCGGCTGCGGACTGCTCTTCTTCACGGATCTGTCCCCTGCTTCCTGGAGTGCTGATGTCCCTTTGTGCAAGGTTTTCCTTTTTTCTTTCCCCCCCCCCCCCCGTTTTGTATCCCTTTTTTGGTCTCATGTGCTCCTGACTGCCCGGGGGCTCCGCTGGAGTCTCTACTACACTCATTTGGTTCCTGTCGAACTTTGTTTGCACTGCACAGCGTTCACTGACTCTCATGTTGGGAAGTTTGGGGCTTCAGGCCCGTGCCAGCTGGGTTTTGCCAGGACTCCCTGGCTTGTTTGATGTTGCTGGTACAAGGGCATTTGGGCAGTTTTTTTCTGGGCAGCTTTACCTCCTCCTGACTATATGGATCCTCGGGGCCTGTTGGTCTCTGTGGTGCACTGAATGTGACTCGGACAACTGGATTGTGGACTTCCTGGCCATCCCTGACTGTTTTTTTCATCCCCCTTTTGTTTTTATTTTTATTTTTCCTTTTCTACATGCCCCCCATGGCTGATGTTTATAGATTCCTCTCATGGAATGTGAGGGGGCTTAATAGCAAGTATAAGCGGGCTGCTGTATTTCAATATCTTAAGCAACACAGACCGCACGTGTTCCTCCTTCAGGAGACTCACCTGGATGGTAGTTTGGTCCGGGCACTTAGAAAACCCTGGATACAAAAGGCGTTTCACGCCACTCATTCCACCTATGCACGGGGGGTCACGATCCTGATTAGTAAAGCGATTCCTTGCTCCATCCACCAGGTGGTCTCCGACCCGGAGGGACGCTATGTGGCTTTAGTCGTTACTTTATATTCTCTCAAACTGCTTCTGATTAATGTCTATGTGCCTCCACCCTTTAGGGTGCAACTACTGTATGACCTTATGAACAAACTTTCCGATCATATTTCATTGCCAGTGCTCTTGATGGGGGATTTTAATGCCATTCTGGATGGTGGGTTGGATACTTCCAACTCCAGTCGGCCGGCCTCGCTTGACCTCTTGGCCTGGGCATCTGCTTTGGGCCTGGTGGAACTCTGGCGTTGGAAGCATCCTGATGATCGGTGTTATTCTCATCTTTCCGCCTCGCATCGTTCTGCGGCCCGCATTGACCTGGCTTTTGGGAACGCTCGTCTGCAATCCCTCCTTTCCACTGCTGACTATCTGGCCGGGGGGGTGTCTGATCATAACCCGCTTCTCTTGACAGTGCACCTCCAGGTGGAGGCTAGAGAGCGGGGCTGGAGGCTGTCCTCTGGATGGCTCCAAAATGAGCAGATTATCTCCCGGTTGGAGAAGGTTATTCAGACGTATTGGGAGAGCAACGAGGGTTCTGCGGAACCTGGGATGGTGTGGGAGGCATTTAAGGCGGTGGCCAGGGGTGAATGTATAGCCGGTATTAAGTCTGCTAGGAAGGATCATAACGGTACGATTGTGTCCCTACAGGAGGAGGAGAGAGAGCGGGCGAGAGAACATGCGGAGTCGGCCTCTGATTCCACTTACATTTCTTTAATGGAGGCGCGGTGCGCTCTCTCTCTCCACTTCTCTGACCTCGCCCACACCGAGGCCTCACATGTGCGGGCTTCGGTGTTTGCGCAGGGGGACAAGAACGGCAAGCTTTTGGCGAGGCTGGTGGCGGATCAAAAGGCCCCGATTAATGTTCCGCTTCTCAGGAGCTCGGGGGGTGACCTCTTGACGGACCCCGCGGACATACTGGCTGAGTTCAGGAGGTACTTTGAGACCTTGTATACCCCTGCCACTGACTACGACCAAACTGCCATGGAATTGCTCCTTCAAGGTCTCGACCTCCCCACACTGACTGCTGACGACAGCGCCCTTCTGGACGCCCCTATTACCCCTTTGGAGGTGGAAAAGGCTATTGCCGCATTTCCTCCGCATAAGGCCCCGGGTTCGGATGGGTTCCCCGCAGATTTTTATAAATCATTTGCTGAGCAGCTGGCTCCGCGCCTTAGTAGTCTATTTCAATATTGTTTGGAGGAGAAAGCTCTTCCCCCTTCCATGCTCGATGCCACCATGGTGTTGTTGCTGAAACCAGGTAAGGACCCCGTGGAGTGCTCCTCCTACAGGCCTATAGCCCTTCTAAATGCAGATCTGAAGGTACTTTCCAAAATCCTGGCGTCCCGACTGGCGGGGGTCATCCATACATTGGTTGACCCGGACCAGACGGGTTTTATGCCAGGGAAGTCAGTGGATACCAATATCAGACGCCTCTTTACCCATCTTCAGCTACCCGCTGCTGACTATCCGCAGCGGATTGTGGTCTCTATCGATATTGAAAAGGCTTTTGACTCGATCGACTGGTCGTACATGCATAAAGTGCTGGAGCTGATGGGCTTCGGCCCTACGTTCCGGCTGTGGGTTAAACTACTATACTCCTCTCCTCGTACGGCCATTCGGCTGGGTCTGGCCAAATCTGAGTACTTTGGGGTGGGGCGGGGTACCCGGCAGGGTTGCCCCCTCTCTCCCTTTTTGTTTGCCCTCACGATTGAACCGGTGGCCACCGCTCTCAGGACCTCCAATGCCTTTGATGCCATTCAGGTGGGATCCATTAGGGAATGCGTGGCTCTGTATGCTGACGATATGCTGCTCTTCCTTAGGGACTCGGGTCCCTCCCTACGGGCGGTTTTACGCATCCTGGACACTTTCGGCTCCTACTCCGGGCTCCGGGTGAATTGGGGGAAATCTTCCGTCCTATCCCTTACTGGGGCGCCGGTGGCGGTCTCCCCTGCTGATCCTCCCCTATGTTGGGTGGACTCCTTCACGTACCTGGGGGTTAAAGTCACGCGGTGCCCGGGGGATTATTACTCCCTGAATCTCCTCCCGCTTGTGCCTAGGCTACAACAGCTGGTACAGGTGTGGAGGAGGCTCCCGCTCTCGTTGCTTGGGCGTATTGCCTTATTGAAGATGAAGTTTCTTCCTGTGGTATTGTATTTTTTGAGGCACTCCCCTACCTGGGTCCCTCGAGCCTTTTTTTGCAAGTTGGATGGCTTTATCGGATCCTTTTTGTGGTCTCCTGGGCCCCCTAGGATAGGCCTGCGGGCCCTCCAGGAGCCCAAGGCCAGTG
The DNA here is from genome assembly GCF_965119305.1 of Pelophylax lessonae. Taxonomy (NCBI): domain Eukaryota; kingdom Metazoa; phylum Chordata; class Amphibia; order Anura; family Ranidae; genus Pelophylax; species Pelophylax lessonae. The sequence goes on along the minus strand of NC_138772.1, from coordinate 205,816,257 downwards.
GTGGGCTTGCACTTCCTGATTGGCATAAATATTACCTAGCTGGGCAGATGGTATTTGCGAGACGTTGGTTGAGGGCGGATGCGGAGGATTCGGCTACGGTTCTGGAGGCTGCACACCTGGGGTCCTATGAGAGTTTACGCCTGGCATTATTTCGAGGGGTGAGCACCGATCTGCCGTTGACCGACTCCATGAAGGCTACGATCAAGGCGTGGGGCCAGACGGTGAAGCTGGCGTGCCCTAGTTACCTTGGTTTCTCACCTTCTGCCCCCTTGTGGATGAATCCCAGACTTCCCCATTTTTACCACCTCCCGGACCCTGGGGTATGGGCTGCTGTTGGTATAAAGACGTTGGGGGACGTTACCACCGAGGGTGCACTGGTCCCCTTTGACACCTTACATTCCCGACATGACTTACCCACGACTTATTTCTTCCGTTTCTTACAGCTGCGGCACGCTTTCCAGAGTCAGTTTGCAGATCTCCGGATCGAGCCAGTGCCGTCGGACCTGGAATTGATGTTGACTAACCCTGACCTTAGTAAAACACTGTCTACTGTCTACAAGGAACTGTTCCGCTGTTTTACCTTTGTATAAAGCCACTTACGAGTCCCGTGGTTGTCTCCGGAAGTTCGAAAAGGTGTGGAAGGCATGGGTGGAATCCACCGAGACGGCGGGCTAATTGTGAATGGGAAGTGTCTGTATCTTATGGTTTATTTGGGCCCGCACTCTCACTGGTTCTTTTCTTTCAGTCAGGAAACCTCTGCTATTTCTGACCTGTAACTTTGTGTTCTGATCCAGTTGTCATGTATGTTTTTTTTTTTTTTTGTTGTCCTGTACCCCTGGGCCTGGGGGGGGGGCGGTCTGGACGGGTTATGCTGTCCCGGCCGCCCCCGGCCCCCTATGCTTTACTCGGTTCTATAGGTAAGCTGCCAGGGTTGGGAGGGTGGGAGGGGTGGGTTGGGAAGGGTTGTTGTGCCGTCCCGCCATGTTAGGGACTGGTGTTTGTCACTGTCTGTATTTTTTTCTTGTTATAAAACAATAAAAAGAATTTTTCAAACAAAAATAATAAAATAATATTATTGATTCGATTATAATTCACTTGTTTGTGTTTCAAATTTATCACATCTGGGATGTCTACTAGAGACTTGTTTTGGTCAGGTTTAAGTCAGTAATTACTAAGAATTGTAGGCCTATAATACATAACGCCAAATTTCCTTGAAAAGAATTGTACCGCTTTTGGAACAGAATTCCTGACAGAATCATACCGCCAGGGAGGTTAAATCATTTTCAGCCTTTATAGGCCCCAAAAATTAGCCCACATGGGTTGAACTGACAGCAAAGAACGTAGTATTTGGTGGCTGGATGTACATTAGGCATTCACAGAAAAAATAATCGTCGGCCCTGAAAGGCCCCAAAAATTTTCCATTCAATGGACATGAAATGCCTTTTATGCCGCTGTATGTAGCGAAGCCGAAGACCAGGAATTGCTGTGGGTGGATGGCGGTCTGGTGGATATTTGTGTCCTGGCATGATGAATTGTAATCAAACATGGTCTACTGGTCACATGTGTTGAATTCCTCAGAGATCCATGCCTCATTAATTTTTATAAATGTTAGGTAGTCTACACTGTCATGAGCTAGGCGAGTGCGCTTATCGGTCACGATCCCCCCCTGCTGCGCTGAACGTCCTTTCGGAGAGGACACTGGATGGGGACAAGCCAACATTTCTATTGCAAATTGTGAAAGCTCTGGCCAGAGGTCAAGCCTGCCCACTCAGTAGTTCAGGGGTTCATCACTCCTCAGAGCATCCACATTGGCTGTTAACCCGATGTAGTCGGACACCTGTTGGTGTAGGCGTTCCCTCATGCTGGATCCGGAGTACAGCTGTCGATGGTTCAGCTGAAAGAAGGATCTCATATCTGAAGTGACCAAGACATCTTCTAACCGCCCTCTTCTTGCAGGCGCTGTTGGATTGCTACCCGCAACGGTCTCTCTGTGACTGGAAATTCCTCTGCCAGCACACGGAAAAGCAGAATGCAGCATTTCCAGCAGCAAGGCCTGGAAGCCCTGCATTCTGACCACCCTCTGTGATTGTGGTAACATTTCCACCATTTTGTGTTTGTACCGGGGGTCTAAGTACGTTGCCACCCAGTACTGGTCCTTGGCCGTTATGCGTTTTATACGGGGGTCCCCCTTAAAACACTGGAGCATGTAGGCCCCCATTTGCACTAAACTGGAAGCGGTGTAGTGGCCTGCTTCCACCTCATCATCCAGGATAATTTGTTGGGTAATAAATGTTGTCTCGTCATAATCATGTTTCAGAATGATTTGTTATTTTGGGAGAGTATATATTCGTTGTTCTGAGTTAATTCGTATTTTAAGAAGTTGTGTTTTCATTCATTATGTTATATTGTTACATTCAAACATTAACAAAAGGCACAAACTATTACATCATGTCATCCGAATGAAATAAATAGTTATGAATTGATTTGTTGTTTTTTGCTATAATTTATTGCAGATTAGTTGAAATTAGTTTTTTATTGTGATTCGGAAATGTGGATACATCCGAATCTCTGAATCTCACAAATTGTGTCCAAATTTATTTTTGTAACAAAACGTACCACACATGTCTATCCAAAATCAACCCTGTTCCGCTCTGGTGTGAGCTAAGAAAGAATAAGGAGTTGCCTTCTTGTTCTCCCTATTGTTTTGCTAGGATGGCTATTGTGAGAGGCTTTTACCTTATGATCTCAACCTATAACAACTCTATAATGCCTTCTGATGGCTGCTATTAGAACACTGGTAGTTCCCAATAATGATCCAACAATCTCCTTGGTTATAACTATTAGAACCTTTTTTACTGGCTATGATACTTGTTTGTCAGTTTTATTTTTATAGGCTGATAATATTAACTATTATATTACTAGCTCTCACTAGGTAGCCTTTGTAGGATCTGACTGCCCTTATATTTCACCTCCAAAGGTCCACCCTGGGTTGTCCTATTAGGGGTATTTACCTGCAGGGGTCACAGCCTCTGGGGCAGGGGCTCCCTTTAGTTCTGTTGGGGGGGCTGTCGGTGAGGAGGCTGCATTTACTATGGTTCCAATAAACCTGTGTCTTGCAAGCTGCTATGTATAACACAAGAATACATTAATATTTAAAATGTGCTGTAGCTGCTTTCATCCTAACATACTCTCATATGTATGAGCCTAAACAATATATAAGACAAATTGGTGTAGTACTTATTATACAAATATAATCAATCTAAATAACCATCAGAAAAGATCAATAAAGTCCCTACATAAATAAAGTAAAGTGTAAAATGAAAATCTTGTGCTGTGGTTATTTCTTTCTGCTATGAATCGCGCTTAAAAGCTTCCACACACTGTACCACCATTACCAGTTGTGCCCGCACCTGGACCAGCATCTATACCCAAAGTGCTACTTTAATACACATTGCGGTTTTCCAGTATATTTAACTGATCCTATGCTACTTCCGAGCATCGTGACATCATCCAGTAAGCCCCGCCCCTATGCATTTCTTCACCTGGGTCACATGACCCAGCGGATCCCCCTGAAGAACTCTTGTGACTATGTACAAGATCTTTCTACCCACATGACCCTTTATTACATTACAGAGTGGCAGACTGAGCTTCCTCCCTGAAGGTACTGTAGCCTCCCTGAAGGTACTGTAGATAAAATTACCCAACTAGCTCATGCATCCCCTGTTTGTTCTAACATCCAAGAGTCATTTTAGTACAGTGGTAGAGGGTTCTAGATAAGATGTCTCGAATATATACGCCAATGTCTACAAATTGTTTAAGAGGCTGTGGAGGGAGACGAACATTCCCACACCTTCAGTGAGACTGTCCCTGTATTATAAAAGCTGCTTCATAAATAAATATGTATATATATATATATATATATATATATTTGTTTGTCACAGTATGGACTTGCAAAAATAAAATCGTGTGTGCTAATTGATCAAGAGTACAGAAATATTGTAAAGGTTCTTAAATGCTATTTAAAGGCTCCATGCTTGTTTCCTGGGTCAAACACAACTAGGGGTTCACAATCATTGTTTAAAAATACGCTCTTCTTTATTATAATCACTCTCTGACTGATTCACAGGTGGTAGTTCTCCAAGAGCAGCTGTAGCTGTACCCAAGTGCCGAATTCCAAAGCAATAGATTTTTAAAATTGTACTCATCTGTAGTTGCAAAATACATCACATACATATCACATAAGCCATTCACAATTATATTTATAGACTTATTTCTTAGAAAAGAACATGTAAACTTTTTATGCTTCCAGTTTCCTAAGAAAACTTCTGCAAACAATTCTATTTTCATTTTCTATATTCTGTTTTTAAAGTATTTAAAATGTAGTTTTCATGTGAAAGCTAGTAAGTGTGAAAAATGCCTTTGTTCATTGAGACACATGCTTACAACAAGCTGAATGATACAGTGTTGACTTTGGATACAGGATCTGGAAACTATTGATTTTTTTTAGTTTCAAATATGCAGTACAGTGTGTTTTTTTTTTTATAATTGTCCTAAAAAAATTTATAACAGCAATCGAAATGTTTTAAGCATTAAAAATTACAAATGCAGGTAGTTTAGACAACAGACAATGGTAATCCATGAATCCAGTCCAGCATAAATGTGATCCATGTTAATAAGAAATTATCATATTAGCCACTTCTTCTCTGGAAGATTTACTGCCCTTCCTGACCAGGACATTTTTTGCGATACGGCACTGCATTACTTTAAGTGACACTTGCGTGGTCATGCAATGCTGTAATGTACCCATATAAAAATATATGTCATTTTTTTCACACAAATAGGGCATTCTTTTGGTGGTATTTATTAACCTCTGTGGTTTTTATTTTTTTGCGTTATAAACAAAAATAGAATGACAATTTTGAAAACAAAAACAGTTTTTTTTTTTACTTTCTGCTATACAGTATCTCACAAAAGTGAGCACACCCCTCACATTTTTGTAAATATTTTATTATATCTTTTCATGTGACAACACTGAATTAATTACACTTAGCTACAATCTAAAGAAGTAAGAGCCGGTTCACATTAGCGCGACACGACTCCTTACTACTTCGGGGCGACTTGTGCATTACATTGCACCACGACTTCGGAGCGACTTGCAGGGACTTCACATAATGGAAGTCTATGCAAGTTGCTCCGAGGTCGCCCCAAAATAGTACAGGACCTTTTTTCTAAGTCGGAGCGACTTGTGTCGCTCCTATTAGAACGGGTCCTGTAGCGGTCAATGGACCGAGAGGGAGCGTGACTTGTCAGGCTGACAAGTCGCCTGACAAGTCGCGCTAATGTGAACCGGGTCTAAGTGTACAATTTGTATAACAATGTAAATTTGCTGTCCCCTCAAAAAATAACTCAACACACAGCCACTAATGTCTAAACCGCTGGCAACAAAAGTGAGTACTTTCCATAAGTGAAAAAGTATAAATTGGGACCAAAGTGTAAATATTTTGTGCGGCCACAATTATTTTCCAGCACTGCCCTAACCTTCGCCCCTTTTGCCCCCATAGATCCCCCTTTAGAGCAGGCCAGGCCAGGGTCCCCCAGAGAACCCCCTTTAGAGCAGACCAGTGTCCCCATAGATCCCTCCTTAGTCTTACCTTTTCCTCTATATTCCCCGTGCTACCAGGTTTTCCTGCACCACCAGGTACTCCAGGCTCTCCCTGCAAAGAATATATATATATATATTTAGCCAATATGACCCCCTTTAGAGCAGGCCACGGTCCCCATAGATCTCCCTTTAGAGCAGGCCTGGAAATTTCCTTGCGGACGCCCATTGGGACAGCATATACATTTCTGCACAGATGTCAACAAGACCCCCTTTTACAAGATCTGAGTCCAGTGCCTCTCATCTAGTGGTCGGTTTTATGGCACCTCAACCGATCATCCCCTGCAGGGACACACCGAGCCTGGAACCCCCATAGGCATAATGCCAGTGCGCCAGGCAACCAACAAATTGCTACTTAGCTGCTACATAGAAACATGGCTTTGACCCTCCAACTAAATATTAGACCTAATCTTCAAGAAGGACCCGAAATTGAATTAGTTTGGCGGAGCTGGCCTATTGATTTGTCACGGCAGAGGATAGAATGTGATAACGATAAAAGGGACAGCAGATACATTTCTGCACAGATGTCAACAACAAGACCGCCTTTTACAAATCTTACAGAGCTGACAGGCCGAGAACTGTGCCTATGTGTGTTAAACAGTGAGTGTGCTGCATGGAGGATGAATGGGGAGCCGGGTGTAAACGACTTTAAAATTAGCTGGAACAGATGGAAGGGTCACAGTTGAGCAATTTTACACAGGCACATATTGGCCGCACTAAAGTTTAGTTCATTGCCTCTTTTTTTTGGTGGGATGGCGGAAGAATTAAAATGGAACTACACTTAAAGCATACAATGACAATCAAATTAGACTTACTCATTCAGATACTCTTCTCCGGTGTGCCACCGCTCATGTTACGTGTGACCCTCTTCTTCTCTCTTTCGGCCTCCAGGCTGAGGCTCTGCTCTCCTCCGTGTCAGGGAGGTCCCCAGCCCACCGCCTGCAGCTGTAGGAAGGGCAGCAGAGGACAGAGAGAGGAGAGAGCCATCCAGCGGATCAAGTTGGTGGCAAACAGCGACTGCGCACCGGCACAATTTACACTGCGCGTGGAGTGGAATTAGATGGGGAATGAAGCTGATATTCCGGAGGGGGCAATCGCCCCCCCCCCCAGCCCCCCATTGCAGATGCCCATGTTTTCCACTCCTCCATAATGATATCATGGAGCTGGTGGATGTTAGAGACCTTGCGCTCCTCCACCTTCCGTTTGAGGATGCCCCGCACATGCACAATAGGGTTTAGGTCTGGAGAAATGCTTGACCAGTCCATCACCTTTAGCCTCAGCTACTTTAGCAAGGCAGTGGTCCTCTTAGAGCTGTGTTTGGGGTCGTGATCATGTTAGAATACAGCTATGCGGCCCAGTCTCCGGAGGGAGGGGATCATGCTGTGCTTCAGTATGTCACAGTACATGTTGGCATTCATGGTTTCCTCAATGAACTGTAGCTCCCTAGTGACACTCACACAACCATGCATGACTTTAGGTAAGACACACTTGTCATTGTACTCCTCACCTGATTGCCGTGACACACGCTTGACGCCATCTGAACCAAATAAGTTCAGCTTGGTCTCATCAGACCACAGGACATGGCTCCAGTAATCCATGTCCTTAGTCTGCTTGTCTTCAGCAAACTGTTTGCAGGCTTTCTTGTGCATCATCTTTAGAAGAGGCTTCCTTCTTGGGATGGCAGACCAATTTGATGCAGTTTGCAGTGTATGGTCTGAGCACTGACAGTCTTACCCCCCACCCCTTCAACCTAACAGTAATGCTGGCAGCACTCATACGTCTATTTCCCAAAGACAACCTCTGATATGACGTTGAGCACGTGCACTCAACTTCTTTGGTCGACCATGGTGAGGCCTGTTTTTAGTGAAACCTGTCTTGTTAAACCATTGTATAGTCTTGGCCACCATGCTGCAGCTCAGTTTTAGGGTCTTGGCAATCTTCTTATAGCCTAGGCTATCTTTATGTAGAGCAACATATCTGTTTTTCAGATCCTCAGAGAGTTCTTTGCCATGAAGTGCCATGTTGAACTTCCAGTGACCAGTATGAGAGAGAGAGAGAGCGATAACACCAAATTTAACACACCTACAAGTCATAATGACACCAGGGATGGTAAATAGCTAATTGAGCCCAATTTGGACATTTTCACTTAGGGTTGTACTCACTTTTTTGCCAGCTGTTTAGACATTAATGGCACGTGTGTTGAGTTTTGAGGAGACAGCAAGTTTACACTGTTATACAAGCTGTACACTCACTACTTTACATTGTAGCAAAGTGACATTTCTTCAGCGTTGTCACATGAAAAGATATAATAAAATATTTACAAAAATGTAAGGGGGTGTACTCACTTTTGTGAGATAGTGTTATTAGTGTATATGTGATTCTGCACAGCTCAGCTACCCTATAGTGGTAAAACTGCTATAGGGCGCTGGGCAAGTGGTTAGGGAATATGCCCTGTTGCAGCGCTCCTAAAATATTCACCCCACTCTAATTAAGAGCGTATCTACCTTTACATACAATTTAAATACATAAAAAGTGCAATCAAATGCAAAAGTGCAAAATGCTATAAACCGTAAAATTATTAAAGTGCATGGTCCCTTTAAAAACCCTTCATTTAGCTCTCCAATATATTATACTTGATTAACCAAAGTGCTAGTGCAAATTCAACAACCGTGCCAGAAAACACAATTATACAGATACAGATGCTCTCATAAAATTAGAATATCATCAACATTTTATTTATTCCAGTAATTCAATTAAAAAAGAGAAACCCATATATTTTATATAGATGTGTTACACACAGAGCGATATATTTCAAGCATGTCTTTCTTTTATTTTGTTGATTATGGCTTACAGCAAGTGAAAACCCAAAATTCAGTATCTCAGAAAACTTGAATATTACATAAGACCAATAAAAAAATGGATTTTAATTACAGAAATGTTGGCTTATTGAAAAGTATGTCCATGTACAGTATAGTATGCATTCAATACTTGGTCGGGTTCCTTTTGCATTAATTGCTGCATCAATTCGTGTGGCATGGAGGTGATCAGCCTGTGGCACTACTGAGGTGTTATGGAAGCTCAAGTTTCTTGCATAGCGGCTTTCACCTCATCTTCATTGTTAGGTCTCATCTTCCTCTTGACAATACCCCACAGATTCTCTATGGGGTTTAGGTCAGGCGAGTTGGCTGGCCAATCAAGCACAGTGATACTATGATCATTAAACCAGGTATTGGTACTTTTGGCAGTGTGGGCAGGTGCCAAGTCTCGCTGGAAAATGAAATCAGCAACACCATAGAGGGAAGCATGAAGTGCTCTAGAATTTCCTGGGAGGGGTTCACTGACTTTGGACTTGATAAAACACAGTGGGCCAGCACCAGCAGATGACATGACTCCCCAAATCATCACTGACTGTGGAAAAGTTTGCATTTCATTTGGAAATCAAGGTCCTAGAGTCTAGAGGAAGAGTTGAGAGGCACAGAATCCATGTTGCATGAGGCAAGTGTGAAGTTTCCACAATGAGTGATTATTTTAGGGAGCCATGCTGCTACCTATGGAAGCGCATATGCGGACTCACTCCCAAGACGGGCTGTGCGCATCCATAGGCACACACAGTGTGACTAAGCCCTGTCCCCCGATTCCACCTTACAGGCTTTGACTGACAGCACCCGCAGCCAATGGTTCCCACTGCCCTTAGCTAAGCTTTTGAGAGCAGAGGGAGGGGAGAGAAGAATGGCAGACCAGCACTGGATCGACACAGGACTCACGTAAGCATTTGGGAGGTTGGAGGAGGAACAGGAGCTGGAAGGATTTTTACCTTAATGTATAGAATGCATTAAGTTAAAAAACCTTTTTGACTTTAGAACCATTTTAACCTCTGCAACTTTTCCAGAATTTGCTCCTTCTCAACTAACAACAATACAAAACAACTTATTCACTCAGTGGTTATCTACTGCCTTGACTACTGCAACTCTCTTCTCAATGGCCTACCTTTACACAAGCAAAAAATTTGGGGGAGCATACCCATGTATTTCTAAAGCTGGTGCAGCTATGAACCAAAAGACATGTATATTAAAAAAGAATAGCGCACACATGCAAAAGAAATTACCAAATTTGAAGACAATCCATAAATAAAAATGGGGATTTGGTCCCACCATATGGCCATATAGTGCTCAAGCCCACCACTGCGTCAAAGTACCCCATTATCAGTGGGTCCTACACTATCCATGAAAAAGAGATGAATCCAGCCTTTCTAACCCTTGGAGATAATACTCCTTGCTGGGAAAAGTGTGCAAATGCACTACAGGGGACTCCTCCTATATCCACTTGATAGTGGACACTGATAGAGTACAGGTGTGTGTGGGGGGTGGGGTGGGTTGCTCAACCTCGGTAGTCTGGTCAGACCGAATGCATAATAAACAAGCAAAAAATTTGGGGGAGCATACCCATGTATTTCTAAAGCTGGTGCAGCTATGAACCAAAAGACATGTATATTAAAAAATCCAAAAAATGCCCAAAAAAAACGCTTGCAACAACACACCTGGGCGTTTTTGTTGCAGGCGTTTTTTTGGGCATTTTTTTGGCGTCTTTGGAGGCAGACATAACATCTGAACTTCTGTTTAGGGGTATATATACACACACACACACACACACACATATGTATATATACACATATACACATATAGGTGTAATAGGAGGGGAGCCCTATGCGTGCAAATAATTTCATTAGCGCAGGCATAGGGTTCCGCTACTTTCACACCTATATGTGTGTATGTGTATATATACATATATGTGTGTGTGTATATATACCCCTACACAGAAGTTCAGATGTCATGCCTGCCTCCAAAGACGTCCACAAAAAAGCCCAATAAACACCTGCAACAAAAACGGCCAGGTGTGAAAGTAGCGGAGCCACTACCCTGCTCTACTGCAATTCTAATACAAACAATCTTTTTTCTATGGCGGTCACCCTGAAATGGAAGAGTTTGGTCACCCTGCCATAGCAGTCAGAGTCAGTTAACCCTACACTACACTACAGTCACCCTGACACTTAACACTTTCCCTACAGAAACTAGATTATAATATCTAACTATAGTGGAAAATAGTACCTTAACTACACTAGATATCCCTTTCCTCACACTAATAATTGCTAAATGACACTTTTGAAGCAGGAGTAACAGAACTGCTTCCACTCTCTTCCACAGCCCCTGCATTACAGTGCTAGAGATTTGGCGGGGCTATGTTATATACTGGGGGGCGTATTCCCTACTGATTGGCCTCTGGACCCCCTAGTCAATCCAATCACATTCCTAGCATCCTCCTGCCCCCTCAATTGGCTTTTACTGATGGTTCTGGTCCAATCACAGGCTTTTAAAGCCCAATTCCTGTCCCATTGCATTTTGGTCGGTTCTGGTTGCCGAATTCCGAACTTTTTCCGCAAAATGTTCGGAATTCGGCCGAATTTCGAACAGTCAATGTTTGGGTCGAACCGATGGCCGACCCGAACCGTTCGATCATCCTTATCCACTAGCCCAACATACAAAATTCAAAATACTAGCCACAACATACCAAGCCATCCAAAACCCTTTCCCCAACTACATCATCACACTCATCTTGAGATATTGCCAACATTTTCCGCTCCGCTTGTTACCTCCTCCCATGTTCACATTTAGGACTTCCAGGACTCCCATGCCCAGCTTTAGGACAATCCTTGAAAACATATTTTTTCAGGGAAGCCTACTTCACCTCCACCTTAAAACAGTACTTCAGACACCCCTTTAGATTATCCCCCACAGTTATTACCTTTTTACTGTATGCTCCATGAGCAGGGCCCAACTATACTTTCTGTATTGAACTGTATTTCAAATGTAATGTCTCCCTTTATATTATAAAGCACTGTACAAACTGTTGGCGCTAAAAGCCTGTATAATAGTAATAATAACAACAATATAATAATTTTATTAATAATAATAATAATAATAATAATAATAATAATAATAATAATAATAATAATATTAATAATAATAATACAGTATTCATAATAACCACATACAGTAGCTAGAGTTGTCAAAGCTTAGCTCTTCATAATAAAGCTTTGTGACTTTCGTCACTAATTTTATACTATAATCAAAGTAGTGACTTTGCCCAACAGTTCTTCAAAGTAGCATTGTGCAGTGCATACTGTAGCATCTAAGTAAGATTCAATTTTTTTGATTGCAGACAATGTTCTAATGCTTAACAAAAAGATTCAAAATAAAAAAAATTATACTGTGGTATTGGAGTGATTATACTCATGAGACAGATCGTTTTCCAATGAATTGTGTCAGTCCAAACTATATTTTAGGGCATGGCAGCTCGCTTTTTTGAACAAAATGGAAAGTGCACATAAACATCAGTTGCCTGGAGGGGTTCTTTCACATCAACATGATTTAAACAGGTCAATTTAAACTGCAGAGCCACTTGACTTTCTTTCTGCTGCTCTTCTTATCAGTCCCTCTGACTGTGTTGCCTAGCTCTCCTGGTTCATTTGGCTCTCTTAGCCTTTAGTTGCAGAACTCTGGCCACTGGATAGGGGTTCTGCTGACACTCCGATAGGAGCCCACCTGACACATGCAACAGGACCTACTGGGGTTTATTTACTAAAACTGGAGAGTGCAAAATCTGGTGAAGCTCTGCATGGAAACCGATCAGCAACCATTTTTTTTTTCTTTATCAAAGCTTTCTTGAACAAGCTGAAGTTAGAAGCTGATTGGCTGCCATTGACAGCGGCACCAAATTTTGCACTCTCCAGTTTTAGTAAATCAACTCCACTGTCTCCTGGCTCCTGGCTGGGGCACCTCTGAACCCTGGGTGAAACCTTCTGTCTCTTGGCTCCTGGCTGGGGCTCCTCTGATCTCGTGGTGAGACCTTCTGTCTCCCAACTCTTGGCTTGGGCTCCTTTGACCCCTAGGTGTGGTCTTCTGTCTCCAATATGGAAGCTGTCTTCAAACTGGCAGCTCTGAGCTATTCTCAGGCTTTCAGTATATAATGTCCATGCTCCCCTGTGTACTTACACAGGCTGCAGGTACCTAGTAAAATCCCAAGCCAAAATTTAAAGTTCCATCTTACCCAATACACTTTGGCCCCTTCAAGCTTAAGGCCTGCAGAATCCAGAGAAAAACAAAAACATAGCTTTCTCTTCTCAGAAATGATAGTCTCCATTATTTATCAAAAATTCAAAGCAAATGAGAACATAAAATAATGGTTTTGATCAGCTGCAATGAGATGGATTGGAATTGCCTCAATCGTACCCATTTTTTTAACATTTTAATAAACTGTATAAAACTGCTTTGACCAAAGTTCAACCAAATGTTGGTGGTCAATCAAACTTGTGGGTGGTAGATTGCTTCGTTTCTGGTGATTACCAGTCTCTTTATTTGCAGTTCCAAGCCATTGGAAAGTAGTTGAAATGACCTGAAATTTGCCATTTGTATGGTCAGCTTAAAGTGATACTAAAAGCAAAAGCAAAAAGTGACATATTTTATGCAGCCTGTTACTATAATTAACACATCAGTCTTGGTTTTTCCAAGTCCCACCTGTAAAGTTTGTTTACCTGTTGTTCCTGACATTTTTTTCAGTTACCTTTAACAGTCCAAGCTGTGCAGCAATAGTTGGAAGAGAAAATGGAGACAAATCATTTAACACTAAAACTGTCAGGAGTGCTTTCAATAGCTAGCCTTTATTAATTTTGAAAAACCTTTATCCCATGTTAGTCATTTACTGTATATCTTAAGTCCGCCTAAATCTATTAGTCCATCTAAAACTAAGGAACAGTAAATCTAAATCTAAGTAACAATATATTACATTCTTGATTTTGGGCTATGATTTGCGGAAGGGTTTAAGGCACTGCCGCTTTGAGTTAGCACCCTTATTAAAATTAATTGCCACACTAATTTTTTGGGAGGGAATCAATTCTTTTTTTATACATAACATTAGACCTTTAACGGAACATTTAAACAAATTAACTTTACATTCCTCTTGTTTTACACCACTATCATTTCTGAGTGGGGTAGACGATATTGTACAAACTAAACTGTACAGCTAAATATGCTTTCAGAAATTGCACTTCAATGTTACTCTTTCACAGTGAAGTTTGCTTCCATGAAGTAGCCAAAAATGTTATTTGTCCACTGCATCATTATTGCACCAGTAGGCATTCAAGGGTGCATCACCCCATGACAAGGTTCTGACAATCCACTATGTTCTTCCCTTATTTCACTATCTGCTTTTAAGAGCTTGGTTCTTCATGTGCACACATTTTGAGTCTTTTCCTTTGGAATTGTGGGATATATTCCTCAGCCTATACTATCTTTATTTCACTGTTCATTCATCTTTCACTTTTACGCATATCGCACATTTATTATTATTTTTTAGATTTATATGGGTTGGAATTTACCAACAGCTATTTTACTATGGATCTCTGCACTAGACCTGCCCCCCGGATGTCCCCTCGACTTGGATGTTTTTTTTTGCCACAGCCCTGGGTGAGGCGTGCCTCTGCCGCCCCTTCACCCCTCTTTTTAGATGCTGGTAATTAATTTAATAAAAATAAAAACAATTTTTATTTATTTATTTATTTAGTTATTTCTGTTTTGCAATTATTCATTATTTTTATATTCTTATAGATGTTTACATTTATTTAGATTTTTAGATCTCTTTGCATTATACTTTGAAGAAGCCGAAACGCGCCAGTTTGTCAAGTATTTTATTCATCATGTCTATACCAACTATGTATTTTTTTATATTATCATGTAATTGTATTTTATATCCACTCTACCTATCATGAATTGTTATATGTCAGTTCTTAAATACATATATATTTTTACTTCATTCAGGAATTGTTATTTTTTTTCTTTGCTGTTTATTTTTTGCTGTATTGTTATTTTTCTTCAACCAATTTGTTAATGTATGTACTCTATATACCTGTTTTGGTAAAGTGGTTGGCCTCACTTAAAGTCCCATGACCTCCTCAATATTGTTTTGTATACATATTTAGGGATGGAGGCCCCCCACTGTGGTTGCTCCGGGTCACTAAACTGTTTTAAGAAGGTTCTGACATCTGTGGGCTTTATTACTATTAGCCTTGTAATAAAGTAATGTGCATTGGTAACATGATGATAAACATAGTACAGACATTTATAAAAATCATTGGACAGCTCCGCTCATAGGCACAATGTACAGATCTGATCTGAGCAGCTCTGTACCATGTGATTGTTGTGATGACTAGTCACAGAAAGCTCTCCCTTCCTTTTACAATAGAAGAAAGGAAGAACTTATCAATAAAGATTTCTGCATGAAGGATCAGCAGCAGGAGATGATTCACAGTAAGGTGTTGCAGGGTCGTTTTAATTATCTCTTTGACCCCATTCCTACCCTGTACATCTCATCTCCATGTTGTCTCTTTGTGCCTATGTGACTTGTTTATTAACACCTTCACCTTCCTTATTAATAGCATTAACCTTAGCCCTCTCATTTTCATACTCCCACTCTATGTGTACTGCATATTTACCACTTAAACTCCTTCTCCCTCTCAACTATACATTAATGGTAAACCTTATATCCATATATATCCATGTATGCAACCTATCTCTCAATTATTATTCAGTGAATTGAAACTATTTTTCAAATGTCTGTTTATTTCCACTGCTACTATGCTCTCTAAGTGGATATGAATACCCCACCTTATGTGTGTCTAAACCAATAAATATATGAGCAGTGCTATGGCAACAGGCAATATACATTAATGATGCCTTGTATCCAGTGCACCATTACCCAGCTCCATGTTTTAACCACCTCAATACTAGCATTTTCAATGAGGTCACCTTTGGATGTCTACTTTCTAAAAAGGGGTAATTTGGGTTTTATTGGCCAATATTCTTTTAAAATGTTGGTCCTTTTTTTTTTTTTTTCTTTAATGTAAAAAAAAAAAAAAGTAGTGAAATTCTTTTGTACACAAAAGTTAGTAAGTGTCAAACAAACTATCACTGTATCATTATCACAGCATTGAAAAATATCCTGTTATTGAGGGATATTATAGGATGGTAAACAAGTGGTGAAAAAAAGCAAACAAAAGTAACTGTTAAATATGCTTACCAGTGTGACTTATGCCTTGATATCAACTTAGGTCAGGAGGATAAGAGGGCTCTAGGTAAGCATAAGTATAAAGAATTGGATTCAGGTTAAATGTGAATTTACATATCAAGGATTCAAATTTAATTTGATTGTTAGAAATTCAGAAATTAAGGTTGGCAAATATTGTCACTTGGACAATGTCCTATGCATCTTTTAACAGCCTCAAAACAGCCAATAAAGTGTGGCATGAGGGATCAATTTTGCATTTGGGTTGAACATGAGTTTAGCCCAAACCCAGCTGGTTTGCAGTATAATGAACAGGCAAACAAGCTAGTCATATTTGGTTGATTCACCTGCATAAAGCCCCAACTGATGTTTGTGCACAACATCAACTGGAAGTCAACAGAACAACAAAACATCAACAGTAGCACTATTGCCACAAAGTTACATATCTCTTATGGAGTTTCTTTGTACAAAAGCTGGCTAGTGGGGATCCTGGATATCAATTTTGCCCAAATATGGTCATTACCATATTTCATCAGTAATGTCACTAAGCATCCCAGGCACATCCCTTGACATACAGCAGCCAGATAGGATCTGTCATCTGCTATAGGAGTGTGGATATTGAGATGTATGCTAGCTGCTTACCTTTTCTCGTAACCCAGCTTGCAATTCTCAATAAGGGTCTATTATACATCTTAAATGGAATCTTATGACTTTTTTTTTTCTGACAGCACACTTTTTTTAACAATGAGCACTGTTCCTTTAAGAAAAACAAGCAAGAAAACATAGCGAGGTCTCTGAAAAAATTAGTAAATTACCCATATAAAGGCATACAGGCATGTAGGGACAGCAAGTGTAAAGCCCATCTCCTGGACAAAACCAGGCCACATGATCTCACCATTGGAAGGGTATACTGTAAAGGGGTGGTGGCAAACTATTATTTTCCCCTTTTGCAAGACACCCTATCCCCATGTTAATACGAACAAGGCCCCCTTCCCCACATCCTCTCCCTCAAAAATATGTGGGGTTCTTATAATTCTTCAAGCCCTCTTTAGAATAAGTGGTTCCCCAAGTAAATGAGTACAGAGTACATGGTACCCCTTATTATTCATTTACAAATAAAAAATGTAAATCGTAAATACAAACACCCACATGATGAAAAAAGTCTTCATTAGAAAAAAATAAACTATGTTCCCTAACTACAATTTTGTCATCCAGCGATGTAGATCATGAGCAAATTAGGTCAATAATGCCGCCTAAGGTCACCATCTCATTTGTTTACTTACAGAAGTCAGAGCTAAAAGAGAGATATCTTACTCTTGTTTGTAAAAAAGTCACTTTTTAATGTACCTCTTGTTCAAAATTATGGCATATTCAAGGCATGTTATTTTAAACAATTATGAATTTTTTATTATGTTTCTTTGCCGCTTCCCACCCGCCCACTGTACTTAAATGGCAGGGTGGGAGCTTCGTCGTTGTGAGCTGACATACTGGTACGTCACTCAGAATAAGAGCCCGTTTGCAGCTGTAAGACCACGCAGTGTCACAATTCTGTGATGGCTGTGATCTTCCGACACACACAGATTGGTATATGGGCGCTGTGATTGGCCCTCCTAATCACATGATGGCTGTGTCCAATTACAATCTTCACAGTGTTAACAGAGACATGTGCCTCTGTGTCAGTTCTCCCCACTGAGTGCAGTTAAAGCTCAGTGCGGGGGGGGGGAAGCAGGGGAGCTGCAGCCTCTGTGACAGCTCTATGTGTGAGGGATGATATTACATAGAGAGCTGTCACAGATCATATAGACTGCAGCCATCCCCACGCAGTACACCAAGCACCCCTGTCCCATGAACCGAGTGTCCAAGTGTCCCCATGATTATCTGTACCAGTACACAAAAAATCTGTCACAGTGACCCATGAACATCTGCACCAGTGCACCGACCATCTGTCATTTGTGCTAATATGACATATCATTTATATTTTTAATATAATTCAATAAATGTACAAACCTTTTAATACATTGGTGTATTTTCTGCCCCTAAAGTCCGTACTTATAGAGGGGGATCATTTTTTTTTTTCCTATATGAGATGTTGCCAACTAGACACTAGACTCTCTAATGGTGAGTTATTACAATAAACATCTTTCATAGTGTCCTATGAACGTTTGTACCAGTTCACAAAACATCTGTCACAGTGTATTTGTCCCATTAACATCTGTACCAGTGCACAGAAAACATCTGCAATAGTGCAGTGGTGTTCTATTGTAACCAATGAGGAGCTCAGGTGTGTTCAGGTCGTACCCACCAGAAAGCCGTTACTGCACACTGCCATTTATAGGCAGCATGTGCAGCTTCTGGTCAGGAAATGCCTCACTGCCTATGATTGGTGATATGCAGTGACGGCTTCCTGGCGGGTGTACAAGTGCACAAGATCATTAATTTCTTCTTGTAAACAAAAAGTAACAGAAGAAGGCCTGGTCTTAAAGTGGATAATGCCTAAAGGTACTCCTTGGATGTCGCTTCTCTTTATGTGGCTAGGCTGTAAAAAAGTCTTACACATGTGGTATTGCCATACTCAGGAGGAGTAGCAGAATATGTATTGGGATGTAGTTGCAAGTATGCCTATGCCTGTGTGAGAAATACCTTGTTAATTTGTGTGAAAAAAATATATTTTTAATTTATTAATTTTCCAAAGAATTGTGGGAAAAAATTACAACTTCAAAAAACTCACCATGCCTCTTACTAAATACTTTGGACTGTCTACTTTCCAAAAAGGGGTAATTTGGGGGTTATTTGTACTGTCCTGACATTTCAGGGCCTCAAGAAATCAGTACATCAGCCATCAGTACATCAGGTGTGATCAATTTTTGATGATTGGTACCCAAGCTAGTAAACTCTATAACGTTCACACAGACCAAATAATATACATTGATTTTGTTTACTTTAACTTAAAAAATATACAGTAGCATTATACATTTTGGTCATAACTAGTGTTGAGCGAACACGGACTGTATTATTCATGTTCGTACCGAATAATTGGATTTTTTGTACCCGAACACGGACACGGACACTTTACTGTATGTTCGGGTAAAAATCCGTGTTCGGTCGTTTTATTTCCGGGTTTTGCATGCTTTGGCGCTCTTTTCATGGCGGGCTTTCAACAGCCAATCAACAATCGTTTAACTGGTGTGCCTTAAGCCATCCCAGCCATGCCTGCAAATGTCTCAGTAGCTGTGATTGGCCGTCTGAAGCATGTGACCAAGTCTTTATAAGTTCGAGGCAGCCGCAGCGGCGTCATTATGCTGCTTAGATTCAGGGACAGAGCACACATCAACGTGCTGGCTGCTGATTAGGGAAAGATAGGCAGGAAAAAACCATTTGTGTCCGGATAGAATTGAGGGACAGGTCGGAGTGTTTAGGCAGGGCGAGTTGTAGGCATTTTAGGGATAGAGTCTGCTGAATTATAGGGTCAGTGTCTTCTACAAACTACAATCGATATTGCTGTGTGGGGGGTGGGGTGAATCTGCACTCAATCCTGATCTACGATCTCTTCTCAATCCTGTTAGGGACAGAGTCTGCTGAATTTTAGGGAAACTGTGTTCTACAAACTACAATCGATATTGCTGTGTGGTGTGGGATTGGAGATAGGCAGGTGTCAGTGATCCACATCCATTTTTCTGTGTGTGAGCTGCAGTGAACACAATCTTTTTGGGCTGCAGTGAACACAATCTTTTTGGGCTGCAGTGAACACAATCTTTTTGGGCTGCAGTGAACACAATCTTTTTGGGCTGCAGTGAACACAATCTTTTTGGGGTGCAGTGAACAAAATCTTTTTGGGGTGCAGTGAACACAATCCTTTTTGGTGTGCAGTGAACACAATCTTTGTGGGGTGCAGTGAACAAAATCCTTTGTGGGGTGCAGTGAACACAATCTTTTTGGGGTGCAGTGAACAAAATCCTTTTTGGGGTGCAGTGAACAACATCCTTTTTGGGGTGCAGTGAACACAATCTTTTTGGGGTGCAGTGAACAAAATCCTTTGTGGGGTGCAGTGAACACAATCTTTTTGGGGTGCAGTGAACACAATCTTTTTGGGGTGGAGTGAACAACATCCTTTTTGGGGTGCAGTGAACAAAATCCTTTTTGGGGTGCAGTGAACAAAATCATTTTTGGGGTGCAGTGAACACAATCTTTTTGGGGTGCAGTGAACACAATCTTTGTGGGGTGCAGTGAACACAATCTTTTTGGGGTGGAGTGAACAACATCCTTTTTGGGGTGCAGTGAACAACATCCTTTTTGGGGTGCAGTGAACACAATCTTTTTGGGGTGCAGTGAACACAATCTTTGTGGGGTACAGTGAACAGAATCTTTGTGGGGTGCAGTGAACACAATCTTTGGGGGGTACAGTGAACACAATCTTTGTGAGGTGCAGTGAACACAATCTTTGTGGGGTGCAGTGAACACAATCATTGTGGGGTGCAGTGAACTCAATCTTTGTGGGGTACAGTGAACACAATCTCATACTTCTGAAGGTTTGAGGGTGCTGCCTGTTCCATACTCCCCCTACTCCTCATCTAGCCTTTTAGGGGTACAAACAATAGTAATTGGGGCCTAGTGTGGTTGTGTACGTGTGATATACATACACTTTTTTGGGATCATATTTTCTATTCCGCTATTTAATCAAAAACCTTTGGGGATCAGTTAAATTGGGGGATAGTCTGTGTTGGTACGTGTGAGAGAGATCCACCTTTCCAAGTTGTTGGGGTTCATCTCATACTTCTGAAGGTTTGAGGGTGCTGCCTGTTCCATACTCCCCCTACTCCTAGCCTTTTAGGGGTACAAACAATAGTAATTGGGGCCTAGTGTGGTTGTGTACGTGTGATATACATACACTTTTTTGGGATCATATTTTCTATTCCGCTATTTAATCAAAAACCTTTGGGGATCAGTTAAATTGGGGGATAGTCTGTGTTGGTACGTGTGAGAGAGATCCACCTTTCCAAGTTGTTGGGGTTCATCTCATACTTCTGAAGGTTTGAGGGTGCTGCCTGTTCCATACTCCCCCTACTCCTAGCCTTTTAGGGGTACAAACAATAGTAATTGGGGCCTAGTGTGGTTGTGTACGTGTGATATACATACACTTTTTTGGGATCATATTTTCTATTCCGCTATTTAATCAAAAACCTTTGGGGATCAGTTAAATTGGGGGATAGTCTGTGTTGGTACGTGTGAGAGAGATCCACCTTTCCAAGTTGTTGGGGTTCATCTCATACTTCTGAAGGTTTGAGGGTGCTGCCTGTTCCATACTCCCCCCTACTCCTAGCCTTTTAGGGGTACAAACAATAGTAATTGGGGCCTAGTGTGGTTGTGTACGTGTGATATACATACACTTTTTTGGGATCATATTTTCTATTCCGCTATTTAATCAAAAACCTTTGGGGATCAGTTAAATTGGGGGATAGTCTGTGTTGGTACGTGTGAGAGAGATCCACCTTTCCAAGTTGTTGGGGTTCATCTCATACTTCTGAAGGTTTGAGGGTGCTGCCTGTTCCATACCCCCCCTACTCCTCATCTAGCCTTTTAGGGGTACAAACAATAGTAATTGGGGCCCAGTGTGGTTGTGTACGTGCGAGATACATACACTTTTTTTGATCATATTTCCTATTCCGCTATTCAATAAAAACCTTTGAGGATCAATTGAATTGCGGGATAGTCTGTGTCGGTACGTGTGAGAGAGATCCACCTTTCCAAGTTGTTGGGGTTCATCTCATACTTCTGAAGGTTTGAGGGTGCTGCCTGTTCCATACCCCCCCTACTCCTCATCTAGCCTTTTAGGGGTACAAACAATAGTAATTGGGGCCTAGTGTGGTTGTGTACGTGCGAGATACATACACTTTTTTTGATCATATTTCCTATTCCGCTATTCAATAAAAACCTTTGAGGATCAATTGAATTGCGGGATAGTCTGTGTCGGTACGTGTGAGAGAGATCCACCTTTCCAAGTTGTTGGGGTTCATCTCATACTTCTGAAGGTTTGAGGGTGCTGCCTGTTCCATACTCCCCCTACTCCTCATCTAGCCTTTTAGGGGTACAAACAATAGTAATTGGGGCCCAGTGTGGTTGTGTACGTGTGATATACATACACTTTTTTTGGATCATATTTTCTATTCCGCTATTTAATTTAACTGGGCCTCCATGCGAGACCTGTGTGCCTTGTTGCGCTGTTTTGAGTACTCCACCAACATGGCCAGTGGCAATGACGCCGTTCTCAGCTTAACTATCCCACTTCTATGCCTCCTTGAAAAAACAATTCGGGCGATGATGGAAGAGGATGTGGCACAGGATGAGGAGGAGGAGGAGGATGAAGAGGTAACATTTCCAAGGCTTTCAGGGCAGTCATTCGCAAGGGGCTCCGAGGGTGGGTTCCTGCACACGCAAACGCCAGGGACGCAATTGTCCAGCAGGGGCACAGTTCTGGAGGATGAGGAGGATGAGGAGGAGGAGGAGCTGGAGGAGGAGATGGAACCATGTTCACAGCAGGGTGGCACCCAGGCCAGCTCATGGCCATCACTGGTGCGTGGCTGGGGGGATACAGAGGACACGGACGATACACCTCCCACAGAGGACAGCCTTTCGTTGCCTCTGGGCAGCCTGGCACACATGAGCGATTACATGCTGCAGTGTCTCCACAACGACCGCCGAGTTGCCCACATTCTAACTTGTGCTGATTACTGGGTGGCCACGCTGCTGAATCCCCGTTACAAGGACAACGTACCGTCCTTAATTCACTCACTGGAGCGCGATCGCAAGATGCGCGAGTACAAGCGCACGCTGGTAGACGCCATGCTGCTGGCATTCCCATCTGACAGCGGGGCCACAGTGGAAGCACAAGGCAGAGGAGGAGGAGGAGGAGGTCGCCAACGCAACCAGGGCACCGCCAGCACCGCAGAAGGCAGGGTTAGCATGGCCGAAATGTGGAAAAGCTTTGTCAGCACGCCACAACAAACAGCAGCACCAGCAGCTCAGATGGAACGTCTTAGCAGGAGGCAGCATTTTACCAACATGGTGGAGCAGTATGTGTGCACACGCCTACATGTAGTGAATGACGGGTCTGCCCCCTTCAACTTCTGGGTCTCCAAATTGGGCACATGGCTTGAGCTTGCCCTTTACGCCTTGGAGGTGCTGGCGTGCCCTGCAGCCAGTGTATTATCTGAACGGGTATTTAGCACGGCTGGGGGCGTTATAACAGACAAGCGCAGCCGCCTGTCCAGAGACAATGTGGACAAGCTCACGTTCATTAAAATGAACCAGGCATGGATCCCACGGGACTTTTCCGTACCTTATGCAGAATAGCAATGGATACCGACCTTACCCACCCATTGTTCCATTTTTGCTCTTTCTCACTCTTTTGGGGTGTACCCTCATTTAAAATTTGTGAAAAGAAGCAGTGTTGGCTACCTCGTCCTCCTCCTCAGGGCCAGATTAATGTAGGGGCTATTGGAGCTGCAGCTCCAGGCCCCTACCTTTTATATAGGCCCCGGGTTGGCCATATTCACTGTTACCGCTCTTCTGTCACTTGTAAACACAGAAGTCTGGCTTCTATGCTCGCTTCCCCAGGCAGCACCCTCAGAACCTCCCCACACAGCGTGAAGGCCGGACAAGGAGGGACAGTTGGCGATGCATGGATGTGTTTATGGGCTTCAGAGACAGCATCCCATGTTGAATTAGGCATGCATGGCTGCACCCTTCCTCCTCTGGGTGCATGGCAAGGCACGGCCCTTAAGGCCCTTCAAAATCCTCAGCACCAAGCCCATGATGCTGTTAATCCGGCCCTGGTCCTCCTCCACCGCCGCTTCCACCTACACCGCCCATAGGTGTGCGCAGCCTATTGCATTAAGGTGTGCACCCCAAAGTTGAAATACACATGCATGTGTTTGCCAGCAGGGAGAGTAATGTATCGGGGCCATGTACCTGTAGGCAAGGAGAAATAGAGCAGAGCAGGTCCCAGGGAGATCTTTCCCATCTCCTCACTGGCAATGCTATGTGCCCTAGGTGATTAGGGTGTGCCCAGGCACACCCAGCACACCCTGTGCGCACGCCTATGTCACCGCCACATCCACCACCACCTCAACCTCCCTCCTACTCCATATGGGCCTCGTCCTTCAGAGATGAAGAAGAACATTGTTTTATTTTTCTGTTTTTTTTTTGTTGTTTTAAGTTATTTCCCTATCCACATTTGTTTGCAGAGCACTTGCCATGCTCTTAATTACGTTTTGCTGCCATTTGCAGCACTCTAGCCCTTTCCTTTGGTGTTTTAGAGCCATTTTAGTGCCTTAAAGTTCGGGTCCCCATTGACTTCAATGGGGTTCGGTGTCCGGGAAAAGTTCGGTAAAAGTCCGGGACACGGACCCGGACTTTTTTTTAAAGTTCGGCCGAACCCGTCGAACACGGACATCTAGGTGTTCGCTCAACCCTAGTCATAACATTTTTTAACAGAAACACACTTTTAAAAAGATTTTCAGTCTTTTTTTAATTTGTAGCACAAAAAATAGAAAAACCCTGTGGTGATTAACTAGTTGCCGACCACCCAGCGCAGTTTTACTGCGGCAAGGTGGCTCGGCTGCGCGAACTGACGTCACTGTACGTCAGTAGCGTGTGAAGCTAGGGTGCGCGTGCACGCTCGCCCCCTGTCCCAGCGATATTCTGATTCAGTTCAGAACCGATCAGTCATCAGGTCCAGGCTAATTCATTTTGGCCTGGACCTGGTGATCAGTTTTGACCAATTGCAGAACGTCCTGAGCCTGTGTAATGTAAACACAGGCACAGGAAATTATGCAATCTTCTCTTCTGGAGCCCTTTTTGGATCCAGCAGGAAAGAAGAGAGTATCAGACAGTGAGTACACAAGCACTATACTGACACCAGTACACATAGGCACACATTTAACCCCCTGATCACCCCCCCCCCCGTTAACTCTTTCACAGTGTACACTATATACAGTATACAGATAATTTACTGATCACTGTATTAGTGTCACTTGTGACTTCAGTTAGTGTGAGAGACAATTAGTGGTAGTTAGAGGTAGTCCCAGATAGGTTTAGGGTACCCGCCATACATTCCCTAATAAAGATTTAACCCTCTGATCAACCCCAGGTAACCCCTTCATTGCCCTGTCACAGTGTCACTATTATAGTGTACAGATCTTGTTTCTGATCACTGTATTAGTGTCACAGGTGACATCAGTAAGCATTAACGTTAGTTAGCGTTGATACATGACAGCGTCAGATTGCCCGCCGCATATTTATTAATACATTTTAACCCTTTGATTGCCAGTGACACACACACATACACACACACTAAGCATCTCCATTACTAGCATAGTATCTGAACATTGCATGTATGCCCATCATTAGAAGTGGGTGGATCCTGGGAGATCTAATGGTGGGCATACCACACACCTTCTGGTATCATTTTTTTACAGTCAGCAGTCAGCTTTCATGTAAAAGGAGGCCATGAAATGCCCCATATTCAGGAGAAGCAGCAGAATGTATTTTGGGATGTAATTGCACATATACCCATGGCATGCATGAGCAATATATAATTTCAATGACAACTTTGTGTAAAACAAAAAAACTTTTTTTGTCATTTTTCAAACACCTGTGATAAAAAAATGAAATATTCAATGGGCTCAACATGCCTCTCGGGAAATTCCTTGGGGCATCTTCTTTGGCGGTAATGGGGTAATGTTGGGGGGGTTATACTGCCCTGCCATTTTAGCAAATCAAGAATTGAGATATGGAGTCAGAAAGTAAAAAAAAACATAGATTGTAGACACTATAACTTTTGCACAAACCAATAAATATATGCTTATAGAGATTTTTCTTTTTTATCAAAGACATGTAGCTAAATACATTTTTGCCTAAATGTATGACAACAATTGAGTTTAATGGATCTTTTTTAAAAGAAAAAGTAGAAAATTTCATTTTTTCTCAGAATCTTCCACCTTTTTCCGTTTATTTCACACAAAATAAAAACCACAGTGGTAATCAAATACCACTAAAAGAAAGCTCTATTTGTGGGAAAAAAGGGCATAAATTTTGTTTGGTCACAGCATTGCATGACTGCGCAATTACCAGGTAAAGTCACACAGTGCCAAATTGCAAAAAATGGCCAGGTCATTCGAAAATAAAACTTTCCGGTCCAGAAGTGGTTAAACAAAACTTGCTTAATAAAAAGGCCAGAAAAAATAACAAGATTTGGCTTCCATAGACTTCAGTAGGGTTTAGCTCTATGTTTTAGTTTAGCAAAGATTTGCTGGGTTTGATGAACCTCTTTCAGCCTAACTTGCTGGTTCACTCGTCCATATGTCACAGCAACAGACCTAAATACACACAGTTAACCCTTTGATTGCCCCTGATTTTAACCTCTGCACAGCTAGTGTCATTAGTACAGTGACAGTGCATATTGTTTTGGAACCGATCACTCTATTAGTGTCAGTGGTCCCCAAAAAGTGTCAAAAGTGTCAGTTAGTGTCTGATTTGTCTACTGCAATATAAGTCATTGATCGCCACCATTACTAGTAAAAAAATAAATAAATAATCAAAATACAAATATCCCATACTAGACGCTATAACTTTTGTGAAAACCAATCAATATGCGCTAATTGGGATTTTTTTTTTTTTACCAAAAGTATGTAGCAGAATACATATTGGCCTAAATTGATGAAGAAATTATATTTTTTAAATGTTTTTATTGGATGTGTTTTATAGCAGAAAGTTAAAAAGGTTTTTTATTTTTTTCAAATTTGTTGCTTTTGTTTATAGCGTAAAAAAATAAAAACTGCAGAGGTCATCAAATACCACCTAAAGAAAGCTCTATTTGTGGGAAAAAAAGGACATACATTTTATTTGGGTACAGCGTCCCACAACCACACAATTTTCAGTTGTGCCATATCGTAAAATATAGCCTGGTCATGAAGGTGGCTAAATCTCCAGGAGATTAAGTAGTTATTCAAAAGGGTACCACAATTATTTCACTGGGAAAAAAGGGAATCCTCATTGTGTCCTAAATGTAACAGAGATAGTGGACATTTAATTAATATGATCTGGCATCTGGTCAAACATTCCCATAGACCATGGGTCCTTAAACTACGGCCCTCCAACTGTTGTGGAACTACACATCCCATGAGGCATTGCAAAATTTGGAGATTCACAGACATGACAAAGCATGATGGGAATTGTAGTTTCTGAACAACTGGAGGGCCATAGTTTGAAGACCAAACTCCTGAAACTTGTGAACAGACTTCCCAGAAGATTTGAAGCTGTTATAGCTGCAAAGGGTGGGCCAACTCCATCTTGAACCTTATGGACTAAGACTGGGATGCCATAAAAGTTCAAGTGCATTTAAAGGCAGACGTCCTAATATTTTCTTTTTTTTTTTTCTGACAGTCGAAAATCTCTTCATCCTGCAGAACATGTGTTTTTCTACAAAATTTTATTGGTATGATATTGACAACCAAATTGGTGATCTTGAGTGGTTAAAATATTTGTCTATGGATAAGCAGGAAATCAATACACGTGCAGATTCATAAAAAAAATGCAGGGATGATTCAGCAAAATTTTATACCCACTTTAACCTAAATATGATACATATGAGCTTCCAATTCAAGCATACTGTTTTTTGTTTTTTTTAATATAATTATTTCTAGTTTATAATTGACAATAGTTTACATTTTGCAAAGATGATACAGACTAGACCTTACTGTAAGAGAAACAGACATTTGTAAATGACACTATTACTTCAATACATAATCCTCTAGCTGTTCATTATTAGCTAAGACAGCTACATGCTCCGGTTACATAACAGGACTAATGTAAATCTCTGTACAGCTTCTGTAAGAGGATGCAGCCATGTCACTTAAGATGCAATATTAGGAATTGTTTTGATTTTACAGATGCAAACTGTAATGGCAAACACATGTCTGAAGATCTTCTGAAGACCTGTGATTATCTATAAATGAGAAGATGCCATGTGCTTTGTGTTCATGGAGCACTGAAATGTCCTATTGGGAACACGGCTTTCTCGAGTCAGCAAAGAACTTTTATACAATGCTTTTACTATGCAATAGCTTAAATAATGCGGTTTTGTTTATTATTTCTGGCCTAAAATGCTGTCTAGAAAACAAAAAGGAAAACAAAGATTAGTGATATGAGAAGTAGATTAACTGAATAAAAAATGCTATTAGCCAGTCTTCTTTCTTTTTTTTTTTTTTTTTAAGACACGTGTTCAGCAGATTTTTCATTGTGAAAACCAAGGATAGGAAACTCCAATTCAGACATGGAAGTAACTTCAAAGAAGTGAGAGGAACATTTGCAGAATCAGACATGAGTTTCAGACCATTGGCGGACTGCATACTATTTGAGTTTGCCAAAGACTAAACAACGTTTGAACTGAAGCACGAAAAAAACAAGCCACTCCAGTACACTGTAATCTACCTTATGTCCTTTTAAAGCCCCTCTCCTACATTAAGAGGCACCAGCAATATTTGATCTCTAGCTATACACATCATCGTTAAATAGCAGTTTACTAAACTGAAGTCACTAATGTAAAATGGGAGCGCTCAAAACAAAAGTTATGTAAAGGATTGTATTATTTATAACTGGAAATGCTTCTGTAATAATTATTACCTCCGGGCTAGCTGAAACCACATGGCAGTTCTGATTGAAGTGAATATATACAGTATATATATATATATATATATATATATATATATATATATATATATATATATATACTGTAAATATATATATATACACAGTATCTCACAAAAGTTAGTACACCCCTTTTTTGTAAATATTTTATTATATCTTTTCATGTAAAACACTGAAGAAATGACACTTTGCTACAATGTAAAGTAGTGAGTATACAGCTTGTATAACAGTGTAAATTTGCTGCCCCCTCAAAATAACTCAACACACCACCATTAATGTCTAAACCGCTGGCAACAAAAGTGAGTACATCCCTAAGTGAAAATATCCAAATTGGGTCCAATTAGCCATTTTCCCTCCCCGGTGTCATGTGACTTACAAGGTCACATGTTACATGTTAGTGTTACAAGGTCTCAGGTGTGAATGGGGAGCAGGTGTGGTAAATTTGGTGTTATCGCTCTCACTCTCTCATACTGGTCACTGGAAGTTTGACATGGCACTTCATAGAAAAGATCTCTCTGAGGATCTGAAAAAAAGAATTGTTGCTCCACATAAAGATAGCCTAGACTTAAAGAAGATTGCCAAGACCCTGAAACTGAGCTGCAGCATGTGGGCCAAGACGATACAG
This sequence comes from Pelophylax lessonae, assembly GCF_965119305.1. Taxonomy (NCBI): domain Eukaryota; kingdom Metazoa; phylum Chordata; class Amphibia; order Anura; family Ranidae; genus Pelophylax; species Pelophylax lessonae. Next base: position 205,787,158 of record NC_138772.1, on the reverse strand, counting down.
CGGTTTAACAGGACAGGTTCAGGCAAAAATCCGACCACTGTGGGACTGCTCCCCAAAGAAGAATATGCCATTCTGGGTAATTCAATGCGATTTGTTTAAGCAGCAGCTAAAGTAGGTTGAAACCGGACGTATGCTTCTCACTATTAGAGAGATGTTCTCTCTAATAGAAGATGACACTAAAAAGTCGTCAATGATTAATATCAGAGGAAAGAGAAAGATAGGAAGTAGAGAAATAAAGAGAGAGAGAGAGAGACTAAACGAATAGAGAGGTAGTAACAATACACCTTTAGAAATAAATGAATATCTCTATCTTTCAATATGTGACAAAGATGTTAAGTAGCAGATCACTTCCTTGGGGGTAGTGGGAGGGAGCTGGTAAGGTTGAACAGCACTATGAAGGTGTAATGCACAAAAGTGACAATAATAATAAGTAACTTAAACGGTCATTAACGACTCCCAGCATAAACAATCAAAATAACAACTGGTAGATTGATCCCACCCTCTCTACAACCATCAGAACGATATCTGTAAGGTGAGTATATACTATAGGATCTTAGTTACAGTCTAATCCTTTGTACCACCTAAGGAGGAACCAGATGGTCGCAGAGAGGTAAGAGCTAATCAGTTTTTTTCCCCATCTTTTTCCTTTCTTTTCCCTTTCTTTTCCCTTCCCCTTTATGTCTATCTTACTTTCTTCATTTCTCTGGAGTTAACCAAGTGCAGCATATGAGTGTAACTGGAAAATTATAGATCAGCTGGGTTCTTGGCCTCTCAGACAAACCCTAATGTATCCTGAACAAAATAACTATGATGTTATTTAAAATGGAAGGAAGGGAGCTACAAACTGGATAGTTGCTGATGTGACAGGCTGTCTTCTCTGATGATTATAGAGGTTTAAAGTGGACATCATATTTGGTAGAAAAAGGGGAGTATTCAAGCATCATCGTGACCTCTTGAGAACTGGGATCTGGAGTTCGGAGTTCCAGCAGTTGAGCCCCCTCGCCGGAAATGCTTCATCTTTTTGGTATGTCTTTTGTCAGGAGAGGTGAATGGAGAGCGTTGTGGGCTTCTTTCCAATGATGCCAGTAGGAATTCTTGGTACCATTCAGGCAGTTCAACTTGGCCAAGTTGTAGTACATCACAAAAGTCTGACAATTCACCTGGGAAGCGCAGGAGGTGTCGTCTACCATTGTATGGTACACGCATAAAGTGAAAGGAAAGTGGCAGGTATATTTTAATTATTTTTCTCGCAGCTTGTTCAGCAAGCTGCGTTTCTTTAGCATAATCTGAGATAAATCCTGAAATACCATTGTAGTCTTTCCATTAATGATAAGTGCAATGTTTTGTAGGCAGCATATTATGTCACTTGGAGGAGCAGTATCAGGGCCTCTTGCTCTCAGGGCTCTATGAGCTCTCACAAATTAAATCTCCATTTCTTCAGGTCTCTCTAAGAGGCTATTGAATACTCACTGGAGAGCGGGGATAATTTAGTCAGGTTCCCCTGATTCTGATGTAATTGCGCCTGCCTCAATTGTCAAAGTCTTCTAGATGCCTGTTCATCTCTATGAAGTGGAAAGAATAAGGAACAGTCACTCTCTCTAGTCTGTTGATGACTCTATCTCTGTGTTTTCCAGCAGCCTCTACTCCTGTTAGTTTCTCAGTGAGGACAAGCAGGTTATATTTTAAGTCGATCATAGCAGCTGAGAAAATAGATTTTATGTCAGCTGGAAAGCCAGATATATCTGCATATGTGAGTGGATGATCTGTGAGAAAGTTCTCCCTATCTGAGTCTTCTGGGGCAGATTGAGATTCCTCATTGATTTATCTAGCTGCCGGGACAGTGCCATCTTGCTTCCAGCCATGCCACAGCGGGCCAGTAGTTGTGGCTTGAACAGATCGGCGGGTACGGATGTGGGGTGTATGGTGATTCTGTCTGCCCATACTGGGGTCTGAGAGGTTCCGGGATCGTGAACTAGGGCTGTGAGTCTGTCGGAGCTCCCTCAGTGTGCTTTCATCCACGCTCCGTGCCAAGCCATGCCCCCCCCCCCCAACTGTTACTTTTCTTTGGTAGAAATAACCCAAATCAGTGTATAATATTTAGTCTGTGTGAACATTATTTAGTCTACAAACTATAGTAATTTATTTGAAAACGGATCAGTCCTGATCCACTAAGTGGTTAAAGTCTAGGCTGGGTGGAAACCAGGGCTTCTTCCATATTTACATTGGAGGAGTGAGTTTATTAAAGGTGTAGCTAAATCCAAGAACAAAAATGTAATATATTGTTATATAAAAGTCTTTAAATATGGTGGGTGATTGCATTTATTTCGATTTTTCAGGCTAAGAATATGTTCAGCAAGTACATAAATCACCTGTTGATCTTGCCAGAAATGCAATGTCCTTGTCACTTCCAGTGAGCGACACTAAAAAGAAAATCAAATTGTTATTTTTATTATGTGAACTACTAGTCCCATCAATATTTCATGAAATGGAGATTAACAAAGGCAGACATATTTGTAGTTTAGCCTGGATTGCAACTATGGTTTCCTCCATAGATACACTTGCGGAGGGACAGGAAGTATGCTATTTACAGTATTACTGGGTGAAAGCAAAGAAAAAAGCATGTATGCATAAAAACAAATGTGTCTACTGTGTCTAAGTCCTAGTAAGATGTTTGAAGTTGTAATTTTTGTCACTATTGTTTAAAAAATAATTTTTAAAAAATAGTTTTGTTTTTTTTACACACTTTTATCAGTACAGTACAGCATCATCAACTGGTGTGGTGGTGATCAGGAACACTGACTGGTGACAGTATGTAAAAAAAAGGGATTTTTAATAGTTTTTTCCCCATTTTTACATTTTTAAGAACTTTTAAATATTTTTTTATGTTCTTTTTCTTATTATTATTATTATTATTATTATTATAATATTAATTATAATAATATTTTTTATCGTGTTACCATAGTAACACTGTACTACCTTTGGGAAGTGATTAGAATTTTTTGTTTACACATTATGATTGTTTATACCAGTGAATTTTACTGGTATAAGCAATCATTTTTACTGAATTAAATAGATTCATTCAATGTTTACTATTGTGGTTAGCTGTGATTTGTGTCACATGACACAAATAGGCTGTGATTGGTCCTGTCCAATCACAGAGATCAACATAAGTGTACACAATGAATGGCAAGAATCAAAGCCATTCATTGTGTACAATTGTCATGTGATCTGCTGAGATTGGTCACAACAATCACATGGTACTGTAACAGGGCTCGTATACTGACAGATCCCACCGGCGTGTTCGCGAGGTGCGTTCCCGGTCAGATGTCATGTCATGTCCACCCAGAACAAAGAATGTCTCCCCCGGCTGTCATTTGCTTATAGGCTGGGCGGAAACTGGTTACACAAAAAACATTGTTGTACATACCTTTTTTTAGTTATCTTCAAACTGGTCCTATTCACTTTCTTCTTCCTCCTGGGCAAACATCCAAATTTGCGGGGCACCTGGCGGGATGTTTGCCCGCCGAGCGCCCCACAATGTGCTGCGAGCTGCACAGTCTATTCTAAGCCCTGATTGGGCAAAGCTTTTCCCAATCAGGGCACAGTGAATAGGTATTGTTAAGGAGCAGGTCGGGAAGCCGGCAGCGCTGTCAATGGGCTTCCCTGCTGACAGCCGAATAAAAAAGAAATACATCATGAACAATAAAACATTTTTTAAAAATCCATACCAGGCTCTTCAGGTCTGGTATGAATTTTAAGGAGAACCCCATCCACATTTTTATAATTTTTAAAAAACGGCATGAGGTCCCCCCCAAACCTATTCCAGACCTGTATCCAAGCATGCAGCCCAACAGGCTAGGAAAAGGAGGGATGAGCGAGCGCCCCCCCCCAGACCAGGCCACACGCCCTCAACATGGGGGGTGTTTTGGTGGAGCCCCCCCACCCTAAAGCACCTTGTCTCCATGTTGATGGGAAGAAGGGCCTCTTCCCGACAACACTGGGCTGTTGTTGTAGGGGTCTGCGGGCAGGGGGCTTATCAAAATCCTTTAACAACGGAGCCCCCAGATCTTGGTAACCCCATGTGAATGAGTATGGGGTACATAGTACCCCTACCCATTCAACAAAAAAGTGTCAAAAATAAATAAAAACACACACACAGTTTTTGACAATTCCTTTATAAAAAATGTCAATATGTATTCTGCTACATATTTTTGGTAATCCCAATAAGTGTATATTGATTGGTTTGCACAAAAGTTATCACGTCTAGAAACTTGGAGAAAGATTTATGTAATTTTTATTTATTTATTTTTTTTACTAGTAATGGCAACGATCAGCATTTTTAGCGGGATTGCGAGATTGCAGCGGACAGATCGGACACCTGACATTTTTTACACTTTTGGGGAACCAGTGACATTACTACAGTAATCAGTGCAAAATATATGCACTGTTACTGTACTAATGACACTGGGAGGGAAGGGGTTAACACCAGGGGCGATCAAAGGGTTAAATGTCTCCCTAGGGGGTGCTTTCTTACTGTGTGGGGGATGGACTTGCTGGATTAACACAGAGACCTGTGTTCCAAATAGGAGTGTTTACATCAGCAGACCGCTGTTCTGTCATCAAGGGGAGCGACTGCGGGTGCCCAACGGACATCGCGTCCACTGGGCCCACTGATTGGCTCCCCCTGTGGCCAATCAGCACATGGGCACAACTCCAGCGGCATGCGCGTGCCCCCACTAACTGTCCTGCGAAAATACGCACAGGTACGTTGTTTTACGGGACGGAGGCGACCTGCCACAGTATAAGTATGGCGGCTGGTCGGCAAGTGGTTAAAAACAATCTTTTTTAAACCTTTTTTTTGTTTAGGTACATGTCTCCCAGGGCAGTACCTGGGCCCCCATACCTTTTTATGGCCAATAACTTGTATATAGGATTTCAAAATAGGGACTTTTGATTTTTCAGATTGGGGGCCATTGATTTTAATGGGGTTCAGAATCCGGTCCAAAATTTTGCTATGTTCGAGAATTCTGGTACAATCCGTACCAGGGTGTGTTTGGCTCATCTTTAGTGGGCGATCATAAATGCTGCAGAGAGCAGTATCACAAGATGATGTTGCCCCTCTCTCTCCAACAGCATTTTAATGGTGCAGCCTTGATGTCCTAGGCCCACGTGAAGTATGTTGAAAAACATTGGATGGCAGGTGAGTTTGGTGGGGTGAGGAGGTGGGTATAAAAACTGCAGATCCAATTTAAATTTTTTTTTTTTTCAAACTGAAATTAGGCTTTTAATAATAGGTGAAAATATGCTTTTCTGCATTATCTAATATACATTTTTTTTACATTTTATATAGTGTATTCATTATGGTGGGAATACACAGTTATACATTAGAATAAATGTATTTATTTATGAATGCATTTTGATGTTTGAAGCTTTTGAAGGAATTTTTGTTCCCTGAGGGGCCTATTTATAAATTGTAGGCAACTCCACAAATTTAGGAACCTGTTCACATTTTTTAGCTGACCCAGATCCACTGCTAATTCCCAGTTTTCATCGAATGGAAAATGTAAATTTGTTGAATGTTGTGTTCAGGGAATTTTAGTCGATAGATACAGTTTGGATTTACAGCTAGTCTGTGGCACATGTGTGGTGGGATGAAGAATTCTAGAAGAATAATAGGCAGTAAAAAGCAGATAAGGGCAATGTGTGACAAATGTGTACTGTAGCTAATGTATACATTACTTGATTTGCTAATTGGGGCAAACTCTATTATTTCCAGTTGACAAATATCCACAAAAAAAAAAAAAATAGGAGTCAACTATCTTTAGCAGAGGGGCAAATGCATAAATGATAACTTTAGTATAGAAAACTGTGTCTAAGAATTAAGAAAGCACTGAAATGGCGTAATTTTTACATCGAGCCCTTTATGAATGAAAGAACTGAAGAAAAATGTCCAGAACAACATACAGTAATTGTTATAATAGATCTATTTTGACTTTTATATGCTGATTCAATCTTTTTTTTTTTATAGCAATACTATTTTTCATATTCAGTGGACTATATATTGTACAAATAAAACATAAAGCCATATTTTAGTTAGATGTCAAAGCCAGTGTTTCCCTATTTATATCATTTCCTCCAGTCCTTGTCTGCAGAGATATGTACCAGATACATTGGTTTAGACTATATGGAGCTTGATACAGAAGTGCATAGCTAAGTGCTGCTCTTAAAGATAACAGTTTCTTTATTGCTCAATTTAAAAGGGCACCTTATGTCTATTTTTAAATGTACTTAAGGATGGTTCTTTGTTAATGAAAGCCATACAAAACAGTTTATTGATAGCTAAGAGAATTTATTTTTGCTGTATTAATCCTTCTTATCCAGAAACATTTATCTGAATACCAACTCAAAAGGTCAGTGGAGACAAACAAATCGGTTTAGTCAGAAAAGTAGATGCTAAGGATTTTTTTTATAACAAGGTATTTCTTAAGGCAGTTTTTACATGTATAATAGAAATCAGGATAGAAAAATTAATCCATTGGGGCTGTTTTTCTACAACAAATTAATGAGAGCAGGGATGAATCATCTTGGGCCAGCTTCCAACTGTCCCGGATTTCGGGGGACTGTCTATGATGTGGAACAATGTCCAATTTTGGTTTGACCTATAAAGTTGTATATAAAATGCACTATTTATTTTTCAAAAAGGGTACTAAACCTTTCATTCAATTTCAAAATGCCTACATTTGTTAACATAAGAAGCCAGTAAAAGGGCAAAATAGTGGTAAAAAAAGGACTTATGTGTTTATTTATACTTTTTTTTTGTATAATTCTCCCTTAAGGGGGCATGGCAGGGGGTGTGTCCCTTGCCTACATACTTTTGCTAAAAGGTGTCCCTCATTCCCATCTCAAAATGTTGGGAGGTATGACCATCCACTCCATTTGTTGTCGACACTCCTTCCTGCCTCTTGAAGAAGCCGCTCTCTGACACAATTGAGCTGGAGCTTCCATATTACATGACTGCACTTCAGTTGGGTGGATTAAAAAATGTATTTACACTGTTCTTTTTTTATAAAAGGCTATTCAGCATAGGTGGGACAAGGTGAGAGGTAACATTTAAACAACACCTACAGTTAGCTTCATCTTCCACTTAAAAAAAGAAAAAACTCCTATCAGAGTAAAACCGGCAGCATATTTACAGATAATTATAATAGACATTTCCATTTTAATCACCAATATATAGCATCATGTATGCCAACTGGTAAAGGAAATATCCATTACTCCCCATGTGCAGGTCAATAAATCTTTTTACAGAATAAGGTTTTCTACAACCAACATTATTGACAGCAGTGCTACTTAAATACTTGTGGTTGTATTCCTACATTATATTTTATAAATGGTTACATAGTTACATAGTAGGTGAGGTTGAATAAAGACAATAGTCCATCCAGTTCAACCTGTGTAGGTGTGTGTGGCTGTACTCATCTCACATACCCCTGAATGTTCTGATCCTTGAGATGTAAGTCTAAGAGTCTTTTGAAAGCCACCATACTACCCGCAGAAACCACCTCTTGTGGTAGAGAATTCCACAATCTTGTAGCCCTAACAGTAAAGAACCCCCCACGTTGCCTGTGGTTAAAACGCTTCTCCTCTAATCGCATTGTATGCCCTCGAGTCCTCATGCAATCCCTTCGAATGAACAGCTTTTTTTCTAAGCTGGGATCCCAATTAAGATATTTATAAATTGCTATCATGTCCCCCCTCAGGCGTCTCTTCTGCAGGGAGAATAAATCGAGCGATTGTAGACGCTCTTCATAGTCAAGGTCCTCCAACCCCCTAATTAGTTTAGTTGCCCTTCTCTGGACTCTCTCCAGCTCCAACACATCCCTCCTGAGGACTGGCGACCAGAACTGGACAGAATACTCCAGATGCGGTCGGACCAGAGTTTTATAAAGTGGAAGGATTATAGTCTTATCTCTGGAATACATCCCTTTCTTTATGCATGCTAATATTCTGCTGGCTTTGGCAGCTGCCGATTGACATTGCATGCTGTTGCCTAATCTATCATCAACCAAGACTCCCAGATCCTTCTCCATTTTTGATTCCCCCAAGGGTTCCCCTCCTAACGTGTATTGTGTTTTTATGTTTTTAGTCCCCAAGTGCAAAACCTTACACTTCTCCACGTTAAACCTCATTTGCCATGTCGTTGCCCACTCTGTAATTTTGTCCAGGTCATTCTGTAGGATATCTGCTTCATGCTGTGCAGTTATTGCCCTGGCCAATTTTGTGTCATCTGCAAAAACTGATAACGCACTACTGATCCCGTCCTCAATGCTGTTTATGAATAAATTGAACAAGGTTGGTCCCAGGACTGAGCCCTGGGGCACCCCGCTTACAACCTCAGACCAGTCTGAGTATGCGCTGTTTATTACCACCCTTTGGACACGCCCTTTAAGCCAATTCCGTATCCAAGAGCAAACTCTGCTGTCGATACCTGCAGACCTTATTTTATAAATTAAGCGCTTGTGGGGAACTGTATCAAACGCCTTAGCGAAATCCAAGTACACCACATCCACTGGTCTCCCCCTATCTAGCTCACAGCTTACCTCCTCGTAGAATGCTAAGAGATTGGTTTGACAAGAACGCCCATTTGTAAACCCGTGCTGATTACTGCTGATGATGTTGTTGTCTTTAGCAAACTCTACGATATAGTCCCTTATCATCCCCTCCAGAAGTTTACATACTATTGATGTCAAACTGACAGGCCTATAATTTCCCGGGATATGCCTCTGGCCCTTTTTGAATATCGGAATCACGTTAGCTTTCTTCCAATCCCCTGGTACATCTCCTGTCCTAATACTGTCAGCAAAGATCAGGAACAGTGGTCTGGATATAACCTTACTGAGTTCCTTGAGTACTCTCGGATGTACGCCATCCGGGCCTGGTGATTTGTTTGTGTTAAGTTTATCCAGCCTTTCCCTGATTTCACCCTCTGTTAGCCATAGTGGCAAGTCCTGTGTATTACTACTAACCATACAGTCATGGTCAGTGTACCCCTCCGTTTCCTGTGTAAAGACTGACGAGAAAAAAGCATTCAGCACGGTTGCTTTTTCAGTGTCCTCTGTAACCATCCCCCCATCATCGCTAATTATGTGTGCAATATGCTCTGCCCTAGTTTTTTTGCTGTTGATATATTTAAAGAATTTCTTTGGGTTTTTTTTACTATCCTCCGCTATTTGTCTCTCAAAGTTGATTTTAGCCATTTTGATTTCGTGTTTACTTTTCTTATTTGCCTCCTTGTATTGCGCGAAAGCCAATACAGTGCCCTCTGATTTATATTTCTTGAAGGCCAATTTTTTTCCCCTAATAAGTTTTTTAACGCTACGGTTTAGCCAGCCAGGTTTGGCTTTGTCTCTTCTAAATTTATTTCCCATAGGAATGCACTGCAAGATGCCTTTGCCTAATATGTTCCTAAAGCATTCCCATTTTTCCTCTGTGGTCAGGGATCCCAGGGTTTGGTCCCAGTTTACCCTTTCCATCAATGAGTACAATTTTGGAAAGTTTGCCCTTCTGAAGTTTAGGGTTCTTATGTTCCCCACTTGCCTTGTTATATTGTTATTTATACTAAATGTGATCATCCTGTGATCGCTAGAGCCCAGGTTGTCCTGAACTACTACCTCCGAGATTATGTCTGGGTCATTAGTGATCAATAGATCCAGGAATGCATTTTCTCTAGTCGGAGAATCCACCAACTGTGACATGTAATTATCCAGTAAGGTTTCTGTGAATAGGCGGGCCTTCTGTGAGTGTGCAGTCCCCTCATCCCAGTCAATGTCGGGATAATTGGAGTCCCCCAATATGATGACTGATCTCAATTTTGCCACTTTACTCATTAGTGCTAAGGATTCCAGCTCTACCTCCTCCCCTTGGTTAGGTGGCCTATAGCAAACCCCCACAATTACTTTCCCCTTTTCTCCTTCCCTATGGAGTTCAACCCACACAGATTCTAACTCCATACTCATCCCTTCCGTAATGTCACTCCTTTCTATCACCTTTATATTGTTCTTGACATAGAGACATACCCCTCCCCCTCTTATTCCTACCCTGTCCTTCCGGTACACCAAATACCCTTGGATATTGGCCAGCCAGTCATGTGAGGGGTCGAACCAAGTCTCTGTTATTCCCACAAGGTCTATGTCCTCCTCATTTACTAATATTTCCAACTCATCCATTTTATTAGCTAGGCTCCTGGCATTAGCATATACCCCTCTTAGTTTTACGGAAGTTGAGCGCAATTGGTGGTTATGTTTATTCCTGTTTGATCTGAGGTTTTCCCGCACAGACCTACCGATTGACGTTGTGGACCTACTGTCGCTGCTGGCCCTACAACTGCCTTCAGTCCTCTGCTCCCTCCTGACTGAATCTACTTCTGAGCCCTCCCCCCCGTCTCCTAGTTTAAAAGCCCCTCCAACTTGGTGGCCATCTTTCTCCCCAAAAGAGCTGTACCGTCCCCATTAAGGTGCAGCCCATCCTTACTAAAGAGCCGGTAGCCGACTGAGAAGTCAGCCCAGTTCTCCAGGAACCCAAACCCCTCCTTCCTACACCAATTCCTCAGCCACTTGTTAACTTCCCTAATCTCCTTCTGCCTCTCCTGTGTGGCTCGAGGTACAGGCAGTATTTCAGAGAAAACCACCTTGGAGGTCCTTTTCCTCAATCTATTACCTAAGTCCCTGAAATCGTTCTTAAGGATCCTCCACCTACCTTTAACTTTGTCATTAGTGCCCACATGCACCATGACCGCTGGGTCATCCCCAGCCCCCCACATCAATCTGTCTGCCAGATCTGCGATGTGCCAAACTCGGGCGCCCGGTAAACAACATACTGTTCGGTTCACGAGATCTTTTTTACAGATTGCCCTCTCTGTCCTCTTGATAATTGAGTCCCCAACTACCACAACCTTTCTAACCTTTCCTGAGTTACGGCCCCCCTTCTTCCTGGAGCCGTCCCTCCCCTGGCAGCTGGGGGAGGGTGCATGCTCCAGCTCTGCCACCCCTGATTTGATATCCCCCTCAACCTGCAACTCGGCAAATTTGTTAGGGTCTATCAACTCAGGATTGGCCTCCCTGGCACTCCTCCCTCTACCCTTCCTAACAGTCACCCAGCTGCGTACCTCTGCTGCTTGCGTCTCCTCCATTCCTCCCTCCTCTATGCTGGCCCCTGCCAGTGCCTGATAGGTAATGTCCAAGCTCCTTTCCAGGTTGTTGATGCCACGCAGTGTTGCCACTGTGTTCTGTAGGTCCAGGATCTGGTCTACCAGAGAAACAAGTCGCTCACATCTTGCACAGCAGTATTCGCCCTCGATTGGTTCATCAAGGAACGCATACATGCAGCAAGAAGTGCACTGAGTGGCATCCGCAATCTTGTCGGACATTATTACCCACTACTCTATGGGGATATATTAACGACCTGCTCTTCCTTACCTACACTACCTCTGTCTCCCCTGGTACTAAACCTGGGGTCCTCACCAGTCGCTAAGATACTCACCAGTCACTAAGATACTCACCAGTCGCAAAGATCCAACAGACGGTAAGATACTCACCAGTCGCAAAGATACTCACCAGTCGCAAAGATACTCACCAGTTGCAAGGATACTCACCAGTCGCAAGGATACTCATCAGTCGCAAGATACTCACCAGTCGCAAAGATACTCACCAGTCGCAAAGATACTCAACAGTCGCAAGATACTTACCAGTCGCAAAGATACTCACCAGTCGCAAGATACTCACCAGTCGCAAAGATACTCAACAGTCGCAAAGATACTCACCAGTCGCAAGATACTTACCAGTCGCAAAGATACTCACCAGTCGCAAGATACTTACCAGTCTCAAAGATACTTACCAGTCGCAAAGATACTCACCAGTCGCAAGATACTTACCAGTCGCAAAGATACTCACCAGTCGCAAGATACTTACCAGTCGCAAAGATACTCACCAGTCGCAAAGATACTTACCAGTTGCAAAGATACTCACCAGTCGCAAAGATACTTACCAGTCGCAAAGATGCTCACCAGTCGCAAAGATGCTCACCACCAGTCGCAAGATACTTACCAGTCACAAAGATCCACACCAGTCGCAAGATACTCACCAGTCGCAAGTCGCAGAGCACCTCTCGGTCTATAGTAGCCCCTTAGTAACCTGTATTGCTTGTAGTGTTTGTACTTGTATGTAGTTTGTACTTGTAGCCCCCCCACCAGCCCGCCCCCCTACGAGGAGATCAGATCAGATTGTTTCCAACTTACGTCCCTCGGTCTCAGTCTGGTCCTTGTCTCCCCTGCACTGGTTCCCTGGTCCGAGGCTCCGAGCTCCTGTCTCCTGCTTCCTAGTGCGGCTTCCCCCGCTCTCCTCCGCACGTGCGTCTCCTGCCCCCGGCTGTCCCCCGCACTGGTTCCCTGGTCCGAGGCTCTGAGCTCCTGCCCCCGGCTTCCTAGTGCGGCTTCCCCCGCTCTCCTCCGTACGTGCGGCTCCTCCTCTACACACACACACAGCTCTCAGCTCTCCTCGCTGTGCATCTATAAAATTAATAGTGGTTAGTGAACTCAAAAACATGAGAGAAATTCAAATTTTTATTTAACCAATTCCCGACCACCGCTTTTTTACTGCGGCAGGGTGGCTCTCGTGCGCAAACCAACGTAGACCTATGTCGGTCGCACGTGGGAAGCTAGGGGGCAAGCATGCACCGCCGGTACCACGCCTCCGCCCCTCGGCAGCAGGGAAGCCAATGCACAGGTCAGACAGCTCCGATTGCCGCCTGACACCTGTGATCGCTCCCCGCTGAGAGAGAAGGCTGTTGTAAACACAGCCGACCGTTCTTCTCCCTGAAATGATCACAGAGCTCATGTGATCCTTCTATATAGGATCACATGTCTCTATGGTTATTTCACAAGCCACCCCCCCCCCCCAGTTAGAATCACTCCCCGAGGCTCACATTTAACCCATTGTTCACCCATAGGGTTAACCCCTTCCCTACCAGTGTCATTATTACAGTAACAGTGCATATTTTTAGCACTGATTACTGTAGTAATATCACTGGTACACCCAAAAATGTCAGTTAGGGGTCCGGTCTGTCTGCCGCTATGGCGCAGTCCCGCAAAAAATCGCAGATCGCGGCCATTTCTAGTAAAAAAAAAAAAACAATAAAAATGACATAAATCTTTCCCGTAGTTAGTAGACGTGATAACTTTTGCGCAAACCAATCAAAATAAGCTTATTGCGATTTATTTTACCCAAAAAAAATGTAGCAGAAAACAAATTGACCTAAAATGTTAAAACATTTTGATTTTTAAATATTTTTTTTGAGAATGTCATATTGCAGAATGTGAAAAATATTGTTTTTTTTTTAAATTGTCGCTATTTTTTTCTTTATAGCACAAAAAATAAAAATCGCACAGGTGATCAAATACCACCAAAAGAAAGCTCTATTTGTGGGGAAAAAAGGACATCTATTTTATTTGGGTACAGCATCGCACGAACGTGCAATTGTCCGTTAAAATAACGCAGTGCCGAATCCCAAAATGGGCCTGGTGATTAATTGGGCAAATCCTTCCGGTCTTAAAGTGGTTAAGGCACACCATAGCTTAGCTGATGTACAGTATGTATGCTGGTGTACATATGATTAGGGAAGGATTGGATTACATATGATTAGGGGAGTACATATGATAAGGGAAGACCTGGGGACAAACACAACAAACGTTCATGGTAGGGACAAATCTCTGTGGGTTTAATCAAGTGTGCCATGGTGCTACACTTATTGGTGGGCATAGTAAAAGGTTTGTTTTCCTAACAGACACGGTTTATTTTGACACACCTTCGCATGACATGTCAGAGCCAAAAAAAGGAAGTTGGTGGTGGAAGACATGCTTCTTCAAGACACAGATTGCAAGTCTGATTCAGATAATGTTGATGTCTGAATGGTAAAGGACCTCTACCAGTGACTCTACAGTAATGCTCATCTAAGCTCTTCTGTTTCCCCTCTCCATAATGTCACACTCTCCACTGCATTGCCTTTACATAATGTCACTCATTTCCTCTGCCTCCTTCTACAAAATGTTCTATTGTCCTCCACCCCATCTTTCCATAGCACCCCTTTCATCTTCTTTGTCTCCCCTCTCTATAGCACAACGTAGCTCTTCTGTAATTCCTCTACATAGTTTCACTTATAGCCCCCACCGTTGCTCTTCAAAGAGCCACTAATTTCCTCTGTGTTTCCTCTCCATGACGTCACTGATCATTTCCACTTCCCCTCTCCATAGAGCCACTAATCTCCTCTGTCTTTCCTCCCCATAAAACCACTTATATCTTCTACCTCTCCTCTCCATAGGTTAACTCATCCACTACCACAACCCTCTCTAGAACACCTCATGTTCCTCTACATCCCCTCTCTTTGGCACCACTCATGTCTTTACCCTATCATTCTTCTTCTCCACCTCACCTCTCCATAGTTCCACTCAAATTCTCTTCCTTCCTTCTCTATAGCATCATTTGCCTCATTCACCTCCTCCCTCTATAGTAATGCTTATCCCATTCACATCTCTTTCCCATAGTAAAGCTCATCTCTTCTCTCCACATTGTGGAAACATCCCCCTCTTTCTCTCTCCATAGAGATGTATATCTCTACCCCTACCCCTCCACTCTGCATAATGGCATTTATATCATCCACTTCCCTTCTGTACAATGATGTTCGTTTTGTCTCACCGTTGACATAAATATGAATAGTTATCCAAGAGAAACATTGTTTTATATGGATCTGCAGGCATTAGTGATGACTGGGGGCATTATGAATCTAAATGCACTCCTAATCATCCTTAATAGTCAATGAGTACCTTTAGTCAAACCACTTTTCAAAATATCTTAACATAAATAATTACAGTACTTTTTTTTTTTTACTTTCAACATGCTTTATTGAATATATAAACGACCCTAAAAAAAGGAATAAAAATAATTGCACAGATCCAGCTATGAAGATCAGAATAACAACTCAGCAATGCACTAAAAAAAAAAGGGCACTCTACTCATGGATTCTCTTGGTATTCTTCTCTTTCAAAAAGTGACATACAGTTCACTGAGAATAAACAGCTGTGCAAGGAATCTATTTCTTTATCGATAGCTAGGTCAGCCTCTCATCTTTCATGTGGGTTTATTTAGGGTAAGGTAGCTAGCAAAAGGCAATAAATAGTGGAGATTCCCCCTCTCCGACCCATATCTTGCCTGCACCATTGCTCATAAGATGTGACCCTAGGACTTATGGTGGAACCTAGTCACAAAGTATATAGAAAATTAAAAATAGAGTAAAAGTGGAACATTTCCAAAGTGGGCACCTTTAAATGTTCTCGACAATGTCAGAGAGTGGAAGTCCCCATATGAGTAAAATAGTGGCCAATTCTGTACAAGCACGTATTCAGCCACCACCAAAAGGCCCTTGGGTCCATACCAGGAGGAATGCTAGGTTTTTATAAAGGTGTGCTAGTGGATGGAAGGGAATAAGATTAGCATTATTCCACAATCTATCCCAAACCGAAAATGAATTGGAAAGTGTCAAAACCAGTATTGATGGATGCTGTTTTGTCAGCTTCCATTTAAAATATTGGAGGGTATGTGGGCGGACCGCCTGTCTTTCCATAAGGACCCATTTCAGTTTTTCTCCACGGGAATATATAACAGACAATTGGGCCAACGGGACGGCTTGATAATATAGCATAAGATTTGGCAGTCCAAAGATGCCTTTGGATCTGGGGGTAAATAACACAGTTTTAGAGAGCTGTTTTTTTTTTCCACCTCATCTATATCAAATGATTTTATATTTCAAATTCAATACATCCACCTGATTCCATGCGATAGATAAGGAGAGGAAATAGTATAAAAGTCTAGATAGCAAAGTCATCTTAAAGGCATTAACCCTGGCAATCCAGGATAAATCATACAGCATCCACATTTAGAGGTCAGCCTCTAATTTCTTATAAAAGGCAGGATAGTTAAAGCAATACCATTGAGCAATCAAAGAGGACAAGCGAATCCCGAGGTAGGAAATGGAATCAGTCTTCCAATGAAAGAGAAAGGAGTCTTGCAAATGAGACCAAAGCAACAGATTCACCAAAATATGTAATGCAACCAATTTTTGGGGATTCGCATTAAGGCCTGAAATCTCTCAACAGCCGCATAGCATTGGTGATCAGAATTAGTGGTGATGTTATAAATAACAGCAAGTCATCAGCAAAAAGGGCTTATATGCCGAAATGGTTTCACTGCCTTTGGTAATTCGGTTAAATTGAGTCTTTCTCTATGTACTTGGTAAAATAACACTGCGGTGACTTGTGAGGAAACATTGTTGTTATTGTAAATTGACACTGGTTATTAGCCACCCAACATGTTTAATATTCTGTTTCTGGTGTACTGGCAATATATCTTCCTAGGTTGGGGTGCATGGTACTGTGATTTGATGTGCATGGTGCTTTGTGTATTGACTCAACTGAATAATTATCTGTTCATCCTTAATATCAAATTACATTTTTTAAATAGGTGTATTGTAATTTACTGTAGGCATTCCTAATATGTATAAGATAACAAAGAAACATGAGTCTCTTCTTCTTTGACCTGTGGGACACAGATCTGCCTTTTGCTGTGAAGGGAAAGACAAGAGATCCACCTGGTACAATGCTTATACTTTTATAATTGTGTGAAGTGATTTTAAAAAATGCCAGTTAAACATCAGATAGTTAAGTGTAGTGGAAAAATAGTGCTGGAATTGTAAGGTTTTCTTAATGGTATTGCTATCCAATGGTATGTATGCTGATGTAGCTGATATGTTTCCTCAGCTGGTGGCTTCTGCACCACAGAAGATCACCACAGTGAAATGTAACAAAAATGTAAATTAAAGCTTTACACCACTGCTAAAAGGTCCAGATATACCCCAGGACATGAGAATGAAACAATGTAAACTGACTGTCCTGTCAGCAGCTGGTTTGAAATCCCAAACTAGCATACGTCACAGGGTGTTAGGCCAACCAGGGCTAACCTCCATATATTTAAGTACCAGGCAACAAGTTTCCCACTTATCCCTCATTAAAGATTTTATAAGGACAGGTGTGAGGCTAGGGCACAGTGGAGTGTGTTCTAAAGAGTGTACAGTTAGGTTTCCCCCCGCGTCACAATGGGCTATAAATTATGCTGTATCATAAGTTATGAGCACCTGTGGGAGGAAATTACACTCATAGGCTTTCCCTTAGTTATTGAGATAAAGCGATCCCTGCAGTTTGTGTAGTAGAATAATACCGTGAAGGCTGTCATGGAAGTTAAAATCTCACCTCCAGTAATTGTGCCTGTGTTTAAAGGAATTTTGGCATTGTGATAGTAGGCCTTTGGCCATTTATATTGGGACAGAACTCTGTGACCACAGTCATGGTGTTTTCCATCCCAGGGATATAGGGGAGGAGGCCTATATACCAAATATTTATGGGGTGATACTACTAACTGGTGTCCTATTTTTATATTACTATAACTTAGAAATTAAAAAGAATCTGAAAATATGCTACTGCCATGCGTGGCAAACTCTGATGTAGGAGAAGTCTGAGGTAAACTAACTACATGCCTGCAATAACGTTCTCATACAGAATGAAATATCTCTGAGCAATTATAATCCCCAGCTGAACATACAATAAAATCCTGTTGTCATGTTAATTACATTGTTTACAGTTCAAGCCCCAGCAATCTATTTCTAAAACAATGCCAACTGTCATTTTGAATCAAGGTATTAATGTGGTTGTTTGCATTAGGTTTGTTCCAACAGTTGGCTTTAAATTATTCACAGTTATATGAAACTATAGTATAATATGGTATACTTCACTGTAATTAAATCTTTCATCAACATTTTGTATAACTAGATTCATGTCATGGTTAAGTTATATTTTAGAGGAAATAACATATAACCAGGTCTACTTACATGTAAAACTGGTAATATGTGCATGTGTCTTTTACAGATCAACACATGTGAATATTTGGAGGTGGCATCTGGCATTAAAGTTTATATGGTGTGTGTATATATATATATATATATATATATATATATATATATATATAGCAGGTTTTCTAGGCCTGTGGCCTGATGTGGGTCTGCCATTGTTACCGGTTACCTCTCCAGCCCATGTGAGCTGTGACCCTGGGTGTGAGAACTGAGACATGGATGACTCCGGCATCTTGGTTTTGTGGTTTTCTTGTAGAGGAGGGGATGGGAGAAGGGCATGAGTGGGATACTCCTTTAGGCTTAACTAATTATACTTGGGACTTAATCCTAGAAAAATGCCCGTTGGCGCTTCCTTGACGCCTGCCGACGCCAGCCAACGCTCACTAACACTGAGACCACACTGTAGCTTGATAGAAGTGCTGGATCCTCGACAATAAGTCCAGAAGACCCAAGACTGTGAATTGTAGAATTACTGACACTGCTGTACTGCAAAGTCACTGAATACTCCCCTCCCGCCTTGCACTGGCGTAGTACGCAGTAGTTTTCTGTAAAGCTGCAACTCTCACACAACTGTCACACTCTGTCCAATTGAGGGCTCATATGCAGGTGCCCCCTTTAACCTTGAACTCTTTGGGGTTCACTGACTACATACCCCCCTCTATAACATCAGGGTCCTCAACCTAGGTACCCCCTTTCAGCTAGCTGGCACTGGATCCCAGAACCTCTTCTGGAGTGGTCCCCTCTGACTCTGGCAGACCCCCAGGGGCAATCCGCAGTACTCACAACCTGTGTAGGCTTTCCTGGGACTGGACCCCTTTCTGCTCCGTAGGCACTCGGCACACCAGATCCCCTTAGCTCAGCTCAATTCTCTCTGGATTCTCAGGCGACACCCCGAGACATCCACTTCCTCAGACAGGAGGAGAGACAGCCGTACTCTCCCTCCTGGGACTCTGCTCCTGCCAAAGATACCCTGTCACGCACTTCCCCCAAAGTTTATATCCACTCCCAGAATCCTTTGCAGCATAATCTGCCTTATATGGTAATTACAAGCTTGGATGTGTCCCCTGATTGGGCTTCCCACACTACCCTATGAGAAGCCTCTCACAGGAGCCAGTGGGGATACTTCTCCCCTCAGCAGGCACATCTGGAAGACCTGACACCCTAACTAAATAAATCACAGCCCTGCTGTTAGGCAGACAAGGCCCACTATACATTTACCTAGCACCTACCCGTAGGGTAGATATACAGGGTAGGTATATATACTGTACTTGCATTCAAGAAATGTTTGGACCTCGGTAAACCTCTGTTTTTTTAAAGCAGTAGAAAAGTCATCTATGCTGATTTATACTCACAGGTAAGCCTATAATAAGGCTTACCTGTAGGTACAGTAAATTATCCTAAATGTGCACCATTTAGGAGATATCTACTCTAGCAGCAGCCGTTAATGTCACCGGCACATGCGCACTGTGCTCTGAATGAAATGCCGTCCATTCAAAATGCAGTGCCGTGGCTATGACCCACATGCACATGCGTGGGAATGACATCATCGCGGCTCGGCCATTCAAACAGCCAAATTTGCTGACCAGCACAGTGATTCACAGGTTACACACTAGCTCCATGTAAATTGTATTATAAACCTAAATTACTTCAAGGAACATTAAGATATTTTGCAGAACTTGATGGTTGAACTTCAGGACACATATGGAGGATCGGGAGGTGGAAAGGGCAAGCCAGAGTGGGACCATCAGCGCTCTATTGAAATCCATACAAAAAAAGTGACCCAGAATCTTAGACTTGCAGGAAGCTGCAGAAAAAAAACAACCATAATGGCCTTTGCTTTCCTTGGCAAGCTTACTATAGTGCAAGATGTTACTGGTACACTTCATATTTACAACTTTCGAAAAAAAAAATATATATATATATATACATATATATCTAGCTGGTAGCTGTTCGACATGTCTTGAATCTGAAGAAATCATACAGTTAAAATGACAAAATTATCCAAACTTCTCTATTTCTTCCAATCCCTGCATGTGTCGATTAGTAGTGTGGACCTATTGAGATTTCAAGGGAAAATGATCCTTTACAATTGGGGAAGGAATTGACATAGGCTCACATGAAGGGTATTATTTGCCCTCAGATAACAAGGAGGACTGGTAGTGCCCAATCTATGGACCTTCTATCAGACTACCCAGCTAATGATGCTTTCATGGTGTATTCTCAGCAAGAGAACCCCGACTGGGTAACTATAAAAAAAGCAAGCTATTCAAACTATCAATATAAATTTTGTAATGTGAAAACCCCCTGAAGACTGACTTTGATCCTAGCTTTACATGTTTGCACTGTTTGGCCCTATGGGATAGTTTGCAGAATCATAAAACTCTCTTTTTTT
The DNA here is from genome assembly GCF_965119305.1 of Pelophylax lessonae. Taxonomy (NCBI): domain Eukaryota; kingdom Metazoa; phylum Chordata; class Amphibia; order Anura; family Ranidae; genus Pelophylax; species Pelophylax lessonae. The sequence continues at coordinate 205,766,760 of NC_138772.1, read as the reverse complement.
AGTTCACTCTGCTTGCCCATACATTCAATTACCTAAAATTCCCTCCAGGTTTAAATGCAAGAACATATAGGTGGTGGCTTGACATGGACTATATTGTTTCATGCACTATTTACTCATGCAGGACCTTTTTCCATGCCGCACTGTCTTACCATTCTTGAGATGCCACAATCTGGGACCCTCCTTCTCTCACAAAGTATGAGCTATGGTATACTAAGGACCAGGGTCAACGAGGGGAATTCTGATTGTGTTTTTGATCAAGGCCAATCCTAATATATTGATTAGATGGTACATAGTCCCTTATCATTTAGGTAAATTGTATCCGGACTCCTCTCCATTTTTTTAAGGGGATTCTCACTACAGGGTACTATGTTCCATATTTGGTATGAATACCCCAAGTTAAGGGGATTTTTAAATAGGATTTTTTTATTGCTCTGCTATGTGACAATCTCCAATAGCTTTACTGAATAAGCTAGGGTCTGATATTTCTTTTTTTTTTTTTTATTTCTCATAGTCAGCAGCAACTAATTTACTTTATCCTTCTTTCTGCCAAACTATCCATAGTGCAAGCATGGAAGAATCCCCTGTTTCCAGGACAACACAATATCCCATGGATTATGGTCCATGAAAAAGATAGCCAGCACAATTAATGATAAGGTGAAGCAATTTGAAAAGACTTGGGACCCTTTGGCCAAATATATGCAAATTCAGCAGACTTTATCCTTATCTACAATTCTAGTGCCTAGGTCTATTCCATTTCTTCTTTTCTCTCTTCTTGCTTCTTTTCTATTTTTTTTTCTCTTGAGTATTTTATCTGTGCTTCCTATGAGTAATGGGGTTCTCTTAAACATAGGTTTTGTCGCTAATTCTAATGTCATCTAGATGTTTCCGGAGATACCCCATAAAATATATTTTATTTTTTCACTGAACCTCTGTGTATGATGTTTCGAGCCTCTTGATGATGCTCTCTCCTTTTTTTGTTTATTGTAAGACACACTCTAAGGCACACTCTATTAATGATAATCCAAATCACAAAATACTGTATGTTGTTACTTAACCTTTGCTTTAATAAAATTATTGAACTTTTAGAAGGGCATTTGCTGCCTTTAAGTGCATCTGTGCTCACTTACCTCCCTAGCTGCTTTTAATGGGTAGTTATTCATTCTCTAAAACTTTGCTAATTCCAGTGTATCTCTAGCTGCCCGCACTACACTGGACATGTCATTGCAATAAACAGATAATCAAAGAAAGTGCAGCCCCAAACCAAATCGCAAAATAAATATCCCATAATAATCTGAACAAAAAAATGTGAAGATATATATATATATATATATATATATATATATATATATATATATATATATATATATATATATATATATATATATATATATAGATGTTATGGCAAAAATAATAAAATGACAGTGCAGTCCCAGGGAATAAAGTCTCCAGAATAGAAAACATTTATCCCAGTGCAGTGAATAATCACAGAACAGAGTCGTGCTACCTTCTGTGCTTCAATCCTCAATGTGAAAACCTTCCCCCACTTGTAAAAATGACTGCTTACCAGAACATATAGACTCAGTTACCCATACAGGTACTTAGTCAATCACATTTTAAATGTGTCCAGGAGTGGTACTAGAAGACTCCAAACGTTTCAACAACGCGATGAATCCACTCCACATAGATTGGTGTCAAAACAGTGCGTTAGATCATAGAGATAAAGAAAGGCTCCACATAGTGTAAAATTGTATCTCCAAAATGTATTTAAAAAAGTAGAAAACTGACATTATTCCCAATAAACAAGCGCTTGTAACATCATCCAGTATACAAGATCATTGTGCAATGGCCTGAATGGTAAGAAACATTGGTGCATGCACCTTTAGTACCCAGGTAGGCTGGTCCTTGTCCCAACTCTCTAGGATTTCCAGATGGCAGAGCCGTGCATAGTGTCCCTGCATTGTCCCTCCTGGACCAGAACCTCTCACTAGCCAGCGGGGATCCTGTCCCTACGCTATCAATTTCACAAAAGTGTGTCAACTGCAGTGGGATAGTGCTATTTATTAGCACTGACCTCACTAAAGATGGCTGTATAGATCAGCCAGGGCAGCAGCCTCCAATCAGACCGCTGCTCCCTTAATTACACCTATGGGGCTTCAGAGGAACAAAGCTCCTCTCAATCTTCATTCTCCTCTGCACAGCGGCCAGCTGAACAGCACCACCTACTGAAGGGAGGAAAAACTGTACCTGCCTACATGTGGCCAATATCTTCAGATTTAGTGATGTGTGGTTGGGGAATTGGTATTGCATTTCTTTGCAGCTATTGTTTTTTATTATTATTATTATTATTATTATTAATAGCAAAATCACATTAACAGCTGATGTCCTGGTCTACAAGCAGGTATCACCAAATCAGTAAACTGCATTAAAATTTTTGAAAAATTGCCCTGCTCCAGCACCATGAAGTTCACAAACCAACAAATTCATTTTCATATTTAACCCAATTGTTTATCTAAATTATTTCCTAACAAACCCATTCCTCCTCCTTTTCCCTTACCTATTTCCCTTATTTCTTTCTACTGTTATTAGCAAACATCTTATTTGTTTAAGCTTGTTTTGTAACATCTGTTTGTAAGTGCCCATTCACACTACCACGACTTGTCAGGTGACTGGTCAGCCTGACAAGTCGTGGTCCATGCAGTGCTACGGGAACCGTTCTAATAGGAGCGACTCAAGTCGCTCCGACTTAGAAAATAGTTCCTGTACTACTTTGGGGCGACATCGGAGCGACTTTCATTGACATTCATTATATGAAGTCTGTGCAAGTCGCGCAGAAGTCGCGGTGCACGCGGCTTCACAGGTTGCCCCCGAAGTCGTGCCGCGGTAGTGTGAACCAGCACTAAGTGTAATATTATAGTCTTATTGTAAAACATGCACAATTTTAAAAATAAATACCTTTATTTAATTTGTAAATAAGTGTACCATTTAGTTTACCAGCAAAACAATTTTAGCAAACCAAAAACAATCAGCACAATTAGCGACTACCACAAATAAATTCTAAAAATAAATATACCAATAGCACGTGTTGCCTGCTAAAACACTCGAACAGTGATTTCACCCCCACCAGTATAGATAACTCAATAGAAAAATAATATAGCACAACACTCATATATCCTAAATAAATGTCAATTTATCTATCACCTCTAAAATTAATAGTGAATATTTTAGTTATAAATATGCTCTATATTCCCCAAAGCATTGAATCTACAGAGACAAGCTCCTTAAAGGAGTTGTAAAGGCAGAATGTTTTTTCTTAATGCATTCATTCTGTGTGTAGCAACCCCTAATGCTTACCTGAGCCCCATGTGCACGTTTCACTCAGTCATCTTGGACTCTCCCCCCTGATTGGCTGAGACACAGCAGTGGCACCATTGGCTGCTGCTGCTGTCAATTAAAGTCAGTTAGCCAAACAGGAGAGAAAAGGTGGCGGGGCCGAGTGACAGCTCCATATATGAATGGACACACAGAGCTGTAGCTTGGAACAGTTGTCTCCATAGCAAGCTGCTTGCTGTGGAGGCACTCGACAGGAGGGAGAGGCCAGGAGCAGCAAAGAGGGACCAGAGAAGAGGAGTATCCAGGCTGCCCTGTGCAAAACCAAATGTACAGAGGAGGCAAGTATAACATGTTTGTTAAACACGAGATTTTACAATAACTTTAATTCTTATCAGGCCGTTTTCTGATAGTGTACTCTGCTTCACAAGTTTATTGTTTCCCCACATAGCAAATACACTTACAAAAAACAAGTTTTCACAGCGCTAAAATGTATCAGTCACCAGCTGACTCACCACCTCGACAGGAGAGCGAAGTGATTTCATGGGCTCTTCTCCTCTCTCCTAGACGCGTTGGCACCCATGATTAGTTGATGGTTAGTATATTAACAACATCCATAACAGACAAAACTTCCTCAAATAGGCCCAGAAGGACCAATCAATAAAGTATTTTCATTATAGTTGGTTAGTGTAGGTCTAGCATTTGCATATATGATGATATAAAAAAAAAGAGGTACTTCCAACAGATTGCTATGAAGGCATACATTAGTTATGCCAGTAATTGTTTTAAAATGGCACAGGTCCTAGTATTCAGTTTTACTAGAAATTTGAGATCCAGATCTATAATTATTTTTCTATCATGACTAAGGATGAGCAAATCTGCCTAGGTTCTATTTTTGGGGGAGTTTTTCAAATCCTGCTTCAAAATCCATGAAACCTGAACTGCAAACCTCACTGAAGTCTGTGGGTTGGGGGGGTGGGGCAATAGAAATATTACAGAAATATTTGCAGTTCCAGAGCACTACATGAGAGGTGACAGAAGCTGGTAATAATGGTATGAATATTTATTTATTCTTTTGTGAGGGGGTAGGGGCGAATAAAATGAATTATACTTCTTAGTTTAGTTTGTAGCATTAACAGCAGGATTTTATAGTCATTTGAGATCCATGACTACTAAAATTTAATGAAAATGAGCTGCTCAACACTGTAAGAGGACATGTGGGTTCATCTCTCCATAAAAAAAAAATCTCCTGCTGTGTTGAAGACCCTCTGAGACAACACACTGGCTTCAAGGCAAGCCAATGTACAAACTGTGCAAGCTCTGATGCATGCTGTGGCTGTATACCATGAGATGGGATGAGTAGGAAAAAGCAGATGTTGATTAAATGTGAGAAGCTGGTGTGCTGCTAAGGATGGCCGTAGGTGAAAAAAGACCAGACAAGAACAATATGTGGATGTGATTGACAGATAACTAGAAAAGCTGCTACCATCAAAAAGGCAGATGTGCCATGTCTCTAGATGGTGTGGCTAACCACCTCTTTGTCCTACAGAACCTGATCACCCCTTACTACCCCCACAATATTTTTATTAAAGGGGATTTCTAAATATTAATGCTTCAGTTTACCTAAAAAAAGAAAATCAACACGAGGTACAATAATTACCTTCAGTGAGTTCCTCCTCTACTTCCACCCCCTCAACCCCTACCGCCATAACTGTCTGGTGTTGTATAGGTTAACAGAACTAAAAGGCTGTGACAGGCACTCATCAATAGTGCCAGACTATGTCTGCTCTTTCTGCCTAGCTGCTCGTAAATGTATAGAGGCTGTTACTATAGCTTCAATGAATGATCTATGAGCGAGGGAGTAGACCACCAATCCACCAATCCTCCATTCATAGATTCTGATTCATTCATGGAAGCTGTAGTAAAAGCTTTTATGAATTGAGCAGCTGTCTAGAAAGGGCAAGCATAATCGGGCACAGCTGACACAGCTCCTTAGTGCTATTAACCCCTGCCACACCTGAATAATATGGCAGTGGGATGGGCCCTCTGTTTTTAACCCTTCAACCAGCTGACATAAATTCAAAGGCCGTGCAATATGGTAACAAAGAATTTAGCCCAGCAAAATGCACCTTAAAATGTTCAAGACCGTACGCCTCCAACACACAGGATTCACCTCAATCCCTTGGCAGCAATGAACCCGAACGTCATGCATAATCTTGGCCTGTAATTTATATGCATTTCTCTGGATCTGAATCTTCAGTCTCAAATACATTTGCAGAACTTGTTTACTGTTAAGCACATGACAGACATGCCCTCAGGTATAAAATGTTCTTGAGTATAGTTATGACAAGAGTAGACTTAAACAATATGGAAACAGTGAAAGTTATTAGTTTAGACATTATATGAATACAACCCATTCTGATAATATAGAATTTACATGTTACTTTTAATTAATTAAGTATATGGAAAAATGCAGAATGCATGCATGCATTTCCTAAAGACAGACATATTCTGTACATATGAATTATAATTAGCAAATAATGTTAAGCCCACCGGCATATGTTAAGATTGGTAAATGCAAGTTAAATATGTTTTAGAACACTTTGTAGGTTGCGTTTGACAATACAAACAAACATGGAAAGTATAGACGTAATAAAAGGAAAAGAAAAACATACACTTGATTTTGTGCATGAGTTTATGGAAAATGTAAGTTCACATTGTAATCTATGGCTGGACTAGGCTTAAATATGGTAGACTTATACATGGTGGCAGTAATATATAGTAATATATAATACATATATAAATATATATATATATATATATATATATATATATATATATATATATATATATATATATATATATATTACCATTGTTACAAGTGTAACACTAACATTTCCCTTTATGAAATAATAAAATAAGAGCCGCACTCCAATGTTAGCAATTGTTGCTGCATTTACTAAACAATGAACAGTCCTTGTGAGCAAGATGGGAGCTGTGAAATACATCAAGTAAGTTTGTTTTTTTGGATAGTGATAGTGTGTATGCATTAATAAATTAATAAATACAGCCAAAGGAGCTAACATTGTAGTGTGACTCTTATCTTATTGATTTCTAGATGGTGAGCAGGCAACAGTAGTCAGCACCCTACATTTTTATTAACAGCATAAGTTTAGGGGTCTTGAGCAGTGTGCTGTGGATTTTGGGAATTTTTCTTTATGAATGGTGTTAGACATATCCTGTTATATTTCTGAACATTTAAAATATTTTTTTAAGGGAACATGAGCTAGAGATCAGAGATAGGTAGCAAGGGGGTTTAAAAAATAAAGCTAATATAAATCTCTAGTGCCTTGTGTTTGACATATTATAACCAGTGTGAATACAAAAAATAACTTTATGGACAAGAATGGGAATGGACAAAAGAAGAAATTATTTGCACAGAAACAAGTTGGCATTTTATCAGTATGGCATTTCTGACTTTTTAAACATTTACTTATCCTGTCATGCTCAGCAGGTTTTCAGACAAATATGCCCAGGCTTGGACAAATGGCTATATTCTTCAATAGAAAAATGTGTCAAAATATTTAATGACAGCATAAAAGCTTTAATGCATTTTTGAGTAGGATTTTAAGTAGGATCAGATCACTGACAATATAAAACTTAGTGTATAAGATTTAATTTCTTTAATGCCCAACTCAGGTCAAAATGTAAAACACTGCCACTCCTCACTTGTGGTCCCTTCTACCTCATCCTGAATGTTCTTCTTTATTCTTATCTTGTGAAGCAAAGTATACTTTCCTGGTTCCTTACTCTTTCTGGGTGTGGGGACCACTAATCTAGCGCTGCAGATGTATCTGAGCAGGCTGGTCCCAGACCATTCACTCATGCTGATGTCACTCCACCTCCTCTTCTGGATCCTCTGAGAACCCCACTGCTGGACAGCCAATAAGAAATCTCCATGTTACACAGGTAGTGATGTGTACAACCAAAGAAAGACCCCAACTCATGTAAAAAGAAGAGGAGAAATGACATGGAACTGGAGCATCATGTGGCCGTGGCTTTAGGTGGGTAAAAAGTTTGATTAGTTTGTTTTAATGACACGTATTAGGTGAGAAAGGAGGAGTTCATGTTTTGCCCAAATTTTAATTAAGTAATGCAGATTAGGATAAATTTACTTTATGGGTTTCATGCATAAGAAAAAAGAAGAAATAAGAAAAAACATAAGAAAAACAATAAATGTCGCTGAGACCATGATCTAGCATTTTAGATTTAAAGCAGAGTTCCACCCTAAAAACTTACAGCATCAGTTATAGTAAAACAACCTAAAAAATAATTGGATAATTAATTTTTTTTTTTGTCTCACTTACCTTGATTTTAATGAAAATTAACTTACCTTCCTTCCTCTTCCTCCTTATGTGGCCGTGGCCCCCTGACGTCACTTCCTCCTTTGCATTGCGTCCTGGGAGATAAGCATCATCAATCCCAGGATGCAATGGGAATGGCCGGCCTCTACTCTCATTGCCGATCGCAATTTACAACGCATGCGCGAGATTGCGATCGGCATTCTGGGAGACAGAAACCAGGAAGAAGGTCACAGGGGGGGACACAGTGGCTTCAGACGCCCACACCGGAGATGGCCGCGCTCTGCAATCAATTTTAAAGGTAAGATTTTATCTTTATTCAATTACTGTCCTGTACTGTAATGTGGGGTTAGTGTAATTGGGGTTAGTTTAGGATTAGGGGGGTTTTTTTTAGCTAAAAAATGTCTTTGTGGCTGGGAATTCCGCTTTAATTAGAAAGTTTAGGTCAGTGCCAATTTAAGTGTCATATTGAACTGGCTTTTGTGAGTCTTAAAGAAACCCCTATCTTTCTTAAATTTCCACATCAACTATCACAAAACAACAAGATAACATGAATGAAAAGTAAGAAAAACAATGCACTACTCATAAGGGTATGTTTACTGAATTCGTTATAGATCACATGTTCAAATAGATGACTGATTTAACAATCCCAAACCAAAAATATCTATCTCTTTACACCAACTGGGAGGTGATGACAGTATGGACATGATGGGAATGATTAACTGAAGAACTGGAGACTGCTAACCCAAAGAAAAATAATATTCACTTAGCTTAGTGCCTAAGGTGAAGCTGTGTTTACTTTAATCATCCTATTGCATGCAATCTTGTGAAGAAAACTTTCAAAAGTGAATATTCACTTTGCTAAGGAAAAAGTCTTTATTATGACTTTAAGTAAAACAACCTCAATACGTTTCCCTAGCTAACATACCATATATAGTAAGCTAAAGAACAAGGGAAAGCTACTGGTATATTGCATATATAAATATAGAATAATAAAAAATATGCTAAAAACGAATAATAGAAATCATTTATTTTTTTTTTGGTGGAAGGAGATAGGGATCGATGCAAGCTCAACAAACCCACTGTTAAATTAAACTGTACTTTAAAGCAGAACTCAGGAATTTTATATATTTTTGTTTTTAAATTCAGTGTCCGCACTGCATAGGTAACCTGTTCATTTTGTCCAGAAAGGCTATACTCACTGGATTCTTCAATCCTCGGGAAAACAGCGCTCCCCTACTTCCAGAAGTGGACTGTTTCAGCCGTCCTCATGTCCAGAGCCGGTCTATGGGTGTGATAACATCAGGAGCAGTCCATGCACAAGACCGCTAGTGTGCAGGGGGGCAGTAGTGGCAGGGACTGGTCTTTCAATTGGAGGATTGGCAGATTAGGTAAGTATATCTCCACTCTCCTCACCACTAAACCAAAACAAGCAGTTAACCCATGCAGTGAGGCCACAGCCCCACTGCAAGGGGACAACAATTCCTGGAGTTCTTGTTTAAGTTTAACTCCTGGCACAAAAAAAAACATAATCTAATTTTTTTTTTCAATAGCCACAAATCATATAATTAATATCCACTTTGTGTGTACCAAAATCCTTTTACAAACCCATACGATACCTGGTAAAAGCAGTGATGACATCAGCACTGTGTTGTACATAGTCCTTGCTGAAAGCTGGGCCCTGGGAGGGCTCAACAGACCTCATCCACTACAGGTTGCCTTCAGAAAACTATTGAGTGGTGGAGACAAGACTTGTCACCCTACACAAGGAGAAAGAGCAGCAGTGAGTGGTCTTTATTATTGGAAAATCCTGCACAATGGCAACGTTTCACACTGGATTACTGCATAGATCTGGAAGAAATGCACCAAACACACCAACATTCAAAGAAGAATACACATGCCTCTTTTATTTGGACACGATTTGCTTGACCCAGAGTTTAGCTGTAGGTCTCATCTTTCCTTTGTACAGACCTATGTTTAATGTTTGTGCAGAAGTTTTCAATAAAGAATTCCAAATCTAAAATTGTGAATTTGTGAGCCATAGTAATAGCCCTGTCTACGACTAGACAACAGTGTTGAACCCTAAAACACAAATTAAAGCAGAGTTCCAGTCATTTTTAGGATTATTAAAAGTCAGCAGATACAAAAAGTGTAGCTGCTGACTTTTAATAAACACACCTGTCCCACGTTCTAGCGATGTGGCCGCCCAAAGCCTCGCTGCACTCTCATGCCTTTCACCAGTGGCGGCATCACAAGTGTGGGCATCCAGGTGTGACAGCTTGTGGCTTCACAGTCGGGTACGCACTGCACATGTTCGAGTCACGCTGCGCTTCCTCAGTGGCCGGGAAATCTTCTGGGACCTGTGACATGTCCCAGAAGATTGCAGAGAGAGCGAGGAGAGGAAAACTTCCACTTGAGCCGCCTAGGTGATCTGAGTGGAGATGGGAGCGGGTACCTGTCAAAATGAACAGACATGGGAGTAAGTCACACATGTGCAAGTCACAAGCAAGTCTCAAGTCTTAACCTTCAAGTCTCAAGCAAGTCCCAAGTTACTGTGGCGAAAAGTCAAGCAAGTCAAGTCAATTCATTTATTTGGTCAAGTCACAAATCAAGTCAAAATACTGATCTACCCCAATTTTCACCTTTAAATCTGTTAAAAGTCAGTGGTCAGGAAAGGTTCTGTTTACATTACAAAAACTGCTTAGTGCTTTTTTCTTGGCATATTAAAGAAACACTTTGAATGCCCAAACAGCTCAAAAACCTTCACCTGGTCATGTTTCAACACCACAGTCACTAAAAACATGTTAAGTATTTCCATTGTTAAACAGCCGGTGTCCTAAAAATCAGAACATACTGAGGTGTTTTAAGTGACGGTGGTGTCAGAAACATAACAGGCACATTCATTTTGCTTTAAAACATCTTGAGAAAATGCAAATATTTAATAACTTAAAAAAGTAAAGTCATTTCGAGTCATATGTCTCAAGTCAAAGTCAAGTCTCAAGTCATGAATACCAAGTCAAAGTAAAGTCGAGTCTTTTATTAATTTTAGTCAAGCTAGTCTCAAGTCCTCAAACTGGTGACTTAAGTTTTACTTAAGTCAAGTCAAGTGACTCAAGTCCCCCACCTCTGAAAATTAAGTACCCGCTCCCCCCCAAAAAAATTACATTCCAAATGGGGCATGTAAGGGGGTGAGGAGTGCTTAAATTGGAAGTTCCACTTTTGGGTGGAACTCCACTTTAATTCAGTTCTATATTCATTAATTCATCACATATGTAATATTTAAATGCATGCAGTATAATAAGTACCTGAATTGAAAGATAAGCTCATCATTCCTCAGTTTCCTCTTTACTGTGAAGTCACAGGCTTAGGGCATGGAAGCCTGGACTCAGAGGAAGTGGGTTGAATGATGCTGGGCATCATTCAGCCAGGAAGACTAAGGTCATCCAGTGGCACAAAATAAGAACTGTGTGGAAAGCTCCTAACTAAAGGCAAGAACTGCAACCAAAGCTTCTTTATCACTGTAAGTTTTCATAGGCTATTTTTTATCTTCAAATGGAGTTCTACTCTAACCAATATTAAACTCAAAAGCAAACATTTATTATATTGCAGCTTACCAATTCTTAGATGTGGTGGCTGCATTCGTTTTATGTTTAGGCTTTCTTTTTTTCTATTCTCATCTGGTGATCCAGCCAGTAAGCCTGTTGTTTTTCAGTTTACAGGGATGAGACAAACAGGGGTGCTTACGATGATTAACTTTAATTTATTTGTGTAAAATCTTTATCCCAAAAGGAAGAAAAAATACTGTAACTGATTATGATAAAATGTGAGCTGGAGTTTGGCTTCAGTGGGTGAGTGTATTTTTTTTTTGTTTAATTTCTGTTTATTGAAAATTTTTCAAGAAAACAAAGAAAAACAGAACATAGACCACACAATCCGACATTAAATGCGGCAAATAGCCATGTAACAATATCAATGAGCGCATGAATATCTCAGTGCGCTTCAAGTACGCCCAGTCATGAAAAGTCTGAGAAAATATACTGATAGCACAACATCTTGTATCATAAAACCAATGTCAGAGAGAGCCTATAGGAAAGTGAAAGGATAGAAAAAAGCAGAAAAGAAAGAGAAAGGAGAGGAGAGAGGAGCAGGGAGAGATAAGGGGGAAAGAAGGGGGAGAGGAGGGTGGGAAAGTAGGCCACGGGTGACTTATGTATCAAATAATAAAAACTTTAATCAGATAGGATTACATTAGAAGGCGGTGTCCTCAGTGAGTAGGGCCACATATGAAGAAGTGTTTTTAAAAGAAGACCAAGGTTGCCAGGCAGAGTGAAAACGGTCTAGTTTGTCACGGGCTATGAAAGTAAGTTCCTCCAATTGGTATGTCGTATCAATTTTCCGTAGCCAGTGACGTATCGTGGGAATGGTCGGTGAGCCCCAGAGGGCGGGGATCAGGGCCTTGGCCGCATTAAGCATATGAGGGATCATTGATCTTTTGTACTTAGAGAGCGGCATGTTCGTTCCATGAAGCAGGACAACCCAAGGATCTGATGGGATCGTAACTCCCGTGATCACATGTATAAGCCGAAGGACTTCCGTCCAGAACGGTTGTATTATTGAGCAGTGCCACCAGATGTGTGCGTGCGATGCAGTATCTCCGCATCCCCTCCAACATAACGGGGAGATGGCCGGAGAAATAACATGCATTTTCCACGGGGTATAGTACCAACGGGACAGTAACTTGTAGTTGGATTCCGCCACCCTGGTGGAGATAGAGGAAATGTGGGCCAATGCAAGAATTTTGTCCTTCCGGTTATCGGAAATTTGGGATCCAATATCCAGTTCCCATTTGTGTAAGAAATCCGGGTAGGGTTGGCCTTGCAATGAGATAAGTGCCTTGTAAAACTGCGAGGTGGAGTGAAGGGGGGGGGTCTCGAGGGGCCAGTATTGCCTCAATAGGATTCAAATCCTTGGAGTCACGCAGCGGACGTGGAAGAGCAGCTATGAACCTGGATAACTGTCTGTGCCTCCAATGGTCCATGACCGTGGCGGGGCTGGATCCCAAAATGTGGCTAAGTGGCTTCACAGTATTGGAGTGGGTTACGTGAGATAACAAGAGAGGAGTCTTAGGAGACCAATTTTTAAATCCAGCATCCAGTTTGCCAGGCACGAAGTGGTTGTGATTCAACAGAGGCATTAAAGGAGAGTTGTAGTTCCAGGAGAGCTTTGTGTGCATGGAGTCCCAGACAGACAAGGTTGATAGGGTCAGGGGAGAGGTGTATGGGGAGAGGGCCCTGGCGGACCTTGGAATCCATGGAACTGCAGACAAGTCTCTGTCACATAGATCGTATTCCAGCTGTACCCATAATTTAGAACTAATAGAATACTTCCAATCAGCCACACGGGTTAGTGAGACCGCTCGGAAATAGTCCCTGACACTAGGGAGAGCAAGCCCCCCACAACGCTTTGGACGGAAAAGCGTCATCCTGGCAATCCTGGGGCGCCTGCCCTGCCAAATATACCTGGAAAGCAATGACTGCAAAATAGTAAAAAGCCCAATAGGAACACCCAGCGGTAACATTTGAAAAAAAAATAGGATACGAGGCAAAATGTTCATCTTAACTATGTTGGTCTTGCCCAACCAGGAATGGTGTAAAGAGGACCACTGCCGAAGGTCTGATTTGATCGTATTAAGTAGGGGAATGTAGTTATGACGGAACAAATTATCCAAGCGGGGGGTTAAATAAATACCTAGGTATTTCAATTTGTCCGGACACCATTGAAATGGGAAATGTGGGGACAGAGCGGAGACTTCAGTATTGGGGAGATTAACGTTTAATATTTCGGATTTAGACATGTTGATCTTGAAGTTTGAGAGGTGGCGGAAGTCTGCGAAAGCTCGTAAGAGAACAGGTAAAGAGATACGAGGTTGTTGGATAAAAAAAAGGATGTCATCCGCATAAGCTGGGTGAGTGTATTTAAATCAGAGAGTACATTTAACACTGCCCTACCTCATTCACATGGTGCTCATTCATTCAAAGGGGGGGGGGGCACTCTAATACAGGAGGTGTGTTGGGAAGTAACCGGAGGTAAAACTAAAATAAAAAAGTCTAAAAAAAATCTAAATGATTGGTAAACTGCAATACACCGCTTTAAAGAAGACCTTTCCCATGCTCATGAAAATTATTTATCATGTGCCTGTTACTTTTGATGCTCATTTATCCAGCATTAACATATATAATGTACAAGACAAGGAAGTCATGCATTGTCCTTTTCTCAATGCCGACCTGTCATTGCATGTGCCGTTTCATGCCATTACCTTTTCCCTTTTTTTGTTCATAATTTCTTGTTATTGCAGGTGACCCTCCAGTGATGTGGTGTCAGATCTTCAGCATGTGAAGATGGAGATCTGGTGCCATGTCTTTCAGATTTCATAGAAGGTGAAAGCTCTAGCAAAAGAGTTTGACACCTACGGCCCTGCAGCCCTCTGAGATGTGTGACGTGTATCCCAGAAGGATAGGGGAAGGAAGGGCTATGATATACTCACCATGGTGAGGGCAGGAGAAAAATCATAAAGGATTACAAAAGGAAAAAAAAAAAAAAAAACCCGTAAGCAATTACGTAAGTGGGAGGTGGTGGAAAGGAAAGAAACTGGGTTCCTAATTTAATGAAAGATCTTTAATAGTAATTGGAAAATTGTATGTATAGCTAAAATATTTATCTATTTATTTATTTTCTGGATAGATTATGGAAATGGATTAAAGCCCTGTCAGTTTATGTTTTGCTGTCTGTGTCCCTTTGGGGACATTTTCTTTCACTACCTTTTTGAGGAAGCAACAGAAAGTAATTGTAAGTCTAAAAGGTGTCCTTAAGGATACAAAATCTTATTAACTAAATAACAGATGAGGAATTTGTGGATGACCTATGGGGATGTCTTTTTCACAAAACTAACAGATCACAAAAACTTTACAAAAATTCAATAGTTCCAAATCTGCTTAATGCTGCAAAGGGAACAATTATAAAAAGATGGCTCGAAATTGAAGCCCCCACTGTTAGGGAATGGTGTGGGAGAGTCGATTATATATATGATATGGAATTCATGTGTAGCAGGGATGAAGAACGGGTTGATAACTTCTCAGTAAAGTAGAAAAAGTGGAAAGATTTTAAAACAACTAGAGAGTAGAGACTACATACGATTATGGGGAAATTAGGGCAATCAGTATAAGTAGGACATATCAGAGACCCATAGACGTTGGGTAGGACAATGTGGTAGTTTGTGATATGAAAAAGAGAATAGAGGGGTTGGGGGGGGGGGGAGGAGAGATACTTTCCTGTTTTTTTTTTTTAAGTGTTTTGTAAAATTTGATTGAAATTAATAAAAATTAGAATAAAAAAAACAAGTCTCTAAAAAGTAAGGGACAACTGTCACTGAAACATACAGCATTTTCCCATTAGAATCTTTCCTCTCACCTCTTGTTCTGATGATCACTCTAAGCAGTCTATGTACAAAAAAAAATTGCATAGTAAATGTCTAAGTATTTACGCAAAAGTCACAAATAAAACCTGTAATATTTGTAATATGTGTGAAATGTTGGTTTCTATGTTGCCTTTCACAATGCAAATGAAACATTTCCTAACATTTGATCCTAAGAGAAAAACTATTGACCAAAAGAGTTATAACATTTGGCCAGAAGAGTTGGAGAACATTTGATTAAAAAAGAAAATAACTCAACACCAAAGGCTAAAAAGATTTGATCAGAAGGAGAAATATTATGAGGGAGACCTCTGCAGTCTGCACTCTCTACAAAGTGCTCAACAACAAATGTGTAATGAATCAGTAACTGTAGATGGTGAACTTCTTTATGGAATTGATAAAATGCTATAGAGATGGATATCTGTTGTATGACAGTTTTACTGGACTGAAATCATTATAGATGAGCAAGAGATCATCTAAGATAAACAAATATATCACTTTCTCGGTGACAGTGATCACAAAGACAGATAGAGACTGTGAATCTGCTTACTAGGGTTGCAAGCAGCAATAAAAACATGATAGGGGTTCCAATTCTTCTCTATTCTATCCAAAGCTAGAAAAAGTTGTTGTATATACACTTTAATTTCTTAGTGGCATATAACCATGGGTTATGTTTTGAATGAAAAAGAGAAGATGGGCAACTGTCCTCTAGACTGTGCACATGGCCCCAGAATTCACAATTACCAGAAGGGCAAGAACAACCTTTCAGTCATTTGCCAGTGATATTTTTTTCTTTCTAAATGTCGGTTTTGCTGCAGTAAGTTGTCTACCTCATATAGATGCAGCACTCCACAGGCAGGGTAAAGGCATTGGCAATTACTGTTTTTTGACATACAGCTCCTACTGACTTCAATGGGTTCAGATTCAGCACATCCCTAAACTCAGGCCAGCAAAGCAGTAAATTACTTTTTATATATACAATATGTTCAGTACAAGCTAGTTCAGTGTAGAATCTTGATGTTCAGTTTCCAAGTTTGGCAATAAACCTCTATAGACACCTCAGGGACTATAACTGGTTTCAGTTTAAGCAGCAGGGTTTGGTGAATGTTACTAAATTTCGGCTTCCATATGTGAACCTTATTGAAATAAATAAATAACTGAATGTTAAAAAGAGTAATGGTTGTTTCCTCAGCTAAGATGCTAGGCATTGTCAAACAGATGACATGGGGAACAGGACACTGCCCTTAGGGACATGTGTTGAAGCAAACAAAAATAATTAAAAAATCTGTTTGGCATGGAGCAGCCACGCTTAAAGTAAAACAATACAAATGCAAAATTGTGCAACGAATCATCCCCTCTCATAAAAGATCCATCCCTGTACCTTTAGATGTCCTACAGCAACTAATACCTGACCTACCTATTTCCTCTTGGAGCGGTAAAGGTCTCTCACATCTCTAACTTGTACTTAGAACAGACCATCCACTCTTTTGAATCTCTGAAAATTTAAACTAAGATTTTTTGATTATTTCACATACCTTTGCATACGTCAGTTTCTAGGCAAACGACCACTACCCTCTCAAATTCAATTACCTACTACTGTGTATGCATATTTCTCTGATATGTCACATGGCCGTGAGGGTATAACTCTAATTTATACATTTCCTAATGGCGAATTTACTTTTTGTAAATCTAACACCATGATTAAATGGAAAACAGAGCTATCTCGTACATATTCTCAAAACTCCTGGTACAAAGCAGCCACCATCACATACAAATCCTCCAGCTGCACTAACCATTGGGAATTGTATCAGAAGTTTATACACTGATGGTATAATAAACTTCTGATGGTACTTTACTCCCTTTTGCCTCTCCTGAATATATTAATCGAGTCCCTCCCTATGCTGGAGACTCTGTGGAGATACTGGATCTTTGTTTCATATACAATGAAAGTGCAAATCAATCCAATCCTATTGGAATAAAGTCTTTTCACTGGCTTCAGATTTAGTGGGCACTAATATAGACCCTTACCCTGCCTTAGCCTTATTTTATATAAGAATGGATCAAATTCTCTCAGAGGCTAGGACACACCTGTTGTTAGCAGCTAAACTCACTATATCTAGAAATTGGAAATCACCTGAGGTGCCGAGTATTCGAGACACCCTAGTGACTCTAAGAGTCAGTTCACACTGAGGCGACACAACTCCTTACTACTTTGGGGGCGACTTGTGCATTACATTGCACCACGACTTCGGAGCAACTTGCAGGGACTTCACATAATGGAAGTTTATGCAAGTTGCTCCGAGGTCGCCCCGAAATAGTACAGGACCCTTTTTCTAAGTCGGAGCGACTTGTGTCGCTCCTATTAGAACGGGTCCTGTAGCGGTCAATGGACCGCGAGGGAGCGCGACTTGTCAGGCTGACAAGTCGCCTGACAAGTCGCGCTAATGTGAACCGGCACTAAATCACCAATGTAAAATGGAGAATCTGTTAGCAGCAACAACATCTTTTACTCCTAAGTTTGTTAAACTTTGGTCCATATGGTTGAGTAACTCTAACTGTGTTAATGATTTTTTTTTATGTTGTACATTATCTGTAGAAATTGCGCATTGGCCAGATGCCTATATCGACACCTAGTATTTCTCTGGTGGATTCCTGTTCCCCTTCCCATTTTACTCTCCTCCCCTATCCTTTTTTTTTTTTATTGTTCCCCTCTTTTTCCTTTTGTGGGAATGGAAGGTAATAATGTCATTTATAAGGTCACAACTCTAGAGAGTCTACCGACTATAACTTTTTTTTCTCTGTTGTTCATGTTATTGACATATGTGATATTGTGCAGGTTATTTTTTATTTATTTTTTGTATCTTCCTATACCTCTCATATTACTGTGTTACCTGATGGAAAACCTTCAATAATTACTAAAATAAAAAAATAAAATAAATAAATAATTGTGTTAAAAACACATGCCTGTGGGATGCCCTGACCCTGCCTGTGAAGTGGCGCATGTGTGCAATGTATACTACAACAAAACTTACATTTACAAAGAAATATAGACAGCAAAATGGCAACATCCAGCCAATGTTTTCTGTTTGTAAACAGTGGTTGGGGATTCCTTTCATCTATAGAAGACCCTGCATTAAGGTTATTTGTCACTGTGTGCATGCTACCCTAAACATTGGTACACCTCAATGCACCTACCAGCCAAGTTCCAGCTGCAGCAACTTTCGTTTTTTTGAAGGACGCCAGCAGCAGGGCTGGATGGTGCGCATGTGGCCCACATCCTGCAGGCTCATGATTCCTGAAGAAATCTTCTCTCAAGTGATGAGTCTGACCAGTCGTCTTCACAACTCAACTTGTGGCATTGCAGGGGTTAATAGATTTGGATTTAACATTAAAGTACATTTAAGAAAGTCCACATATGCACACTCCTTTTAGCCCTCTCCACCATTGAACATTCACAGAATGCAATATGATCAAAAGTGAATGGATTCTGTGAATAATTGGGAAGGGGGGGATAGTAGTTACCTAACATGTTCTAATGGCATCTGACAGACTGTAAATGATACTTAAAAATGCTGCCTGAATGTTTGCTATAGATCCATCCATCCATCCCAAAAAGAGCTTTTATGATGTAATTTCAATATATTCCTCTTCTACTGTAAAAGTTAACTGGTTGCTGATTCAACTGTCTTTTTTTATCCAACATTATTTATAATGATGTATTTAATTTGCATTTTTAATTTGAATTGCTTTGTGCTTCTCTGTTTAGATACATGTGTGTGTTATCAATTTAGGACAGCCTGGACACAATGTATATAAAATACATTACATGTTCTTCTGAATTAAGCCTGTATTTTTACCAGTTTGAGTTTTTTCTTCATGTGGTTAGGGCATTTTATGTTTTTGTTCCTAGGAAATCCCTACTGGAGTCCTTCCAAGCACTTCAACTGGTGGACACTATGGAGTCAGATGGAAAACAAACAGGGGGTATTATATATTCCAGCTGGCTTAGGGCGTCTTTCTAGAGGAACCTAGGAAGCCTATTGTGGAAATACAGTGAAGCTAATTTCATAAGAAAAATGCCGGCACCACCAATACAAAATAGAAAACAAGTGTGCAAATTCAGTATAAGGCATATGTACTGTATGACAGCACAACTTCACAACAAAGGAATTCTTGACAACTTCTATAAAAAATTCTAAAACATAACAAACAAAATATAAACAATATGTATTTTTTTTCAAGAATAAAATACAGAAAGTAATAAGCTGCTAAGACCAAAATGATAAAAAAATACACTTAATTTGCATAACTACATAGCTGTTCTCTGTAAAGAAAAGATTTATCATAGGGAGCTGATGGGTCTGCATGGCCAAAGCACATTTTACTTTAATAAGCAAATTATAAAAAAAAGAGTAAAAAAAAAAACAGTAATTGGCACTTGGCAGCACTCCAGGTTGAGTCAAAATCCAGATTTATTGACTGGACATCCAAATATGACAATCGTGACAAGGTAGACGTGTTTCATACACTGACTGTGTGCTTAATCATTACTTGAGCAGTGAGTTCTTGTCTTTTCAATTATAAAAAAGAGTATAGATGCTGAATTTACAGGTTTTTTTAAATTAGAACAGGCAAGTGATACTAAAGTCTCTTTTTGTTTTTTTGTTTGTTTAAAAAAACAAACATGTTATACTTCCCTGATCTATGTACCATCAGTGTATAAACTTCTGATACAATTCCCAATGGTTAGTGCAGTTTTGCACAGAGCAGCCCAGATCCACCTCTTTTTGCGTCCCTCGCTGGCACTCCTGGCCCTTCCCTCCGGCCGAGTGCCCCCACAGCAAGCAGCTTCCTATGGGGGCACCCAAGCTGAGCCGCTGCTCTGTGTGTCCATTCAGACACAGAGTCACAGTTTAGCCCCACCCCTTCTCCTTTTTGGCTCACTAATTTTGATTGACTGTCTGTCTCAGCCAATAAGGAGGGAGAGACTTGGACTGTTGAGTCTCTGGTGCAACATTGCTGGATCAAGATGGGGCTCAGGTAAGTATTAAGGGGGCTTAGAGGGGCTGGGGGGGGGAGCTGCTGCACACAGAGAATGCATTAAGATAAGAAAAAAAAACTTCTGCCTTTAGAAACCATTTTAAGCATTAGCAATATTAGCTAGAATTATATTCCAAAGGTGGACCCTTGGCAAGGTACCCTTCCCATATTTACCTACTCATTAAAAATTTAAAAAAGGCCATTAAGAATTGAATGTTGTGTTTACTTAGTATGCCATCTTTGAGTTTCTCAAATGTATCAACACGCTCAGTGGATGCCGCTACCTGGGAAAGGAATTCCACACTTTCACTGCCCTTAAACCTCTGTTTATCCAGTATCAAAGTATAGTCATACATCTTCTTCAAGGACCTTAAACTAAACAGTTTACAATTTACTACAGTCACGTTTGATAAATTTGAACATTTTGACCATATCCTATCTTAAAACCCTCTTCTCCAGGGTGAATGAGCATCATTTTTGTAATCAGTCCTCCAGCACCTTTATTGATTAAGGTTTTGGTATGGATTTTGTGGGGGACCCCAAGTTTTTTTTTTGCACAGCATCATTGATTGTTATCTTGCACCTCAAAAAATATTGCACATGCAACTGCCAGCAACCTAGGGACCAAGCACATCATAAATTAGCTAGGATGCAGATGGCTATCCTGAAAAGCATCCTTGGCTGCTAAGAGGCAGATGGCTAGCTTTCGAGCAGTCACTAATGCTGTGTAATTATTTGTGGTCTAGAATAGCCCAGCCTAGGTTTTTGACCACATGCATCCAAAGATGCTTATGGTCTGCAAAACAGGATGTTGTCATTTAGTGGTAATACGGCCACTAAATGAATGACGTTCAGCAGCAGTAGGTTCACACAGAAAAAAAGGCCAAATCTGGCCATTTTGACCTGCCCATTCAGAGAACTATGAAAAGGTCAAGTTTGCAGCAAACCCTGAAAACGTCATCTCTGTTTGAGAAGTAGACTATTCAGGCTTCCAGGTTTTCTTATTCTGGTGCGTGTTCAACCCACAAACCCCCACATTCTGTTGGGACATTGGATGTTGGGATAAGTCCCTTGTCAACATGTCAATATATGGAAAAGATGCCTTGCAAGGTACACTCTCAAAGTTGTAGGCATTACACCTGGTATGTTTGAGTAGAGGGGACACATGCTCACTGCCCTCCACTCCCTGATCATCCAAGCTCTATGTCTGGATAAAGGCCTAATATAGATCTTCATGTATCTTTTTCATTTTTTTTTATAATGTTGGTCCTTCTTATATTCGTATCAAACCCTTATACAGGCGCTTAGCCTGGGTGGCAAGGAAGGGAAAGGGGAAACCTTGGGAGGGGGAGAAAAAAAATTCCCCCAGAAATAAGGAAAACATTGTCCTTCAATGTAAACCCAACATCAATCACATCATTAATGAATGTAGATCCTCATTAGTCCTGACTACCTGCAACCTAAAGATTTGTCACCGGCGCCCAACAATGTTTCCAAGCCTCCATGAAGATCCACCACCCGATGATAATAACCCACCACACTACCACCACAAAATGACAGATCCCCTTTCAGCTTCTGTTTGTAAAGAAACTGGACAGGTTAGTATGTATGATCATGAGTTGTGATGAGCTTTGGGATAGGGTCCAACATGAGTATGAACCAAACTCAGCCTGCTCGCAGTTCTGTGAATGGGCAAACAAATTGGTAATATTTGATCAGTTCACCTGCCGAAAACCCCTGGCTTTCATTTTATTAGCTGTAGTACTAATGGCAAAAAAAAAAAAAGATAGATGACCAAATATGAGGCTAAATTCATGAAGCAGTATTTTCCTCTTTAAAATTTGCGGTAAAATAGCTCATAGTGTTTTTTAAAAAAATGATTTGCAATTCACAAAAAAAAAAAATATCGCTACCAAAATACCACATGTGGTATTTCATCGAAATACGTGGTATTTATCTCATAAAACCATGCAGTGGATACAGTGGAGAAGAATTAGAAGCCCTGTACGTTTTAAACAGTTTAAACCGTGGAAATATGCCAACTCACTAAGTCAGTGCGGTCCCTGCGGCATATGTATTAATACATAAGAAAAAAGGTGACTAGAATACCAATCAAAGGGAAGCTGATTTCACAGCACAAATGTAGTGTAGCAAAAACAACTAAGTTCAATTAACTACTTGCCTACTGTGCACTTAAACCCCCTTCCCATCCAGACCAATTTTTAGCTTTCAGCGCTCTCACACTTTGACTGACAATTGCGCGGTCATGCTACACTGTACCCATATGAAATTTTTATCATTTTTTTCACACAAATAGAGATTTCTTTTGGTGGTATGTAATCATCTCTGGGTTTTTTATTTTTTACAAAAAAAAAGAAAAAAGACAGAAAATTTTGAAAAAAAAAAAGTTTTTCTTATTTTCTGCGAGTAAATTTTGAAAATAAAATTTTCTCCTTCACTGAAGGGCGCTGATGAGGCGGCACTGATGGGCACTGATAGGCTGCACTGATGGGCACTGATGAGGGGGAACTTATGGGCACTGAAGAGGTGGCACTTATGGGCACTGATGAGGAGGTACTAATATGCCGCACTGATGAGCACTGATAGGCGGCACTGATGAGCACTGATAGGCAGCACTGATGAGCACTGATAGGCGGCACTGCTGGGCACTGAGAGGTGGCACTGCTGGGCACTGAGAGGTGGCACTGAGAGGTGGCACTGCTGGGCACTGAGAGGCGGCACTGATGGGCACTGGCGGATGGCACTGATGGACACTGATGGGTGGCACTGATGAGCACTGATGGGCGGCACTGATGAGCACTGATGGGCAGCACCATCAGTGCCCACACTCAGTGCCCATAGTGCTGCCAGTCAGTGCTCATCAGTGCCTAGATGAGCAGGCACTGATGGGCACTGACTGACAGCACTATGGGCACTGATTGTGGGCATTGATGGGGGGCACTGATGGCGGGCACTGTGGGCACTGATGGTGGCAATTTGTGTATGTGTTTTACCTCTAGTAATCAGGGCACTGGTGATCGGTGCCCTGATTACATTTCTTCTGTGTCCCCGGCGCTGTGAGGCTCCCCCTCCTTCCTCACACTGCAGGCTCCGTGTGAGGAAGGCGTGCTGGCGATGAGAGATGATCTCATATGTTTACATATGAGATCATCTCTCATTGGACGGTCCGATCACGTGGTGAATGGCCGCTGTGATTGGCCATTCACCGCGATCTGTGATCGGCTGTGTCCAAGGGACACGGCCGACACAGATTTTCCCCGATGCGCGCTCGCGTAAGCGCGCAGGGAGACTGTTTCTGGGAGGCCGTATAAAGACGGCCTCCTGAAAATTCAAGTCCGCGCTGCAGCCATATATAGGCTCAGCGCGGATGTGAGGTGGTTAAGTCAATAAAAAATATATTTAAAAATTGTAAAAATACAAAGTTGTTTTTTTTATTGGCGGAAGAAGGCTAATTATATATGTGTGTAATTTTTCATTATATTTCCCCCTGGTAGCCTCTGGAGGAATGGAAGGTACCCTGGTTGAGAAACCTCGCTTTAACATTTTCACTGCCAGGCCCTGTGTTCCACTTTTAAACTCAGGTTGCCAGACCAATGCAATTTTTCCATTGCTTTTTTATTTTTCCATTACAGATTTCAGAGTTTGTAAAATGCCCCCCAAACCATATATTTTCTGAAAGCACATGACCTATAGAATAAAAAAACTTGCAACTGATTTTTTAGGCCCTGTGATATTTGCACAAATGTTTATCAAATCGCTACTTTAACAAAAAATACACTAAAATCATTATTAATTAATACATACATGGCAAAATTTACAAAATTGCTGCTAAATTTCTACTAAATAAAGGACCCAAAATTGTATTGAGTTAATAAATAACAAATATTTGTACATTTTAAATTGCGCCTTTTTGAGAAATGGTGAAAGATGAAGGTGTGCAAAACTGTAAATAAAAATATTTTTTTCTAAAAATCTGAGGTTATCATTTATCACTTACAGCTTTAAGAATTTTTAAAAGACCTTACAAACCATATATTTTCTGAAAGCACTTGACCTGTAGAATTAAAAAAAGTGCTAATGATTTTTTAGGCCCTGCAAGAGTTGCGTAAATGTTCATAAAATCACTTTTTTCACTAAAAATACACTAAAATCATTATTAGGGAACACAAACACAACATAATTTACAAAATTCCTGCCTAATTGCTACTGAGGCCTCATTCACATGGGGCATACTAAAGTGTACACCCGTAGAGGGCTCCTTGTGCGGACGCCCTATTCATGTCAGTTGGGATGTAATGGCTGCACGGGCACAGCTGCTGCTCCCAGTCTGACATCCATGTGGGTGTACAATCCCGAACACAGACAGTGTGAGCGGACCCACATGGATGTCAAATTGGGAGCAACACCTGTGTTCGTACAGTTGCTACATTCCAAATGACATCAATGGAACTGCCTACACAGGGATGCACGGAACACCTGTGCATCCCTGTACAGGTAAACACAGCCTTGTAGGGGCATATGCTGTAGTATGCCCTGTGTGAACAAGGTCTTACTATGCTCTTTTTATTATTTAATTTCATTTTTTTAAATTTGTTAAAATTGTTTTTACTAAAAAAAACATTTTTTAAATATTTAGTTGTTTTTGTTCTTTTGGGGTGGGGGATGTTGGAGCTTTGGTGAGATATCAGAGGTCTAAACAGACCCCTAATGTTTATTTTTTTAGACAGAGAAGGGCACTGAAGACAGTTCCTTTTTTTTGCAGCCTGAGCTGCACTGTACATGAATGAATAGGAGTCTGTATAGAAGCTCCTATTCATTCACAAAACTGAAGGAGAGTAAACACTGTTTACTACACTTCACTAATGAATGGACACAGGAGCGATCAGTAGTGAATGCTCACTCTGCCCATTCAAGAAAAGGAAGGGGGCTGGTAAACACATGTTTACCCCCCATTACTACTCTCCATACCGACAGCTTGTCTGTATGCCCCAAGTGAAGCTGCAGCCAGCAGGAGGGGGAGGAGGGAGAGCCAGTCAGTAGCAGAGCGGGAGCAGGACCAATGCCAGGGGATGAGTAAGGGGGTAAACATTGAGGGGGGGGGGGGTTCTGATTGACAATGACAAATAATAGAGCTTGTGAGAAGAAGGCTAAAGAAGCTAGCATACGGCAGGATGACAGAGGCGGTGCTGGCAATGGGCACATATACAGTGATTAAG
Organism: Pelophylax lessonae; assembly: GCF_965119305.1. NCBI lineage: Eukaryota > Metazoa > Chordata > Amphibia > Anura > Ranidae > Pelophylax > Pelophylax lessonae. Next base: position 205,741,324 of record NC_138772.1, on the reverse strand, counting down.
GATATGGGAGGGGTATAGAAAGGGACACTAAAGGGGGACACTGTAGGGGACATGGGCATGTAAAAACAGTATACTTTTGGCATGTGGATGCAATCAGTAGTCATGCTGCGGCTTGATTACATTCAGAAAGCCGTGTAGTGGAGCTGCGCTAGAAACACCAACTTTACACACTGTTTGCATGTAATCAGAAGCTTGCTAGCTGTTGATTACATTTATTCAGCAAAGTATACAGTGTCAGCTTCCATTTGAGTGTAAATTCATGGTTGTTAAAGCAACCATGAGTTTACAGGCTTAGAAAATACAAGGTCCATACAGCATACGAGCCTTGCCAGCTGGAAGCAGTGCTTGCTGTAGGTCTATACAGCGTGCGGACCTGGCCAGCTGGATTCAGTGCTGTACGTTGACATGCCGTACTGACTGGGCAGCGAAAGGATTAAAGTATTTTTTCCTGTGCTATTTGGAAAAGTCATTGCTATGTCTTTGGACAGGTCTGTTTTTTCTTGTTAGAGCATAGCCATTGTCATTCTCTGATGTTCTTGAAAGTGTCACTCTGGTATCCATCTGTCAAACCTTCAATTTGATGACACCCCTCTCCTAACAGCTCAGGTTCCACACCTTTGTAAGAATACCTGTCTATTCATAATCCCATTCTGTCCTGCGAATAATTGAGCCAAAGATATCTCTAAACATAATGGTACATAAGTAAAGTATCCCCACTACATAAAGTAAGACATACATTCTAACAAGTGATTAGGGTCTCCAAACTTCTTAAACAAAGGGCCAGTTTACAGTCCTTCAGACTTTAGGTGGGTCAGACCGTGACCACTGGAAATAGTAAATGCCCTATCATCAGTGGGAGTAGAAAAGGTTTCAGTATTGGTAGTCAGTGGGAGTGAATAAATTACAAAACACCTGTGGTCAGTAGGAGGAGGAATAGTGCCCCATCATTGGTGTCAATGAGAAGAATAGCACCCCATTGGGGGTTGGTGTCAGTTGGAGAAATAATGTCCCACTGTTGGTGTCAGTTGAAGCAATGGTTTGCAATCATTGGTGTCAGTGGGAGAAATAGCACACTATCATTGGTGTCAGTGGAAGGAATGGTGTTCCATTATTGGTGTCAGTGGGAGAAATATTGCCCCAAGGGCCAGATAAAGGTAAGCAAAGGGCCTGACTCCAGCCCACAGGGCATAGTTTGGAGATCACTGGATTGGACCATTGTGATTTGCATGTACATTGTATTATGTTTGGAGTGATTGGGAGGTTTTCAGCAAATGATGTGTATGCTTACATACCCAAAAACTGAATGTACACCTTTTTGAAAAGTAGACACCTCAAGGTATTTCTTAAGAAGCACAGTATTTTGAAAATCTCATTGTTTGCCATGTTTTTTTGGAAAATGAACAAAGTAAATAAAATTAGATTTTTAATTATTTGTGATTTTAGCTAATTCTTACACTACATGCACCAGACATGTTCACAGTGTATCTGCATAAAGGGGCCCATAATCCAAGGAGCACCATCAGGCTTTCTAGGGGCATAAAATAACCACTTGATGTCCAACCAATAGCAGTTTGCCTGATCACGTATATATATACTTGATTCTGCACTTCTGGGTGGGGTGGGGGGGGGGCGCACATGCGTGCTGCCGGCGACTCGCTTCCGCTGTGATTTTTAGCACTGATCACTGTATTAGTGTCATTGGTTCCCAAAAAGTGTCAGTTAGTGTCAGAATGTTTGCTGCAATATCACAGTCCCGTTATAAGTCACTGATCCCCATCATTACTAGTAAAAATAAATAAATAAGTAAAAATATCCAATAGTTTGTAGACGCTGTAACTTTTGCTTAAAGCGGAGTTCCGGGCACAAAAACGATATTCTTTTTTTGTGCCCCTCCGCTAGGTAGACCTGACCTGAAAAGGAATTGGATAGTTATTTTTTTTTTTTGTTCACTCACCTTTTAATTGAAGATCGTAAATACTCACCTCAGGGTACTTCCTCCCTCTGAGCCGCGGCTCACCCCGTCACTTCCTGTCTCGCTATGATTCCTGGGAGCTGAACGTCATAGCTCCCAGGAATCAATGCGACGGCACCGGCCCGCTCGTCATTTCCTGGCGACGCCGCATTCCCCTGCTAAACAGCTTCTGGGCATGCCCAGAAGCTGTGGAGGAATGCGGCACCGCACCGGAAGTGACGAGAGGGGCCGGTGCAGGCGCATTCTGGGACAAGAAGAGGCGGAAGAAGACACAGAAGAGGACCGCGCCGGCTTCAGCTGCCCACAAGAGAGATGGAAACGCTGTGGAAGAAATTAGTAAATTAGAAGTAAGTATTTCTTCTAAAAGGTAAGTGCGAACCGGGGCAGATCAGAGGCTAGCTATTGTGGAATGTGCTAGCCCTGACTGTCCCGGGGGTATGCTTATTGAAAATTGACTTCTGTGCCCGGAACTCCGCTTTAAGCCAATTAATATATGCTTATTGGGATTTTTTAAACCAAAAATATTTTGCAGAATACATATTGGCCTTAGTCTATGAGGACATATTATTTTTTTCTATTTTTTTATTGGATATATTTTATAGCAGAAAGTAAAAAATATTGTTTTTTTCTCAAAATTGTAAGTAGTTTTTTAATTTAGAGCCCAAAAAATAGAAAATGCAGAGGTGATAAAATGCTGCCAAAAGAAAGCTCTATTTGTAAAGGAAAAAATAATATCCATTTATTTGGGTATAGTGTTACACGACTGTGCAATTGTCAGTTAAAGTAACGCAGTGCCGTATCACAAAAAAATGGTCATGGAGGGGGGTAAATCATCAGGAGGTCAAGTGGTTAAACATCTGATTTCTTGACTACTTACCACAATTTTGGAGGCTCTGCAGTACTAGGACAGTAGAAATACAGACAAAACCCCAGACACAGGCTTTACCCTAATTGAAGCAAAAACCAAAAGATATTCGTTAAGAGGCCTAGTGAAAATTACATTTTTTTGCCACAAGTTTTTATTGTCATTTTAATAATGCATAATAGATATATATGTCTCACACATAGCAGAGGCCTACTTGTAATTATACACCAATACACATTCTTCTTTGAGCTGATTTCTTGGCTGCCTATCACATTTTTGGAGGTCCTGAAGTACCGGGAAAGTAGAAAGACCCCATATTAACCACTTCTGGGCCAGAAAGATTTGCCTCCTTAATGACCAGGCCATTTTTTGCGATACAGCACTGCTTTACTTTAACCGACAATTGTGCGGTCGTGCGACACTGTACCCAAATAAATTGATGTCCTTTTTTCCCACCAATAGAGCTTTCTTTTGGTGGTATTTGATCACCTGTGCGATTTCTATTATTTGCGCTATAAATAAAAAAAGAGCGTCAATTCTGAAAAAAAAACAATAATTTTCATTCTGCTATATAACATTCCCCCCCCCCCCCCCCCAAAAAAAAAAAATCTAAATTTTTTAACATTTTAGGCCAATTTGTTTTCTCCTACATATTTTTTGGTAAAAAAAATCGCAATAAGCTTATTTTGATTGGTTTGCACAAAAGTTATCGCATCTACTAACTACGGGAAAGATTTATGTAATTTTTATTGTTTTTTTTTTTACTCGTAATGGCGGCGATCTGCGATTTTTAGCGGGACTGCGGGACTGCAACACTGCGGAGGACAGATCGGATCACTAACTGCCATGTTTGACACTTTTGGGGGGACCAGTGACTTTACTACAGTAATCAGTGCTAAAAATATGCACTGTTACTGTAATAATGACACTGGCAGGGAAGGGGTTAATATTGTGGGTGATCGAGGTGTTAATTGTGAGCCTAGGGGAGTGATTCTAACTGTGGCGGGGGGGGGGGGGGGGGCTTGTGAAATGATCACAGAGACATGCGATCCTATATAGAAGGATCACAGGCACTCTATGATTATTCCAGAGAGAAGAGAGGTCAGCTGTGTTTACAACAGCTGCTTGTTCATCTCTCTCAGCGGGGAACGATCGTGGGTGTCAGATGGCAATCGGAGCCGCCTGCCCCGTGCATCCAAGTCCCTAGCTGCAGGCGCGCGACCGACGTATACCTACCTCGGTTTGCGCAGGAGGGGCTGCCTGCCATAGTATAACTGCGGTGGGCGGTCCTTAAGTGGTTAAAAATCAAACACCTCAAAGTATATTGAAGGTTTGATTTTTGGAAAATGATGTAAGAAATTAAAATGTGTTTTGTTCACAAAAATGTGTCATTTAGTAAAGATATTGCTCACACAGCACAGGCATGCTTAGAATTACATCTCAAAACACTCCTCCTCCAGCGCATGGAGATGGCGACTGCAGTCAGCCCAGTATGCAATCAGTCCAGCATGGGGATACAAGGAAGTCTTTTTGAGACTTTTGCAATGTTTTGACTGATTATGTACCTGACATTGTATCTTGTGTATCACAAGATGTATGTTAGAGAAGAAAGCTGTACTTTATACATAGGCCAGGTTATAGGGACAGTAGGGGAATAAAGTAATGCGTGTCACACCTTATTCCATCATTGCTGCATACACAACATTTTTGAGGGTACTTTGTCTGTTTGGGTATCAGGAAAGTGCCTAATATGAAGCCGAATGATGGTATCAGATTGAAGATTTTCAGGTGCAGAGTCCTCCTGGTATATTAGGGTTGTATTGATTTCTTCTTGATTTTTTAGGAATAAGCCAGGTCTCCCTGTAGATGTATAAGTGAAATAAAAAACAAAATAGATGTCTAACTGAAATAAATAAACATAGAAGGATCACAGGCACTCTGTGATCATTGCAGGCCGAAGAACGGTCAGCTGTGTTTACAACAGCTGATCGTTCTTCTCTCTCAGCGGGGAACGATCAAGGGTGTCAGACGGCAATGTGGAGAAGTGTAAGGTTTTTGCATTGGGGACTAAAGACATAAAAGCACAATACATTTTAGGGGGGGAACCTTTGGGGGAATCAAAAATGGAGAAAGATCTGGGAGTCTTGGTAGAGGATAGACTAAGCAATGGCATGCAATGTCAAGCGGCAGCTGCCAAAGCCGGAATAATTTTAGCATGTATAAAGAAAGGGATGTATTCCAGAGATAAAACTATAATCCTACCACTTTATAAAACTCTGGTCCGACCACATCTGGAGTATTCTGTCCAGTTCTAGTCACCAGTCCTCAGGAGGGATGTGTTGGAGCTGGAGAGAGTCCAGAGAAGGGCAACTAAACTAATTAGGGGATTGGAGGACCTTAATTATGAAGAGCGTCTGCAATCGCTTGATTTATTCTCCCTGGAGAAGATACGCCTGAGAGGGGACATGATAGCAATTTATAAATACCTCAATGGTGATATCAGCATAGAAAAAAAGCTATTCAGTCGCAAGGATTGTATGAGGACTCGAGGGCATACAATGCAATTAGAGGAGAAGCATTTTAACCTCAGGCAACGCATGGGGTTCTTTACTGTTAGGGCTGCAAGATTGTGGAATTCTCTATCAAAAAAGGTAGTTTCTGCTGGAAGTATGGCTACTTTCAAAAGACTTTTGGACGTACATCTCAAGGATTAGAACATTCAGGGGTATGAGAGATGATTGCGGCCACACACACCTACACAGGTTGAACTGGATGGACTATTGTCTTTATTCAACCTCAACTACTATGTAACTATGTACTGTAACTATGTAACTAGTACCTTGATCTTTGGTTGCGAGGTAGGGCTTCATCATCTGCTCATATGTTCACTATATACAGATTGCACTTACGAATGCAAAAAAGTATTTCAGCACTTTCTACATTTGAATTGAGGTACCTGGGTGGATATATGAAATGATATAAGCATTGCATTTATCTTTCCATTTAGGTTTTAAAAGTCCCTCACAAGGAACCCCTCCCCCCCTTTTTTTTTCTCCTTCTTTGTATGTTTGGTGGTGTTTTTCGGTTCTTGACCAATCAGCATTGGTCCCTCGGCTGTAACTTAGTTGGCACATTTCATGGCCAGTCATGGTCGAGGGGAACCTCAAGCCCTTCTGCCATACCCACAGCTTGGGCAGCAGTGCGTGGTTCTACTGCTCTTGCGCAAGAAGGTATTACTCACTTGAGTATACCTAAGAGTTGTTTTCTGGTATCTAGGGAACCTATGAATGCCAAAAAAGCATGATTTTTTATGTCTCTCAAGAGATGTTTTTCTCCTTTTGTACATTTGAAGCTATTGAGGTGTACACAATTGTTGTTTATATAGTATTTTCACTGATTCTTATGTGCTCAAAAACTAAAATAAAGATTATACAAAAAAAAGTCACTCACTACACAAACTCCCTCTTTTTAGCTATGTGTTGACAAGTCTTTGATGAAAGCTCTTGCAATCTGGTTGCACAAGCTATGGTTTGTTTGAAAATGATGCTTTAAAAAGGTACACTGGAATAGCAATGTCCACATAGAGATGACATTCCTGATAAAATTAAGGTGACATAATGTCCCAATACTAGCCTTGTGTTGCTACTCATCAAAATGAACATCCAAGGGGATCCAGCTGGCTATCTCTACATTTGTAAGTATGGAAGTCATATTGTAACCTGTGCCTCTTTCACAATATATTTCCATTCAAGCAGCAAGGCAGTTTGGTGAGGCTCGGTACATTTGCTGCACTACAGCCATAGAAATCAAAATGTATGATTCTTGTGCATTGGTAGATAAAATCCTGTGTATAGCTTAAACACTTTAAGACTGGAAGGATTTGCCCCCTTAATGGCCAGGCCACTTTTTTCAACTTGGCACTGTGTGATTTTAACTGACAATTACGCGGTCGTGCGCCGCTGTACCCAAACAAAATTTACGTCCTTTTTTTCCCACAATTAGAGCTTTCTTTTGGTGTGATTTGATCACCTGTGCAATTTTTTTTTTTTGCGCTATACTTATAAAAATAACAAGAATTCTGAAAAAAATCAATATTTTTCACATTCTGCTATATAACATTCACAAAAAAAAAAATAAAAATGTAAATTTTTTTAACATTTTAGGCCATTTTTTTTTCTGCTACATATTTTTGGTAAAACAAAATCACTATAAGCGTATTTTGATTGGTTTGCGCAAAAGTTATTGCGTCTACTAACTACGGGAAAGATTTATTTCATTTTTATTGTTTTTTACTTGTAATGGCAGGGATTTTCTATTTTTTGCGGGACTGCGACATTATGGCGGACAGATCGGACCCCTGACTGACATTTTTGACACTTTTGGGGGGACCAGTGACGTTTACTACAGTAAATCAGTGCTAAAAATATGCACTGTTACTGTAATAATGACACTGGCAGGGAAGGGTTAACATTGTGGGTAATCAAGGGGTTAAATGTAAGCTAAGGGGAGTAATTCTAACTGTGGGGGGGGGGCGTGGCTTGTGAAATGACCATAGAGACCTGTGTTCCTATATAGAAGGATCAAAGGAGCTCTATGATCATTCCAGGGAGAACGGTCAGCTGTGTTTACAACAGCTGACCATTCTTCTTTCTCAGCGGGGAACGATTGTGGGTGTCAAGCAGCAAACAGGGCAGCCTGCCCACTGCATCGGCTTCCCCGTTGACGAGCGGGGATGGGAGCATGCCGCTGGTGGCGCATGCTCACCCCCTAGACTCCTGCTCGTGACCGCCATACAGTTACCGCGGTTTGCACTGGAGCTGCTGCCTGCCGTGGTACATCTGCGGCGGGCTGTCGTAAATAGGTTAAAGGGGAAAAAAATCAGCAAATAAAGAAAAAATAATATAACGTATACAATTTTGACACAAATCATATTGTAATTGAATGTTTTTAAAAATGACCTTTCCTTTTTAATCTGCAGCTGTTGTAATTTTCTGAAAATACAATGCAATATGGCTACCTGGAGCTGTTCTGTACACAGAATGTGTTCTGACCACTCCCCAGGAACATCATTTAGTCACTGTGTTTCATTTTACTTTCACTTTTTGCTGCTTGTATGATTGGCTCACTGATTTTCCCAGGAGTCTGCCTAAGATACAAGTCAGATTTCTGGCATCCCCTGCAACAAAAATTAAATTTTTAGTGAGATACTTCCAATAGGAACACGTCTAAAGGGATGCAGGCCCAGCAGCTTTCCTCAATAGAGCCCTGCAGCTGCCACAGCTGACAGATAATTATGAAACCACTTCCATTTGACCCACTCAGCACAGAGGCACAGAGGAACAAACAATGATTTCTTTCAGAAAAACAAAAGGTAGGAATCTGCAACAAAGTTTGTTAAAATCCTTGTAATGTACAGAGATCACCCAGAGGGGAATATATTTTTCTCAACAAAAGAGGAGTTACACAATTATCCGTGTATCCAACCTTGATAAAGCAGACTGCAAGAGTAAACCATTTTACCAAACATTATATTTTGGATTTATTACCTGGTGTAGAGATTACAGGACTAAGGCTGGATCTGGAAATCAAATGTATCCATAGAGAGTACAACTGAAAGTAAGTTTTAAATGCTTCATTATTTATTTATTACAAATAATTATACAGTGCCAACAATTTACACAGTGTTTTACATATATATTGTACATTTACAGGAGTCCCTACCCCCAAGGAGCCTACAATCAAAGGTCTCTAACTCACATTCATACACACACACACATACTAGGGCCAATTACTCTACCTGAATGTCTTTGGAGTGAACCCACACAGACACAGAGAAAACCAGCAAACTCCGTGCCTGTAGTGCCATGGTTGGGATTTGAACCAATGACCCTAGTGCTGCTAGGCGTAACTGCTAACCATTTAGTCACTGTGTTTCATTTTACTTTCGCTTTTTGAATTGGAGTAAAAAAAATGTGTTTTTCTTTTGTTGGTGTATTTTGCATATAGTATAGTGGCATTACTTTTTAGAATTTTACCTGCACTGCCTGAATAGTTTGGGATTGCTGATTTTGCCCAGCTCTTGCTAGCCCCACAAGTATGTGCTGAAATAAATAAAAAAATAAAAGAAAGAAATAAAATACTAAAAGAGTGAAAGCATCCTAACCTGACTTTAAGGGTTAAACAGCAGCATATGCAGTTCTAAAAGAAAGCATGGTAAAGTCTGGGACTTTAAATTGTCCTAATATCATTATCGGGCAACTCTGTGATTGTAAATTTCTACAGACACTGACAAACTTTATTCTATGTGGCTTGTGTTGCTGCAAAGGGGACTATCAAATTAAGTCACTGTACTGTGCAAATCAGGGTTCAAGATTAATTTATATGCAGATTTTCACAGGATTTTTTTTTTTTATTAAACCCATTTTGCACTGCATGTCCTTTGAATGACCAGCAGGCTTATAAGTGCGAGTAAGCCCCTGTTCACACTGGTGACAAACTGCATAGGGTTAGATTAAGACAGCTAGAAAACTGTACAGTTGCTAGCTCTTTAAATAACCAACCCCTTTTTTTATTCCTATTATTGGGGGCTTCTCTTTGCCTTTTATTTTATTTTGTGCTTGATTTGAGGTCAAAGGTTACCTTTAGCTGCTGTCTTGTCCATAGAAAACTTTTTATTTTATTTTCTTTTTACTGCACAGCTTCCCTTACAAAATAAGGCTTTTCATGTGGTGGTATTTAGGGGTTTAGGGTATATTGGTTTCTATTTTTATGCCTTCATTATTTTTCTAATTGCTTTTTTTTCTGTAAAGCCTCACTTTATAAAAAGTGTTCTTTTGTTTCAAGGGTGGCATTCTGTGGTTTTAATTTATTTAGTGTTCATTTTTACTTATAATAATAATAATAATAATAATAATAATAGGGGTTTTTTAAGTTTGTGGTGTTCAAAGTGGAGCATTCGTTTCTTATTGACCATCTTTGCTTGGTTCTTTGTTTGCAGCACACTGCTAGAACTTTTGAGAGAAAAACAAAAAGTACAGCAATGCTCACCTAAAACATCTCACAATATATTTTAACTAGGGTTGAGCGAACACGGACTGTATTATTCGTGTTCGTACCGAATAATTGGATTTTTGTTACCCGAACACGGACACGAACACTTTACTGTATATTCGGGTAAAAATCCGTGTTCGGTCGTTTTATTTCCGGGTTTTGCATGCTTTGGCGCGCTTTTCATGGCGGGCTTTCAACAGCCAATCAACAAGCGTTTAACTGGTGTGCCTAAGCCATCCGAGCCATGCCTGCAAATGTATAAGTAGCTGTGATTGGCTGTCTGAAGCATGTGACCAAGTCTTTATAAGTTCGAGGCAGAGCCGCAGCGGCGTCATTCTGCTGCTTAGATCAGGGAGAGAGCACACATCAACGTGCTGGCTGCTGATTAGGGACAGACAGGCAGGAAAAAAACATTTGTGTCCGGATAGAATTGAGGGACAGGTCGGAGTGTTTTAGGCAGGGCGAGTTGTAGGCATTTTAGGGATAGAGTCTGCTGATTTTTAGGGAAAGTGTGTTCTACAAACTACAATCGATATTGCTGTGTGGGGTGGGGTCTGCACTTAGTCCCGATCTACGATCTCTTATCAATCCTGTTAGGGATAGAGTCTGCTGATTTTTAGGGAAAGTGTGTTCTACAAACTACAATCGATATTGCTGTGTGGGGTGGGGTCTGCACTCAGTCCCGATCTATGATCTCTTATCAATCCTGTTAGCGATAGAGTCTGCTGATTTTTTGGGAAATTGTGTTCTACAAACTACAATCGATATTGCTGTGTGGTGTGGGATAGGAGATAGGCAGGTGTCAGTGATCCACATCCATTTTGCTGTGTGTGGGCTGCAGTGAACACAATCTTTTTGGGGTGCAGTGAACACAATCTTTTTGGAGTGCAGTGAACAAAATCCTTTTGGGGTTCAGTGAACACAATCTTTGTGGGGTGCAGTGAACACAATCTTTGTGGGGTGCAGTGAACAAAATCCTTTTGGGGTGCAGTGAAAACAATCTTTGTGGGGTGCAGTGAACACAATCTTTTTGGGGTACAGTGAACACAATCTTTGTGGGGTGCAGTGAACACAATATTTTTGGGGTGCAGTGAACAAAATCCTTTTGGGGTGCAGTGAACACAATCTTTGTGGGGTGCAGTGAACACAATCTTTTTCGGGTGCAGTGAACAAAATCCTTTTGGGGTGCAGTGAACACAATCTTTGTGGGGTGCAGTGAACACAATCTTTTTGGGGTGCAGTGAACAAAATCCTTTTGGGGTGCAATGAACACAATCTTTGTGGGGTGCAGTGAACACAATCTTTGTGGGGTGCAGTGAACAAAATCCTTTTGGGGTGCAGTGAACACAATCTTTGTGGGGTGCAGTGAACACAATCCTTTTGGGGTGCAGTGAACACAATCTTTGTGGGGTGCAGTGAACACAATCTTTTTGGGGTACAGTGAACACAATCTTTGTGGGGTGCAGTGAACACAATCTTTTTGGGGTGCAGTGAACAAAATCCTTTTGGGGTGCAGTGAACACAATCTTTGTGGGGTGCAGTGAACACAATCTTTTTGGGGTGCAGTGAACAAAATCCTTTTGGGGTGCAGTGAACACAATCTTTGTGGGGTGCAGTGAACACAATCTTTTTGGGGTGCAGTGAACAAAATCCTTTTGGGGTGCAGTGAACACAATCTTTGTGGGGTGCAGTGAACACAATCTTTGTGGGGTGCAGTGAACAAAATCCTTTTGGGGTGCAGTGAACACAATCTTTGTGGGGTGCAGTGAACACAATCTTTTGGGGTACAGTGAACACAATCTTTGTGGGGTGCAGTGAACACAATCTTTTTGGGGTGCAGTGAACACAATCTTTGTGGGGTACAGTAAACACAATCTCATACTTCTGAAGATTTGAGGGTGCTGCCTGTTCCATACTCCTACTCCTCATCCATTCTTTTAGGGGTACAAACAATAGTAATTGGGGCCTAGTGTGGTTGTGTACGTGTGAGATACATACACTTTTTTTGATCATATTTCCTATTCCGCTATTCAATAAAAACCTTTGGGGATCAATTAAATTGCGGGATAGTCTGTGTTGATACGTGTGAGATCCACCTTTCCAAGTTTTTGAGGTTCATCTCATACTTCTGAAGATTTGAGGGTGCTGCCTGTTCCATACTCCTACTCCTCATCCATCCTTTTAGGGGTACAAACAATAGTAATTGGGGCCTAGTGTGGTTGTGTACGTGTGAGATACATACACTTTTTTTGATCATATTTCCTATTCCGCTATTCAATAAAAACCTTTGGGGATCAATTAAATTGCGGATAGTCTGTGTCGGTACGTGTGAGATCAACCTTTCCAAGTTTTTGGGGTTCATCTCATACTTCTGAAGATTTGAGGGTGCTGCCTGTTCCATACTCCTCCTACTCCTCATCCATCCTTTTAGGGGTACAAACAATAGTAATTGGGGCCTAGTGTGGTTGTGTACGTGTGAGATACATACACTTTTTTGGATCATATTTCCTATTCCGCTATTCAATAAAAACCTTTGGGGATCAATTAAATTGCAGGATAGTCTGTGTCGGTACGTGTGAGATCCACCTTTCCAAGTTTTTGGGGTTCATCTCATACTTCTGAAGATTTGAGGGTGCTGCCTGTTCCATACTCCTCCTACTCCTCATCCTGCCTTTAGGGGTACAAACAGTAGTAATTGGGGCCTAGTGTGCTTCTGTACGTGTGAGATACATACACTTTTTTTGATCATATTTCCTATTCCGCTATTCAATAAAAACCTTTGGGGATCAATTAAATTGCGGGATAGTCTGTGTTGGTACGTGTGAGATCCACCTTTCCAAGTTTTTGAGGTTCATCTCATACTTCTGAAGATTTAAGGGTGCTGCCTGTTCCATACTCCTCCTACTCCTCATCCATCCTTTAGGGGTACAAACAGTAGTAATTGGGGCCTAGTGTGCTTCTGTACGTGTGATATACATACACTTTTTTTTTGATCATATTTTCTATTCCACTATTTAATCAAAACCTATGGGTATAAACAATTAAATTGCGTGATAGTCTGTGTCGGTACGTGTGAGATACACCTTTCCAATTTTTGGGGCGCATCTCACACTGCCGAGGTTTTGAGGGTGCTTCAGTCTGCCTCCTGCCTGCTCCGCCTACTCCTCTTCCTCATCCTGCCTTTAGGGTACAAAAAATTGTAATCGGCGGGGCCTAGTCTGTGTTTGTACGTGTGAGATACACCGTATTATAAAATTTTTCCTATTCCGCTATTCAATAAAAACCTTTGGGGATCAATTAAATTGCGGGATAGTCTGTGTTGGTACGTGTGAGATCCACCTTTCCAAGTTTTTGAGGTTCATCTCATACTTCTGAAGATTTGAGGGTGCTGCCTGTTCCATACTCCTACTCCTCATCCATCCTTTTAGGGGTACAAACAATAGTAATTGGGGCCTAGTGTGGTTGTGTACGTGTGAGATACATACACTTTTTTTGATCATATTTCCTATTCCGCTATTCAATAAAAACCTTTGGGGATCAATTAAATTGCGGATAGTTTGTGTCGGTACGTGTGAGATCAACCTTTCCAAGTTTTTGGGGTTCATCTCATACTTCTGAAGATTTGAGGGTGCTGCCTGTTCCATACTCCTCCTACTCCTCATCCATCCTTTTAGGGGTACAAACAATAGTAATTGGGGCCTAGTGTGGTTGTGTACGTGTGAGATACATACACTTTTTTGGATCATATTTCCTATTCCGCTATTCAATAAAAACCTTTGGGGATCAATTAAATTGCAGGATAGTCTGTGTCGGTACGTGTGAGATCCACCTTTCCAAGTTTTTGGGGTTCATCTCATACTTCTGAAGATTTGAGGGTGCTGCCTGTTCCATACTCCTCCTACTCCTCTTCCTGCCTTTAGGGGTACAAACAGTAGTAATTGGGGCCTAGTGTGCTTCTGTACGTGTGAGATACATACACTTTTTTTGATCATATTTCCTATTCCGCTATTCAATAAAAACCTTTGGGGATCAATTAAATTGCGGGATAGTCTGTGTTGGTACGTGTGAGATCCACCTTTCCAAGTTTTTGAGGTTCATCTCATACTTCTGAAGATTTGAGGGTGCTGCCTGTTCCATACTCCTCCTACTCCTCATCCATCCTTTAGGGGTACAAACAGTAGTAATTGGGGCCTAGTGTGCTTCTGTACGTGTGATATACATACACTTTTTTTTGATCATATTTTCTATTCCGCTATTTAATCAAAACCTATGGGTATAAACAATTAAATTGCGTGATAGTCTGTGTCGGTACGTGTGAGATACACCTTTCCAATTTTTGGGGCGCATCTCATACTGCCGAGGTTTTGAGGGTGCTTCAGTCTGCCTCCTGCCTGCTCCTCCTACTCCTCTTCCTCATCCTGCCTTTAGGGTACAAAAAATTGTAATCGGCGGGGCCTAGTCTGTGTTTGTACGTGTGAGATACACCGTATTATAACATTTTTCCTATTCCGCTATTCAATAGACACCCTTTTGGAGTGTAAAAAATTAAATTACGGCATAGTCTGTATCGGTACGTGTGAGATACACCTTTTAAATTTGTTTGGCGCATCTCCTTCCCCCGCCAAGGATTGCAGGGCGCTTCAGTTTGCCTCCTGTTCCCAACTCCTCCTACTCCTCTTCCTCATCCTCCCTTTAGGGTAGAAAAAAATTTAATCGGGCCTAGTCTGTGTTTGTACGTGTGAGATACAGTTTTTTATCCTATTCCGCTATTCAATATACACCCTTTTGGTGTAAAAAACATTAAATTGCGAGATAGTTTGCATATTTGACTGTGAGATACACTCGTGCGATACTGTTGTTGTTTTGTTCCGCTATTCAATAAACACCTTTCTAGGGCAAGATCTTAAATTACAGAAATATGAGGAGACCGTCAAATAAGGGCCGTGGCCTGGGTCGTGGTGCTGCTGGTAGAGCTCCTGTTGCAAGGAGAGGACGTGGTCGATCTGTGCCAGCTACACGCACAAGTGAAACACCTTCCTCAAGTGTGAGTAGGCGACAGAACCTGCATCAGTATTTGGTAGGGCATCATACGCCTCTAGAAGTGATGAGGCCAGAACACAGAGAGGCGATAGTAGATTGGTTTGCTGCTGACAGTGCCTCCAGTTCCTTCACATTGTCTCCCACCCAGTCTACTGCAGAATGGTCAGATTTGGCACCTGCAGCCGATGTCCAACCGTCTTTCACCTCACCCCCTTGCAAATCAGGCAAGCAGTCTGAGCCCCAAGCCATACAGCAGTCTCTTCTTCTTTTTGATGACTATGTCAGCAGGGTTTCCCAGGGCCATCCACCTAGCCCTGCCCCAGAAGTGGAAGAGATTGAGTGCAGCGATGCCCAACCACTTACTTCTCAAGATGAGTACATGCAAGGACCATCGCAGCACGTCTCCGATGATGACGAAACACAGGTGCCAACTGCTGCGGCGTTCAGCATTGTGGAGACCAACAAGGAGGGCAGGGGTGAAGACTGGGTGGAAGATGATGTGGAGGACGATGAGGTCCTCAATCCCACATGGAATGAACGTCATGCAGGTGACCTGAGTGGTTTGGAGGAAGAGGCGGTGGTCGCACAGAGCCACCAGCACAGCAGAAGAGGGAGCAGGGTGCAGAAGCGGAGCGGCCGTGCCCTAGACACTACGCCCGCTACTGCCCAACGCAGCAAGGGAACGAGCGCACCAAAGTCAGCTCAAAGGAGTTCTCTAGCGTGGAAGTTCTTTAGAAAATGTGCTGATGACAGGACACAAGTGGTTTGCACCCTGTGCAATCAGAGCCTGAAGTGAGGCATAAACCTTCTCAAATTGAGCACAACCTGCATGATCAGGCATCTAAGTGCAAAGCACGAGCTGCAGTGGAGTACACACCTTCAAAACCAAGAAACGTCTCTGGCTCATCCTGCTTCCTCTTCTGCTGCAGTCTCGGCCGCTCCAGCCACATCTGTAGTGATACCGGCACCTGCCACCCCGCAAACAGATGATCTGTCAGCAACACCACCACCTGGGTCACCAACAACCATCTCCACAATGTCCCGTGGAAGCGTTCAGCTTTACATCTCCCAAACACTTGAGAGGAAGAGGAAGTACCCCCCTACCCACCCGCGATCCCTGGCTGTGAATGCCAGCATTTCAAAATTCTTGGCCTTTGAAATGCTGTCATTCCGTCTGGTGGAGACGCACAGTTTTAAAAACCTTATGTCGGTGGCTGTCCCACAGTACGTCGTGCCCAGCCGCCACTACTTTTCCAGGCAAGCCATCCCTTCCCTGCACAACCAAGTGGGGGAAAAAATCAGGTGTGCACTGCGCAACGCCATCTGTGCCAAGGTCCACCTAACTACCGATACGTGGACCAGTAAGCACGGTCAGGGGCGTTATATCTCCCTAACGGCACACTGGGTAAATGCAGTTGCGGATGGGCCTGAGGCGGATAGCAATTTGGCGCATGTCCTTCCACCACCGAGGATTGCAGGGCGCTTCAGTTTGCCTCCTGTTCCTAACTCCTCCTGCTCCGCTTCCTCATCCTCTACCGCCTCCTCATCCGGACAGCGTAACACCTTCATCACCAACTTCAGCACGGCCAGGGGTAAACGACAGCAGGCAGTTTTACAACTTGCCTGTTTGGGGGACAAACCACACACCGCGCAGGAGTTGTGGAGGAGCATGGAACAGCAGACAAATGAGTGGTTGCTGCCAGCGAGCCTCAAGCCCGGCCTGGTGGTGTGCGATAACGGGCGAAATCTCATAGCAGCTCTGGGCCTAGCCGGTTTGATGCACATCACTTGCCTGGCGCATGTGCTGAATTTGGTGGTGCAGAGGTTCCTTAAAAACGACCCCGATATGTCAGAGCTGCTGCAGAAAGTGCGGGCCGTCTGTGCGCACTTTCGGCGTTCTCACCCTGCTGCTGCTCGCCTGTCAGCGCTGCAGCGTAACTTCGGCCTTCCCGCTCACCGCCTCATATGTGACGTGCCCACAAGGTGGAACTCCACCTTGCACATGCTGCAAAGACTGTGCGAGCAGCAGCAGGCCATAGTGGAGTTTCAGCTGCAGCACGCACGCGTGAGTCGCTCTGCGGAAGAGCACCACTTCACCACCAATAACTGGGCCTCCATGCGAGACCTGTGTGCCTTGTTGCGCTGTTTTGAGTACTCCACCAACATGGCCAGTGGCGATGACGCCGTTCTCAGCTTAACTATCCCACTTCTATGTCTCCTTGAAAAAACAATTTGGGCGATGATGGAAGAGGATGTGGCACAGGATGAGGAGGAGGAGGAGGATGAAGAGGTAACATTTCCAAGGCTTTCAGGGCAGTCATTCGCAAGGGGCTCCGAGGGTGGGTTCCTGCACACACAAACGCCAGGGACACAATTGTCCAGCAGGGGCACAGTTCTGGAGGATGAGGAGGAGGAGGAGCTGGAGGAGGAGATGGAACCATGTTCACAGCAGGGTGGCACCCAGGCCAGCTCATGGCCATCACTGGTGCGTGGCTGGGGGGATACAGAGGACACGGACGATACACCTCCCACAGAGGACAGCCTTTCGTTGCCTCTGGGCAGCCTGGCACACATGAGCGATTACATGCTGCAGTGTCTCCACAACGACCGCCGAGTTGCCCACACTCTAACTTGTGCTGATTACTGGGTGGCCACGCTGCTGGATCCCCGTTACAAGGACAACGTACCATCCTTAATTCACTAACTGGAGCGCGATCGCAAGATGCGCGAGTACAAGCGCACGCTGGTAGACGCGATGCTGCTGGCATTCCCATCTGACAGCGGGGCCACAGTGGAAGCACAAGGCAGAGGAGGAGGAGGAGGAGGAGGAGGAGGTCGCCAACGCAACCAGGGCACCGCCAGCACCTCAGAAGGCAGGGTTAGCATGGCCGAAATGTGGAAAAGCTTTGTCAGCACGCCACAACAAACAGCAGCACCAGCAGCTCAGATGGAACGTCTTAGCAGGAGGCAGCATTTTACCAACATGGTGGAGCAGTATGTGTGCACACGCCTACATGTAGTGAATGAGGGGTCTGCCCCCTTCAACTTCTGGGTCTCCAAATTGGGCACATGGCCTGAGCTTGCCCTTTACGCCTTGGAGGTGCTGGCGTGCCCTGCAACCAGTGTATTATCTGAACGGGTATTTAGCACGGCTGGGGGCGTTATCACAGACAAGCGCAGCCGCCTGTCCAGAGACAATGTGGACAAGCTCACGTTCATTAAAATGAACCAGGCATGGATCCCACGGGACTTTTCCGTACCTTGTGCAGAATAGCAATGGATACCGACCTTACCCACCCATTGTTCCATTTTTGCTCTTTCTCACTCTTTTGGGGTGTACCCTCATTTAAAATTTGTGAAAAGAAGCAGTGTTGGCTACCTCGTCCTCCTCCTCCACCGCCGCTTCCACCTACACCGCCCATAGGTGTGCGCAGCCTATTGCATTAGGGTGTGCACCCCAAAGTTTAAATACACATGCATGTGTTTGCCTACATGTACATGGCCCCGATACATTACTCTCCCTGCTGGCAAAGAGAAATAGAGCAGAGCAGGTCCGAGGGAGATCTTTCCCATCTCCTCACTGGCAAACAGAGTGATAATGCTATGTGCCCTAGGTGATTAGTGTGTGCCCAGGCACACCCGGCACACCCTGTGCGCACGCCTATGACACCGCCACATCCACCACCACCTCAACCTCCCTCCTACTCCATATGGGCCTCGTCCTTCAGAGATGAAGAACATTGTTTTATTTTTCTGTTTTTTTTTTTGTTGTTTTAAGTTATTTCCCTATCCACATTTGTTTGTAGAGCACTTGCCATGCTCTTAATTACGTTTTGCTGCCATTTGCAGCACTCTAGCCCTTTCCTTTGGTGTTTTAGAGCCATTTTAGTGCCTGAAAGTTTAGGTCCCCATTGACTTCAATGGGGTTCGGTGTCCGGGAAAAGTTCGGCAAAAGTCCGGGACACGGACCCGGACTTTTTTTTAAAGTTCGGCCGAACCCGTCGAACACGGACATCCAGGTGTCCGCTCAACTCTAATTGTAACCTTTTGCTCTTGTAAATTTAGGTCTCGCTTTGGTCATTAAAATTATCTTGCTACTGGACGATGCCATCTCTTAATTTTTTTTAGTAAAAAAAAAAAGCTGTCTCTAGTACACGTTTGCCTATTATCCCTGATTACAATTGTACTTCTACTGGTCAATTTTACATTGCAATATCCTAATTCTTGTAATGAAGCCCAAGCCTGTGGTCTTTGTCTCTAGTTAATTTTGGCCTAGCTATTTACAATTGTCCAGTTGCTGTCCAGTTTTACATTGCTGTATCATCAATGGTGTCTTAATTCTTAACCAGTTCTGGACCGGAAGGATTTGCCCCCTTAATGACCAGGCCATTTTTTGCGATTTGGCACTGCGTTACTTTAATGGACAATTGTGCGGTCATGACGCTGTACCCAAATTAAATTGATGGGTTTTTTTCCCCCACATATAGAGCTTTCTTTTGGGGGTATTTGATCACCTGTGCTATTTTTATTTTTTGCGCGATAAACAAAAAAAGAGCGACAATTCTGGAAAAATATTTTTCAAATTCTGCTATATAGCATTCCCCCCCCCCCCCCCAAAAAAAGTAAAAATTTAAAATTTTTTCATCCTTTTAGGCCAATTTGTATTCTGCTACATATTTTTGGCAACAAAAAATCCCAATAAGCGTATTTTGATTGGTTTGAGCAAAAGTTATCACGTCTACAAACCAGGAGAAAGATTTATGTCATTTTCTTTTTTTTACTAGTAATAGCGGCGATCTGCGATTTTTAGCGGCACTGCAACATCTTTGACACCTACATTTTTGACAACTGACATCTTTGACACTTTTGGTGGGACCAGTGACATTACTACAGTAGTCAGTGCTAATAATATGCACTGTTACTGTAATAATGACACTGGCAGGGAAGGGGTTGACCTAGGGGTGATCAAAGGGTTAATTGTGAGCCTATAGTTTGTTTTCTAATTGTGGGGGGAGGGACTTGTGAAATGATCACAGAGACCTGTGTTCCTATATAGAAGGATCACAGGTGCTCTGTGATCATTTCAGAGAGAACAGTCAGCTGTGTTTACAACAGCTGACCTTCCTTTTCTCGCAGTGGGGAGAGATTGCGGGTGCCCGGCGGCAATCGGTGCCGCCAGTCGTATGGATAGGCATCCCCGCTTCCTAATGGGGGTGGGAGCGCCCCGCCGGCGGTGCGCGCTCGCCCCCTGGCGATTCGCGCAGCCCAGCCAGTCTGCCACAGTATATATGCGGCGGGCGGTCACCAAGTGGTTAAAAATTTTTTTTTCCAGCAACAGGACAGCAAACATGGCCATTAGTGAGGGCAGTGATAGCCATGGAAAACTGCTGACCATTTTTTATTTTTCTGCTGGTCAAAACGGGTCTATTACAATTTAATGAAAACATTTGTGCTGCTGATAAAGCTACCCTAAAAAGGTTTTTTTTTTTTTTTCAAACTAAAATGAAACAGATGAATCAGCAACACCAACAGTTTGCATATATTTGGCAGCATGGCATGAAGCTCACTGTCGTGCTGCCACAAATATGCATCAGGCAAAACAAATGTGCTGCCAATGTACCCTGTTACTAAGACGGTCTGTGAAAATCTCACTTCTTTGTATATCTTTAGGGCATCCTGCAAGAATTTTTTTAAAGACCATCTTATTGCTGAATAGTCATTTTAAATATTTATTTTGCATTGGTACCTGTCCCAATAGAAATGTTTCCCTTCCATTTTTATTAAAATTTGCCAATTGGGCTCAAAAATTGCTAGTTTTTAAAGTGATACTTAACAGAGAAGTGTTAATTGCCATATTTTGTTCACATAAATCATATACAGGTATATCATGCCACTGTATTTTTATTAAATTTTTTTTATTATTATTATTATTATTATTATTTTTAATCCTCTAGCTTATTTCTATAGCACCGTTGTGTGGCCACATGATCTTTTCCTGTCCTTTGGCATCTGCAGGGAAAGATCTCTGGGTGGGACTACTGATGTATGCTCTCTATAGTGGGAGTCTATGTCTAGTCAGTGCTGATTGGTGCCAGTCATATGACAAAAAAAAAACAGTTTCAGAAGAGTAATTTAAATCAGATTATAACTATTAAATACCTGTTTTATAGATCCCATAAATTGTAGATATTTTTTTGTCCATGGTGTATAAATGATTGGCACTATCTTTCATTTTGTTTAGACTTTACAGGTATTCGCAATTACATTAGATATATTTCATACTGATTTATATTAAAACAAAGTGTTTTTTTTAGTTTCTTGGTAAATGTAATCAATCAGCATACTTTATCCTACCCACACATTGTTTAGCAATAGGAAAACATGGAGGAGGAGGGAGGGGAGTGTAATTTACCACTGGGTATACACCCACAGGTGTGACCCTATAGTCATGTAGTCATGTGGGCTGCACAGATAAGAAAAAGAAGGAGATCAACAGCTTTAAAGGGAACTGATATTGGAAAGAAGACCAGCTGGTCTACAAAATCTCTCCCTGCAGTGGGGACACATAGAAGATGGGAGGGACAGCTGAAGGCAGGATCAACCAGGTATACTTCACAAAACAAATGCTTTAGTGACTCCGTGAGTATGAACACTATGTTATATAGCATGTAATGAGAGTTTTTCATAATCTGGATTTAATAACACTTTAACACCACTACCCCCCATAGTCTTCAAGGATTCTAGGAATTTGTCTTCAAATTCAGGTTCACCAAATTTTGAACAAAATTCATCAAACTCTTAACGAATGGAAACCTAAGCAGATTCACACATCACTATTCATCAGGTTCAGCCTGATATTATATAATAAAAAAATCTGAGAGATTGCCGCATTTTAACATGTCGTTTTGTTTTTGCACGTTATACATTAGACAACAGTTTCAGGCCAAACAAAACCCTCTGTGCTGCAGCTCCCCCCCAGGCCCCCCCCTTTTTCTTATCTGAGCCTGATCCAATCCAATAATGTGCGCTCCAGCGGCTGTCGCTTTCCTCATTGGACAGAGTGATAGCAACAGAAGCCATTGGCTCCCGCTGCTGTCAATCAAAACCTGTGACACGGGAGAGGGGGCTGTGTCAATGGACGCAGCAGCAGGACTCGGGAGTGAACCTGCATGGGTGCCCCTATGGAAATTGGCTTACCGTGGGGGCACCTGATGAAGAGAAGGGGCCTGGAGTGCTGGCGGGGGACCCCAGAAGAAGAGGATCGGGGATGCTCTGTGCAAAACCATTGCACAAAGCAGGTAAATATAGGCAAAAAAAGTTTACAATCACTTTAACCGCTTCCAGACCGCGCACGCATATATACTGCGGCAGGGCGGCCCTTCATTGTGAAATCACGTCTTTTCTTTCTGTGGGTCTGGGGCTCACATGTGCACCGCCAGCGACCTGCTCCCACAGTGATTGGACACAGCGGGAGCCAATTAGCGGGTCCGCCGGACCCCAATGTTCACCATCACCCGCCGATTAATTCAGAGAGAGTCAGAATGGCAGTCTGCCTATGTAAACAAGGCAAATCGCCGAGATCCTGTGTTTCTGCTAAGCAGAACACCAATCTCTGTCTTTCCCTAGGCAAAGCATCCCCCACACAGTTAGCAAACACTCCCAGGGAACACATTTAACTCCTTGATCACCCCTGATGTTAACCCCTTCCCTGCCAGTGTCATTAGTACAGTAACAGTGCATATTTTTAGCACTAATTACTGTATTGGTGTCACTGGTCCCCAAAAAGTGTCACTTAGTGTCAGATTTGTCTGCCGCAATGTCGCAGTCCCGCTAAAAATCCCCGATCGCCGCCATTGTTAGTAAAAAAAAAATAAAAAAAAAATTCCATAAATGTAAACCATAGTTTGTAGATGCTATAACTTTTGCGCAAACCAATCAAAATACGCTTATTGTTTTTTTTTTTTTTTACCATAAACCTGTAGCAGAATACATATTGGCCTTTCATTATTGGATGTGTTTTATAGCAGAAAGTAAAAAATATTGTTTTTTCTTTTTCAAAATTGTCAGTGTTTTTTGTTTATAGCGCAAAAAATAAAAAACGTAGAGGGGATCAAATACCACCAAAAAAAAGCTCTATTTGTGGGAAAAAAAGGACAAAAATTTTATTTGGGTACAGCGTCGCACCACCTCACAATTGTCAGTTAATTTAATGCAGTACCGTATTGCAAAAAATGGCCTGGTCATGAAGGAGATTTAAACTTCCAGAGCTGAAGTGGTTACATTTATAATTAAATCAAACAAAGGCCAAATTTGTAAATTTATTTAAATATACTTGTATTGCAATTTCTCATCATTTAAAGTTGTATGGCAATTATTTTGTGACAAATACTGAATAACAATCTGAAAAAGTGCTATTAAGGTATTATTCATGTGATATGTTTTTTTTTTAAAGATCTTGAAACTTCTTTCTTCTTTTGAACTTTCAGATCACACCTGTGTGCAGTCATCTTGCTGGTTTTCTTCTCTACTCTTGTTTCAACACATTGATTTAATGCCCATTCACACTGCCCTGGACAGTGTGTTCCGGCTGCAGTGAGCCGGAGGTAGGGGGGGGGGGGGGTATGATGCACGTTTTTTCTGTACCAACTTTATTCGAAGTGCACAAAAGTGATCCTTTATTTCATTCTCTATACAGCAGCGGGTTGCATTGCTCTGCTGTACAGTAATAAGTGATCCTGTCCTGTAGACTGTGATAAAATGCAGCATGTCTGCATCTTTTTTGCAGTTCACGGCACCACGACTCCAGGGTGTTTTGTAGTGTGAATAGGACACATAGAAAACTGACAGAAGTCACTGCACTAAAGCCTAGTACACACGCAATGATTATTGGCCGACCGATCGTCCGTCTTTTGTCCTGAGTGGTGTTTTGTTGGTTGGAATGTGCCTAGACTGCACACAAATGTTCTCGCCCGACAAAATTCTACTTCAGAAGTGATGTCATGTGTTGGTTTGCTTTCTTTGTGTTCTTTCTTCTCTGAGCATGCCCAGTCTTGCTCATTAGATTTTTCCCTGTCGAAATCTGTACTGACTGCACGAAAATCGGCCGTGTTTTGACGGCGGACAAAAATTTTATAGCCTGCACATCAGATTTTTTTCGGCCGAAAAGTCGGAGTCGGTTGTCGGAAGCATCATACTAACAAACCAAAAATCGGCAGATCGGTCGTCGGATGAAAATTCCCTGCCGATTTTCGACACGTGTGTACGAGGCTTATGTGTGAACAGGGTCTAACTAAAACATGAACAAGTATGTCCTGCATATAAGAATTTCTGCCTTTTCATAGACTTTTCTTATCGGCATAAATATTAATAAACAAGTACGGGGTAGTCAAAACAGTTTATTAAAGAGCATCTTAACACAAGCAAAGAATAGCACATCTAGCTGCATTGTATGATCCCAGTTGAATGCATGCATATACATTACATGGTGGGCTGTTAGCTATCCAAAATAAGATCTGATATTTTCAATGTATATTTCATAAAGCAATGATTCTTATTGCACATCTGTGGATTAGAAACAGAGCTGTATTTCCAGCATGTGTTTTATAGCGATTCTGCAATTTTGGTTTTCAGCAAATTATGCACAATACCTCAATTCACTATGGTCTCAGAATATAACTTCCTCTCCAAACCAATTAGTGCAATGCATTATCTGCTTCTTCTTTGGCCAGTAAGCGAGTTAGTACCTAGATTGGAAGATATCAGCAAAACAGTGATTCATTGTTCTTACATTTTTTTTTCTCTTTATCCTTTTTATGCTGCAGCAGATAGCAACATAATTTTGCATTTATTTCAATCTTATGCTTTCCAACAGAAGAAGAAAAAAATTACAAATGTGTTGGGAGATCATAGGTAGGATGAAGTTACAGAGCAAACAGTTTTTTTTTTTTTTTTCATTTGACTGGTCAAAAGTAATGGAAACACAAACAAAAAGAGGTATGCATAGCACTTCTATCTGCTAGGACAAAGCAAAATCTGATAGTGTTACCTTATCTGCCCATGCTCAACATATTCCCACATAAATAACAGCATGTTGAAATTTCACCACAATGCTCAGATTTCACATCATTAAAAGAAGAGTGGAGAAAAAAACTTTTGGGCTCTTTTCATTATGTGTTGAGTTTGTTCTTCAATAAAGTATTCAAAATACTTGATATTGTAGTACGTTTTCAGCTCTCCTTCAACAAGTCTTATAATCTCTGTCATCCAAATATTACCAGAAAAATAAACCTTGTAAGAATGTTACATATTTTAATGTGTTAAGAATTTCGTGCAATTTCAAATGTGCTTCTTATTAGTCAAGTATATATTTTAAATACTAGTTTATGAATTATTCTCTCCCCTCATTGTCCTAAATTCAATGTTTGTGAAAAAATAAAAGTGACTCAAAATCTTCTTGTGACCATTATTCTAATTGTGGTATGAATAAATGCTTTTTTTTTTTTTTTTTTTTTTAAATACGATATTACACTATTAAAGTTTCTTTTCTTTAATAACAGCAATCAGTGGAACCCCTTATTGGGGAAGAGGAGTGTGGATTGAAACGCTAGAAGAAAGTTTGGATCTGTTCAAATAAGCATTTATTACCGATCATTAGTTTGAGAGGCATTAAGAATCATGAGTGCATTTGAGAACTGGGGAATGGTGTCTATCTGTAACGCTCTTGCGTTTTTTTGTTAGTGAATGGATTTGCAGCTGCAGAATTATTCCACTCAGTAGTCATGTAGAGATGTGTTGAACAAACATATCCAACTCTCAGGACTCATCACCGTGCACAGCCTGTTTTATGCAAATATACATACACTCAATATGATGTTCCTGGAGTGATAGGATGTATATGATAGTATAGAGGTGAGAGACAGGCGTTAGAAATGGTGAGCACTCAGTAGTAATATTCAGGAGAGTGGTAGGTGATGATAGGTAGTATGCAGATAGGTTTAGCAATCATGTATAGTAACAGGTGGTAGGGGACAGCAGATGAAGTATACAAGAGAGAGAGTAACCTAGAGCAATGATGTAGATGATGGTAGGCTCAAGAGCTAGCAATCTATGAAGTTATGCAGATGATAGGAATAGTGCTTACATAGTAACAGTCCTTAGTATGCAGAGGTAGATAGTGTAAGTTAGTTAGGAAGAAATCCCCTCTGGGGTACTTATCACAAGTTGGGTTAGTAGTAGCAAGGTCCAGTAGCAAGAGAGTGATCCGGTAGCGAGATACGGGATCGGTAGCGAGGTTCCGGTTTTGTTCAGGCAAAGGAATAGCTAGAAGCTCCGGCAGCATAGGACAAGACTGGTCAAGCATGCGGTTTGAACGAGCAATGAGTGAGAGAAAACCGGCGATTGAAATAGCCGCTCATAGCGGCGCTCGGCGATGATGTCATCGTTCTTAAAGGTGTATGCGTTCCACCTGGTTAGCAAGGTGGGACGCAATATTAAGGTAGAAATGGGAAATAAGGGTACCAAAGGTACCAGAATCTTACACTATCACATGTGGTGAATATAATGAGGATTTCACTGATTAAAGTATATGTTTTTGTACAAACTTGCACAAGACTGACACTGGAGAATCTCACTGGTGTACCAACACTGTTAACCTGAATGGACATTTATTTAGAGGGACATTAATTCAAACGCACATTGTTAATGGTGTATATTTATGTATTTGATTTTTTTGTTTTTTCATCATTTTTTTACATATTTCTTTTGTTTTACCACTACACTGGTTTGTATTCGGTCTTATCATTATTGTATGAACATGATATGAGTGAATGAATGAAATATACATGCACCAGCAAAAAGCAATCCTAAAGTCCAGGAAAACTTATGAGATACTTATCATAATTTTCCTATCCTGGCATCTCCTCATGACAGTATATCATGGGTCAGCTCTGCCCCCTTGACCCCCAAAGGACCACCTATCTGTAGAAACCTTTCCATGCAAGGCCCCTCATCAAATCAGCTTCTAATTTCTTGTGGCAATGGCAATTCTATATTGGAATAAGCAAATAATGAACTGTACTTTGAATTTAAAAGGCGATAATCCTAGGAGAAACTGTTCTTCCTTTCTTCAAGACCCTTTAGATATACAAAAATATTTTTTTCCACATGGAAGTCTTTGGTTCTCAGGAGGTAAGTTTGAATCAGACTGACCATATCTAGGCTTGAAAAAAACACCAAATCTTGTGCACCTGGTGATAAGGAGGAAAGCACTCCCAGTTGAAATAATAAAAAGTCTCTATCTTTTGGCAATGAAAAATAGGGACACACAAACAATGATCCATTCCAGGGTGGAAGCAATTATGCTGGACAAAGTGCTTCCCTATGAAAAGCTCTGAAGACCCTGGATTGCCCATTACTTACCTTCAGGCTTCGATGACTCCCTGCTACTGCCGTGAAGCTAGAACCATATTTTTCAACCCTGGACTACCTGTAACTGACCTGCAACACTGGCTAGGGCCTTCTCTAGGGATCCCCCCATCCCTCCCTTCTGACATCCCTTCTCCCCTCGCATTCCTCTTCTTCTTCAACTATCTGCATATCACATCTGCTTTTGGCACCTATTTCTTAACCTCACTGAGACCTGTTCCACCTTCCTGTCCTTTTCGCTACCACAACAGGCAGAGGCCATAGACGGGCCTCCTCTTCTTTGACCTCTCTCTTTTAGGGGCTCTCGAGACTGAATGGTTTAACTGCTACCGTGTGGACCACTTGCACAAAACATGTGCACCAGATGTTGGCCACGCTATACCCTTACCTTCCTCTAGAGAGCAATTTCGTCCCCACCATCCATTGAGTATGTCCCTAGTAATCAGTTAACTGCATATTACTTTCCTTACTGTACAGAACTATTTGGTTATCAACCTCCCCAGTTTGAGGCTTACCTCCTTTAACATATATCCTCTAATAAGGTTTAGTTGATGATTGTATTATTCTCCCTGCTTTACTTATTGTAATACTTGTACACCACCTACAGTTTATACCCATCTTTTTACGATATTGTTCTGAACTGCATTCCTTTCAATAAAATATTTGAACAAGAAATAATAAAAGGAAGATACTTTAGACCTACATTCCCGAGAGGGATGAAGCGAAACAATGTCTGACTGTATGACACAACAAGGCTCTTCAGAGGAAAGAGATTTTTGTTCCAATGCTCTTCAA
Organism: Pelophylax lessonae; assembly: GCF_965119305.1. NCBI lineage: Eukaryota > Metazoa > Chordata > Amphibia > Anura > Ranidae > Pelophylax > Pelophylax lessonae. The sequence continues at coordinate 205,713,179 of NC_138772.1, read as the reverse complement.
GCTGAATTATTCGCTTTTTGAAAAAACAGTTGCCATTATCATTTGGGTTAACAGAGGGAATCAAGGCCTCCTTGGTCAAAATGGCACTACAATAATCACTTTCTCAGCTTCTCTGCTGATTTTCAATAGAGTTTTCATAATTAATGCTATTGATGGAAACGCATAAGCCACTCTGTATTAACAGCTGATTGAAAAAATGGCCATGGCCATTGCTTGACGACTGAAATAATGACAACAGAACTGAGGAAGATGGGCATTTTGTCGAGTCGCAATCAAGTCTAATTCCGCTCCTCTCCACTTCTTGAAACTCCACTTGAGATACTTGCGATTCAAAGACCACTTGTTCCAGTCTGGAAACTCTTGGCTAAGCCTGTCTACTAGATTGTTCTTTCTGCCTGGAAAGTAATATACTGTTAGGCCTGGAGATGATGTTCCTCTGCCCATGGAAAAATGCCAACTGCTATCATCAAAAGGGGAGACTATTGATTGGCTATACTGCTGTCTTGTTGTCTATGAACATTTGGACACAAAAACCACTTAGGAGATCAGGGAATGCTTTTAATGCCTCTGTCTCCAGGGTTGAGGGGAGCCCCCAAGAAAAGTTGTCCAAAGACATCCACCACCATTCCAAATTTTGGTGAAGAAATTAGGGTATGAAGATTCTCTCATCCAGAGATGCTTGATTCCACTGAAGAAGAAAACAAATTTGGAGGTGCCTCATATGCCACCTGGCCCATGGAACTGCTGAGATTGCTGTAGTCATAATAATGTGGTCACCAGAAGAGCAAGCCAGGACCCACCCCCCCATCCCCCACCAAAAAAAAAAAAAACTATCTAGCACACAAAAATAAAAAGATACTTACCCCAAGCTTTTACTCCCTAAGGGCAATTTATGCCACAAGCCGAACTCCGGGCAGCCTCAGGAACACCCAATACGCCGGTTTTACTTTCACACATGGATTCTTACAATCTGCAGAGGCTGAACCAGGGAGGCAAGCAGCAGGACAAGAAAACAAAAGGTGGTCCTGGAGCGAGGACAAAATAAGGAATGCCAGGGAAGTTACATTATCCTTTTTTATTTGCTAGATAGGTGGTATTTATTGGGTCAATGGGTCAGAGCTAGCCCATGGTATATTGTTATAAGGAAAGCCAGGAAAAACCTTCTCACCATCCTCCTGTAGAAAAAAAAAGTCAATGTATATACTGTAGAAAGTGAATGAAATCTCATTTGTTGGCTGATGTCTACATTTCTGCACATGTTCACATAGGTATGCACATGCAGAGAAAAATGCACCCTCAAATTTTAAGGTTTGTTACAAAGTACATTAGAGTTTGTTACAAATGAGAATTTTTTTTTTTTTTTTTTTATGGTGTCCTGTAATGATAGCCATGTGCACTTTGTGTATATTGCATAGCAAGCTACACTTGTTAGTAAATTTAGTGTATGTAGGCAGGCATCAAGGGTGCATAGTAAATAACTTGAGGATATGATTCAGTTGTCTTTATACAATAGATGCACTGGCATACATGCATGTGCCTTATTAAAACAGGCAAGTGTGTATATGCTTTATTAAATCAGCTATGCATTTGGTTGGAGAAAACAAAGGGTTCTATTAAAAAAAAAAAAAAATCAGTTATTTGTCCAGCAAAACTGCATGTACTTACAATCTCTCTAAATTTACCAGCATTCATGGGTCAAAGCAATAAATGGAAAACAAATGATTTTGTTTGAATGTTCTTAGAGTGTATGTTCTTAGTGTATGTTCCTTTATTATTAAATGTTCTCAGGGTATTTTATCATAGAATTGGCTAGGCTAATGGGCAGAGCAATACCCGTAATGTCTGAAATAATTCTAAAAATGTTGCGCCAAAAGCTAGTTAAACATTTTTACAACCATAAGATATGAATTAAAGTTCCAACCTGCCCGCATTCCTGCCAGCAGAATGGGGAATTGATGGAGGAAAACTTAGCTAAGCAATACAGGGTATAGTACCAACAAGAGATTATTTTCTGCATCATTTCCCAAAAATTAGCACAGTGTGTTGCAGTATAAATAGATTTAAAGGCAATAAGTCATTGCAGGGCAGTGTATTGGTCTTTCAAGTCCGATTCCCAATGTATCATAGCAGCTGATTTGGTGAACATTAGTTTATTTTGGAACAAATTATAGAACAGCTATTTACCCTTGCCAGGGGAGTCGGTGAGGTATACAATTTCCACACCTTGGGATGCACAGTTAATAGAGGGGGGGGGGGGGCACAAGGAAATATATTGAAGAACATGGAGTAAGGTGAAATACACCCCTTTAGGGATTGTGAATAGTTTAATATATTTGCTTTAAAAAGTAACTTCTGCACATGCTAGGCTGAATTTCAGTTAGGTATTCCCCCAGGCCACTTTTATTGAGCCTTTTCTGTCTATATGGATATCTATTTATCTCTACCTGTGCACATTCTCCCTGAGTATGAGGAGGCTTCTGCCTATACCTGTACATAGATAAGCATCATCAGAAGCAATGTGCAGACCCACTCATTGTGATGATGCTCAATGTTTAGGCATGCTCCACTGTTGTCACCATCAGGAAGCCTGTCCTGAGCAATGATATGCAAGAAATGGCTGAAAAGAGACTGGAGGAGATCAAAAGTGCTGAAATGCCAAAAAATGGATCAAAGAAAAGTAAAACAGTACAAAAAAAAAATATAGCAGTTGTTTATGATGCGCAATGCTTTAGCCACATACATTTAATTCAGTTATGGTATACGTTTGATTTAACTGAAAGCAAACTGCATACTTTAATACAGATTATTATAATTAAAATCCACTTCAGATTGTAAAGCACTGAATTTAGGCCTACTGCTACATAAGCATAATCAAACATTTTCAATGAATGATCATTGACTCCTTTGACAACAACAAGAACTAATGTCTTTCCATAACCTATTAAAGTATCATTCTGCAGATGACTCCCTAGTCTTATTTAAGTGAATGCAGAGAGGCTGCTAAGAGAAAAATCTTTCAACTATCCCACATTACCCACTAAATACCTAAAACAGTCAGATGTCAAACAAGCCTCTAAATAATGACAGATAAATGACTTCAGGCACCATGCATCCAGCCAAAGCTTAGCTTCATAGATGATCTCTTACCTTTTTATCTAACTCTCTAAGCTGCCACTTACACACTTAGGTTTTGCCAAGTAATGCAAACTGCATGTCCTCAGTGACAGATATTTTACAGACATGTTTCCACTAAAATTATCATACTACTTCAGTATAACAGGGGGCTGAAGTGATGTGTCCTTAAAGGGAGGATTTACATTACAGTAAATTGCACTTTACTGCAACAAACATTAAAACATTGGTCTATGTGCATTGTACTGCCAAGTAGGGATGAGTTTTGGGTTCGGGTCAAGATTAGGTTTAAGGTAGAAACCAGCTCATTCTCGGTTTGATGACACGGTGAACCACAGTGGTATTTTTCCGCTTTGGCAATCAACTACCAATAATGCACTTCTTGGCATTTACATTGTAGTCAAACAACTTAGAAGGGCTAATGGGGGGTCCTATGTATCTGGTCACCCACTTTATAGGGCAGGGTTTCAAGTTGCTTTTAGTGTGTGTCAGAGTAGGGAGGGCAAACAGTGTTTTCAGGGAGAAATCATTGTGCTATACAATGCTCTTAGCAGTCCCATACATTGCTGTACAGTACTCTACAGTGCCATGCACAGAGCTAGACTACATTTTGTGCGTGTCCACAACAAATTCAGCGGTTTAGCTGCTGGACCCCCCCGATTTAAAGTTTTCTTTTTTTTTTTTTCATTTTCTGGGGTGATGTATATTTTATTTAACCTCCTAGGCGGTAATCCCGAGCGTGACTCGGGGTTGGTTTTTCATATCAGGAGCGGTAACCCCCGAGTCACACTCGGGGTGGATAGGCAGAGAGCGCAGCGGTGTTCTCTTACCTTATCCTGGCGATCCAGCGATGATCTCTCATTGCTGAGATCGCCAGCAGAGAGTCCCGCCGCTCCTCCGTCCACCGTCGGTCTGATCACTTCCTAGTTCCGTTCCCTGCAGCAGCAATGCTGCATGGGAGCGGAACTAGGGAGGGAAATTCAAAAAAAAAAAAAAAAAAACGTTGCACAAAACACATAACACATTTTATATTATATATATATATATATATATATATATATATATATATGCATATATATATATATATATATATATATATATATGCATATATATATATATATATATATATATATATATATATATATATATGCATATATACATATATATGCATATATATAAATATATATATATATATAAAAAAATATATATAAAAATATATATATATATATATAAAATTATATTATTGATTCAATTATAATTCATGCGTTATATATTACACATATATATATATATATATATATGTGTGTGTATATATATATATATATATATATATATATATATATATATATATATATATATACATACACACACACACATATATATATATAATATATAATGCATGAATTATAATCTAATCAATAATATAATTTTATTATATATATTATATATTAAATAATAAAATTATATTATTGATTCGATTATAATTCATGCGTTTGTGTTTCAAATTTATCACTAGACTCTTGTTTTAGTCAGGTTTAAGTCAGTAATTACTAAGAATTGTAGGCCTATAATACATAACGCCAAATTTCCATGAAAACAATTGTACCGCTTTTGGTATGTAATTCCTGACATAATCATACCGCCAGGGAGGTTAATGTAAAAAAAAAATTGGTCTTTTTTTCACTTATGAATGATACCGGCAAAGCTGCCCTTTGCTTACAGCACATTACTACATACTTGTGCAGTACAGTTTTGTGCACCAAATTACTACATCTTTAGTACACCAAAGCATCACATCTGTATTTTCCTCATCATCATAGCAGACAATAAACCTAGTTATAATGTCAGACAGATCTAAAGGAGGAGGCAGAGGTTCTGTGCATAGACCTTGTAGGGGGCTAGAAGTTTCTAAATTTGTAGGATGAAGTTGGGTTAAGCCACAGCATCGAGAGGCAGGGCATGCCTCCCTTTACTTTTACAGTCTGGCCTTGCTAAACTGACAGTGAATGCAGTAAGAGAAAATTAAGTGGCTCACATAGCAGCCAGTTGTTTGCAACAGCTGCATTCTTTTCCTTTTCCTTCTCTACTGCTATTCCCTCTGTAGCCCCTTAAACATGCATAGTGAAGCCGGCTGAATTATTTGTACACCATTTGTAACTTGCAACTAGTTACAGTAGGATGTGCGAGAATTCATGTTCTATATTTTTAAGAAAGAGAGCATCAAATGTTTGCTATATACTCTTGCCCAGTTCCTGCCACCTCTGCTGGTCTGTCACCATTACCAGATTTGCAACCTTTCCTGACCTATTCAGGTTCATTGACCCTGGCTGTAAATGTGCCACACATGATTTCTGTAGCTGGGCCTCAGCTGCACAATTTCCAATGTTTGCTGCTGGATAAATTGTGCTCTGTGTTTCCTGGTTTGCAGCCAATTCTAGTGCTCTGGCACCCAAAAATATTTGTGTCTGGGGTGTGGCCTGGCCACGAGTGAAAATAGCTGCTTGATCCACTAGCTCCACTCTTTCACATTATAAAATAGCCTCTCCAGCTGCTCTACAGCCAGTTAAAGCCCTCCAGATCGGAGGATATACTTCAGGGCTCCCTCCGGACTACGACCCAAATGAACTCCCAGACCAAGGGATACCGCTGGCTTGATTTTTACACAAGGCCTGTGCATGCTGAAGACACACATGGCGCTGTCTGGGAATATGGAGACCCGGCAACGCAGTCCAGCCTGCCTGCCTCATCTACAGTCACCTCCACCCCCTTCTCCATAACAAACAGAACCCGTCAGGGATGCCCCTTATTGCCCTTAATCTTTGCACTTGTCATTGACCCTCAAGCCATACACTCACATCCCCATATTAAAGGACAGGTTTCTCGGTATCTATGCAGATGGTATCATTATTTGGCTCACAGATCTCCTCAAGTCACTACCCTCAACAGTTTTGGTCTTTTTTGTGTGTATAAATTGAACCACTCCAAATCTGCAATGTTAGTAGTCTCCATTCCTCCATTCCTTAAGACAGACATCTCTAAAATCTCCCCTTTTGCCTGGGCTCCCAACTCATCAATGACTTACTGGGGCATTCAGCTAACTTCCCCCACCACAATGCTTTTTCATACTAACTTCTCACTATTATGTCAGAAGATACAGAATATATCCAAATCACTTGCTATAGTTAAAGTATCTTGGGCGGGCCGCATAGCCCTGTTTAAGATGTTTCTTTTGTCACATATATTGTACTTCTTTAGGACTCTCCCACTACCCATTTTACAATCTGACCTAGCTAAGCTCCATAAACTCCTTAACCACTTCATATGAGCTAAACGGAAACCTTGCATCAAAGCTTTCCTACTCAGCATAACAAGGAACTGGGCGGAGCTTGGAGAACCCAACCTTAAGCTCTACTACAAGGCAACCATCCTAAACCAAGTGAAAAAATGGTGGTCCGGAGACCCCAACACTCCCTGACTTCAAGTAGAAATTTCAGCGCATACCCACCATCCTTCCTTACTATATCAGCTGTGTGGCTGGGATATCAGCCAGCTCGTTCTTTCCTCCCCACCATCAACGCAACTCTTTCAACATGGAAATCTGTAAAACAACTGTCCAGTGGTTTCCACTCTCAAGTATTGACTCACATCCCACTTTCAGCCCTTCACTTCCTATCTCCTGACTTACCCATACAACGATAGACTACAGCTGGCCTTCACAAAATTGGAGATCTTTTCCAAGATCAATAACTCCACTCTTTCTAGTATCTTTCTACCCAATATGGTGTCCCCAAAAAAGATTTATATTTGTACCTAGTGATGAGCAGTATTGGGGAACATGTAGCAATGAAAAAAAACGTTTTTAAAAAAGATCGTTTTTAAAGGAGCAGTGATTTACTGATTTTAATGAGGCTTAAACTGAAACTATAAAATTAAAAAATTCCTTCAAATATCGTGCCTGGGGGGTCCCCTTAATGTGCCTGTAAAGTAGTGCATCTCTACGATGTTTGTAGCCTGCTGCAGCAATGCTGCCATTTCTAAAGCAAAAAATGTCATATACAAATATACATACAAATTTCAAATCAAATGTACTTGTCATACAGGTGCAGAAAAATTGGGCCTTGGTTGTTGGTGGTGCCTGAACACCGTAACCCCTTGCAGTTACTTTTGCTGGGTGCAGGAACGGGCCCTGCTGCTAAAAAATCCATACAAATTTGAAATTGCATGTACTTGTCATACAGGTGCCAAAAATTGGGCCTTTGCTGTTGGTGATGCCTGAATACTGTAACCAACCCCTCACAGTTACTCTTGCTGGGAGCAGGAATGGGACCTGCTGGTAAGAATTCCATACAAATTTGAAATCGCATGTACAGTGGTGATCGAAAGTTTGGGCACCCCAGGTAAAAATTTGTATTAATGTGCATAAAGAAGCCAAGGAAAGATGGAAAAATCTCCAAAAGGCATCAAATAACTGATTAGACATTCTTATAATATGTCAACAAAAGTTATATTTTATTTCCATCATTTACACTTTCAAAATTACAGAAAACAAAAAAAATGTCGTCTGCAAAAGTTTGGGCACCCTGCAGAATTTATAGCATGCACTGCCCCCTTTGCAAGGCTGAGACCTGCCAGTGTCACGGATTGTTCTCAATCATCGTCTGGGAAGACCAGGTGATGTCAATCTCAAAGATTTTAAATGCCCAGACTCATCTGACCTTGCCCCAACAATCAGCACCATGGGATCTTCTAAACAGTTGTCTAGAAAACTCAAACAGAAAATAGTTGACGCTCACAAAGCTGGAGAAGGCTATAAGAAGATAGCAAAGCGTTTTCAGATGTCAATATCCTCTGTTCAGAATGTAATTAAGAAATGGCAGTCATCAGGAACAGTGGAAGTTAAAGCAAGATCTGGAAGACCAAGAAAATATCACAGAACAGATCGCAGGATTGTGAGAAAAACAATTCAAAACCGATCCCTCCAGAAAGATCTGGCAGACACTGGAGTTGTGGCACATTAATACAAATTTTTACCTGGGGTGCCCAAACTTTCGATCACCACTGTACTTGTCATACAAGTGCCAAAAATTGGGCCTTTGGTGTTGCTGGTGCCTAAACACTGTAACCAAGCCCTCGCAGTTACTCTTGCTGGGCACAGGAATGGGACCTGCTGGTAGAAATTCCATACAAATTTGAAATTGCATGTGCTATACGAGTGCCAAAAATCAGGCCTTTGCTGTTGGTGGTGCCTGAACACTGTAACCAACCCCTCACAGTTACTCTTGCTGGGAGCAGGAATGGGACCTGCTGGTAAGAATTCCATACAAATTTGAAATTGCATGTGCTATACAGGTGCCAAAAATTGGGCCTTTGCTGTAGGTGGTGCCTGAACACCGTAACCAAGCCCTCGCAGTTACTTTTGCTGGGCGCAGGAACAGGACCTGCTGGTAAGAATTCCATACAAATGTTAAATTGCATGTGCTATACAAGTGCCAAAAAATGTGCCTTTGCTGTTGGTGGTGCCTGAACCAGTGATGAAAAAGTAAATGAAAATAAAATTAGAATTAAGTCAATTGATGAAAACTATGACCAAAATCAATTCCAATTTTCATTTAGTCATCTAAAATCTCTAGTACATTTTAGTTGACTAAAATATAATAGGTTTAGTTAAATTGTAATGCATTTTTAAGCATTTCTCTAGAATTTCAAAATTCATTATATACTCCTGGATGAAAAATCTGCCCACTCTGCGCTTTGAAAGTTCTTATATGGGCAAGGGGTGGGGTCAGCCGGTTATGTCACTCGGTGGCACCGCCCCTTCTGATGTCACATGACATCATAAGGGTCGGTACTACCGGGTGATGTTGCCTATATGTCAAAGCCCCTTGCCTAGAACTGTCAAAGTGCAGAGCAGGCAGATAGCAGGAAGCCTCCCAGGAGGCGGAGCATTTTTTATTTTTTCTATTTTTCGGGTCTGGCGGGCATCGTAATTGTTGATAGATTTACATCGAGTGACACTATTTTTTTTTTTTTTTTTTAATTGGACTTATCAAAAACTGTTTCCTGTGGCTATTACTTTTTGACACTTTTTGGTGAATGAGTACCCGATACCCATTCACATGTGGGGTGCAGGACCTGGGGCTCCCTTATTAAAGGATGCTTCAGGATTCCGAAAAGCTCCCTGCCCACATACCCCGACAACAACAGCCTACAGTTATCCTAGACCAGGCCAAATGCCTTCAATGTTCAGTGGAAAAATGCCTCTTCCTACCCTCCGTGCCCCAAGAAGAATGTGGTGAGGAAACATACTGTGTAATTGGGAAATCACCTTTAAAATAAGGGGTACCTGGGGGTGGAATCTGGGGCCCCCTTTGGTAAAGAGGGCTTCCAAATCCTGATAAGCCCCCCGCCCACAGACCCCTGACAACCACAGCCCAGGGTTGTCGGGAAGAGGCCCTTGTCTCCATCAACATGGAAACAACGTGCTTTGGGGTGGGGGTGCAGTGCCACTCCCCTACCTATTTCAGACCAGGACACATGCCTTTCAACTTTGGGGGGCAAACCCCCCCTAACAACACCCCTTGTCCAAATGATCAGTGGATAAATGCCTCTGCCTACCCTCCGTGCCCCAAGAAGAATGTGGTGAGGAAACATACTGTGGATTTTGGAAATCACCCTAAAAATAAGGGGACACTGCACACTTCCCAGGGGAATTATTACAGGGGTGCCTTAGAGGTATTAAGAGTTAAACATAAATAAACACACACACCTTGTAAAGTCCTTTAACCCCTTAGTGACTAATGGTAAAACAAAAGTTAACATCTGATCAAAATTTTGCAACTTTGACATGCGTAAATCTGTACATATCATCACAAATGCTGTGTGTATCCAGGTGAATTATACCTAGTTTTTTTTTTTTTTTTTAGGACAAAATAGGCATTCTTTTGCTGGTAAATGGTAACAGATATCTCCTGATTTTTTTTATTATCAAAGAAAAACTGGGCAAAAATAGTAAAAAAACAAAAAAAAATTATCCTTCTCCTGAGGATCACAGCAATACAACATATATGTATGTTTGTTGTTGTTTGTACCCATAGTACAGCCCAGAAACAATAGTCTATATTTTCGTTTTTTTTTCCATTCTAACTAAAACCCATTGACGCTGATAATAATGTACAAAATGTTTTATTAAAAAAAAATCCTACCAAAAATATACTGATCCTGACCTTTGACCTTAACATTTGACCTTGACCTTTGACCCTAACCTTGGCACTGATCTAGATCTAACTTTGATCTATCTATGTTTTTTATTTCTTAAAAAACAAAAAGTATTATTCTTTTTTTTTTTTACACTTTTTATTTACAGCTTCATCTCCTGTAAAGAGAGGAAGATACAACATACACTATAATACCAAAATTATTGGGACACCTGCCTTTACACGCACATGAACCTTAATGGGATCCTAGTCCTAGTCCTAGTGGCCATGGAAGGCTGTCCACAAGGTTTAGGAGTGTGTCTATGGGAATGTTTGACCATTCTTCCAGAGGCGCATTTGTGAGTACATGCACTGATGTTGGACAAGAAGGCATGGAATTGTACAAAATGTCTTGGTATGCTGACGCCTTAAGAGTTCCCTTCTCTTGAACTAAAGGGCCAATTCCAACCCCTGAAAAACAACCCCACACCATAATCCCCCCTCCACCAAAGGATTTGGACTAGTGCACAAAGCAAGATCCATAAAGACATGGATGAGCGAATTTGGGGTGGAGGAACTTGACTGGCCTGCACAGAGAACTGACCTTAACTTGATAGAACACCTTTGAGACTGTGAGCCAGACCTTCTCATTCAACATCAGTGCCTGACCTTACAAATGTGCTTCTGGAAGAATGGTCAAACATTCCCATAAACACACTCCTAAACCTTGTGGACAGCCTTCCCAGAAGGGTTGAAGCTGTTATAGGTGCAAAGGGTGGGCCTACTCAATATTGAATTCTACGGGCAAAAACTGGGATGCCATTAAAGTTCAAGTGCGTGTAAAGGCAGGTGGTCTAATACTTTTGACAATATAGTGTATCTTCCTCTCCATTCAGAAGAAGAAGTAAACTCATGGGTGGGATCAGGGCTGGCTCAAGACATTGTCCTGCCTGGGTCCAAGATAGAAATGCTGCCCCCCCCAGAAAAAAAAATCAAGCCCATCAAAGGGGCGTGAGCAGGAGAGCAGAAGAAGGTGGGATGGGCATGGGGCATCTACTCCTCCAGTTTCAACCAATAGAAATGCAAGCCTTGCTCGAACATCCCGTAGGAAAGGGATCTTTGCTCTCTGTCTTCCGTGGGTACCCTGCCCGGGCAGCACACACATCTTAACCCTTCATGCTCTTCAGCCAGTGTTAGACTGTGTGTGAGCACCCTCGCGCCAGGCAACTATGAGTATGTGTGTTGAGGGCAGCAGGGAGGCTTTTTTACAGGGCAGGGGAGCAGCCCGGGGTCAGTTATCACACACAAAACTGCTGAAAGTTTGCTGCCCCTCTCAAAGTGCTGCCTGGGTCCAGTGGACCTAGCGGGACCCATGGTAGGGCCGGCCCTCTTTGGGATCACAGTGAATGATCACTGTGATAGCCAATTGATCTTTAGTACGAAACCCAGGCTCTTGCTGTGGCGTGCTCTTAGCACAAATCAACACAAAAAAAGGCCAGTCCAGGCCGCATATATGCGTACAATCGGCGGGAAGGGGTTAATTGAATAAAACAAAAACACATTAAAAATATTACTTTAAATGATCTGAAGTAAATCCATGTCAATTGTGGATCATTCTAACCTCTTCAGTAATAGCATTTCATCCCATTCAAATTAGCCTTAGCAAATCAAAGAGCACATTTGTACCTGTGAGATTAGTAATTTGAATTTATGGGCTGTTAACGTTTTAAGACAACAGAAGTTTGTAATTAGTGTTTACTCCATTGTTTAGCTACCTCACACCAACTTGGTAATTTATTTGCAAACATTGTGGCCAAAAAGAAGATTACCTTTGGACATCTACTTTCCAAAAGTTGTCATTTTGGGGGTGTTTGTACTGTCATGGCATTTTTCTTTTTTTTTTTTTTTAAATAATAATAATAATTAATGTTTTGTAACTGAAAATAATAGAAATGGGTTATTTTCAAAGTTTTAGCCTTTTTACACTTTTTATACTGTATACTAAAAATAGAAAGAAATGGGTTAGTAAACATCTCAAAAAAATGTCTATCTATTAAAAAAATGAAACAAAGTAAATTTAAGTATACAATTTCATGGCCAAGTCATTGTCAGTCAAACTATCATAGAAGTGAAACCTGAAAATGGCCTAGACGCAAAAGAGGTGTAACATGCTGGTAATTAGATGGCTACACATTTTTAATGTTGCCCTTCAAGCCATATAAAGCCATATAAAGTCTCTGTATAGTATTTTTTCTTGCATTAGTACATCACCCACTGGTAGAGATGTACCGAACTTAGCATGTTCGCGTTCGCCGCTGCGGGCGAACATATGCGATGTTCGGTCCGCCCCCTATAATACATCATTGAGGCAAACTTTGACCCTGAACTTCACAGTCAGCAGGCACATTTCCAGCCAATCAGCATACCTCCCTCCCACACCCTCCCACCTCCTATAAATAGGCAAGGGCAGCATCCATCTTAGATCATTCTGAAGCAGTGTGTTAGTGAGAGCAGGGAGAGTGTTGCTGCTGCTGCTGCTGTTAATAGCTAGGGACAGTTGTTAGTCAGTGTTCCTGGTTTTGCTAGTCAGTGTTCTTGGTCCACTACTGCTGTAAGGACAGCATCCTGACAGCACCCCAAAAAGCCCTTCTAAGGGCTGGTATTTGTGTAATTTTATATATATATATATATCTAGTGTCCCCAAAAGCCCTTTCAAGGGCTGGTAATTGAGTTTTTTCTTTATATATATATATATATATATATATATATATATATATATATATATATATATATATATCTAGTGTCCCCAAAAGCCCTTTTTAGGGCTGGTAATTGAGTATTTTTTATATATATATATATATATATATATATATATACAGTATCTATTGTACACTGCAGTTGCCTGCCCACTGTGTGTGAGAGGCCACAGACCCACCACAGACTGTACTGTGTGCACACCACACTCATTTCGGGTGGCACAGGCACAGTACCTTGCATTTTAAAAAATATATTTTATTTTATAGCAGTGAGTGCTGTGTCAGGTCCACAGAGTGCACTGTACCCACTGCAGTGCACTGCCCACCACTGATATATATATACGGTGGCACAGCATCTTGTTGCAAATTGAAAAAAAAAATATTTTTTATTATTGCAGTTGCCTGGGCTGTCAGTGACTGTCAGGTCCACAGAGTGTACTGTGCCCACTGTAGTGCCACTGCGTGCCCACCCACCACTGATATATATGCGGTGGCACAGCAGCTTGCAAAGTAAAAATATATATATTTTTTTTATAATTGCAGTTGCCTGGGTGCCAGTGACTGTCAGGTCCACAGAGTGTACTGTGCCCACTGCAGTGCCACTGCCCACCCACCACTGATATATATACGGTGGCAGGCATGACTTTTTTTGGATTAGTGTCTGGGGGGGGGTCTAAAAAGCGTACCTGTGAAGTTTCAGCTCTGTAGCATGTCCAGAACCAGAAAAAAAAGATCATATAGGTGTAAAAGGGGTTCCCACCATCCCTGCTCTACTGAAAAATTATCTTTTTTTCTGGTTCTGGACATGCTACAGAGCTGAAACTTCACAGGTACACTTTTTAGACCCCCTAGACACTAAATCACACAAAAAAGTTCTTAAAAATTGTCATTTTTGATAGAGAGCCAATTATTGGAAAAATGAAAAAAAAAAAAAAACTTCAAAAAAAAAATTCTTTGGATTTATTGTTTGGGGGGTCTAAAAAGTGTACCTGTGAAGTTTCAGCTCTGTAGCATGTCCAGAACCAGAAAAAAAATAGAATTAGGGTTAGGGTTAGGGCTAGGGTTAGGGTTAGGGTCAGGGCTAAGGTTAGGGTTATTTTTAGTGCTTAGGGTTAGAGGGTTAGAGTTATAGGGGTAGGGGTAGGGCTACTAACTCTAACCCTAAGTATCTCACCGTAACCCTAACCCTAGCCCCTAACACTAAACCTAACCCTAACCCTCTAACCATAACCCTAACCCTCTAACCTTAACCCTAACCCTCTAAGCCTAGCCATAAAAATAACCCTAACCCTAAACCTAACCCTAGCCCTAACCCTAACCCTAACCCTAACCCTAGCCCTAACCCTAGCCCTAAGCCTAACCCTAGCCCTAACCCTAATTCGTATTTTTTTCTGGTTCCGGACATGCTACAGAGCTGAAACTTCACAGGTACACTTTTTAGACCCCCCAGATGCTAAATCTAAAGACATTTTTTATTTTTATTTTTTTTTTAATTTTTCCAATAATTGGCTCTCTAAGAAAAAATTACAATTTCTAAGAACTTTTTTTGTGTGATTCAGTGTCTGGGGGTCTAAAAAGTGTACCTGTGAAGTTTCAGCTCTGTAGCATATCCAGAACCAGAAAAAAAATTAGAATTAGGGTTAGGGTTAGGGCTAGGGTTAGGGTTATTTTTAGTGCTTAGGGTTAGACGGTTAGGGTTAGAGGCGTAGGGGTAGGGTTACTAACTCTAACCCTAAGTATCTCACCGTAACACTAAACCTAACCCTAACCCTTAAAGCCCAGTTCCTGTCCCATTTTGGTTGGTTCTGGTCCGTTTGCGGTTGATTGCGGTGCGTTAAACGGGGAGTTTGGTCTGTCACTGTGAAGTGGGAGTAACCCTTACACTACCTGATCGATACAACATCATACCTGATCGTATACACACACTGGATGTTTTAAAGCACGTTATTCCAAACAATTTAGGAATGTTAGGTGATTTATGCCCTTTATGGAATAAAACCCGACTCTGCGTCAACTATGTAATTTTCCATGGGAGTTTTGCCATGGATCCCCTCCGGCATGCCACAGTCCAGGTGTTTGTCCCCTTGAAACAACTTTTCCATTACTATTGTGGCCAGAAAGAGTCCCTGTGGGTTTTAAAATTCGCCTGCCTATTAAAGTCTATGGCGGTTCGCAATGTTCGCCGGTTCGCGAACATTCGCCGATGTTCGCGTTCGCCGTTCGCGAACGGCGAATTTTATGTTCACGACATCACTACCCACTGGCAGTGCTCATAACCCCATGTATGTTTGCTTTTATCTTTTAAAACATTTTTTTAAATTAAAGAAACCTTTATTTTCTGCACTCAATACGAAATATTCTCTCTATTTGACACAGTTTTCTCTTTACTTTTTTAGTAACTAATAGAATAAATTCAACGAACTACACTTTTTTTTTTTTAACCTTCTGTGCCATATGTGTCAAACACAAGGCCCTCTGGCCAAATCTGGCCCTCTGGGCCATTTTGTGTGGCCCTCGCACCTCTCCTGCAGCTGCAGGAGAGCTCCAGCCCTATTCCAGACCCTGTTCTTTCTGCTTCCCAGCACGACCTCTAGCTTCTTCCCAGCAGCAGCACAAGGTAAGGGTGGTGCACTGTAATGTAAGGGAGGGTGGGGGACTCAACTTCTGATGGTTGGGAGGCTCTTGACGTCTTTTGTAAGGGTAGGAAATGCTCTGGACATCTAGTCTTACAGATACAACCGACCCTTTTAACCACTTCAATACAGGGCACTTTCACTCCTTCCTGCCCAGGCCAATTTTCAGCTTTTAGCACTGTTGCAATTTGAATGGCAATCGCGCGGTCATGCAACACTGTACCTAAACCAAATTAATGTAATTTTTTCCACACAAATAGAGCTTTCTTTTGGTGGTATTTGATCACTGCAAGGTTTTTTCTTTTTTGCTAAACAAATAAAAAAAGACCGAAAAGTTTGAAAAAAAAAAAGTTTTTTTGTTTATGTTACAACATTTTGTAAGTAAATATGTTTTTTCCTGCCCTGATGAGCACTGACAGGTACTGATGAAGAGGCACTGATGGGGTGGCTCTGATGGGGTGGCACTGATGATGAGGCACTAATATGCAGCACTGATGGGCACTGATAGGCGGCACTGATGGGCACTGATATGTGGCACTGACAGGTAGTACTTATATGAAGCATTGGTGGGCACTGATAGGTGGAAATGATGGGTACTGATAGGTGGCACTGATGGGCACTGATAGATGGCACTGATGGGCACTAATAGGTGGCACTAATGGGCACTGATAGGCAGCACTAATGGGCACTAATAGACAGCACTGATGGGCACTGATAGGCGGCACTGATGGGCATTGATAGGCGGCACTGGTGGGCGGCACTGATAGATGGGCACTGGTGGGCAGCACTGATAGATGGCAATGATAGGCAGCACATATGAGGAGGGCACTGGCAGGCTCCTTGATCACTGATTGGCATCCATGGTGGCATAGGTGGGCATCCCTGGTGGCCATGGGTGGGCATCCCTGGTGGCCAGAGGTCAGCAATCCCTGGTGGCTCTAGTGGCATCCCCCAAGGGTCTGCACTGGTAATCAATGCTCTGATTACCAGTACAGACCCCTCCTGTCAGGAGAGCCGCCGATCGGCTGTCCTCTACTCGCGCCTGTGAGGCGCAAGCGACAGGCGCGAGCTGAGGAAAGCTGATTAATGGGACTTCCTATTTCCTACGTCATTAAGCTCTTTACTGGGATCGGAGATGCGGTGTGTCCGAGTGACACACCGCACCAGCGATCGCCGCTCTGCGCACCCCCCATCATATGACGCCCTGTCAGAATAGTGCAACAACTTTGCTGACATCATTTTGCTATATGACGGGCAGCAAGTGGTTAAAGGCAATCATATTGCTGGCGCGGCCCTCGATTAAATTGAATTTGACACCCCTGCTCTATGCTGTACTGTCTGTGGGGCATAATTCTGTTAAATAACCTACATTGCTTCAACACAAAACTGGGCTACGCTATCATATCCAAGCTTTTAAGGTACTATACCTGCTTTCTATGTTAGACAAGGTTGTCTGAGAAAGTTTAATGTTACCCTTATCACAATATCGAGGGAAATCCTGAGATAGGAGCAGATAATTTTTTATGGCTTTGTTATCACAATAAACCCATTATGCATAACAACAATCCATTAGCCGACAACCAGAAAAAAATAGTGCTAACATAAAACAGACATAACCTTATACTATTCTGGGCTATGTATTTCTTTGTGACGTGTTTAGTGAGGCCAAGAGGTTATCTTCGGTAGTGCTAGAATTGTGTTTTGCTTGATGTTACAGTACAGTGGCTGGGACTCCGTGAAGATGAATATAATCAAAAGCCTTGTTTTGAAAGGACATTATGGAACAGATGCTTGGAAGAGCGTAAAAAAACAGACTAAGGAAATCCTTTGGAGACTGGCATTTTGTCTTGAGAATAAACAGATGTTTTATAAGGTCTAAACAATGTAGACAGAAGCATTGTTATAGATTTTAAGGTCAGCATGTTTTAACACATCTAATTATCTCTACTGATGATGAGAAAATAAAACAAGGAAAAAAAAAAGACTAAAAAAAAATGCAGTTTTGTATGCTCGCAGGCTAGTGAAATCCATGAGACTATCAACGTTCAAATCAATTGACTTTTTGAGGCAGTGCAGATTACTAATGTCAGGGTCATTATGATGGGATATGACCCATGAGCTAGGTTAACCCTAGCATTCCATTATGGTAAAACATAATTAAATTTGCTCCAACAATCACTTTTTTGAGTCTTGGTCAGTTAGTTAAATCAGACCTTGCTCTTTAAAACAACTAACCTTGGCAATGCCTGATGATGTGTCCAATCAATGTAAACATTTGGTAAATGTTCTACATTTTAATTTGTATAATAATGTTGGACAGGAGCTAAACAAGGAACATGATAGAGGTATGTTCTCTCTTAACTTGTCACTTTTGTTATGTAGTTTTCAATGAACCCCTTTATAAAAATCCTTTCCAAAGTCAAAGTTATTTAAAGTGGAAATCAAGGTATTTTTTTTTTTCCTCTGTGGCATTCCTTAACTCTTATCAATCAGTGGTGATTTTTTTAACCCACTATTTTCAGACACTTTATCTCATGCAACTGTAATACAAGTGCCATCATGGTCAATGCTAAATGAGCTAAAAAGCTTTTGATCATGACATGATCGCGCGACTTTCATGGGAGAAGTTAACATGTGAAAATCTGTGAAAAAAATAAAAATAAAAAATGTATGGCAATTTTCATGGTTAGTTCACTTGGTAGTAAGTATATTGTTATTATTCATAATGTTTTGATCTTGATTCTCTTGCGACATCTACATTTTAACCTTATATAATATTTAAATCATATGATAATATTTTTAGTAGTAGCAGTAGTATTAATATTAGCAATAATCAAAATAACATTAATAATGATCATTATCATCAACAATAAAACACAAAAAGATAATAATGTAGGAAGTAAGCCTTGTTCGCATGGGGTGTACTATAGTGTACCCTTGTGCAAGGCTGTATTTACCCATGCAGGGATGCACAGGGGTTCCATGCATCCTCATGCAGGCAGTCCCATTGATGTCAACTGTGACTCAGTGGCTACACGAACACAGTTGCTGATCGCAAATTGACATCCTTGTGGGTGCGGTTGTTTGCAAGCTCCCCAACTCACACAGTGCATTCACAGCCCCACATTGGAGTAATGCCTCATACACACGCAACGATTGCTGGCCGACCGATCGGCCGTCTTTTGTCCAGTGTTCTTGTGTTGGTTGAAATGTGCTCTAGACTGCACACTAATTTTCTCGGCCAACAAAAACCAACTTCAGAAGTGATGTCATGTGCTGGTTAACTTTCCGTGTGTTTTTTCTTCTCTGAGCATGCCCAGTCTTGCTCATCTGATTTTTGTCTGCCGAAATCTGTACTGACTGACGGAAAATCGGCCGTTGTGTTGACAGCCAACAAAAATTTTATAGCATGCACACCAGATTTTGTTTGGCCGAAAAGTCGGAGTCGGTTGTCGGAAGCATCATACTAACAAGCCAAAAATCGGCCGATCGGATGTTGGCCGAAAATTCACGGCCAACAATTGTTGCGTGTGTACGAGGCTTAAGTTGCAGTACACCCTGTATGAACGAGGCTTTAAGCTGACTATACACTGTGCATATTTCAGCCAGGTCATGATCAACCAGACAGACTTCACTTAATGGATGGCCTTCTCAGCTCCTTCCCACCAGACATCCTTTGGGTGAAAAATCAAAGGAACCAGACAGTTTTTCGGTCAAACATCCAATCATATGCAGCCACTGTCTGACTATTCTGACAGTCACAGGAGGCTTTCAGAATATAATAGCCCGTCACATGGGGATTTTTCAATCAGTGCTGTTAGCATGGATGGAGGAATCTGCAGACTGAATAAAAGATATCTAACAGTTTATGGCTAGCTTTAGTTTTTATGTTAATATTATGGATAGGGTGGTTTCTATTTAAAATAAGTTAAATATCTAGCTTTGAAGCATTAGGTCTCTTATTCCATTGGATCAAGACACAATGGTAGGAACATACACTTTTAGTGCCTTCTATTTCCCATAAAATTTAATTTACATAGTTCATCCCTATGTTAAGCATTTCCTTTCAGTGTACCATAATTAGGTGTAGCACTGTCCCTGTAGGGCTTGCTGTATGATGACTTGTTGGACCTGATTACCAGCACACAGTCATTTAGGGAACACTTTTCACACATCCCTACTTACTCCCGATGGTTTGTCACACAATAAACAGTCCAGGGGTATAGGTTTTTACTGTTTATTTTGGAACTTGGATGGGAGAAGGGAATAGTGGGATACTCCAACTGTAGCTATTCACAATGGATAAGGAGCACTCTCACTTGGCCTCACCAGGTTGCGTGTTAAAGCAGGTGCACTGCTTAATCCATACTGCCACATGTATGGAAAGGGTTAAGTCTTCTTGCTCTTTTCTCTCCAGCAATAGACTTGGTGATCTACATTCTCTTCGGGACACTCACTAGCATTCCCTTTACTGACACCCATCCACTGCCTCGTCTAGCTGCAGGGGTGGCCCCCCTCAGGTCAGGCCCCTTGACACAGATCTGTACTCACTGTACTGCACAATCAGATTCTTCAGTGTCTCCCCTTTCAGTCAGCTTCAACAGACCTCTGGGTTCAGTTCATCACTAGCATTCTCCAGGCCCTCGGGTCAACTACCTGAGGCCACATGGCACCTCTACGGAGGAGGAGGAGGAGGCAGCCGCCCCCTCCCTCCGGGACTCTGCAATCCAGCCGAAAGACCCTGAGCACATGGGCTCCTGGCTTTTATACAGTATCCCAGCATGCACAGAGGCACTTTTCCTCATTCAAATCACCAGGGCTGTATCAAATGCATGTGCACTCATTGATCAGATTTCCTCCCACTGTCCAATATGCCTCCTTATTGGACTAGTGTGAAACAATCTGCAGACAGAGTGAGTTTCACCTGAGCTCAATGAGCAGACCTCACTAACAGATCCTGCTCTCTGGTAGGCAGAGAACAATATAGATTTACCTGAAGACCTTCTGGTAAGCAGACAGGACTCAAAACTATACTTTCTCTCTAGCACCTACTGTACCTAGGAGGCTGCTACATAGGTCACATGTTAGGAAATCAGCCATCTCTTCCTACACTATAAAGTTTGAAAAAGAAAATGGAATACCAGCATTATATGATCGAATCTTAGAAGATGATCTTATGATATTTTCTCAACTTATTTTTACAGGAAGATTTTATTGCAAGCCCTTGGAGTTTCTATATTTAAAATATAACTCTGAGAAAATAAATATAAAACATATTTATCAAAGTTCTGTAATATATGCACCTTTCTACTTGTTTTATTGCTTAAAAAATAAAGCAAGTAGTGAAAAGTATCCATTGATCCTAACAGAAACCCAGTGATCCTTTAAAACTTCCTGTTTAAGTTGACACTTGACTTAACTTGACACAGTTGGCACCTTGAGGGTCGGAGGAAGGTGGGAGGTACTGCAACTGCAGGGAGGTGTTAGAGAAGCAGTATAATGAAAGGTGAGGTGGGTATCAGAAATAGTGATGGGCTGAACACCCCCCTGTTTGGTTGGCACCAGAACGTCTCGAACAGGGAAAAAGTTCTAGTGAACATGCAAACTCTATTAAAGTCTATGGGACACGAACATGAAAAACCAAAAGTCCTCATTTTAAAGGCTTATATGCAAGTGATTGCCATAAAAGTATATGGGGACCTGGGTACTGCCCCGGGGGACATGTATCAATGCAAACATTTATTTTTTTTTAAACAACATTTTTTACAAAAGCAGTGATTTTTATGATGCTTAAAGTGAAGCAATAAAAATGAAAAATTCCTTTAAATATCGTGCCTGGGGGGGGTCCCCTTAATGTGCCTGTAAAGTGGTGCATCTGTACGATGTATGGAGCCTGCTGCAGCAATACTGACATTTCTATAGGAAAAAATGTAATATAAACTTGCTCGCGGCCGTAATGCATTGCTGGCTCCCGGCAATACAGATTTTTAAAAAAATTAAAAAAAAAAGTGGAGAGCCCCCCTCCCCAGCCTATAACAGGCCATTTGGGTTCAAAATGGATCTTAAGGGGAACCCCACACCGAAATAAAAAAAAAAAAAAAAAACCGCATGGGGTCCCCACCAAAATCCATACCAGACCCTTTTCGAAGCATGCAGCCTGCAAGGTCAGGAAAGGGGGGGGGGGGTGAGCGAGCTGTCCCCCCCCCCCTTCTGAACCATACCAGGCCACATGCCCTCAACATGGGTGGGCTGTGTGAATGGTGGGTGTTTTTCGGCAGGGGGCGATCTGCCCCATCACGTGACGTCAGAAGGGGGCGGTGCCACCGGGTGACATAATCGGATGGCCCCGCCCCTTGCCTGTAAAAGAACTGTCAAAACTGAGGATCGGGCAGACGGATGCAAAGCGTTTTTGAATTTCCTATTTTTCGGGTCCGGCGGGCGTCGTGATTGACGATGGATTTACATTGGTGGAAAGTATTTTTTTCTTTTTAATAAAGGACTTGTCAAAAACTGTGTTCTGTGGTTTTTACTTTTTTACACTTTTTTGGTGAATGGGTAGGGGTATGATGTACCCTATACCTATTCACATAGGGGGGCCTGGATCTGGGGGCCCCCTTGTTAAAGGGGGCCTCCAGATTCCAATTAGCCCCCCACCCCCAGACCCCCACAACCACAGCCAAGGGTTGTCGGGAAGAGGCCAGGGACACGGTGCTTAGGAGGGCACCCCAAAGCACCCTCCCCATGTTGAAGGCAAGCAGCCTGGTATAGTTCAGGAGGGGGGGAGCAGCTCGCTCATCCCTCCCTTTCCTGGCATGCTAGGCTGCATGCTCGGATAAGGGTCTGGTATGGATTTCGGGGGTAATCCCATGCTGTTTATTTTTTTATTTTGGCGTAGAGTTATCCTTAAAATCTATACCAGACCCAAAGGGCCTGGTATAGGTTTTGGGGGGACCCCACGCCATTTTTTTTCTGTCATAGTGTTACCCTTAACCACCTAAATACAGGGCACTTTTACCTCCTTCCTGCCCAGACCATTTTTCATCTTTCAGTGCTCATTGGCATCTTTGGGACATATCGGTCAGCTTGACATGGCACTGCTCCCTGTCTTTAACATCGGAGTCTATGGGAAATGATGAAGTAGGCGGAATGCATTGTGACCAAAGGGTTACTGGGAGTTTTTATGACTGGTGGGGTAAGGTGGGAGTTAGTGCGCTGTTGTGTTCTTGATTTTTGTGTGCCACTCTAGTAATTGCAGATTTTTAGAGTGTAGGGGGCCCTGGGCTAATTTTGCCTCAATGCTGGTCTTGGGAATGCATGAGCATAAGGGTAAGACAGATGAGCAGTCATGTTGTGGGGGTTGGAGAAAGGAGAAAGAAGCAGACACTTGGGACAGGTAAAGATAAGAGTGGGAGGTTAGTTGAGATCTGATATGTTGTGTCGGCCAAGTGTAGGAAAAGCGAGCAGGCATTTGTGGGATGTGTGTGCAATAGAGGGGGATGAGTAATTTGCAAATACAGCAGAAGAGAAGGAAGTATGAGCACATCGGAGACTGAATCCACCAGGGGCAACATAGTTGGGACATTTTTAATATTATTGAGGGTACTGGCCAGAAAATGGAGCAAATGAAATTGTTAGTCTTTGAACAGAATATATTTGCGAACGTCAAGCATCCTGGTTCAGTGGACTTTGTAAAATTGTACCTTCTGATATTCGAGAGGGCCTCTTATACATGTGTATTTTAAAGAAAGAGACCTTTCATTTAGGAATTGTAATAAATACACACACAATAAAGGTATAGACATTGAGTTATAATTTCAAAGTAAATAGAGTAAATGTGAAAAATGTAGTCTTTTACAGTTTATTTCTTCTTTTTTTTTTACATATTTTACATTAGAAATAAACTGTAAAAGACTACATTTTTCACATTTACTCTATGTACTTTGAAATTATAACTCAATGTCTTTACCTTTATCTGCAGTTGTCATAACCATGTAAAATAATGCATGATGTCTATCATACCTTGATGCTACAGTATGCAGTTTTACAATGAAGAAAATGCTAAATTAGTGGCTCATTAGGAAGGTGGAATAATCCGTCAGGTTTGCGAAATGAAGACCATCTGCACGAGAAGCTAATTTAACACACATGGATATAGAAAAGGGCAGCTACATGTGGAGCTTATTTTTTTAGAGGGTCAGTGCATGTGGACATGATAAATTGTACGAATACATACAAATGTTGTGAGTGTTTATTTTTGTTCAACCACAAGACAACTGCTTTTTGTTGGTGATGTTTACTGCTGCAGTCATTAAGATGAGCACAATATTAATACTGTATATTGGTAGAAATGATGAACTGAGATATAATACACAAAGACATCTATTGTAAACTTTGTATCTTAGAAAGACAGCAGCTCTTTTTATGAAAGCAGGTTTGCATTCCATGGTCATACTTCAAACTTTAAGGCTCGGTTTCCACTAGTGCGACTTGCGGTGCGACTTGACACATGTCAAGTCGCATGACAAGTCAAAACCCATTGTTTTCAATATGGACCGTTTCCACTGCTGCGACTCAAGACGCAGCGTCTTCAAAATTGCTTCTTGCACTACTTTGGGCCGACTTTAGTGCGATATGTCCCTCATAGAAGGTAATGTAAGTCGCAACGAAGTCGCAGTACACGGTTTTGAACGCGACTTCGTCTCGACTTCGTTGCGATTTGCACGGAAGTTTACAGTAAATTTTTTTTATTGTTATGTTCCGCCCCAAATCACATGATCTCTGCACCTCCCAAGAACATCACTTCCCATAGTTAGCAGAGGAGAGGAGAGTGTTATATACAGCAAGCATGCCAAGATCCAGGAAGAATAAAAGAACTTCTCATGATAATGAGGAGATTATACGTCTGGTCAGAGCTCGCCCCTCAATATACGACACCCGAGACCCCTTATATAAGGACCATGTGAGGAAGGAGAGAGCATGGCTGGAGATTGCAAGGATCTATTTTGAAAATTGGGACTGTCTTACAAGTACAGAACGGACTGAAAAATGTAAGTGTTTCATATATGCAATTTATCACATTGCTGCTTGCCCCCATATGTACAGTACAGTACCGTTATTTTCTTTTTTTCAGTGCACTCCTTACAAACCAGATGGCGAAGCATAAAGGACTGCTATAACCGCTATCTCAGAAAATTACGAGAAGCAAGGAGTGGTTCTGGGTCCTCCAGGATTGTCCCCTATGCGCATGCCCAGGAGCTGGAATTTTTAAGGCCGGTGTTGGAGATGCGAGAGTAAGTTGTCAGCATTTTTTTAGATACTGTAGTTGACATATAAAATATATTAATATTCCTAAAATTTGAAATGTATTCATTATATTTCAGAACCCAAGCAAGCTGGCAAGACTCTTCACTTGGTTCTGAACAGCAGGAGGGGTCACAGGAGGCGGCAGCGGAGGAGGAGGAGGAGGAGGGATGCCAAGACCCTGGTGACCCTGACCCTGATGGTGAGGAATCAGAGGGAGTAATATCAAGACCATTGTCCATTATTGATTCTCCTGCTGCGGTGGAGGCTGAACCAGGGCCTAGTACAGAACAAAGGCCTTCACGAAGATCTTCCTCAAGGTCTTCATCAAGGGCGAATCCTAGGGGTGGTAAACCCATGGAGGAGGTTCTGAAGGTGGTGAAGGAAATGAACGCACACATGAAGGAAAGCATGTGTGATGACACTGCTTTCATGACCGTGTTGTTGGGTATGTGCAAGCAGGTCCCCCCTGAGAAAAAGTATGCACTAAGGATGGCTCTCATGTCAACCGCCCAATCTTTTGTGGTTGGGGAGGCAAGCTCTACAGCATGTATGGAAACCCCCCCCCCCACCACACATATCCCCCCAATTACCAGTACCCACCACCACCACCACCAAGTTCACAGTATGGGCACCAAGTTAATCGCCCATACTACGATGAGTATGGCAACATGCCGAATATCTCCAGGCCCCGCATGTTGCACCCAATACCGCCCCCTATTGCCTCCACCCTTGGCACACCAAGACCTTACCAACCTGCTCCCATGCAGGTTACGCCTTTCCCGGAAAGGCAATACCGTCAGGGATCTGCAAGTGATTACCCAAGCCCATCTGGCCCATCAAATATTTCTCATTCTGGGTCCACTGAATCTCCAATTATATACCAGGAATTGTAATTTTTTTTATTTTTGGTGTTGTTAACATTTTACCTGTTAATTTATTTTTTCATTGTTTTGGTGCTGGTATCTCCAAAACATTGGTGATGTTGTTATAAAAAGTTTATTTTTTTCTAAATTTTGAAAAAAAAAAAAAATAAAAAAAATTACCTTGTTACTCTACTCTGTGGTTTTTGTTTGGATTATTTTTGCTTCTATAGTACTGTCAATAATGTGTGTATGCTATATAATTATATCTACAGTAGAAAACAGCAAAACAGAAGGTTAAGCAATGTATTTTTATTATAGCTAGAACTGGAACAATATGCAGACTTTGGTTATAATTGCACAGAAATATAAGGAAAACATAACAGAATTTTATTCAAAATTGGACTGTGTTGGAACGTGTGATACATTATGAAATAGCGTCCAGCTGCCAGGGGACAGAACCAGCAGCAGACATGAAAAAGGATGTGAATCCCTCACGCACAGTAGCACCATTGCTTGTGCCCCTACTGGCACTCAAACTTGCACCCTCCATGTCATTCATGCCACAATCTTCATGATTGTACCCATCACGAAGTGCAACATAGTTGTGAAGAACACATGCTGCTTTGACTGCACATATTGCATTATCCATTTTTAAATTGATAGATGTGTGCAGGAACCTCCACTTGTTAGCTAAAATTCCAAAGGCGCATTCAACAACTCGTCTTGCCCTGGTTAAGCGGTAGTTGAAAACTCTTTTTTCCACAGTCAGAGACCGATTTGAATAGGGCCTTAAGAGATGATGACTGAGAGCGAAAGCCTCATCTCCAACAAAAACAAATGGCTGTGGTGGTCTGTTTGTCCCTGGTAGTGGACAGTCCGGTGGCAGCTGAAGTCCATCTTCCCTCAACATTCTTCCGAATGTGGATCTCGCAAATATGCTCGAGTCTGAGCTGCTTCCATACGAACCTATGTCTACATAGCTAAAACAGTATTTGGCATCAGCCACTGCTAGTAAGACAAAAGAAAAGTATTTTTTGTAGTTGAAGAATTTACTTCCACTGCCAATGGGCTTCAATATTCTAATGTGTTTTCCGTCAATTGCACCAACACAATTTGGAAAATTGCAGTGGTCCCAGAAATATTCTGCTATCTTGCACCAGTCTTCTGTAGTGGGTTTCTTCAGGACCAAATCCTTAAGAACATTCCAGATGGCTCTGCAGGTATCATGGATAATATAGCTGGCAGTAGTTTTGCCAACCAAGAACTCATAATGTAAACTTGTAAAGGTATGTCCAGTTGCCAGGTACCTAAAAATAAAAAAATAATGTTAGAATGATGCATAAACTGGCTTGGACGAAGGTACCTGAGGAAATGAAGGAAGAAGATAGGCAGGAGAAAGACACTGTTGAAAAAAACATGGCAAACATAATCACAACCACTACTACATATATGTTACATGATAATTACATGATAATGTGTCTCTCCAAATGCCTCAGGAGGTAAGTAGGTTGGAAAATTTACCTCAATGTGATAATCAGTCTTTCTATGGGCGGAATACTCCTTCTGAATCTAGTGTTTTGTCTCTCTAGATGTGTGGAGAGCAGAGCCAACAATTCATCAAAACTGTAAAAAAAAAACATATATGGCATTTATCAACATTATCCATGTAAAAAATAACATACATAGAGACATATTTGTTAAAGAGTTGACATGAACATATGTTCTGACCTTTTAATTGACATCCGTGTGTAATTAAAGAATTTGTCTTCATGAGCACGGAGGTCATGATAAAGGATCCTGAACTGGCCTCTCTCTTCCCTTTGGGAGATGACAGGATGGATCCAGAAGCGATGCCTTCTCCTTCTCCTGTCCTCTTCTTCCTCATCAATAACAGCTGCTACAGCAGCCATAATTACTGCTGCTCCAACATACTGCATAGCCAACATGTTTCCTGCAACATACACTACTATTCCAAAACAGGAAATTACATCACTTGCAGGAAAAGGAATTACATCACTAGCAGGAAAAGGAATCTTTTATGTGCAAGTCGCATACATCAAAGTCGCAACAAGTCGTAGCCGCAACAAGTCGCGCGTTTATCAAAGTACAAAGTCGCTATTGAAGACGCGCGACTTTGAAGTCGCACTAGTGGAAACCCAGCCTAAGCCCTCATTCTCATTGAATGCGGCTTAGAAATAGTGTAAATTCATCCGAAATCACACGATTTCAAAGCTGCATGTCAGCGTGACGTTAGGTGCGACTTTGAAGACATCTGTGTGGCTTTACACACAGATGTCTATGCAAGTTGCACCCCAAATCGCCAAAAGTAGTGCACTACTTTTTCAAATCAATGTGGTACCGCAAAGTCGGCGTCGCATTAATTGGAACATGGCCATTGCCGACAATAGGGTGAGACTTGTCATGCAATTTGACCTTTGGCCTGGTTCACACCTATGAGTTTTTTGTGCTTTTTCCTTTTTGCAGAAATGCACTCCAGTTCATTTAACATTCCCCATAAGGCACATGCACATCTATACTTTTTTCAGCCTCTGTGTTTTTGGAAAGACCAGGGACTTTTTTAAATGCAAAACTGTTTTTTAGTCCAATATACTTCAATGGAGAAGCTGCAAAAAAGCATGTAGTGCTTTTTGCTGCAATTTTGCCACAATTTTCGTTTTGCATTTTTTAATCTGCCCAACAACAATTTGGCAAAAAAAATGTTCTAACAGTCAAAAACCTGCTGTAACGGTAAAAAAAACCTTACGCAGTTTAAGGTTAAACTGCTTCTCGTCCAACTTCATTAAATGGTCACGTCTTCTTGAGTGACCTGAGATTGAATAGTTTCCTCCCCATGCTGGAGTTACCGTTATTGTATATCTCTACTATATCTCCTCCTAAGCATCTCTTCTCCAGGGAGAATAGGTTTAATGTTTGTAAACGTTTCTCATAACTGAGATCCTCAAGCCCTTTTTTGCTCTTCTCTGGACTTTCTCCAGTTCCAGCAAATCCCTTCTGAGGACAAGAGACTAGAACTGAACAGCATACTCAAGGTGTGGCTGAACCAGAATTTTGTACAGTGGTAGAATTATAATGTTATCTCTTGAGTAAATCCTCTTTTTAATGTATACTAACATTCTTCTGGCCTTGCTTGCTGCAGCTTGGCAGTACATGCTATTAAAAAACAAGGAAAAACCTGCGCTAAATATAAATGTGCAAAATGACAATATAAAAGCTGCTAAACACTGAACCTATAGAAATCCAAAAAACAACATATAAACACAATAGTGTAGCGCTAATAACAAATCGTGAAGAGTAAAAACTGTGAAAAATAGGACATCAAACTATGTCAAAAAACATGCGTGCAAATTCAATAAAAATATAATAAAAATATGATATGATAGTCCAAACATATAAGTCCCAGAATGGATGATAAATTGACAGTTGTAATCCAAAGATGGAGTTCCCAACAGATGGTGAGGCAGGAGGGAAAGCACACCTGTGAGAGATGGCAAAAATGGCAGCTTACCAAAAACCGTGGGCCCCCAAATTAATGGACAGGCCAAGGAGAGCCTTATAGTGAACAAATGATCGATCTTGCCTCCGGATGCACAAGGGTTAAACCACAAACTTACAGGCAACTCCAACTGTTATAGAAGCCATACAATAGGAAGGAAAGTAGGGAAAACACATAGCGTAATCCAGTATATTATAAAAACCATTTATTAGTATTGCACTTACAGCAAAGTAGTAAAATCAAGCAGAAAGGTGAAACCGCGGAGTTCCGCAATGTTCCAATGTAGCCGGCGTTCCCAGAGGTGTGGTCAGCATGGTGCCCGGTACCGTCCTACCGGTTTCGTCATATGTGGTATAACGGTTGGAGTTGCCTGTGAGTTCATAGTTTAACCCTTGTGCATCCGGAGGCAAGATCGATCATTTGTCCACTATAAGGCTCTCCTTGGCCTGTCCATTAATTTAGGGGCCCATGGTTTTTGGTAAGCTGCCATTGTTGCCATCTCTCACGGGTGTGCTTTCCCTCCTGCCTCACCATCTCTTGGGAACTCCATCTTTGGATTACAACAGTCAATTTATCGTCCATTCTGGGACTTATGTTTGGACCATCATATCATATTTTTATTGAATTTGCACGCATGTTTTTTGACATAGTTTGATGTCCTATTTTTCACAGTACATGCTATTGTTGAGCCTGTGATCTACTAGGACCCCAAATCTTTTTCCATCCTTGGTTCTCACAGAGATTCTCCGCCTGGTGTGTATCTTGCATTCTTATTTTAGCCCACTAGTGTGTAACTTGCATTTATATTTTTAGCCTCACGATAGGCATCTCATTGAACTTAATTTGCCATGCCTTTGCCCACCCCTCTATTTAATCGAGGTCTTCCTGTAGAGTTTCTATATCCTGTTGTGAAATATTGTCTTGCTTAGATTTGTGTCATCAGTAGACATGTGCAATTTGTTTTGATCCCAATACAAATTCGGAGGAATTTTTTGTTATTCGGAGATCCGAATGTATCCGAATTAAATAGTAATGTATTTTGTTGAAATCTGTTAAAATTTGTTTTGTTTATTAATTTTCTAATGAATTCCAACTTTTCAGAACAATTAGAATTTGGATTGGTCGGAAAACATGAAGAATAGCTGGTTGTTAAGCAGCCACCAGCCCCCACTCCCCTGTCCGCTGCTTAACAACCAGCTATTCTTCTTACAGAATTGGAATTTTTCCACCGATCCAAATTCTAATCATTCTAAAAAGTTAGAATTCATTGGAAAATGTATAAATAAAATTAATTATAACAAAAACTAAACTAAATTTAAGAAAAACTAAACAAAAACAAATTCCAAAACTAAACAAAACGAATTCCAAAACTAAATGAAATTAGTAACACAAAGAATCTATCCGAAACGAAACAAACGTTTCAGTTTTGCACATGTCTAGTCATCAGAAAATACTGAGACCGAACTGTATATATATATATATATATATATATATATATATATATATATACACATACATACACATATATATATATATATATATATATATATATATACACACACACACACACACATATATATATATATATATATATATATATATATATATATATATATATATACCCCTATACAGAAGTTCAGATGTCATGCCTGCCTCCAAAGACGCACAAAAAACGCCCAATAAAGGCCTGCAACAAAAACGCCCAGGTGTGAAAGGAGCGGAGCCCCATCCCTGCGCTACTGAAATTCTAAGAAAAATTATCTTTTTTTTCTGGCGGTCACCCTGACATGGAAGAGTTCAGTCACCCTGGCATAGCAGAGTCAGTTCGCCCTAAACTACGGTCACCCTGACACTTAACACTTTCCGTACAGAAACTAGATTATTGAATCTAACTATAGTGGTATATAGTACCCTAACTACACTGCATATCCCTTTCCTCACACTAATAATTGCAAAATGACACTGGAGCAGCAGGAGTAACAGAAATGCTTCCACTCTATTGCACAGCCTCTCTATTACAGTGCTAGAGATTTGGCGGGGCTATGTTATATACTGGGGGGTGTATGGGGGGTGTATTCACTCCTGATTGGCCTCTGGACCCCCTAGTCACTCCAATCTGCTTTTACTGATGTTTCTGGGCCAATCACGGGCTTTTAAAGCCCAGTTTTTGTCCCATTGAATTTTGGGCGGTTCTGGTGGCCGATTTCCGAACTTTTACCACAAAAAGTTCAGAATTCAGCCGAATTTCGAACAGCCAATGTTCGGGTCGAACCGATGGTCGACCCAAACCATTCGATCATCCCTAGTGTTCATCAGGGAAAGATCGCCTGTAGTCTCTTTTCAGTGTAGGGACAGGTATGCTGTATTCATCAGGGACAGAGATTGCCAGTGAGACAAATCGCTCTGTTAAGGTCCACAAAAGTCATTTTAAGCTCTGCTATTTGGTATAGGTGTGCAGTGCACTATATAGGGGTGTAATCCACGTATAATATACTTTGTAATATAGAAAGCATATTATAGGGATTTGTATTGTGCACTGTGCAGCATTGTGACTGGTGTGTTGAGCGTTGCTGCAGCAATACTATAAACAGTGACAAAAGCACTTTTAATGTATTATAACTGGTGTGATAGACCAGTGGCCCCCCAATATCACATATTAAAGTGGGGTGTTATTTAACAGTATACTTTTCTAAGAGTGTATTGTAGTCCTGCAAAAATGTAGCCTCTTTTGCTGCGTTAATCATGCTACACACAATGACAACAGTTACTGGCCAATTATTTTTAGAACTGGTGTGATAAAACTGTGGCCCCCCCAATACCACATATTGAAGTGGGGTGCTATTTGAGTATATTTTTATAAGTGATTTGTGTCCTGCAACAATATTGCCTCTTTTGCTGTGTTAACTCTCATACACACAGTGCCTAACTCACTGGCCATTTTTTTGCACAACTGGTGTGATAGATCAGTGGCCCCCCAATACCACATATTGAAGTGGGGTGTCATCTGAGTATACTTTTATAAGTGTATTTGTGTCCTGCAACAATATTGCCTCCTTTGCTGTGTTAACTCTGATACATACAGTGCCAAACTCACTGGCCATTTTTTTGCACAACTGGTGTGATAGATCAGTGGCCCCCCCAATACCACAGATTGAAGTGGGGTGTCATCTGAGTATACTTTCATAAGCGTATTTGTGTCCTGCCACAATATTGCCTCTTTTGCTGTGTTAAATTTGATACACACAGTGCCAAACTCACTGGCCAATTTTGTGTACAACTGGTGTGATAGATCAGTGGCCCCCCAATACCACGTATTGAAGTGGGGTGTCATCTGAGTATACATTTATAAGTGTATTTGTGTCCTGCAACAATATTGCCTCTTTTGCTGTGTTAACTCTGCTACACACAGTAACAACAGTTACTGGCCAATTATTTGTAGAACTGGTGTGATAAACCTATGGCCCCCCAATACCACAGATTGAAGCTGGGGGGTTATCTGAGTATACTTTTATAAGTGTATTTGTGTCCTGCAACAATGTTGCCTCTTTTGCTGTGTTAACTCTGATACACACAGTGCCAAACTCACCGGCCAATTTTTTGAAAAACTGGTGGTCCCCCAATAATACATATTTAAGTGGGGTGTTATATAACAGTGTACTTTTCTAAGAGTGTGTTTTAGTCCTGCAAAAATTTGGCCTCTTTTGCTGATTGAAGATTGAAGCGGGTGTTATATACCTTTTTCCAGATATACTGCGATTCTCTAGAGACTTTTGTCACAGGGTAATTTAAAAAATGACAGGCAGAGGAAGAGGCAGGTCCCTCCGCAGGGGTGGTAGGGCAGGAGCAGTAGGCAGGAGCCAAAGTGTGAAGTTTCAGAAAGTGCGTTTGATTACGTTTATGGACGCACCAGACTTGGTTGAGTGGCTCACTCAGCCTTCCTCTTCTGCACCCTCCTCATACTCTCTATCTGCACCCTCTTCACTCTCTGCTGTGTGCCTCCCCAAAGACACCACCACAAACACCACCACCACCTACCCTCCGCTTGAGTCACTGGAATTATTTTCCGATCCATCACAGACATTTGCGATGTGCAGCCATTCTTGGCATCGGATCAGGAAGAGGAGGTAGCAACAGCCGCCCCTCAGCAGTCTGGCGACAGTACCTAGATCAGCCCAAGGAGGTTGGTCCCCGCTGTTGCTGCCTACTCTGAGATCTCAAATGTTAGTGGTGGGGAAGGTGACATGGATGATGACGTGTCCATGGATGTCACGTGGCTGGCCACAAGAGAGGATGAGGAGGGGAGTTTAGAGGGAGAGACGGACCAGCAGATAGGGAGGAGAAGCAGGCGGAACTTGCATTGCACTAGAGGTACAAAGAAGATTACAAATGTATCAGGAGTGAGCCATTACTATGTACAGTCACATCTGGCGCTCCCAGGACGCCGGCACATGGCTCCGCAGTGTGGGCTTTTTTAATGTGTCCGTTGCTGACAACAGTGTTGCCATCTGCAGCCTTTGCAGTCACCACATAAGTTGCAGTAAGCCCAACACTCACCTAGGGACGACCGCCTTAAGAAGGCACCTGAACTCCCATCGCCGAGCCCAGCGGGAGCAACACCATCAGAACCCACAAAGCCATACTCTTACCGTCCAGCCTCTTCTCTTCTCTCCTCACATTTGTCCTCCACTCCACTTTCCATGATGCCGTGGTCACGTTGTTCTGGAAAAAGGCAGGCTTCTGTGGCCCAAATGTTGGAGCGTAAAAAAATGATGACGCCGGATAACCCTCTTGCCCAACGTTTGACTGCTGGCTTGTCGGAACTGATAGCCCGCCAACTACTGCCATATCAACTGGTGGACTCGGAGGCCTTTCGTAAATTTGTGGCCATTGGAACACCACAATGGAAGGTCCCAGGCAGGAAATATTTCTCGCAGAATGGCATTCCAGAGCTGCAAGGCCATGTTCAGCGGCAAGTGCATTTATCTCTGGCACACAGTGTCAAAGCCAAGATAAATCTGACCACAGACACATGGTCTAGCAAACACGGGCAGGGAAGGTATATCACTTTTACTGCCCACTGGGTGAACCTTCTGACGGCCGTCAAGCATGTAACCCATGGCACCCGTGTAGATTTGGTTGTACCGCCATGGATTGCATGCAGGCCTGCCTCTTCTTCTCCTCCTCCACCCTCCCTCTTCTCCTCGGCTGAATCCTCCTTTTCCGCTGCTACCGTCTTTTTCCGCTGCGCCGCCCAAGATCCCCAGGACCTATTCCACATGCCAGGTGAGACGTTGCCATGCTGTGCTGCGTCTGTTGTGCCTGGAAGCCAAGAGCCACACTGGTCCTGCACTCCTTTCAGCTTTGCGTTCACAGGCAGATCAGTGGCTGACACCGCTTAATTTGACAGATGGTAAAGTGGTGTGCGACAACGGGGCAAATCTGCTGAGCACACTGAAACAGGGCAAAATAACACACTTGCCATGCATGGCACACTTCCTGAACTTGGTCGTGCAGCGATTCGTTGCCAAATACCCTGGGGTCCAGGACGTCTTTCGGCAGGCCAGAAAAATCTCGGGCCATTTCAGAAGATGTTACACAGCCATGGCTCACCTTGCTGACATTCAGCGGCGACATAACCTGCCCCTGCCCATCAGGCGTCTTATTTGTGACTGCCCAACGTGATGGAACTCTACGTTGCAATTGGTTGATAGACTGCTCCAGCAGAAACGTGCAGTTAACGACTAGCTGTACAAACTCTGCGGCAGGACAGGTTCTGGGGAGCTTGGGTTTTTTTTCACCTCGCCAGTGGCTGCTCATGCGGGACGCATGCAGACTTCTGCGGTCATTCGATGAGATCACCAAACTGGTCAGTCAGGGCCAGGGCGCTATTAGTGACATCGTACCTTACGCCTTCTTTCTGGAGCGTGCATTGCGTCGTGTCATTGATCAAGCTGTCGAGGAGCAGGAAGATGAGGATGTCGCAATATTGAATGAATTCCCAGTGGTTGATACTCCATGTGAGACAAATCAACAACAGGAGTCTGAAGAGGAGTCAGAGGAGGATGGTGCCGGGGCGAATGAGGAGAAGCAAGAAGAGCATGCTTTAAACCTTTCTGGGATCCCTGGTGTTATCCGTGAATGGGGGGAGGAGAATGAGGACGAAATTATCCTGGATGATGAGCTGGAGCCAGGCCACTACACCGCTTCCAGTTTAGTGCGAATGGGGGCCTTCATGCTCCAGTGTTTTAAAGGGGACCCCCGTATAAAAACCATAAAGGCCAAGGACCAGTACTGGGTGGCAATGTACTTAGACCCCCGGTACAAACAAAAATGGCAGAAATGTTACCAGCATCACAGAGGTCAGAATGCAGAACTTCCAGGCCTTGCTGCAAGAAATGCTGCATTCTGCTTTTGCGTGTGCTGGCAGAGGAGTTTCCAGTCACAGAGAGACAGTTGCGGGTAGCAATCCAACTGTGCCTGCAAGAAGAGGGCGGTTTGAAGATGTCTTGGTCACTTCAGATATGAGATCCTTCTTTCAGCCAAACCATCGACAGCTGTACTCTGGATCCAGCATCAGGGAATGCCTAGACCGACTACATCCGGTTATTTGGCCGATGTGGATGCTCTGAGGAGTGATGAACCCCTGGACTACGGGGTGGGCAGGCTTGACCTCTGGCCAGAGCTTGCACAATTTTCAATGGAGCTGTTGGCTTGCCCCCGTCCAGTGTCCTGTCCGAAAGGACGTTCAGCGCAGCAGGGGGGATCGTGACTGATAAGCGCACTCGCCTAGCTCATGACAGTGTAGACTACCTCACATTTATAAAAATTAATGAGGCATGGATCTCTGAGGAATTCAACACATGTGACCAGTAGACCATGTTTCATTGAAATTCCTCATGACAGGCCACAAATATCCGCCAGACCGCCATCTACCCACAACAATTCCTGGTCCTTGTCTTCGCTAAATACAGCGGCATAAAAGGCATTTCATGTCCATTGAATGCCTAATTTTTGGGGCCTTTCATGGCCAACAATAATTTTTTCTGTCAATGCCTAATGAACCTTCAGCCACAGAATACTACGTTCTTAGCTTTCAGGTAAACCCATGTGGGCTAATTTTTGGGACCTTTTATGGCAAACACTTACTTATTTATCCTGTGAATGCCTAATGTACCTTCAGCCACAGAATACAACGTTCTTAGCTGTCAGGTAAACCAATGTGGGCTAATTTTTGGGGCCTATACTGGCCAACACTTACTTCTGTATCCTTTGAATGACTAATGTACCTCCAGCCACCAAATACTATGTTCTTAGCTGTCAGGTAAACCCATGTGGGCTAATTTTTGGGGCCTATACTGGCCGACACTTACTTCTGTATCCTGTGAATGCCTAATGCACCTTCAGCCACAAAATACAACGTTCTTAGCTGTCAGGTAAACCAATGTGGGCTAATTTTTGGGGCCTATACTAGCCAACACTTACTTCTGTATCCTGTGAAAGCCTAATGTACTTTCAGCCACAGAATACAACGTTCTTAGCTGTCAGGTAAACCCATGTGGGCAAATTTTTGGGGCCTTTTGGGGCCTTTTATGGCCGACACTTACTTATTTATCCTGTGAATGCCTAATGTACCTTCAGCCACAGAATACAATGTTCTTAGCTGTCAAGTAAACGCATGTGGGCTAATTTTTGGGGCCTGTACTGGCCAACACTTACTTCTTTATCCTGTGAATGCCTAATTTTTCTGGAATTGGAAATCAATGGGTTCCGCCAAATTGTGAAATGGATGCGGATCCATTTTACAGATGTGTGAATGGACCCTATATGTATTTGAAATGTATTTACCGGCTGCTGTCAGTTCTGGCTGATTTAGGGGGAAAAAAAATGTTTTTTGCTGTAAAAAAAAAAAAAAATTTTAGTGCAACTTTTCCAATTGCAATACTTCAGTTATGACATTGTCCATTTGGTGGGACTATTTGTGCACAGCTAGTAAGTCTTTTGTGGCTTCAAATATGACCTAAAGGTTTTTAAAGTTCGCCTCCCATTAAAGTCAATGAGGCCCGCCGCAAACTTGTTGTTCGCGGACATTTGAGAAAATTTGCGGCTGACGTTCGCAAACTGCCCCGGCCGATGTTCGTCCATCACTGTAGCAGAGCCTTGTTTCTAGTTGGGACATTCATTGACTGAGGCATAGTATGGTTACTCAAGACATTTAGGAATTGCCGAGTCTTAGAAGAGTGAGTAGTTTTATCTGCCCAGTCGATATCTTAATAATTAAAGTCCCCCACGATGATTACATTGTCCTGCCTCTCTGCCATTTCTAACTGTGAAAGGCCCAGGGTAGAGGCCTATAGCAAAACCCCACTATTATGTTCCCATTTGTTTCTTCCCTTTGAAGTTCCAGCCACAATGATAACACCCATTCCATTGCCCAATTAGTAATGTCATCCCTCGTGTTCACCATTTAATCATTCTTGACATATGCACACACCTCTCCCCCTCTTCTACCTACCATGTCCCTTTGATACAGGGAGAACCCACGGACAGTTGCAAGCCAGTCATATGTACTGTCAAGCCAGGTTTCTGTTAATCCCACAAAGTCTAAATCCTCCTCGTACATCAGTAGTTCCAGTTACTCCATTTTGATCACCAAACTCCTAGCATTAGTGAACATGCATTTTAGATTTGTACAGCAGCATAGTGTTTTAGCTATGTTTGTTCCAAGGCTGCAGTAGGTTTCTGCCAGCCAACATGTGTTGGTTTTAGGTACTCCAGATAAATTGAGCTCAGTCACACTTTCTGACATTTGTTTACTAGCTAGAAATGCTTCTTTTTTCGATCCTTCCCCCCAATCACCTAGTTTAAAAGTTCCATTTACTTTTTGGTCATCCTTTCCCCCAGCGGGGCTGTGCCCTCCCGATTTAGGCGCAGTCTGTCCCTACTATAAAGCCAATAACCAACTAAAAAGTGAGCCCAGTTCTCACGGAACCCAAAGCTTAACTACTTCCTTAACTACTTGTTAAGTGTCCTAACCTCCTGCTGCCTCTCTGGAGTGGCTCAGTGTACAGGTAGTATTTCTGAGAACACCACCCTGAAGGTCCTTCTCTTTAATAAAGCCCCTAAGTCCCTAAAATCATTTTTTAGGAAGCTCAATTATTCCTGTAACTTTATTAATGGTAACCCCAGCCCCATCCAACAATCTTTACATCTGATCCGTGATGTGCCAAACCTGAGCACCAGGTAAACAACATACCGTTTGGTGATCGTGGTCTTTGTTAAAGATTGCCCTATTTATCCTTCTAATAACTGAGTCCCCTATCACCAGTATCTGCCTAACCTTGCCCGTATCCTTACTGGAGCAATCATTCCCCTGGCAGCTAGTGGAGGAAGTCTACCCCAGCAATGTCACCCCTAAGTTAATATCCCTAACATCATGCAACTTGGCAAATTTGTTTGGATGTACCAACTCAGAACTAACCTCTCGAATGCTCTTCCCTCCACATCTCATTCTAACTGTCACCCAGTTACCAACCTCTGGCTTCTATACCTCCATATCCCCACCCCCTCTATATTGGCCTCCACCAGCACCTGCTGGGTAATGTTTAAACTTCTGTCCAGGTTGTTGATGATCCTTTGAAGTGTTGTCACCTGTTTCTCTAGATCCAAGATATGGGCTTACAGAGAAACAACTAGCTCACATCTGGCACAGTAGTATTCGCCCTCAAACGGCTCTTCAAGAAATGTATACATGGAGCAAGATGTGAACTTGGTTGCATCACCACTCCTTTTGGTCATTTTACTCACTACCCTAATAGGGGTAACCCTGGGAAAAAATTAAGATGATAGATAGATAGATAGATAGATAGATAGATAGATAGATAGATAGATAGATAGATAGATAGATAGATAGATAGATAGATAGATAGATAGATAGATAGATAGATAGATAGATAGATACAGGGCTTTTGTTCTGCAGGAACATGGGGGAATGCAGTTCCGGAACCTCCAGTCTGAATGTATGCAATGGCAAAGGGGTGCTGGGGCCAGTGGGGTGAGCTTGGTTGCTTGGGGGAACTATTGTTGCTGGGGGGCTATTGTTGTTGGGGGGGGTCTATTGTTGCAGGGGAAGATTTATTGGGGGGGGGGGGCGATTGTTGCAGGGGAGGATTTATTGTTGCTGGGGGGGGGGCTTTTGTTGTTGGGGGTCTATTGTTGCTGATTGCAGGGGATCTATTTTACTGTTTTTTCTATTGTGGCAGGGGAAGATTTATTGCTGCAGGGTATCTATTTTATATCTTTTCTTGTTATCATTAACTAATTCCATAAAAATTACCTAGAACCACAACATGATACTTGGTTCTGTATTCTCTAAAAGGGGGAGGAGGGGGGTACTGGGAGGTGGGCAGAGGGTGGAACCAAAGGACATCGCTAGGAGGTGGGTAGGAAGTGGAGACAAGGGGTGACTCAGAAGAGGGGAGTACCTGCACCTATTCTCAGAGAAAAAAAGTGATAGATAGATAGATAGATAGATAGATAGATAGATAGATAGATAGATAGATAGATAGATAGATAGATAGATAGATAGATAGATAGATAGATAGATACTTTTCTGTTACCCTCCTTACTTAATCCAAATCTGAGCAGTATCTGTTTCCTTAACAGTTTGGGATCTCTTGCTCCCTGATTACACAGCCCCCAGAGTCCTCTTATCCTTCTCCTGATCGCTAGGCCCTGTTGTCTTCTCCTCCTTCTACTATTTACTACTCACCCGTCCCTCATCATCCTTTTTTCCTCTTTCTGCTCACTGATCACAGTGAGCAGAAGGAGGTGACCTCTTTTCCTTTTCATTCTTACTGGTCAAATGGCGTCCTCTCCTGCTTTGTATCACTTGCCCCAGTCAATCTCAATGTTCCAAGCTACTCACTATGCTCACCTTCTCCTAGTTACTCCAAATTACTCACAGTACTCCTAGTTACTTCAGATTACTCAAAAAGACCCCATGTTACTCGCAATATTCCAAGATACTCCAAATTTTCTGACAGTACTCCAGTTATCCACTATGTCCCAATTTACCCCCTATACTCACAATACTCCAAGTTACTCCAAATTACACTCAGCACTCCAGGCTACTTCAGGTCACTCAAAATATTCCAAGTTACTCCAGACCACTCACAGTGCTTCGGGTACTCACAATGCCCCAAGTTACTCATGATACTCTTACCACTTACTGTACTCCAAGTTACTCCAAAATCATTTACAGTACCCCAAGTTACTCGCAATACCCTGTTACTCCCTATTCAGACATTATTCCAAGATAATCAAATTGCATAAGCTACTTCCAATGACTCACAGTGCTCCAGATCACTCACAGTACTCCAAGTTACTCGCTATACTACTAGGTACTCCAAATTACTCCAGGTACTCCAAGTTACTCCCAGTTCTCCAAGTTGTTCCAAATTACTCCTAGTAATCCAGATTAATCCAAGTTTTTTTCCAAAGTTTTTTACTCCCAGTACTTCCAAGTTACTCCCAATATTCCAAATTTCTCCTGGTACTCCAAGTTACTCCAAATTACTCTTAGTGCTCCAAGTCTAAATTACTCCCAGTACTCCAAGTTACTCACAGTGTTCCAAAAATACTCACTATACTCCACGCTTCTTACAGTGCTTCAGTTTCTGCCCTGATTCAGTACTCATAGCGCTGTCACATTACCACAGCTCCCCTGCCATCCACCCTATCAATGTGTCCAGTGCCATAACTCATAGCATGCCTGCAGCTCTTCCTGTCAGTGTGTCCTGCAGATCCTCCTGACAGTGTGTCCTGACTCCCACGCCATCTCTCATAGCTTTCCTCCCACAGCTCTTCCTGTCCCAGCATGTCTGCCATGTGTCTGTCTCCTCCAGCAGTGGTCCTCATATCACAGTGGGAATATGCCTACGCTCCCCTGCATCTTGCAGCATGCCTCCTCTTCACATCATGCCTCAGCCCGCCTCCTCTCCACAGCGTGACTCAGCCCTCCAAAGCGTGCCTCAGCCAGGTGAGTAATTCATTCTCAAAGATCATTAAAGGGAATTCAATGCATTAAGGTAAAAAGCTTACTGCATGCAGCTCTCCCCCCCCCCCCCAGCCTCCCTTATACTTACCTGAGCCTGATCTCAGAGGTTCTCCAGACTCTCTGCCTCCTCATTGGCTCAGACACAGCAGCGGAAGCCATTGTCTTCTGCTGTTGCCAATCACAGCCAGTGTGGAGGGTACAGGGGGTGGGACTTAAGCCCAGCTCTGTGTGTCTCATAGACATACAGAGCGGGGCCCAGGAGAAAGCTTGGATGAGTGCCGCCATAGCAAACAGCTTGTTATGGAGCACTTGGCAAGGAGAAGGAGCACTGGCAGGAGACCGAGAAGAGGAGGATTGGGGCTACTCTGTGCAAAACCATTGCACAGAACAGGAAAGTATACCATGTTTGTTATTTTTAATAAATCAAATTTAAACCTTTACAGCCACTTTAAACGGTTGCCACCTAGCCAAAGTTCATTTACTGAGGCAGGGCGGCATGGGCAGGCTTGATCACTTCCATGTACGTCATCCAGCCAAGGGGCACATTTGTGTCCCCGGGGAGAGCAGCATGCCACTCCCATGGCCACTGTGCATACCAGACACAGCCGCTTTCGGCTCCTGGATCATGTGATGGCATATTACAATGTCAACTGTTAAGAATGAATTTAGTCCCTAAAAGCTGTGATTCCTATAGTGATGTTGTGATTGGCTCACAGCTATCGCATGATAACTGGGCCAATCACAGCACCCTGTACCATGTTATAGCTGTGGGCCAATCACAGCAGGAGAGAGAAGAAAATGTGCCTCTACATGCAGACAGTTTACAGGTTTATTTGGTGCAAAAAAAAAATACAAGGGCAACTCACATAGTGTGAAGTAAAACAAGCTCATCAGGAAGGGGAGTGCAGGATGTCAGCACTGGATATCCGTGATGTGGACCACCAGGGTCTGCTGCTGCATGGAGGAGGCCAGATGGAAGTCCTTAGGTGGAAAGCAGAGTAGGGGGATGAAGCTGGGGACCATAGCGCGTGCATATGACATCAACGGAGGGGGGGGGGGTTGCAAAGCTTTTCGAGTTATGCCGGTCCTGGGTATGCGTACTTCTTTGTCAGGCCAATCACAACACAGAATAGTAAATTACCACGTAACCCATTCATAACAGCCTAAAATGTTGCTGTTACAGTG
This sequence comes from Pelophylax lessonae, assembly GCF_965119305.1. Taxonomy (NCBI): domain Eukaryota; kingdom Metazoa; phylum Chordata; class Amphibia; order Anura; family Ranidae; genus Pelophylax; species Pelophylax lessonae. The sequence continues at coordinate 205,670,545 of NC_138772.1, read as the reverse complement.
ATCTCCAGTGATCTCCATACACTTCCAGAAAGTGTAAAAAGAAAATTCCTGATCCTCCCCCAGAGTAGTACAGTGTTACTAAAGTGACACAGGACTACTCTGATGAAAGTATGTTAAAAAAATTGTAAAAGATGTTTTAAAAATGAAATAAACATTTTTTTTTTTTAACATATTGTTACCAGTCAGTATCCCTGATCACCGCCACACCCATCATATGATGACGCTGTACTGCACTTGTGACAGTACATAAAAACAATTGTGAAAAAAAAAATGATTTCATTTCTTTATTTTCCAAAAAATTGTGACAATAAATGAAAACTTAAAAAAACTCACTATGCCTCTTACTAAATACCACACACTGTCTGCTTTCCCCCCCAAAATTTTGGAGGGCGGTGCCACCGAGTGACGTTGTCATTTGGCCCCGCCCCTTGCCTATAAAAGAACTGTCAAAGCCAAAGATTGGGCATACGGTGGGTATACTAATTTTTTTTTCTTTTTAATAAAGGACTTTTTTAAAAACTGTCTCCGGAGGTTTTGACTTTTTTACACAGTTTTTTGGCCAATGATGGCTCTCACAATACATTGTGCTATGATTGGCTAAAGCATACAGGTCAGGTGCATGCTTTGGCCAATCATCAGCAATCAATGCACTGCAACAGCGCAGTACATTATGGGCCGAGCGCCCCATTTGTTTGTGTGTTCAGTGAACACATGAACAGCTAATGTTTGAGCCAAATCCCTAATGGCTGGGTGGGACATTAATAGTTTCGGGTGGACTTCATATGACGTCCTCCCAGAACGAGCCTTGCACCACTGCTGTGCGATTTGATCAGTATACCGCCTGCTGTGACAATTCAAAGCAGATCACATGAAAATTGTAAACAATGAATGGCTAGAATTCATGTCATTCATTGTGTACAATTGTGTTGCTAGGTGTAACTGGTCACAGTGATCACATGGTACAAACAGGGCCAATCACAGCCCATCTGTATCATGTGATTAGCTGTGGCTAATATCACTCACAATAGTAAACACTGAATGAATCTGTTTCATTCAGTAAAAATGTGTGCTTATACCAGTAAAATTCACTGGAATAAGCAATCATAATGTGTGTAAAAAAACATATTATTTGATTTTAGGTGGCTTTAACCACTTAAGCCCCGGAGGATTTGGCTGCTAAACAACCAGGGGGTATTTTGCGATTTGGCACTGCGTGACTTTAACGGACAATTGCGCGGTCGTGCGATGCTGTACCTAAACAAATTTGGCGTCCTTTTTTTCCCACAAACAGAGCTTTCTTTTGGTGGTATTTGATCACCTGTGCGATTTTTTGATCATGCGCTATAAACAAAAAAAGAGCGTCAATTTTGTAAAAATAGCAATATTTTTCACATTTTTTTATATGAAATTCCCTCCAAAAAAATGTAAAAATCAAAATTTTTTAACATTTTTGGCCAATTTGTTTTATGCTACCTATGTTTGGTAAAAAAAATCGCAAAAAGCGTATTTTGATTGGTTTGCGCAAAAGGTATCGCGTTTACTAACAAAGGGAAAGATTTTTGTCATTTTTGTTGTTTTTTTTTTAACGCGTAATGGCGGCGATCTGCGATTTTTTTGCGGTACTGCGACATTGCGTTGGACAGATTGGACCCTTGACTGACATTTTTGACACTTTTGGGGTTACCAGTGACATTTCTACAGTAATCAGTGCTATACATATGCACTGTTACTGTAAAAATACACTGGTAGTGAAGGGGTTAACTTTATTTGGGAGGGAGGGGCTGTGTGTGTCCCTAGGGGCGTGCTTTCTACTGTGATTGGCTGTGGCTTGAGCTGTAAGGACACTGATCAACGGATCTACATAGTAGATCCGTGTGATCAGTGTCTTTACACTAAGGAGAATGACAGGCAGCTTGTTTACACAAGCTGCCTGACTTTCTCCCTCTCCCCCGCCGATCGCAGAGTGGCCGGCGGACATCGGGTCCGCCGGTCACACGCGCGGGGGGGGGGTCCGTGACCGCGCGGGATCGGGAGCGCGCCGCCGGCGGCGCGCGCTCGCTCCCCAGACCCTCCCAGGCTAGTGACGTACCGATACGTCACTCTGCCTGTGAGGGGCTGACCGCCGCAGTATATAGTCGTGCGGCGGTCGACAAGCGGTTAAGGTTTACAGTGGTATCACTTTGCTGTCCCACCTGCTAAGTGGATAAAGACGGAGCAGTAGAGCATTGATGAGGTCATCTCCTTGTTTTCCCGTCTTTTAAGCTTGTAGGCTGGCATTATTGTGTAATGAAATAGAGCCCAATATAAAGACATGATATATAAATAAAATTCAATACTAAGAGGGGTATACGCAAATGCCAGAAGCCTAGCTAATAAAATGGATGAGCTGGAACTGTTAGTACATGAGGAGGACATAGACCTGTGGGAATAACAGAAACGTGGTTCGACCCCTCACATGACTGGCTGGCCAACATCAAAGGTTATACTGTGTATCGGAAGGACAGGGAAGGAAAAAAAGGGGGAGGGGTATGTCTCTATGTCAAGAATAGTATAAAGGTGGTAGAGAGGAGTGATATTATGGGATGAGTACGGAGTTAGAAACCATGTGGGTAGAACTCCATAGGGAAGAAGTAAAGGGGAAAGTTATTGTGGGGGTTTGTTATAGGCCACCAAACTAAAGGGAGGAGGTAGAGCTGGAATTTTTATCAATGGTGGGAAACGTGGCAAAGCTGGGATCAGTCATCATATTAGGGGACTTCAACTATCCTGACATTGACTGGGAAGAGGGGACTGCACACTCACTAAAGACCCGTCTATTCAGGAAAACCTTACAGGACAACTACATGTCTCAGTTGATGGATTCTCCTACAAGAATGAATGCAGTGCTGGATCAATTAATTACTAATGACCCAGATCTAATCTCAGATGTAGGAGTCCGGGACAACTTGGGTTCTAGCGATCACAGGACAATCACATTTAGTGTAAATAACAATATAACAAGGCAAGAGGGGAACATAAGAACCCTAAACTTCGGAAGGGCAAACGTCCCCAAACTGTGCTCAATGATAGAGAAAATAAACTGGGACCAAACACTAGGAACACTGACCACAAAGGGAAAAATGGCAATGCTTTAGGAACATATTAAACAATAGCATTGCACAGTGCATTCCTATGGGAAATACATTTAGAAGAGCCAAAGCCAAACCTGGATGGCTTTTCAGCAATGTAAAAAAACGTATTAGTAAAAAAAAAGGCCTTCAAGAAATATAAATCAGAAGGCACATTAACGGCTTTCCGGCAATACAAGCAGTGGCGGCCTATGTGTTGGGGCGCAGGGGCGCTGCCCCCCCTATCCATGCGTCCGGTCCCCTATTCTACATGCGCCGGACGCATGGAGTTCAATGGGGATTTTTTTCCATCACCTAATTAGAGCCAGAGGCTCTAATGGGCTTCAGGAAAGGGTGGACCCTGGGCGCAGAGCAGCTCTGCGCCCGGAGCCCTCCCATTGTTTGACAGAAGCAAATGAAAATTTGCTATTGTCACACGGATCCTCCTCCTGGCCAATCAGGAAGCGGCGGCGATATGCACTTCCTGATTGGCCGAAAGGCAAACCCCATGCCATTGGCTGGGAAGGAGGCAGAGCCGGGAGGACTGAAGAGAAGCCGCCACGCCGGGGAACGGAAGAGAAGCCGAGAGCCGCCGCTGCTGCCTAGGCAGGAGACAGACACAGAGCAGGGTGTGAGGTAAGTGCACTGGTCTCGCGTGGGGGGGACATGCTTACGCTGCTCACTCTGCATTGAAAGGGGGCATGCTGGCATCTCTGCATTGAAAGGGGGCATGGTGGCATCTCTGCATTGAAAGGGGGCATGATGGCATCTCTGCATTGACAGGGGGCATGATGGCATCTCTGCATTGAAAGGGGGCATGATGGCATCTCTGCGTTGAAAGGGGGTATGCTTGCATCTCTGCATTGAAAGGGGGCTGTAAGAAGAGGTTTTGTCAGACAGGCTCTGGCAGAAGATGAGTTAAACTCACAGGCTAATCCTGGCTCCACCCTTCTCATCAAGGAAGAGCACTATTTAAGCTGGATCAGCACACAGGTTCAGTGCTGCTTTGTCTTCAGCCTTGTTGACTTGAACCTGCTACCTGTATCCTGTTTACCAGTACCAGACCCGGCTTGTCCTGACTATCCTCTGCTCTCCGCCTGCACCGACCTCGGCTTGTCCCTTGACCTCCGCTCCAGTCTGTTCCTTCTGGCTCCTGTATGACCGTTTGGCTTCTGACCCGGCTTGTCTCACTACGCTCCTGCTACCAGCACCAGTTGCCTGCATACCTGCTCTGGACCTACCCGGCTATCCCTGTCTGTGGACATCAGCCTGCTTCCAGCTACATCAGGCACTCGTGCTACTCTATACTCGGCACCTCCTGTCTGCACTATCAGGGGTCCCGAGTCAGAGGCGTAAGAGAGGCCTTCCTCACCGTTCAGGCTCACCTCCAGGTACGTGATAGTACAAAGCAGCCAATGTCAGAGCCTGAACGAGGAACCTCTCCAATGGACGAATTATGCCATCACCTGGCAGCACTTACACAGTCTGTCAAGGACCTGCAAGAGGGTTATAACCGACTTGAGGGACGTGTCCAGTCATTAACCTTGTCATCTCCTGCAGCTCCTGCATCTCCTACTCCTGGAGGATCTTCTGCCTCACCGGCTGTAATGTTTTTGCCACCTGAACCCCGGGTACCAACCCCGGAAAGGTTTTCAGGCGATCGCAGCAAATTTAGATCCTTCCATAATGCCTGTGAGCTATACTTTGCCCTACAGCCCCGTACCTTCTCCCTGGAGGCTACCAAAGTAGGCTATGTTATTTCTCTTCTGCAAGGAGAACCCCAGTCCTGGGCCCACCGTCTACTTGAACATAAGGATCCTTGCCTATCAAATCTGAACTTATTCTTCGGAGCTATGGCTGAGTTGTATGAGGACCCTCAGAAGACCAATACTGCCGAAGCGGCCCTTCATACCCTTCAGCAAGGCCGCAGAACGGCAGAAGATTATGCGTCAGACTTCAGACGCTGGAGTGCTGACACCGATTGGAATGACGCCGCCCTTCGCTATCAATTCCGATTGGGACTTTCCAATCCTCTAAAGGACGAATTGGCCCGTGTGGGGGTGCCAGGTTCTCTGGAAGCTCTAATTAATCTGGCTATCCAAATCGATCGGCGCCTAAGAGAACGCCGTTCAGAAAGGGCTGGTGAGCAACTTCGACCTATGTGGATGATGCCGCGAGTCTACCGCCCTTCAGGGCCTACACCCTCAGTCTCTGCCCCACCTACTGCTGACACTCCAGAGCCGATGCAGCTCGGCATGCTTCGGCCTTCTCTCTCTCCAGAAGAACGCCAACGCCGTCGGTTGAACGATCTATGCCTGTACTGCGGAGAGAGTGGACACTATGTGAGATCCTGCCCCGCCAAGAGCCGTAAGTGCTTAACTCTCTCTTCTATCAACCAGGAATCGAGTTCCCATAACTCCTCTCACCTGACTGTCCTTGTCTCCTTACAGCTTCCAGAAGGGGCTATCCGGGTACCCGCCATTATTGACTCTGGAGCCTGTAGCTGCTTCATCGACCAAGAGTTTGCTAACCAACTCAAGGTCCCTTTAAAGCTGAGATCTAAGGGAATGGCAATCCATTTGGCAGATGGGTCACGTATAAAATCTGGGCCTGTCACTCAAGAGACTCTTCCCTTACCTGCCACCATATCTGGCAACCACAAGGAACTTCTACGCCTGGATGTTATCACTTCCCCCTTATTTCCTATCATTTTGGGAATGCCATGGCTACAGGCGCACAACCCCTGTATCAACTGGAAAACAGGAGAAATTGAGTTCCTATCCCCTTACTGTCGACAGCTTTGCTTCTTCCAACAACCTCTTCAACCACCTTCACTGCTATGCATGGAGTCTGATGATGAAGTTCGTTCCTCTGTTCCCATGATCTATCATGACTTTCTAGACGTCTTCAGTAAAAAAGGAGCAGAGACTCTTCCTCCGTACAGACCATACGACTGTCCAATCGAGCTCCTCCCTGGAGCCGAAATACCTTTTGGATGAATTTTTCCCCTCACAGAGCTTTAACTCACAGCTTTAAAGGAGTACATCGATGACAGCCTAAGGAAAGGTTTTATTCGCCCTTCCACGTCCCCGGCAGGAGCAGGGATTTTCTTTGTGGAGAAGAAAGACCACTCTCTCCGACCCTGTGTGGATTATCGGGACTTAAATAAGATCACAATCAAAAACCGTTATCCCTTACCCCTGGTACCAGAACTATTCCAGAGACTTCGTTCTGCTACCGTGTTTACCAAGTTGGATCTACGTGGAGCATATAATCTGGTGCGAATCCGGGAAGGTGACGAGTGGAAGACTGCATTTCGCACTCGTTTTGGGCACTTCGAGTACCTTGTAATGCCCTTCGGACTCTGTAATGCCCCGGCCACCTTCCAGCATTTCATAAATGACATTTTTCGAGACTTTCTGGACTTATTTGTCATTGTATATCTTGATGATATCCTGATCTTTTCTGTTACCTTGGAGGATCATCATGGGCATGTAAGGAGTGTTTTGGCCCGACTTAGGCAACATGGCTCATATGCAAAACCCGAAAAATGTGAGTTTAGCCGACAGGACATTCAATTCTTGGGTCTGGTTCTTTCCACAGAGGGCATCAAGATGGATCCGCAAAAAGTGTCTGCCATTTTAGACTGGCCAGCCCCCACAGACAAGAAAGGGGTACAGCGGTTTGTCGGTTTTGCAAACTTTTATCGGAAATTCATCAAGAACTTTTCTGCAATTATTTCTCCTATCACCCAGTTGACCAGACAGGGTATTCGGTTTCAGTGGACTCCTGAGGCACAAGCCGCTTTTGAAACCCTGAAGACCCTGTTTACCTCCGCACCTGTGCTCCGACATCCTGACCCCGCTCTACCTTATGTCCTGGAGGTAGACGCTTCCGAGTCAGCGGTTGGAGCAGTATTATCCCAACGCCAAGGAGCCAAGGCCCTCTTGCATCCTGTTGCCTTTTTCTCACGTAAACTGTCTCCTGCAGAGAGGAATTACGACGTGGGTGATCGTGAACTCTTGGCAATTAAAGCAGCTCTAGAAGAATGGAGGTACCTTCTAGAAGGAGCAGCTCATCCAATCCTGGTATACACAGACCATAAAAATCTGGAATACCTGCGAGCTGCGAAACGTTTAAGACCACGTCAGGCCAGGTGGGCTCTTTTTTTTTCAAGATTTTCTTTCCACGTTACCTATAGGCCGGGATCAAAGAACACTAAACCTGATGCGCTCTCCCGCATGTTCTGTGAGGCGGAAGAATCTGTGATTCCAGATACGATCCTGTCTTCGGGGAACTTCCTGTTGCTACAAGAAGACTTACTATCCCAAATCAAACAGGCGTCTAGAGGAATGCCACCTCTTCCCGGAGTTACTCTACAAATTAAGGATGGACTTCTTTGGCACAACAATAAAATCTTTATTCCCGAAAGATTCCGGGTCAATATTCTGGGCCTCTGCCACGATCACACACTCGCTGGTCACTTTGGTATCCACAAGACTACTGAACTGCTCCAGCGTACCTTCTGGTGGCCTAGCCTGGAGAAGGACTGTAGGAAATATGTTGAGACCTGTGTCACCTGCATTCGGAACAAGACAACCAGAACTAAGTCTTGGGGTCTACTCAGACCTTTGCCAATTCCAGACAGGGCCTGGAAAATGATATCCATGGATTTCATTGTGGAAATGCCCCCATCCGAGGGTCACACTACCATCTTTGTAGTCGTAGATCGACTATCCAAGATGGCACATTTCCTGCCAATGAAGGGTACACCATCAGCCGCAGATACTGCCAAAATGTTCATCAAGGAGATTGTAAGATTGCATGGAGTTCCTACTAACATAGTGTCTGATCGTGGGGTTCAATTTACCTCCAAGTTTTGGAAATCCCTTTGTGAAAAATTGAGAATTCAACTATCCTTTTCTTCAGCTTACCACCCACAGACTAATGGCCAGACAGAAAGGACTAATCAGACCTTGGAGCAGTATTTACGCTGTTTTTCCTCTTATTCACAGGATGATTGGGTAACGCTGTTACCACTGGCCGAGTTTGCCTACAATAATTCCGAACATTCTGCTATTAAGCAAACCCCGTTCTTTGCCAATTATGGCTACCATCCTTCCTTCCTGGTCACCACAGTTCCCGAAGGGCCTGTTCCTGCTGTCCAGGACACGGTTAATTTTTTTACTTCCAATAACAGATTACTACAGGAAACTATGGCCAAAGCTCAAGAATGTAACAAGAGGTTCTATGACAGAAAGAGAAGAGGAGAACTGATCTTGGAACCTGGTGACAAGGTATGGCTGGCCACAACCAACCTAAAACTAACCTGCCCATCAAGAAAACTTGGGCCCAAGTTCATAGGCCCCTTTCCAGTTAAAAGGAAAATTAATGATGTGACCTATGAATTACTGTTACCTGAGTCTTTTAAAATCCACCCTGTCTTCCACGTATCATTGCTGAAATCTACATTTCCAGACCCTTTCCCTGGACGGATCAATGGGCCTCCTGAACCCATGTTAATCGATGGAGAAGAGGAATTCGAAGTAGAATCCATTATTGATTGCAGGAAAAGAGGCAACCTAGTCCAATACTTAATTAAATGGAAAGGTTATGGACCTGAAGATAATTCCTGGGAGCCAGTAACCAATATTCATGCAAAGGACCTAATCCAATCATTCAAACGTAATCACCCTGAGAAACTAGCCCGTTTGGGCATCCGGAGGCTGCCCATTGGGAGGGGGCAATGTAAGAAGAGGTTTTGTCAGACAGGCTCTGGCAGAAGATGAGTTAAACTCACAGGCTAATCCTGGCTCCACCCTTCTCATCAAGGAAGAGCACTATTTAAGCTGGATCAGCACACAGGTTCAGTGCTGCTTTGTCTTCAGCCTTGTTGACTTGAACCTGCTACCTGTATCCTGTTTACCAGTACCAGACCCGGCTTGTCCTGACTATCCTCTGCTCTCCGCCTGCACCGACCTCGGCTTGTCCCTTGACCTCCGCTCCAGTCTGTTCCTTCTGGCTCCTGTATGACCGTTTGGCTTCTGACCCGGCTTGTCTCACTACGCTCCTGCTACCAGCACCAGTTGCCTGCATACCTGCTCTGGACCTACCTGGCTATCCCTGTCTGTGGACATCAGCCTGCTTCCAGCTACATCAGGCACTCGTGCTACTCTATACTCGGCACCTCCTGTCTGCACTATCAGGGGTCCCGAGTCAGAGGCGTAAGAGAGGCCTTCCTCACCGTTCAGGCTCACCTCCAGGTACGTGATAGGGGCATGCTGGCATCTATGCATTGAAAGGGGGCATGATGGCATCTCTGCATTGAAAGGGGGCATGCTGGCATCTCTGCATTGGAAGGGGGCATGATGGCATCTCTGCATTGAAAGGGGGCATGCTGGCATCTCTGCATTGAAAGGGAGCACGCTGGCATCACTGCATTGGAAGGGGGCACGCTGGTCACTGCATTGAAAGGGGGCACACTGGTCTCTGTGCATTGAAAGGAGGCACGCTGGACTCTGTGCATTGAAAGGGGGCACGCTGGTCTCTGTGCATTGAAAGGGGGCACGCTGGTTTTTGTGCATTGAAAGGGGGCACGCTGTTCTCTGTGCCTTGAAAGGGGGCACGCTGATCCCTGTGCATTTAAAGGGGGTACGCTGGTCTCTGTGCATTGAAAGGGGGCAAGCTGGTCTCTGTGCATTGAAAGGAGGCACGCTGGTCTCTGTGTATTGAAAGGGGGCATGCTATACCTTAATTACTGAAGGCCCCTTTCACACTTTTGTGACCTCAAAGTCATGCAATTTTTTACAGAGTTTTTTGTCGCAAAGCAATGCCTATTACATTTTTCTGTTTGCGGCCCCCCCCCCCCCAAAATTTTTGAGCACCAGCCGCCACTGAATACAAGAAATCAAATAAGAATTTTTAAATGCGAAATCAAAATGGCTAAATCAACTTCGAGAGACAAATAGCAGAGGAAAGTAAAAAGAACCCTAAAAAATTATTTAATTATATCAATAGCAAAAAAACGAGGTCAGAGCATGTTGCACACATAATTAACGATGAAGGGAGGATGGTTACAGAGGACACTGAAAAGGCAAACATGCTTAATGCTTTCTTCTCCTCAGTCTTTACACAGGAAAAGGAGGGGTACACTGACCATGACTGTATGGTTAGCAGTACTTCAAAGGACATATACGGCTATGGCTAACAGATGGTGAAATCAGGGAAAGGATGGAGAAAATGAACACAAGTAAATCACCATCACCATCACCGGATGGCGTAACCTTACTCAAAGAACTCAGTAAGGTTATACTTAGACCATTGTTCCTGATCTTTGAAGATAGTATTTTGACAGGAAATGTACTAGGTGACTGGAGGAAAGCTAATGTGATACCAATATTCAAAAAAGGGCAGAGGCGTATTCCCAGGAAATTATAGGCCAGTCAGCCTGACGTCAATAGTATGTAAACTTCTGGAGGGGATGATAAGGGACTATATACAAGAGTTTGCTAAAGTGAACAACATCATCAGTAGTAATCAACATGGGTTTACAAAAGGGCATTCTTGTGTTGGAGCTGGAGAGGGGAGCAACTAACCTGATTAGGGGATTGGAGGATCTTAATTATGATGAGCGCTTACAAGTGCTTGATTTATTCTCCCTGGAATGGAGACGCCTGAGAGGGGACATGATAGCGATATACAAGTACCTCAACAGTGATCTCAGCATAGAAAAAAAACTGTTCAGGCGCAACAAATGCATGAGGACACGTGGCCATACAATGCGATTAGAGGAGAAGAGATTTAACCTTAGGCTGCGCAAGGGTTTTTTTACAGTAAGGGCTACAAGATTGTTGAATTCTCTACCACAAGTGGTAGTAACTGTGGGGAGTATGGCTATTTTTAAAAGACTCTTGGACATACATCTCAAGGATCATAACATTCAGGGGTATGTGAGATGATTGTGCCCACACACACCTACACAGGTTGAACTGGATGGACTATAGTCTTTATTCAACCTCAACTACTATATAACTATGTAACTACCTGTATGTAAAATAAGGTAATTACAGCATGTTTGCTTAATTTACTTCATGTTATGGAGTTTTAACATATACCTAACAGCATTAATCACATTTGTTATGTGAAAAAACAAAAATACTATCAAGCGGAGCTTGATCTTACCTTTGGCAGCCTGCAAGTCCCCACTATTATTCCAATTGCCAAGGCTTTTGATGGGCAAAGCACAAGGAGCGTTAAAGTTTAATAGCCATATCCATCACATTCTTTTTGGAACATTGGGCCGTCCCATTATATTGATGGACCTACAGGAATGTGTGGGAGCAGAGATTAATTGAACAAGCTTTCAATGTACCAGGAAATGTCAAACTGGTTCGGCATTTGGGAACAGTGACAGGGTTTAGAGACTGCTGCTGCAGGTATGTGTACCCCCAGGTGCCCCAGATTCATACCCAACAACAATTTAATTTTTGTTTTAGGTTTTTTAACCTGGAGTTAAACTTTAAACTTGATCTAATTTTGGAAAGTGTAGGAGAGGCAACACATTTTCCTTCAAGACAATTGAGCTGTAATTATTATTTTCACTACAGCTCTCACAAGAAAAATCAGTACATCTACTGAATGTCTGAAAATATAGTTCATGGACCAGATTTCTCTTGTATATCAAACGAACTGAAACTATATAAAAAAAAAATGAAACTCATTTCTGTACATTTGTATGATGTTTAGTAACATAATTTTTATTAGTTTCAATATCAATAAAAACAAAAAGACTGTTTTCTTATTTTTAATTGTAAAAATAAATCTACTAAAAGCATGTTTTGGGGTCTAGACATTTCTAACAGTGAAAAGCAAAAAAAAAAAAAAAACCTAATGACAGCCACACACTTACAACACTGGTAAATGTAAGTTTATGGTTGCGTCACAGTTCATATTCATATATGTTTTCTAAGGGCATATTTATAAAGCAGTAAAAGAAACTTTCACCAAACATTCTCTGGTGGTGAAACAATCACTCTCATTTAAAACACATTCCCAGGCAGATTTAAGGATGAATGTTTGGCAAATGTAAGCTTAACTTCTTTATAAATATGCCCCATAATGACGGCAAACTTTAAACAAAAAAAAAAAAAAAAAGTACATCAGGGCTTGACCCTTTGTAAAGTTTTTATTGCCTTCATGTCCCTACTCAGAAGATGCACCCCTCAGTTTTAATGGTGACCATTGTCACCTAAAGCTGAAACTGAGGGGAAATCCCAAATTTTAGACGTATCCCCAGAGCATGAAGAGAGACAAAATCTTTCAATGGAGACAAATGTATTGGGAAGATTTCCTCTTGTTTACCATTCACAGGACCAGATTAAAAATCTAACCAGTGGAACACAGGCAGCAAAGATAACCTGATAGGGGTTTTAGGCCTAACATACTTTTGTCAAAACTAAAAAAGGTTTGCCTATACACACACAATTAATTGGCCAAAGGCAGTAGATATGTCTTAATACTCTGATAAGTCCTAATGAATACACATAACATTAATTTGCTGTGCATTATTCTGCAATGCTACTAGGTTCTTAAGAACTGTTCGGAAACAGGGGCATTAGCTAGTAACATGTTTTTCTGCAATGCAATCAGATTTTTTCAAATATTTTTCTTCATATAATGCCCCAGTATCTCCACCTCAATATCGTAATTCCTAAATATCTCCTATTATCACTCCAAAGAGTTTTATTTTTTATTATTGATAAACAAAAAAATGGTGCTGTGCTGCTTATATATAAACAAACTGCTAATACATCAATGGTGAATATAAGATCTGTTTGTAACACCGGAACATATACTAAAACTCAAAATTTCAGTGACAAAATGAAAAAATATTGTATCAATTCATACAAAAATGTCCATGTGTTAAATAAACAATCCAAAGTCCATAAATCAAAATGTGAAATGATGAATAAACTTGTTGATCCACCATAGTGCAAACAATATATCAGTGTGCTGTGCTTGCCTCCACCAATGTGCTTAGACCGCTCACCTGCTATTTTGACCCCTGTTTCACCAGCGGGTGAAAATCATCAGTTCCCCTCCGGGAATGTAATAGAGGTCTCTGGTGTACTGCTGTATCTCTGGTGTACTTCTCTGTATCACCTACTCCTTCCTGCTGGCTCTCTGAGCCCCAATGCCGCTCGGAAGTTAATGGATACAGTGAGGAACAAAATGCAGTATCTAGTGCTCTGTGTTTGGTAAAAGTTCAGTGCTCCACAGATAATAAATATAAAACATCTATATCGATTCCGTGCTAGGATATATAAGGAATATATGGGCTGCTGCCTGCCCTAAATACCCCAATAGGGAAAGAAAGGGAAGGTATTGGGGCGCTGCCTAGAAATAAAGTGTCATATGTGCAAAAAAAGTGTCATATTTGCATATTCTACCACGCACGCCACCAACAAGCATGCTTAGGCTGAGCACACTCTCCCTGCCTAACTAACTAACTTCTATCTCACCCTACACACAGTGGATGAGATAGAAGTTAGGGACAGTGTGTTCAGCCTAGTTAGGGAGAGTGTGCTCAGCCTATGCAGGCTTGACGATGGCATAGGTGGTAGAATACCAGGCTTGCAATTGAGATGGTTGTGGGATCAAGTACCCTGGCCAGCAGGTGATTTATTGATAGAACCAGAGGTCAGAGTCCATGATAATATGGGAACTCAAAGTTGCCATGAAGAAGCCCATTTGTTCGTCATTCGACGAACGAGCGAGCAGCCAATGTTCAAGTCGAAGCTGCACGATTATTTGGACTATGTATTTTTTATAGTATTTTTTTTATAATATTATATATATATATATATATATATATATATATATATATATATATGTATGTATATTTTTTTATTTTGGATATTTCTTGGATTTTTGACATTTTTATGATTTGTTTCATACTTTATTAGTATTAGCACTGCATTAACTGTATTATTTAGGTACTTTATTGCATATTTTATAATCAGTGAGGATTTAGAATTTCATTTTTTTTTTTTTGCACCATTGCACTTTATTCTTGTATGTTCCACATTTCAGCACACATGACACTTTATTTATATACATTTACAGGTTATGCCACCATATCCATTTTTTTGCACATATGACACTTTATTTCTAGGCAGCGCCACCATACCTTCCCTTTCTTTCAATTAATATGAAATGCTCACACAAGCATGGCACTTAAGCAGGTCTGGCTGTCAGGTTATATCTCACAAATCTCCCTTGACGAGATGACCATGGGGTGGCCCCTACCGAAGAAGTCTACACTTTGATGTAACGCATATAGGGGACAGAGCCCATCCATTGATGTCATCCCACAGGTATCTCGTCAAGGGAGATTTGGGAGATATGTCCTGATAGCCAGCACTGCTTAAGTGCAATGTTTGTGAGTGTTTTATATTTATTATCTGTGGGGCATTAAACTTTTACCAAACAGAGAGCAGTAGATTCTGCATTTTGTTTCTCTATATCCATTAACTTCCGAGTGGCATCAGGGCTCAGAGACCCAGCAGAGAGGAATAGGTGATACAGAGGAGCAGCGTGCCAGCAGTACACCAGAGAGCTCTCTATTACATTCCCAGATGGGAACTGCTGAATTTGACCCGTTGGTGAAACTGAGAAAAATAGAAGGTGAGCGGCCTGAGCCCACTGGTGGAGGCGAGCACAACACAATGATATATTGTTTGCACAAGTTTATTCATGAGTTCACATTTTGACTTATGGGCTTTGGATTGTTTATTTAACACATGGACAATGTTTTTATCTATCCGTAGTGGACATCATCCTTTATGGTTATGGAACATACCACGTAGCCAGATTATGCATATCAGAAGGAACTGTACTTATGTGATTTTATCTCACAGTCACAAATCATCAAGTATAGATTTTTACAAAAAGGTTACCCGGTAGATAAAATAGAACACCCTATTCAGAAGGTATTAAAGATACCTAGAGAGCAATGTTTGCAGGATGTAGCAAACATGAAAATATAAGTAAACCAAATAACCCAGTGACAGAATACCTGACTAATAACTAAGAAAAAGAAGCCTGATAACTAACTGTACACTATATATTATATACAAAATGGGGAGAAGGATGAGGAACAACAACAGCAATAGAATTTTATTTCTGACTTTCATTGCCAATATAAGGAGGTGGAGGCAATCTTCTATAAACACTGGCACATCTTATAGGTGGATAAGGCTTTAGGTTCAGTGTTACCTAGCACACCTTGGTTTTTATATAGAAGAGCATGGAACTAGTGAAAAAGTAGTAAAGAACATATTGGATCCTCTGGAGAGATCCTATTTTTCCCCCCATAGGAACGGCTTTGTGGCTTGTAGATGTTAAGCCTGTAGAATAGATAAGGGCAATACAAAAAAAAGTAGGACATTTTCATCAGGTGTTACACAATGTGAGTACAAAATTCCTGAACTTATTATTGTGATACAACGCATGTTATTTACGCACTTCAGTGCCCTTGTGGGTTAATTTATGTGCGGAGTACAAAAAGGCCTCTAAAGAATAGAATAGGAGAGCACGTACAGAACATCATTTAACGACCGCCCAGGTGGCTGCCCACTGCAGCAGGTCGGCTCTGTTCTGCCAAACAACATAACTGTACATCGCTTCATGGGAACTCTAGCTGGGGAGCGCGCACACCCATTTGCCACAGCGGAAGCCGATCAGCACCCGTGATCGCTCTCCGTGGAGGCAGAACGGTGGCCTTCCGTCGTAAACACGGCAGACCGCTGTTCTGTCAGTAATGAACACAGGGATCCTGTGTACCTCTTATTTAGGAACACAGGTCTTTATGTTCATGCAGAAAGCCCATCCCCCACAGTTAGAAAGCACCCCAGTGGGACACATTTAACCCTTTGATTGCCCCTGGTATTAACCCCTTCCCAGCCAGTGTCATTAGTACAGTAACAGTGCATATTTTTAGCATGTCACTCTTCACCCAAAAGTGTAAAAAATGTCAGTTAGGGGCCCGATCTGTCTGCCGCAATGTCGCAGACCCGCTAAAGATTGCTGATCGCCGCCATTACTAGCAAATAAATAAATAAATAAAATCTTTCCCCTAGTTTGTTAACGTGATAACTTTTGCGCAAACCAATCAATACACACTTATTGTGTGCCTGTGGGTACCTATTACTACCTGAGGGCCTGTGAGTACCTATTACTACCTGAGGGTCTGTGAGTACCTATTACTACCTGAGGGCCTGTGAGTACCTATTACTACCTGAGGGCCTGTGAGTACCTATTACTACCTGAGTGACTGGGAGTACCTATTACTACCTGAGTGACTGGGAGTACCTATTACTACCTGAGTGTCTGGGAGTACCTATTACTACCTGAGTGCCTGTGAGTACCTATTACTACCTGAGTGCCTGTGAGTACCTATTACTACCTGAGTGCCTGTGAGTAACTTTTACTACCTGAGTGCCTGTGAGTACCTATTACTACTGTGAGTGTTGTGCGACTGACCGGGCTGTGTGTCTGTGAGTGTGGTGCGACTGAGAGTGTTGGGCAACTGAGAGTGTTGTGCGATTGACCGGGCTGCGCGACTGTGAGTGTGGTGCAACTGGGAATGTGGTACGACTGACCGGGCTGTGCGACTGTGAGTGTTGTGCGACTGACCGGGTGGTGCGACTGGGAGTGTTGTGCGACTGGGAGTGTTGTGCGACTGACCAGGCAGTGAGATTGTGAGTGTTGGGCAACTGAGTGTCAAGTGAGGGTAGCGGAGTACCAGAGGGTGAGAAGGTAGAGTTAGGAAGCCAGGAAATAGCCACATAGGATAGACTTAAATCACTGAATCCCCATTAAATTAGATTAGTAGGTACAATGCCCAGCGGGTGTGGAGATGCGACTCGGTGTACATCTTGTGATATGTATGCGTTCCTCGGTCATGCGATCGAGGGCGAATACAAATGCGCAAAATGTAAGCAAGTTGCTTCCCTGGAAGCTCAGGTCCTGAATCTAGGGAAGCAGCTGGCAACACTGAGACGAATGTCCATACCGGAGGAGAGCCAGGATCGTACCCGTCAGGCGCAGGCAGGGGCCTGCACAGAGATGGGCGGAGTAATGGAGGTGCAGGCATCAGAGCAGAGTAGAGGGGTGACAGTTAGGAAGGGTAGAAGGGGACAAGGCAAGGAGGCTGATCCTGGGCTGGAGCACCCCAATAGATACGCCCCATTGTGTGATGTTGGGGAAACCAGTCAGGGACCAGCATTGCTGGAGCAGAGCGACGCCCCTAGCTGCCAGGGGAAGAACTCCTCCAGTGAGGCCGGGAGAAAGGGAAAGGAAAGACAGGTGCTGGTGGTAGGGGATTCAATTATTAGAAGGACAGACAGTGTAATCTGTCACAAAGACCGTGTGCGCCGAACAGTCTGTTGTTTACCGGGCGCTCGGGTTCGGCACATCGCGGATCGGGTGGACAGATTATTGGGTGGGGCTGGGGAAAACCCAGCTTTCATGGTACACATGGGTACCAATGACATAGGCAGAGGAAGATGGAGAGTCCTAAACGATTTCAGGGACTTAGGAGCTAAGTTGAGGAGTAGGACCTCCAAGGTAATATTTTCAGAAATACTACCTGTACCTCGAGCCACACCAGAGAGGCATGGGGAGACTAGGGAAGTTAACAAGTGGCTGAGGAGCTGGTGTAGTAAAGAGGGTTTCGGGTTCCTGGAGAACTGGGCCGACTTCTCAGTCGGCCACCGACTCTTTGGTAGGGACGGATTGCACCTAAAAGGGGAGGGTGCAGCCGTACTGGGTGAGAGGATGGCCGAAAAGTTAGAGGGGCTTTTAAACTAGGTGACGGGGGGAGGGTACAGATGTAGAATTAGCCAGTGGAAAGCAAGATTCAGAGTGCACAAATAGGGGCATTAGCGGTAGGGTGTTTGGAGCTCCTAAACCCAGGGTGGGTATGAGGAAAAATCAAGAGAGCAGCCTAAAAACATCAAATGAGGATATATGTAACCGGTCAAAATTAAGAGGTTTGTATACCAATGCCAGAAGCCTGGCCAACAAGATGGGAGAGCTGGAGCTGCTGATGTTTGAGGAGGACTTTTGTGGGGATAACAGAGACTTGGTTTGACAGCTCTCATGACTCGATGGCGACCATTCAGGGGTATTCCCTTTATCGCAGAGATAGAGAAGGTAAAAAAGGGGGAGGGGTATGTCTGTATATTAAGAACAGTATACAGGTACATTTGAGGGATGATATTAATAATGGAGCTATGGACGAGGCAGAATCCCTATGGGTAGAGCTTCAAAGGGAAGGCACGGTGGGGAAGGTAATATTGGGCGTATGCTATAGGCCCTCCAACCAGAGGGAGGAGGGGGAGGCGGACCTCATTTTACAGATAGGATTGGCAGCGAGGATGGGAAATGTCATTATAATGGGGGACTTTAATTATCCAGATATATACTGGGCAGAAGGAACCGCACACTCAGCCAAGGCTCGGCAGTTCCTAAATGTTTTGCTGGACAATTTCATGGGTCAGATGGTGAATGCACCGACAAGAAACAATGCGGTACTTGACCTACTGATTACCAACAATACAGACCTGCTCACGGATATAGAAATACGGGGCAACTTAGGAAACAGTGACCATAGGTCAATAAGTTTCAGTATTAATTACAGTAATAGGAAACATAAGGGTAATATAAGGACACTGAATTTCAAAAGAGCCAATTTCCCAAAACTGCGCTTGCTGCTAGAAAATATCAAATGGGATAGAACCCTGGGAACAAAGAACACGGTGGAAAAATGGGAGTGCTTCAAGAGCATACTTGTAACGCCGAGTGCTCCGGGTTCCGTGGCTTCCCCGGAGCACTCAAGGCGTCCTGCGGGCTGCAGCGCTCCGGTCGGCGTCCCCGACCATGAGCGCTGTTCCCCCGCATTAGTGGAACTCACCCGCCGGGTCCCCTCTGCTCCCGGCGCACGCCGCGTTCCTTCCTCCTCTCTGCGCGCGCGGCCCCGCTCCCTAGGGCGCGTGCGCGCCGCAGCATGTAAATTTAAAGGGCCAGTGCACCACTAATTGGTGCCTGGTCCAATCAGCCCAAATTCAATAAAAACCCACTTCCCCTTCCTGTCCTTGCCGGATCTTGTTGCCTTTGGTACCTTGAGAAAGCTTTTGGTGTATCGTTCCCTGCCTGTGTATCTGACCTTCTGCTGTTGCCCCTGACTACGAACCTTGCCGCCTGCCTTGACCCTTTGCTCCGTCTGACCTTGCCTTTGCCTTGTCCTCGAGCTGTATAGATTTTGGACTGGTTTCTGTTGGCACTTTACACTACCCCTTTACCAGCGAGGTGGTAATATTGGGGTTGCTTACACTATATAGCACTTTTTTCAAAGCACCTTAAGATTGCATGTATTTATTATTATCATTGGTTATATCAATTGGTAACCTATTGTCTATGTATGTTATTTACCACATATAATTTCTTGCACCAGTCACTTTCAACATTCTTGAAGGCACTTTAACACATTGCACTTGTGTATTTGCACTAATTTTATGTTTAGGATTATATTTCTCAATTGGTGTATTTATATTATTGCACATATTAATGTTAGCACATAGGCACTTTACACATTTTTAACCACTTGAGTCTCTACCATATTATATCTAAATCCATATAGGCAGCGCCACCATCCCTACTTTTTCTTACAAACTTAGAACTAAACTAGAGAAACTTAACAGAAAAAAATCACTGGGACCGGATGGCTTGCACCCGAGGGTTCTTAAAGAGCTCAGCCAGGTGATTGCCAGACCATTATTCTTGATCTTTAAGGATAGTTTACAGACGGGTATGGTGCCAGCTGATTGGAAAAAAGCCAACGTAGTACCAATATTTAAAAAGGGGCCGAGATATATCCCGGGTAACTATAGGCCGGTCAGCCTAACACCTGTAGTCTGCAAGATTTTGGAGGGGATGTTAAGGGACCACATAGAAGACTTTAGTAATGAAAATGGTATTATTAGTAGTAATCAGCATTAATTCATGAAAAATCGTTCTTGCCAAACCAATCTATTAATCTTCTACGATGAAGTGAGCTGCCACCTAGATAAAGGAAAGCCTGTGGATGTGGTGCATCTGGACTTTGCAAAGGCCTTTGACACCGTTCCCCACAAACGCTTACTGTACAAACTAAGAAAGGTAGGTATGGACCATAAGGTGAGTACCTGGATAGAGAACTGGCTCCAGGGGAGAGTCCAGAGGGTGGTGATTAATGGGGAGTACTCAGATTGGGCGGATGTGGAAAGTGGGGTCCCCCAGGGTTCTGTCCTGGGACCAATCCTGTTTAATTTATTCATAAATGATCTAGAGGAGGGGATATCTAGTACAATCTCAGTATTTGCAGATGATACTAAACTAGGCATGCCAATATCTTCTATGCAGGATGTGGAAACCTTACAAGCGGACCTGAACAAAATAATGGGGTGGGCAACTACATGGCAGATGAGGTTTAATGTTGAAAAATGTAAAGTAATGCACTTGGGTGCCAGAAACCAGAAAGCAAGCTACTCACTAGGGGGGGGGGGGGACCTCTGGGTGAGTCTAGGATGGAAAAGAACCTGGGGGTACTGGTAGACAACAGGCTTGGCAGTGGCATGCAATGTCAAGCCGCTGCAAGCAAAGCCAACAGAATACTGGGATGCATAAAAAAGGGGATTCACTCCAGAAATAAAGAGATTATTCTCCCGCTCTACAAGACTCTGGGCCGGCCACATCTGGAGTATGCTGTCCAGTTCTGGGCACCGGTCCTAAGGAAGGATGTGCTGGAACTGGAAAGAGTCCAGAGAAGGGCAACAAAAATAATTAGGGGGATGGAGGACATCAGCTATGAGGAAAGACTACAAGCACTGAACCTATTCTCTCTGGAGAAGAGACGATTGAGGGGGGATATGATATCAATGTACAAATACTGTACTGGCGACCCTAGCATAAGGAACAAACTATTCAGAGAAAGGAAATACAATAAGACACGTGGCCACTCACTAAAACTAGAGGAAAAGCGATTTAACTTTAAAGTACGTAAGGGGTTCTTCACTGTAAGAGCGGTAAGGATGTGGAATTCTCTTCCACAAGCAGTGGTATCAGCAGGGAGCATCGATAGTTTCAAAAAACTATTAGATGGGCACCTTAAAGACCACAACATACTGGGGTATACAATGTACAGTTAACAGCAAACACACACACACACCATAGGTTGAACTGGATGGACGGATGTCTTTTTTCAACCTCACTAACTATATAACTATGTAACTATGTTATTGGGATTTTTTTACCAAAAATATGTGAATACAAATTGGTCTAAAATGATGAAAACATTTTAATTTTTTTTTATTCGGAATGTTAAATAGCAGAAAGTAAAAAAAAAAATATATATATTTTTTTCAGAATTGTCACTCTTTTTTTGTTTATAGCACAAAAAATAAAAATTGCACAGGTGATCAAATACAATCAAGGAAAGCTCTTTTTGTGGAAAAAAAAGGGCATCACTTCATTTTGGGTACAGCATGGTACGACCACGCAATTGTCAGTTAGAGTAACACAGTGCCATATCGCAAAAAATGGCCTGGTTATTAAGGGGGTAAATCCTTCCGGTTCAGAAGTGGTTAAGGGATAGAAGTACAATAGTGTGTCAGAATATTTTTCTAGGTGTAAATCAAAAGATGCATCCCAATTACAATTTTGTGGCATCGATAGGGTGTATTCCTCTTGGAGGGGTACTAATAGAGTCAGGGATCTCTGCAAGAGGGAAAAAAATGATATACACCAGGGGCGGACGTACAGGGATCGCAGGGGTCGCCATGGCGACCGGGCCCCATGCTGCAGGGGGCCTGAGAGGGCCCCCTGTATGTATAGAGAGGAGGAGCGGCAACCGCAGCTGAGACCGGAGCTCCCCCGATCCTCCCGAGAGAGCTGATCTTGATCACATTAGAAAGAATGTAAAGTGAAAGCAGTGTGTGCTGTGCTCTCTGCCTCCCCCTACAGTGCAATACCCGGCAGGAAGTTACAGGAAGGTAAAGTTCTCTCTGCCGTTTTTACTGTAAAAAGGCTTTCTGTATGTATGTTTGTGTGTGTGACTGTGTGTATGTATGTGTGTGTATGTGTGTGTATGTGTGTCTGTGTGTGTGTGTGTGTATGTGTGTGTATTAGTGTGAGTGTCTGTGTGTGTGTGTGTGTGTGTCTGTGTGTGTGTATGTGTGTGTATGTGTGTGTATGTGTGTGTGTGTGTGTCTGTGTATGTGTGTGTATGTGTGTGTGTGCATATGTGTGTGCATATGTGCATCTATATATGTATGTGTGTGCATGTATGTATGTTTGTGTGTTTATATGTGTATGGATATATGTACGTGTGTGTGCTTATTTAAGGGTACATGCAAGTTGTGTGGGGGACACTTATCAACTAGGAAGCAATGTGTGGTGTGCTTGTCATCTTGGAGGCGTTGTGTGTGCGGGCACCAATCCTGGAGGGTGTTCTGAGTGGGGAGCTTGTCAACTGTGGAGTGCTGTGTGTGCGGTGCTCATTATCTGTGTGTGGGCTGCTTGTTATATGAGGGGGGCTGTGTGTGGGTAACACGTATCAGCTGGGTGATGCCTGTCAGCTTTGTGGGACACATCAACTGGAAACTGTATGGTTTTATATATTAAACGAAAATGTGCTGCGCTAGAAAATAGTGAATAATGAAATCACCAAAAAAATACAAAAATTATATAATACAGAAAATATATATATCACTCTGTATGTGTGTCGGGATAAGGTAACCTGAAATTAATCAGTATTCCTTAAAAATGTGAATTTCACCAATGTATATCAATAATCACATAAATCATAAATCATCCAGTGTAAAATATAATAAAGTGAAAAAATTAGGGTAATAATTAAATTAAATCCCAATAAAGTCCATGCAAAAATTAGGAGAAAATCCAAGAAGGTGTGCCACAAGATCCCAAAGAGTGCATCCACGCAATTCCTTGTAAGAATATAATAGACACCAACGTGTAAATCACCCAGGGAAAATCAGATGGCTGCTTACCAGAACGGGTAGGTCTCTCAAGCTAATGAGTAGACCACAGAAAGCTTAAGTGTAATGCCAAGGATGGCCACAGGATGTCTCCTTTAAATTCTCAATGGCGATGTCCACATAGTAGGAAACAAATTATGACAGGGACATAGTGTAACTCTGTATATAAGGCATTTATTAAAAAGTAAAAAGCAGATAAAACCACTCACATTTGCGATGTGAATTCAAGGCATCTAAAGATTACAGGTACGCTGGAAACGAACGAACATCTCCCTCGCTGTTAGTATCTAGGTAGCCGGCTTGTTGGGGGCGTGGTCTCGTCACGTCTAGGTCACCCATGGTTTTATATATATATATATATATATATATATATATATATATATATATATGCGTCTATGTGTGTGTGTGCACATTACTTTTAATCCTGACCCCATATATGTGTACAATCAGAAGTCATTTTTTTTTTCAGGTTGTTCATAGTACCAGCAAGAAAATGCTATTCCTCTGAAAAGCGATCCATACTCATATGGCTTTTCAGAGGCATTTGATAGGCGGTGAAAAGGCAATATGTTGCTTTCTTACCACCTGTTTTAACCCCCTAATGCAGGGGTGGGGAACCTGCGGCCCGCACAATCATTGTGTCCGCCCCCCCCCCCCCGTTCCGCTGAGCCTGTGTATGCCAGCGGAGCTGTTAGAAGGAGGCGATGGCTCCGTCCTGACAGTGTGAGTCACAGAAAAGCTTCAGAAAAGGGTGGACCCGGGACGCAGAGCAGTGCGCCCCGAGCCCACCCATTTGTGTGACAATAGCGAATGAAAATTCACTATTGTCACACGGATCCTCCTCCTAGCCAATCAGGAAGCGGGTCCAAGACCCGCTTCCTGATTGGCCGAAAGGCGAACACATGCCATTGGTCGAGGAGGAGGTGGGAGGACTCGATGAGAAGCCGCCGCTGCAGGTAAGTGCACTGGCTTTCTGCATTGAAAGGGGGCACGCTGTGGTCAGTCTGCATTGAAAGGGGGCACGCTGTGGTCAGTCTGCATGGAAAGGGGGCACACCACCAGGCTGGGAGGGAAGGGCCCCATCCGGGGGCCCTTTATGGTTTCTTGCATCGGGGCCCTGAAGGTTCTAGTTACGCCACTGATATACACTTTATGTACTTTAACACCTGGCAACTTGAACTAGATAGCAACTGTTTTATTAGTGACTATTAGTGAATCTTTTAAAGGGTTTTATTGGAATCATGCATGTGTTTATATTTATTCATATTTATGTTTTTAATTTATAATAACTCTCAACTTGATGAATTGGAAGTTACTTCAGGATTTAATATGTGAGGAGATTACCGTAGGTGACTGGTGAGTACCGTAGGCGACTGGTGAGTACCCTAGCAACTAGTGATTACCCTAGGGTTAGTACCAGGGAAGATAGAGGTAGTGTAGGTAAGGAATAGCAGGTCTCTTAATTTTTCCCCATAGAGTAGAGGGTAATAATGTTCAGCAGGATTGGGGATGCCACTCTGTGCACTGCTTGCTGCATGTATGCGTTCTTTGATGAACCAATCAAGGGCGAATACAGCTGTGCAAGATGTAAGCGACTTGCTTCTCTGGAAGCTCAGATCCTGGATCTAGAGAACAAGGTAGCAACACTGCATAGCATCAACAACCTAAAAAGGAGCTTGGACATTACCCATCAGGTGCTGGCAGGGGCTGGCATAGAGGAGGGTGGAGACGTGGAGACACAGGCACCAGAGGTACGCAGCTGGGTGACAGTTAGAAGGAGGGGTAGAGGGAAGAGTGCTAGGGAGGCCAGTCCTGAGTTGGAACACCCCAACAAATATGCCAAGTTTCATGATGATGGGGATATCAGCTCAGGGGTGGCAGTGCTGGAGCAGGCACCCTTCCCCAGCTGCCAGGGGAGCAGCGGCTCCAGAAAGGAGGGGGGCAGAGACTCAGGAAAGGTTAGACAGGTTGTGGTAGTCGGTGACTCAATTATCAAGAGGACAGATATGGCAATCTGTCAAAACGATTGCGGTAGCCGAACAGTATGTTGTTTAAAGGGCGCTCGAGTTCGGCACATCACGGATCGGGTAGACAAATTATTGGGCGGGGCTGGGGAGCACCTAGCGGTCATGGTGCATGTGGGCACCAACGACCAAGTAAGAGGAAGTTGGAGGATCCTAAAGAACGATTTCAGGGACTTAGGGAATAGATTGAGGATTAGGACCTCCAAGGTGGTTTTCTCTGAAATACTGCCTGTCCCTCGAGCCACACCAGAGAGGCAGAAGGAGATTAGGGAACTTAACAAGCGGCTGAGGAACTGGTGTAGGAAGGAGGGGTTCAGGTTCCTGGAAAACTGGGCTGACTTCTCAGTTGGCTACCGGCTCTTTAGTAAGGACGGGCTGCACCTTAATGGGGACGGTACAGCTCTTTTGAAGAGAAAGATGGCCATAAAGTTGGAGGGACTTTTAAACTAGGAGGAGGGAGGGCCGAGTGGTAGAGTCAGTTAGGAGGGAGCTAAGGACAGAGAGTATTATTGGGGGAGGTAGCGACACCAGGTCTGTAGCTTCTAAAATTGGGGGGCTGTTCGGACAAACCGCAGACCGTACAGAAATAAAATTAAGCACTATGCAATATTGACTTCAACTAAACTAAGAGGGATATATGCAAATGCCAGGAGCCTAGCTAATAAAATGGAAGAGCTGGAAATGTTAGTACATGAGGAGGACATAGACCTTGTGGAAATAACAGAAACTTGGTTCGACTCCTCACACGACTGGTTGGCCAATATCCAAGGGTATTCTGTGTATCGGAAGGACAGGGAAGGAAAAGGGGGGGGGGGTATGTCTCTATGTCAAGAATAATGTAAGGGTGGTGGAGAGGAGTGATATTATGGAAGGGATGAGTACAGAGTTAGAATCTGTGTGGGTAGACCTCCATAGGGAAGGTGATAAGGGGAAAGTAATTGTGGGGGTTTGCTATAGGCCACCCAACCAAAGGGAGGAGGTAGAGTTGGAATTTATGGCACAGTTGGGTAATGTGGCAAAGCTGAAACCAGTCATCAATCATATTAGGGGACTTCAACTATCCCGACATTAACTAGGAAGAGGGGACTGCACACTCACTAAAGGCCCGTCTCTTAATGGAAACCTTACAGGACAACTACATGTCTCAGATGGTTAATTCTCCTACTAGAATGAATGCAGTGTTGGATCTATTAATTTATAATGATCCAGACCTAATCTCAGATGTTGGAGTCCGGGACAACTTGGGTTCTAGTGATCACAGGTTGATCACATTTAGCGTAAATCACAACATAGCAAGGCATGAGGGCAACATAAGAACCCTAAACTTCAGAAGGGCAAACTTTCCCAAACTGTGCTCATTAATACAGGAAATAAACTGGGACAGTGCCCTAGGATCACTTACCACAGAGGAAAAATGGGATTGCTTTAGGAATATATTAAACAAATGCATCTCGCAATGCATTCCTATGGAAAAAAGAAAAGAGCCAAAGCCAAACCTGGCTGTCTTAGCCATAATGTAAAGAAACGTATTAGAGAAAAAATAATGGCCTTCAAGAAATATAAATCGGAGGGGACGTTATTGGCTTTCAAGCAATACAAGGAATTAAATAAGAAATGTAAATATGAAATCAAAATGGCTAAAGTCAACTTCGAGAGACAAATAGCGGAGGATAATAAAAATAACCCTAAGAAATTCTTTAAATATATCAACAGCAAAAAATCGAGGTCAGAGCATGTTGCACACATAATTAACGATGATGGGAGGATGGTTACAGAGGACACGGAAAAGGCAACTGTGCTTAATGCTTTCTTCTCCTCAGTCTTTACACAGGAAAAGGAGGGGTACACTGACCATGACTGTATGGTTAGCAGTATATACAAGAAGAATTCCCCTATAGGTATGGGACTGTAAATGCCACTGACCACTGTATTTTGTATAAAAAATATCTTTATTCAATTCCAAAATTGTAGACAGACAAAAAAACAATGACATGAATCAATAACATTTACAGGGCATTAAAATATGCATGCATTTGACAGACCAAATACCGAACCAAATAGGGGCGCTCAGGTGTACAAGGCGATCATGGAACCGGAAACGACCCTACGCGTTTTGGGCAAAAAGCCCTTCCTCAGGGGTCACCCAAAGCTGCAGATAAAACACCTAGTATATCTAGAAAAGGAAGAAATGTTTTTAATATAATAAAAAGTGATTTGTCCATATACACATGAGTAGGCAAACATATATTATGTCTCATATTTTAATCTCATAGTATATACTTCATGCTAATGGACCTACCCTTAGCGTCTAACCCTATGGATTGGATTGGTCTGTCGGCTAAAAAATGGTATTGCTACCATCGGGAGGAATGCCCAAGTTCCCACAGGCCCGTTCAAGGGCTACGAAATCCGTGAGAGCGTGAAAGGAGTTGTAGCATCCGCTCAGAGGGACCAGCAGGACACCACGATGACCGGTAAGAAAAGTGGCTCAATATGGACTACTCCCGTGAAGGGGGATGTGTTCATATAGCAACCTAATGCACAGAAGTAAGGTAAAGGAAGGAGTAGGGAATAAATTGACTAGTAGTGAAAATTTACCAACGAATTAGTCACTAACCCCTTAAAGTAGTGAAAGGCAACATTTACCTGTAGTGTATAAGAAGAATAAGACCACAGAGGGTCATATGCAGTACAAATAGTAGTAGTCTTGTGTAGACGAGATCAAAATGTATATATATCTGTAAATATGAAAAGTGCAATGGGTGAATGAGATGTAATATTGAACTATCTTGAAAAGAGAGGTGGTGACCCAAGAGTGTGGTGACATAGTAGTCTTAGTTGTATAGTCAGTTACCAAGGTGCACGCCCCAAAAAAGAGAGCATGATAGAGCTGCAAAGATGGCTACTATACATGAGGTGACTAGAATGAAAAGTAAAAAGTGAGAACATGAGAAAATGGTTACCATTTCGCCCCAGAATATGCATCAGTTTAAATCACCATAGCTTCTAGTGTAAGGGTGCCATATACTGCCTACGGTAATGCTTATCATAAGGAACTAATTTGAACGTTTGTATATACGTACAGAGTAAGTTTATGGCAGTGTGTATATATGCATATTCATCTGGGCGAAGAGTGCCAATTATATATCACGAGTGCGCAGACACAGGCATAACCGTGTAAACATAGAATATGTGAAAGTGAGGATGTGCCACTAAGGAAATTGCAAGGAACCATGATAGTGAAAAGAAAGACATTTAAGAAGTATGTTTATGGATCCTACAGTATCCCCCAATAGGGAGAGAGGAGTGCCCATAAAGATCAGAATAAGAAAATAGAAAAACGATCCACCTGCGTGCCATACATGCTGAGCTTAGTAGAAACGTCCACACAAGTGTCATGCATTCTGAGGTTAGTAGGAGCGTAGTCTTACCTGTCCCTAGGCTTCCTATGGGCTTGGCATCCTCTGCAAATGGACGCCAGCCCAGACTGCTTAAAAGTGGTCGAGCGGACGCCGGCGCACGCGCACCAGAGGCATGCAACGTCATCCGAGTAGTCCGTGAGCCTATCCGATCATCCGCCTGTGCATCCACCCGGAAGGAGAGGCCGGACCTGCGCTCCACGGGCGCCGATGCGGGAAACCAGCAACTCCAGGAAGAGAGCTGGTGTGAGCGGGGACATACCCCGAAGGGCTCCCCCTACCCGCGCCGGGGGAACCTGCAGCTGGCGCTGAGCAGATACACAGAGATGTCAGCAGAGGACTGACTACGAGGAAGAGAAAGAAGGGAGAAACGGAAAAGGGAAAGAAAAAGATGAAATTAGCAGGGAACAAACAGGGAAAAAAGGGAACGCCATACGAGGCAAAACAAACAAGAATTTTACATCTGAAAGATGATTGGGAGCCAATTTGATTAAACTATGGTCCCTAACAATTTAATCAGGGGAAATGTGTCATATTGTGCATTAGATAAGAAAAGAATTATCAAAAAAAAAAAAAAAAAAGTAAATAAAAGAGTAAAAAAAGAGAGAAAAAAGAAGACACAAACGGGGGCCTGAAGTCCTGTTATTTAATTTGAGGCAGGACACCCATGGAAAGTCCAATAAAAGATGGAGGGGGACCACAATAATGGGTCAATATCGGTCTATCAATTGCATGTAACAAACCGATGTACCATATATACATATACATATTGTAGCAATTCCACATTTATATTACCATATCCTACAAAAATATACAGAGGCACATATAAAAATTTTTATAGAGCATGTTATTATATACGGTCTATTATACCAATATTGGCTCCACATTTAAACATGGCAAAACAGTCACACAAGAAAAATTACCATAGTACAATAATATTAACCCATGGGTTGATGTACTTAGTGAGTCTCTCAGTATCTATAGCAGGCAACATGAACCATATAGGGCCCATGTATGTCGCATATATGATAGATAAAAGTCATAATTGAAATACAACAACCATATGTATCTCATATGTTAGCTCTGTAGAGGACATGCACATGGAAAAGATTGGACTTGAGTAGACCAAGATGGAAAAAGTTTGAAAATGGATAATTGTATCCCAATCAGTAAACAGGGCTTAACCCGTGTCGAGGGGAAATGGGGATATTCCTATTGTTCCCATCCCCCTGAGGCGAAGCCCTCCAAAAAGGGTCGAAAGCTGGCAACGTCATTCAGACCCGGGGCTGTAGTGGCGTTCAAGTCTATAATCCACCGTGTTTCCCGCTGTAGAAGGGTTTTATTCCAGTCCCCACCACGGGGGCTGGGGTGGACCCTATCCAAAGCTAGGAACTTAGGTACTGGGGGAATTCCCATGTGCATGTCCCGTACATGTCTGCCAAGCGGTAGATCTGGATCTCGTTTTTGCATACTCAATACATGACGGTAGATCAGTTTGTGAAACGGTAGTTGAGTTTTCCCCACATAATAGGATCCACAGGGGCAGGAGAGTAGATAGACCACCCCAGCTGTTTTGCAGTTCACAAAGTGGTGTGCTTTAAATATCTTGCCATTAGGGAGACAGATATTAGTGTCTCGATTTATATACTGGCAGTAGTTGCAACCTCCGCAGGTGAAGGTCCCAAATCTTTTACATGGGTCTTTACGATATTTGCCAACAAATTTGCTGCGTGTAAGATAGTCTTTTAACGCTTTCGTCCTACGGTATGTAATGGCCGTTTTTTTTTGTGATGTGTGGGCCAATACTCGGGTCACAGCTCAACATGTGCCAATATTTTTCAATCGCCTTCACCACTTGTCTATGTTGCTCAGAATATTGCATTATGATGCGAGGGAAATTCGCATCGGCCATACCTGACTTAGCTTTTTATTTTTGAATAATAGTTCTTGTCGGGTAAATGAATTAGCTCGATTAAACGCTTTTCTGAGGCAGGTTTTAGAATAGCCTCTTTTAGATAGGCGTTTCCTTAAGTTGTTAGCCTCAATTCTAAATTGTATATCATTTGAGCAATTTCTGCGTATCCGAAGGTATTGACTAAAAGGTATGGATCTGACAAGTGGTGTGGGATGAGAGCTTGTCGCATGCAAGATAGTGTTCGCGGATGTGGGTTTGCGGTATAGGGTAGTTTGTAAATTGCCCAAAGTGTCTTTCTCGATCGTGATATCGAGAAAGTTAATAGAATTCAAGTCAAAGTTCATAGTGAACTTGAGGTTGAAATTATTGATATTCATCCGAGCGATACCCTCAACGAGCTCGTCTGCAGAGCCACTCCAAATGACCAAAACGTTGTCGATGTAGCGGTACCAAGTCAAAATATGACTTGTCCAGCTTGTAGGCGAATCGTCTGATAGTAATTGGCGCTCCCACTCCCCCAGGTACAGGTTGGCATACAATGGGGCACATGAAGTCCCCATCGCTACCCCCTGCACCTGGAGGTAGTGGGAGCCATCAAATGAAAAAATATTGTTGGTGAGTATAAATCTAAGGCCCTGCACGAGGAACCCGTTAAGGTCGCTCTGATGTCTATCGGACTGAGACAGAATTTTTTGAATCACTTGGATGCCCTGTTGGTGTGGTATCGAACTGTAGAGTGCTTCTACGTCGATAGCCACCAACAGGGCATCTGGGGGAACCACAATGGATTCCAACATCTGAAGCAAGTGGATTGTGTCCCTAACGTATGAAGATAAACTTTGCACGTAGGGGCGTAGTTTGGAATCAATGAACTTGCTTAAATTTTCTGATATGCTCCC
Source organism: Pelophylax lessonae (assembly GCF_965119305.1). NCBI lineage: Eukaryota > Metazoa > Chordata > Amphibia > Anura > Ranidae > Pelophylax > Pelophylax lessonae. The sequence continues at coordinate 205,639,085 of NC_138772.1, read as the reverse complement.
ACATCCGGACACTATCGGGCGACCAGGAGGTTAAGATGGGTGTTTGTGGACTTTTGGCAAGCTATAGAATGTGGGGACAACTGGGAATTTGGTATGTAGAAAGTCCCATGTAGGTTTGTCAATGGTGTTGTAAAGATAGGCGTGGTCAACCATGGTATAGAACTCCAGATTGGATCTATCAATAGCCCCCTTTGAGATAGGCTTATACCACTCCCTGTTGTTGAGGATGCGAAGACACATCTCCCTGTATTGAGTTTTACTTAGCATGACGATGTTCCCGCCCTTATCTGACGGTTTGATCGTGAGATCATGTTGTTCTACTAAAGATTTTAGAGCTCTTTTTTCTTCATTCGACAAGTTGGATGTGGTAGTAGAAAATTTTATTTTATTTATCTCCTGTGTAGTCAGAGAGACAAATGCCGCCAGATTTGAATTAAGATTTAGGGACGGAAACATGTCCGATTTTTTCCGAAATATGGGGGTTGTCTGGACAATCGACTGATCATGATCAGTCTCAACTAGGTTTAATAGTGAGTCCAGATCAATGTTGTCGATTTCATCCCTTTCTTCCTGTTCCTCAAGGAGGGATATAAGGCAATCTAGGGCTTCTTTCTCTTTTGTGGTTTTACTGTCTATGTTTGTGGGAAGAGATGAAATTCGTGTTTTTTTGTCATATTGAGATTTAAGGAGAACCTTCCTAGCGAACAGAAGTAGATCTTTTATGATAGAGAATTTGTCCGGTTTTCTTTGGGGGCAGAAGCTTAGGCCTTTTGAAAGTAAGGACAGTTCCGCGTCGGTGATGGGGTAGTCCGTGAGATTAATAACGTCACTATGGTCTTGTTCAGAATAGTTATTAATGGAATCTGAATATAATGATGTACATTGTACAAAAGTCATTAATTGTGAACCAGGATCTGAGGCCCTCTTAAATTTCCTGGTCTCCTGTCTCTAAAAAACCGTCTGAGTCCTCTTCGTTTTCTGACCCTGCCTCTGTTGGGGCTATATTAGTATTTGGGCGTTTTAGTTGTTTTGATGATGCATTGGTGGAGTCCGATGCATTAGACGTATTCCGGTTTTGGCGGGTATTATATGCCCCGATCGCCATGGGGAGTACTCGACCCCCTTCCGTTATTTGTTTTTTAGGTGGATTTTTAACTTGTCTGTTGGGTGAGTTACGTTTATTCTTGACGGATTTTCTAGGGGCATCCTGTTTAAAGGACGAAGAGGAGACGGATGAGTTCAGGGAAGAATTAGAACCATATTGGTTTCTAGAGGGTCTCAGGCCTCTGGGGGGTTGATATGTTGAAGAATTAGACCATTTGTACGCTACGTGGTCACGGAATGCCACTCTGTCCCTGCAGATTTTGCGTTCTTTTTTGATGATGTTTTCGCTAATAATTTTGTCAAGTTGTGTCTTAATATTGGACTCGAGATTTTTATATCTCGGTGAGTCCTGGAATGGTGTTAGTTTCTCATATATTTTATCAATCTTGCCCTCCAGCAATTTTATGCGTTTATTATACTCTACTAGCAGCAACATCATGTTTTTGGAACAAATCTGTAAATTTGATTCCCACCGTTTTTTGAATGCTTCATCCAGATCCTCCTTAGTAGGGAAGATCTGGATGCGCAGACCAAACAGATTGATGTCTTCTCTCACATATTGTTCGAAGTTCTCAATATGTAAATGTAAGTTGGTTTTTTTCTCAACTGTTTTCTTGAGTTGGAAAAACAAACAATTCGGACTCCTGAGCTTCCCTTTTGCCCTGCTCCCTGTAAGAAGAAAGAATGCTCTCAAAGTTCTTACCCTTGAACATAGTTGGACACAATAGCAAAGAAGTATATAGAAAGGAAAGGGGGGGGTTTTCTTTTTTGAAAGTAGTATACTGGTTATACAATCCTAGGACAGATCAACATAGTCTATATAACCATAAAAATTAAATTGTAATTAGTATACATGGCACGGGGTGAGAAAATACATAGAACGGGGAAATGGGTGTCTTCCACCCGATATCGATAAAGACAAACGGTATTATCTCACTCAGTGCCCAGTGTCAGTGGCCATCATCCCTAATATAGTATATACAAGAAGAATTCCCCTATAGGTATGGGACTGTAAATGCCACTGACCACTGTATTTTGTATAAAAAATATCTTTATTCAATTCCAAAATTGTAGACAGACAAAAAAACAATGACATGAATCAATAACATTTACAGGGCATTAAAATGTGCATGCATTTGACAGACCAAATACCGAACCAAATAGGGGCGCTCAGGTGTACAAGGCGATCATGGAACCGGAAACGACCCTACGCGTTTTGGGCAAAAAGCCCTTCCTCAGGGGTCACCCAAAGCTCCAGATAAAACACCTAGTATATCTAGAAAAGGAAGAAATGTTTTTAATATAATAAAAAATGATTTGTCCATATACACATGAGTAGGCAAACATATATTATGTCTCATATTTTAATCTCATAGTATATACTTTATGCTAATGGACCTACCCTTAGCGTCTAACCCTATGGATTGGATTGGTCTGTCGGCTAAAAAATGGTATTGCTACCATCGGGAGGAATGCCCAAGTTCCCACAGGCCCGTTCAAGGGCTACGAAATCCGTTAGATCGTGAAAGGAGTTGTAGCATCCGCCCAGAGGGACCAGCAGGGCACCACGATGACCGGTAAAAAAAGTGGCTCAATATGGACTACTCCCGTGAAGGGGGATGTGTTCATATAGCAACCTAATGCACAGAAGTAAGGTAAAGGAAGGAGTAGGGAATAAATTGACTAGTAGTGAAAATTTACCAACAAATTAGTCACTGACCCCTTAAAGTAGTGAAAGGCAACATTTACCTGTAGTGTATAAGAAGAATAAGACCACAGAGGGTCATATGCAGTACAAATAGTAGTAGTCTTGTGTAGACGAGATCAAAATGTAATATATCTGTAAATATGAAAAGTGCAAAATTACACATTTCCCCTGATTAAATTGTTAGGGACCATAGTTTAATCAAATTGGCTCCCAATCATCTTTCAGATGTAAAATTCTTGTTTGTTTTGCCTCGTATGGCGTTCCCTTTTTTCCCTGTTTGTTCCCTGCTAATTTCATCTTTTTCTTTCCCTTTTCCGTTTCTCCCTTCTTTCTCTTCCTCGTAGTCAGTCCTCTGCTGACATCTCTGTGTATCTGCTCAGCGCCAGCTGCAGGTTCCCCCGGCGCGGGTAGGGGGAGCCCTTCGGGGTATGTCCCCGCTCACACCAGCTCTCTTCCTGGAGTTAGTGACTAATTCGTTGGTAAATTTTCACTACTAGTCAATTTATTCCCTACTCCTTCCTTTACCCTACTCCTTCCTTTACCTTACTTCTGTGCATTAGGTTGCTATATGAACACATCCCCCTTCACGGGAGTAGTCCATATTGAGCCACTTTTCTTACCGGTCATCGTGGTGCCCTGCTGGTCCCTCTGGGCGGATGCTACAACTCCTTTCACGCTCTCACGGATTTCGTAGCCCTTGAACGGGCCTGTGGGAACTTGGGCATTCCTCCCGATGGTAGCAATACCATTTTTTAGCCGACAGACCAATCCAATCCATAGGGTTAGACGCTAAGGGTAGGTCCATTAGCATGAAGTATATACTATGAGATTAAAATATGAGACATAATATATGTTTGCCTACTCATGTGTATATGGACAAATCACTTTTTATTATATTAAAAACATTTCTTCCTTTTCTAGATATACTAGGTGTTTTATCTGGAGCTTTGGGTGACCCCTGAGGAAGGGCTTTTTGCCCGAAACGCGTAGGGTCGTTTCCGGTTCCATGATCGCCTTGTACACCTGAGCGCCCCTATTTGGTTTGGTATTTGGTCTGTCAAATGCATGCATATTTTAATGCCCTGTAAATGTTATTGATTCATGTCATTGTTTTTTTGTCTGTCTACAATTTTGGAATTGAATAAAGATATTTTTTATACAAAATACAGTGGTCAGTGGCATTTACAGTCCCATACCTATAGGGGAATTCTTCTTGTATATACTATATTAGGGATGATGGCCACTGACACTGGGCACTGAGTGAGATAATACCGTTTGTCTGTATGGTTAGCAGTACTTCACAGGTCTTGCCGCTATGGCTAACAGAGGGTGAAATCAGGGAAAGGCTGGATAAAATTAACACAAGTCACCAGGCCCGGATGGTATACATCCGAGAGTACTTGAAGAACTCAGTAAGGTTATATCTAGACCACTGTTCCTGATCTTTGCTGACAGTATTATGACAGGAACTGTACCAGGTGACTGGAGGAAAGCTAACGTGATACCAATTTTTAAAAACGGGCAGAGTCATATCACGGGTAATTATAGGCCAGTCAGCCTGACGTCAATAGTATGTAAACTTCTGGAGGGGATGATAAGGTCCACAGGCATCGACCACAAGGTTTGCTCTTGGATACAGAACTGGTAAAGGGGCGTGTCCAAAGGGAGGTAGTAAATAATGCATACTCGGACTGGTCTGAGGTGGTAAGTGGGGTCACCCAGGGCTCAGTTCTGGGTCCAATTTTGTTCAATTTATTCATAAATAGCATTGAGGACGGGGTCAGTAGCTCAATCTCAGTTATTGCAGATGACACAAAAGTGAGCAGGGCAATAACTTCACAGAAACCTTGCAGAATGACCTGAACAAAATAACAGAGTGGGCAACTACATGGAAAACAAGGTTTAATGTGGATAAGTGCAAGGTATTACATTTAGGGACTAGTGATGTCGCGAACATAAAATTCGCCGTTTGCGAATGGCGAACGCGAACATCGGCGAATGTTCGCGAACCGGGGAACATTGCGAACCGCCATAGACTTTAATAGGCAGGCTAATTTTAAAACCCACAGGGACTCTTTCTGGCCACAATAGTAATGGAAAAGTTGTTTCAAGGGGACAAACACCTGGACTGTGTCATGCCGGAGGGGGATCCATGGCAAAACTCCCATGGAAAATTACGTAGTTGACGCAGAGTCGGGTTTTATTCCATAAAGGGCATAAATCACCTAACATTCCTAAATTGTTTGGAATAACGTGCTTTAAAACATCCAGTGTGTGTATACGATCAGGTATGATGTTGTATCGATCAGGTAGTGTAAGGGTTACGCCCGCTTCACAGTGACAGACCAAACTCCCCGTTTAACGCACCGCAAACAACCGCAAACAGACCAGAACCGACCAAAATGGGACAGGAACTGGGCTTTAAGGGTTAGGGTTAGGTTTAGTGTTAGGGGCTAGGGTTAGGGTTACGATGAGATACTTAGGGTTAGAGTTAGTAACCCTACCCCTACGCCTCTAACCCTAACCATCTAACCCTAAGCACTAAAAATAACCCTAACCCTAGCCCTAACCCTAACCCTAATTCTAATTTTTTTTCTGGTTCTGGACATGCTACAGAGCTGAAACTTCACAGGTACACTTTTTAGACCCCCCAGACACTGAATCACACAAAAAAAGTTCTTAAAAATTGTAATTTTTTGTTAGAGATCCAATTATTGGAAAAATTAAAAAAAAATAAAAATAAAAAATTTCTTTGGATTTAGCATCTGGAGGGTCTAAAAAGTGTACCTGTGAAGTTTCAGTTCTGTAGCATGTCCAGAACAAGAAAAAAATACAAATTAGGGTTAGGGCTAGGGTTAGGCTTAGGGCTAGGGTTAGGGCTAGGGTTAGGGTTAGGGTTAGGGCTAGGGTTAGGTTTAGGGTTAGGGTTATTTTTATGGCTAGGCTTAGAGGGTTAGGGTTAAGGTTAGAGGGTTAGGGTTATGTGATAAAAACGAATTTATGCAGCGCTAGCTTCAATAAAGTGATAAGTGCTGTGATATATAAACAATATTCAATAATTTATAAAGTGCATAGAAAGATCATATACACAAAGTGCTAAGTGTTAAAAAATATGCAATATCCAATAAATTATAAAGTGCATGTATACACATAAGTGGTTAAATATACTCCAAAAGAATGTTCAATGCTTGAAACAAAAAGTCCTTAAAGTGATCCAATTAAGGTGCCAAGGTGCCAAAAATATTCAGGTGCTTGCAAAGTGACAAGGTGCCCCTCATGGTTCCCCACTCACCAGATTGCAGATAAATTAAGACCTTCAAGATTATTGCACATTGCCCAGGATCTTTAAGGACCAGAACTTCTCCTGTGTAGCCTTCACACTTGTTGGGTCAGCTTCCGCCTCCACCGTTAAACAAAAGAATGGCCATACATGGTGAAGTACGTTTAAAACAATTTTATTCCCAATAAGGTATTCAGATGGGTACTCACAAGCATGTAAAAAAATAAAGCATGTACAAGGAACTCGTGCGGCGCCGCTCTCGGCGTGCGTTCCACACACAGGAAGTTCCTGACCGGAAGTGTCACCACCTGTGTGTGGAACGCACGCCGAGAGCGGCGCCGCACGAGTTCCTTGTACATGCTTTATTTTTTTACATGCTTGTGAGTACCCATCTGAATACCTTATTGGGAATAAAATTGTTTTAAACGTACTTCACCATGTATGGCCATTCTTTTGTTTAACGTTGGAGGCGGAAGCTGACCCAACAAGTGTGAAGGCTACACAGGAGAAGTTCTGGTCCTTAAAGATCCTGGGCAATGTGCAATAATCTTGAAGGTCTTAATTTATCTGCAATCTGGTGAGTGGGGAACCTTGAGGGGCACCTTGTCACTTTGCAAGCACCTGAATATTTTTTGGCACCTTGGCACCTTAATTGGATCACTTTAAGGACTTTTTGTTTCAAGCATTGAACATTCTTTTGGAGTATATTTAACCACTTATGTGTATACATGCACTTTATAATTTATTGGATATTGCATATTTTTTAACACTTAGCACTTTGTGTATATGATCTTTCTATGCACTTTATAAATTATTGAATATTGTTTATATATCACAGCACTTATCACTTTATTGAAGCTAGCGCTGCATAAATTCGTTTTTATCACATTTTCCTAAGAATTTTCTTAGAGTCTGCAGCAGCTGCTCATTACCTCACTTATATCAATAATTTTCACGTTGTGTAGCGCGGGTTTAATTTTGTTTTTTCAGGGTTAGGGTTATGGTTAGAGGGTTAGGGTTAGGTTTAGTGTTAGGGGCTAGAGTTAGGGTTACGGTGAGATACTTAGGGTTAGAGTTAGTAGCCCTACCCCTACCCCTCTAACTCTAACCCTCTAACCCTAAGCACTAAAAATAACCCTAACCTTAGCCCTGACCCTAACCCTAGCCCTAACCCTAACCCTAGCCCTAACCCTAATTCTATTTTTTTTCTGGTTCTGGACATGCTACAGAGCTGAAACATCACAGGTACACTTTTTAGACCCCCCCCCCCCCCCGACACTAAATCACACAAAAAAAGTTATTAAAAATTGTCCTTCTTGATAGAGAGCCAAATGATTGGAAAAATTAAAAAAAAAATAAAAATAAAAAATTTCTTTGGATTTAGCATCTGGGGGGTCTAAAAAGTGTACCTGTGAAGTTTCAGCTCTGTAGCATGTCCGGAACCAGAAAAAAATATGAATTAGGGTTAGGGCTAGGGTTAGGCTTAGGGCTAGGGCTAGGGTTAGGGTTAGGGTTATGGTTAGGGTTATTTTTATGGCTAGGCTTAGAGGGTTAGGGTTAAGGTTAGAGGGTTAGGGTTATGGTTAGAGGGTTAGGGTTAGGTTTAGTGTTAGGGGCTAGGGTTAGGGTTACGGTGAGATACTTAGGGTTAGAGTTAGTAGCCCTACCCCTACCCCTCTAACTCTAACCCTCTAACCCTAAGCACTAAAAATAACCCTAACCTTAGCCCTGACCCTAACCCTAACCCTAGCCCTAACCCTAATTCTATTTTTTTCTGGTTCTGGACATGCTACAGAGCTGAAACTTCACAGGTACACTTTTTAGACCCACCAGACAATAAATCCAAAGAATTTTTTTTTTTTTTTTAAGTTTTTTTTTTTAAGTTTTCCAATAATTGGCTCTCTATCAAAAATGACAATTTTTAAGAACTTTTTTGTGTGATTTAGTGTCTAGGGGGTCTAAAAAGTGTACCTGTGAAGTTTCAGCTCTGTAGCATGTCCAGAACCAGAAAAAAAGATCATTTTTCAGTAGAGCAGGGATGGTGGGAACCCCTTTTACACCTATATGATCTTTTTTTCTGGTTCTGGACATGCTACAGAGCTGAAACTCCACAGGTATGGTTTTTAGACCCCCCAGACAATTTTTCCAATAATTGGCTCTCTATCAAAAATGACAATTTTTAAGAACTTTTTTGTGTGATTTAGTGTCTAGGGGGTCTAAAAAGTGTACCTGTGAAGAGTGTACCTGTGAAGTTTGCTCTAGAGCAGGGATGGTGGGAACCCCTTTTACACCTATATGATCTTTTTTTTCTGGTTCTGGACATGCTACAGAGCTGAACCTTCACAGGTACGCTTTTTAGACCCCCCCAGACACTAATCCAAAAAAAGTCATGCCTGCCACCGTATATATCAGTGGTGGGTGGGCAGTGGCACTGCAGTGGGCACAGTACACTCTGTGGACCTGACAGTCACTGGCACCCAGGCAACTGCAATTATAAAAAAAATATATATATTTTTACTTTGCAAGCTGCTGTGCCACCGTATATATATCAGTGGTGGGTGGGCACGCAGTGGCACTACAGTGGGCACAGTACACTCTGTGGACCTGACAGTCACTGGCAGCCCAGGCAACTGCAATAATAAAAAATATATATTTTTGTTTCAATTTGCAACAAGATGCTATGCCACCGTATATATATCAGTGGTGGGCAGTGCACTGCAGTGGGTACAGTGCACTCTGTGGACCTGACACAGCACTCACTGCAATTATGACAGAGGAAAAACAAATATTTTTTAAAATGCAAGGTACTGTGCCTGTGCCACCCGAAATGAGTGTGGTGTGCACACAGTACAGTCTGTGGTGGGTCTGTGGCCTCTCACACACAGCGGGCAGGCAACTGCAGTGTACAATAGATATATATATATATATATATATATATATATATAAAAAAAATACTCATTTACCAGCCCTAAAAAGGGCTTTTGGGGACACTAGATATATATATATATATATATATATATATATATATATATATATATAAATAAAAAAAAATACTCAATTACCAGCCCTTAAAAGGGCTTTTGGGGACACTAGATATATATATATATATATATATATATATAATATATATATATATAAAAATTACACAAATACCAGCCCTTAGAAGGGCTTTTTGGGGTGCTGTCAGGATGCTGTCCTTACAGCAGTAGTGGACCAGGAACACTGACTAACAACTGTCCCTAGCTATTAACAGCAGCAGCAGCAGCAACACTCTCCCTGCTCTCACTGCCCTTGCTTATTTATAGGAGGTGGGAGGGTGTGGGAGGGAGGTATGCTGATTGGCTGGAAATGTGCCTGCTGACTGTGAAGTTCAGGGTCAAAGTTTGCCTCAATGATGTATTATAGGGGGCGGACCGAACATCGCATATGTTCGCCCGCAGCGGCGAACGCGAACATGCTAAGTTCGCCGGGAACTGTCCGCCGGCGAACAGTTCGGTACATCTCTATTAGGGACTAATAACGTAAAAGCAAAAAGCTAGGGGGGGAACCTTTGGGGGTATCAAAGATGGAGAAAGAACTGGAGGTCTTAGTAGAAGATAGACTTAGCAATAGTATGCAGTATGTCAAGCTGCAGCTGCCAAAGATGGCAGAATATTAGCATGCATAAGGAAGGGGATGTATAACAAAATTAGACAAAACTATAATATTTCTTTTTATAAATCACCGACCACATCTGGAGTATTCTGTCCAGTTCTGGTCACCAGTCCTCAGAAGGGATGTGTTGGAGCTAGAGAGAGTACAGAGTAGGGCAACAAAACTTATTAGGGGATTAGAGGACCTTAATTATGAAGAGCGTTTAGAAGTGCTTGATTTATTCTCCCTGGAGAAGAGATGCCTGAGAGTGGACATGATAGCAATTTACAAATACCTCAACAGTGATCAGAGCATAGAAAAAAAACTATTCAGTCGCAAAGAATGCATGAGGACACGAGGCCATACAATGCGATTAGAGGAGAAGCGTTTTAAACTCAGGCTACGCAGGGGGTTCTTTATAGTAAGGGCTACAAGACGGTGGAATTCTCTGCCACAAATGTTAGTAACTGCGGGGAGTATGGCTACCTTTAAAAGACTCTTGGACATACATCTCAAGGATAAAAACATTCAGGGGTATGGGAAATGATTCACACCGACACAGGTTGAACTGGATGGACTATTGTCTTTATTCAACCTCAACTACCATGTAACTATGTACATGTTAATTGGGTGGTGCATGTTTAATATATCCTCTTTCTCAGATTTTAAAACTTGACTTATTCATTTATATTTTTGCTCACTCATATACCTTTTTATGGCATTATTACCAAGGAACTGTGTAATTTATACATATTTATTGATATTCATTCACTAGACGCTAATATTAGTAATTTTTTGAGTAATATCTTTGATTTAGTGTCTGCTTGTTGCAATCCAATCTTTCGGCACAACAGGGGTTAATTTTTTAAGCTGAAAAATTTCCAAGCGGAAATTGCTGCTTGGATGCAAAAGCATGAAGTAGTGCAAACCCTTTTTTTCCCCTATGGCAGCTAAGGAGTTAAGTGCTGGTGAAGGGGGGTATGTAAATGCCGTTGCCGCACTGTGTAGCCACCCCCTGTGAGGAAGTTGGAGGTGATGAAACGCAGCAGGGCATGTGGTCACTGGAAGTACATCAGGACTGGAACCGAAAGTAAAGGGCGAGGACGCGGTCCATGGTCCGGAGGTGGTGAGAACTACTGTTCATCTGTTTTACCTGCCACCATTTTCTTATTATTGCAGATTATGAGCGTTGTTTGGGATTTTATCATGTGAGTGGTTTTCCACTAGTTTTTTAAATAAAGGCGGTTTTTATGAGTTACTTTAGCATTGGAGGCAACTGTTCTTTCTTTTTCATATTATATCTTAAAGTTAATTGGAGAAATACTGTGAAGCATAAAGGATTCTGACAGCGGATATTTAAATACAAAAGGGATTAATGATGAACATGAGAGTGGAAGGCATGGCTCTCTGTTGAGTGACTTTCTTTAAGGGAGAGGGACCACTTGAGCATTGAGGGTGTTTTTGTTTGGATGAAGAGAAGCTTTCTTTTGTTTTGTGAGAATTTGAAGCACTGCTCTTTGCACTTTTTTGGTGGACTTTACACGCAAATAGGAGACTGATTTGTTTGCTTTTCTTTTATCACAACACTACTGTAAATTATTAAAAGTGATTGTAAAGTCTTGTGTAAAAAAAAAAAAAAAATGAGCAAACATGTTATACTTACCTAGTTGGTTTTGCACACAGTAGCCTTGATCTTCCTCTTCTCTGGTTTCTCTTTGGCTCTCCTGGCCCCTTCCTCTGCTGAGTGCCCCCAGAGCAAGCAGCTTGCTATGGGAGCACCTGAGCCAAGTCACAGCTCCCTGTGTCCACGCAGACACAGAGCTGCAAACCAGCCCTGCCCCCTCTCTCTCCTGATTGGCTGAATTATTTTGATTGACAGCAACGGGAGCCAATCACACCACGTTGCTGTCTCAGCCAATGAGGAGGGGAGTCCCAGACAGCTTAGACACTCCTGCAACATCTCTGGATAAAGATGGGCTCGGGTAAGTATTAGGTAGGCTGCTGCATAGTATGCATTAAGATAAAAAAAACCTTCTGCCTTTACAATTCCCTTAATATTTGGAATCATCCTAATGCATGACCTGTCACTTGCCCTCTACTACCTGTCATACGGCAGCCTTGCAGAGTCTTTAGAGCTTCAGTGATCAAACTGTTTACCGATTTAGCACTTCCCAGCCTGTTTTTAAAGAGGAAGTGAACCCTCCTCTGCAACTTGTACCTATAGGTAAGCCTATATTAAGGCTTACCTATAGGTACTGTAAATATCTCCTAAACATGCACCGTTTAGGAGATATTTACCTTACATGCAGCCAGTGACGTCACTGGCGCATGCGCTCTGAAGGAATGGCCGCTGGTGCCTTTCCTTCAGAGTCCCGTGCCGTGACCGTCGGCTCCCATGCGCGTGCGTGGGAGTGACGTCACCGCGGCTCCGGCCAATCAGATGGCCGGATGCCGCGATCCCGGAAGATGGGCGACTGGACATGTCGCCCGTCATACAGGTAAGCGGGCGCCATGGCGGGGGCTCGTTCTAAGGTAAGTATTTCATAATGAGCTAGTATGCGATGCATACTAGCTCGTTATGTGTTTGTCTTTCAGGTTGCAAAAAAAAAAGTTTCATGGGTTTACAACCTCTTTAAGTCTTGTTTCACTAGCTACAAACTTTTCTAAACAGCCAGAATCTAGAAAAAAATTAAAGCAGTGTTATGGGGTCTGGTTGTTGGCAAGTCTCAAATTCAAATGAAAAGTAAGGGACTTAAACAGGTGTCACCAATGGATATGGATGAGATCAGCTTTAGTTGGCTAAAATAGGAATGGGACGATATGAAGTTAAATAGTTACACGCTGCAATGTTCAAAATTAAAAACAAATTCAAAATAGATCTGTGGATTTGGTTTGTATTGTATTTATATAACTGTTTTGTTGCCTCTTCTGTTTCTACTCTTTGCTCTAAGGGCAGTGAATCCAGTATTGTGTCCATCAGGAGGTGAGATGCCTCAAGAGCTGTAGGTTCTGGGGAGATGAGCACAAAAGAGTGACGGTTTCTAGGAGCTGTAGAAAAACGTAATAAATGAGATAACCAGGGAGCTGTGCACAGCAGTGCTCAGACAAGGTCACCTAGATCCCAGGGCAAACATGTCAAACTGCCCCCCCCCCCCCCCCCCAAGATGAACGTTATGTGTCAGTAAAAATATCCCCACAAAAATACTGAGCAATAATCTGCATGCTTACCCCCTAAGCCTTAATTACCCCTCCTCCCAGTACAAATCTGCGCCCATGCTGAAATCCCCCTCCCAGTACAAATCTTTGGCACCCTCATCCCCCAAATCCCCCCAATTTAAATGCTCCCCCCAAAACTAAAACCCCGCTCCTAGCACAAATTCCCCCACCCCCTCCCAACACAAATTACCCTAATGATTTAGCACTCTTAGCACCCCCCCCCATTTTCCCTCCTAGAACAATACTTCCCCCCTGGTGCCCCCTCCCTCAAATTACAGCTTCCAACACAAATCCCCTTGACCCAATCTCCTTGTGGTACACCCCCCCCCCTTCACATGATACCACAGTGCCCAGGGCAGCTGCCTCCTCCTGCCCACCCCTTGTTCCAGCCCTGGCTGTGCAGAGAGGTAAGTGGCCACAAGAGCTAAAGACAGAGGATGGGTTTACAGGTTTCAGGAGATACACATACAAGTATATAGAAATCCTGCACAGAAGTGTGTGAACTAATAAATGATAAAGCAGCAACTTAAGTGTTTGTGACACTCACAGCAAAAAATAAAAATAAGAATACAAAAAAGTAGCACTAAATAAAAAAAAAAAAAAGTGAATAAATAAATTAATTCATACAACAGCGAAAGTCCAATAAGTTTGATAAAAAAAAAGATAAGTAAAAAAGAAAAAATACACATATACTGTATATATGTGAAAACATAGAAATATTCAATCCATAAAGGCCAATTCGCAAGGTACAAAAAATACAAAGCCCAATAGACAAAAATAAATGAATCCACAATCCGTGTGTCTCATAAGTGTCCCCACACTTCTGCGCATCCACCACCAAGAAACACTGCATAAAGGATCCTCTTGACAGATCCAGTAGACCTTTAAATAAATGGTCAAAAGCACTTGTTAAATCCTTTTGAGCAGGATAATCCAAGCACCAGACACATCTCCCATCAGGATTGTTCCATCAGCATTGTAGATATGTTAGGAGATAAACGATATATGCCCATAGTGTAATCCATATAAATGATTATTTAAAAGATATCATTACAAGTGTCGCAACACTATTGATGTATTACACAAACAAAATAAAAATGAAATGGGCAAAAGTAAAAAATCTGCATATAGGAAGAGTGCAATTGGTAATGCTTTCCCACAGCAGCAAGCTGTTTGGCCGCACCGGACTCCACATGCTGGTCGGCGGCCATGCATGATGGCCTAGCATTGTAGCCAGGATTCTCATCCAGGCAGGTTCAGGGGCTCCAGGGAATTTGTATAATTTATAGGAAACTGACATTTCAGTTTCCTCATCATTTGAGCCTGGAGATTTCTGGAGATCTGGGTGGGATGAAATCTCCAATCCTGAGTCCAGGTTTTCAGAAACACTAGCACATTAATTGGTCAGGTGTGTGCTTGGCTTTTAATAGTAACCTGAGCTCCAAACTGGCAGAAAGAGAAGGTATTTGCCCAGGAGTCAGGAGGGCTCCACCAAGGACATAGGTGGGAGCCAGACCTGCAAGGGGCTGTTAGGTGTATGGTCCAAACATTTGTGAGAGGTTGGTTTGTAGGAGACAGACAAAACTGCAGTGCTGAAGGTGTATGTCAATACTGAATGTCATTTGTTTTTTTTTTTTTGTTTTTTTTTTTATGGAAAAGGAATGCTGAATACCCCGGTGAAGAAAACTCATGTTTTGTGTTTTTCAGGGACTTTTTTTTAATAAATATGGGCAAGAAAAGCCCTTAAAAAAGAAGAAAAGCGAGTCATGGTGTCCCTAAAAGCTCTACCATTTGATGCTAGTTTTCACATATAGTAACATAGTTAGTCAGGTTGAAAAAAAAAAACAGTCCATCTAGCTCAACCAGTAAAAAACAAAAAAGAAAACAACCCCACATACACAATTCCATATACACCATCCTATATACACAGTCCTATACCCACAGTTGATCCAGAGGAAGGGGAAAAAAAAACAGCAAAGCTGCATCCAATTTGCTACTGCAGGGGAAAAAATACCTTCCTGAGGCAATCAGATATTCCCCGGATCATATGGCCCACCGGGAGTTCCGAGCACCCAGCCAACACGTCCGCTGGCTGGATGGAGCCCCGATCAAAGCCGGAAACGGCTTCGATCGGGTCTCAGATGACGTAACCCGGAGGCGGCGTCCATGACGTCACTTCCGGGTTACTCTGCTGCAAAGGCAGCAAATTTAAAAAACGGCTGTATGCAAAAACGCAGTTTTTGGCGTTTTGCATACATGGAAGTGTAGTGGAGGGGTCTAGGGTCTTTTAGACCCTTGATCCCTCCATAAAGAGTACCTGTCACTGCATATTGGTGTCACAAGGGAAGTTTTCATTGCTTGTGACAGCAATAAAAGTGAACAGATTTTTATTTTTTTTAAAAACCTGTAATAAAGTTAAAAATATATATAAAATAAATAGAAAAAAAAATTTAGCCGCCCCCGTCACCGTTAGCTCGCGCACCAAAAAAAACGTATACGAAAGTCGAGCCGCGAATGAATCGCTGTTCAAACCACACATGTGAGGTATCGCCGTG
The DNA here is from genome assembly GCF_965119305.1 of Pelophylax lessonae. Classification (NCBI taxonomy): domain Eukaryota; kingdom Metazoa; phylum Chordata; class Amphibia; order Anura; family Ranidae; genus Pelophylax; species Pelophylax lessonae. Next base: position 205,623,589 of record NC_138772.1, on the reverse strand, counting down.
AATGCCAGAGCATGGGCAATAATTAAAAAAAAAGAGCTACACTCTAACTCTAAACTGGTTAACGTTAAAAAAATTTAAAGCGTCGCCTATTGAGATCTCTATTGACCGTAGTTTGTCGCCATCCCACGGGGGGAGGGGGGCGCAATTTTAAACCGTAACATGTTGGGTATCTATTTACTTGGCATGACATCATCTTTTACATTATACAAAAAAAATGGGCTAACTTTACTGTTTAGTATTTTTTAAATGCAGTGAAATGTGATTTTTCAAAATTTTTCCAAAAAAAATGGCGTTTTAAAGACTGCTTCGCAAATACCGCGTGACAAAAAATATTGCAATGACCGACATTTTATTCTCCAGAGTCTTTTCTAAAAAAATATATATATATATAATGTTTGGGGGTTCTAAGTAGTTTTCTAGGAAAGAATACTGGTTTTAACTTGTAAACAAAAAGTGTCCGAAATAGGGCTGGGGCTTAAGTGGTTAATATTTACCGGACCAAAAAAATACATAATTCTAGTCCTGAACATGATAAATCTGTAAATCCACTGCACAATCCTAAATTGTCTGATTTGGTCTTCAAATAATTATTTGTATTATTTATTTTTGAGTCTTCTTTTCTCTGTGTTCCTCAGAATAATTTCTGTTCATGAGCATGATGTTTTGTAATTCACCTTGGCCCAATCAACCAACTCAAACACATTCTCATCGTATTTCTTCAAATCCTCTGCCAAACATGCAGTCTCTTCCAGACATGATCTAACAAAATAACGCTGCTTTCCAATTAGGCCAGCTAATGATAAATAGAAGAACCAATTATGCAATAAAAACAAGTGTGTTGTTTCTTGTCCACACTGTTGTAGGATTAAAATGAAGAAGTATCTGAGGCTCAAGTATTAGGGTCTCTATAGTGTAAAATATGTAACAGTTGCATTGTTTTGCACAAAATTATTTGTGATGAATGACACAGATACATTGTTGTTGATTATCTGCTTAAAATAAATAACAGAAGTGTATGCATGGCTATTGAAATGCCCAATCTTACATTCCAAATCCTTAATTCCCAATCTTAAATTCCTTTAAAATGAACAGTTACTTGTATGCTTTGCAAATAAACTAAAAAAAAGCAATACCTTACAAAAAGCCATGTCTAAAGCATGACTCCAGCCTTTTGAAAACAACCCTTTCCTGGGCTAGTTCTTGCTCTTCTCCTCTAGTGGTAGGTAGGGGCCCATTACTCCTGGACTAAAAAACTCTCACATAGTGGCATGGGGGTGTTAAGTAGGGATGATCGAACTTTTCAAAAGTTCGGTTCGGCCAGAACATCCGAACTTCCCGAAAGTTCGGCCCGGATTTCAGAACCCCATTGAAATCAATGGGACCCGAATTTCGGGAATCATAAAACACCATTTTGAAGCCCTAAAACCCAATAAATGCCTCTAAAAATGCCTAGGGTTCTGGGTCATACCCCAGGTACTATCAATCACACAAAAAAAGTTCTTAAAAAGTGTCATTTTTGATAGAGAGCCAATTATTGAAAAAATTAAAAAAAAAAAACAAAAAAAACATTCTTTGGATTTAGTATCTGGGGGGGTTTAAAAAGTGTACCTGTGAAGTTTCAGCTCTGTAGCATGTCCAGAACCATAAAAAAAAAAAGATCGTTTGTACTAGGTCACTTATAGAACAGGTTAGTGGCTTCTCGCTTTTCACACCTTGCCGGTTTAGTAGCAAGCGTTTTTTTGGGCATTTTTTGGGGTCTTTTCAGGCAGGCAAAACATCTGAACTTGTGTAGTTCAGATGTTTTGCCTGCCTCCAAAGAACCCAAAAAAATGCCCAAAAAAACGCCTGCTACTAAACTGGCAAGGTGTGAAAAGCGAGAAGCCACTAACCTGTTCTACAACTGACCTAATACAAACAATCTTTTTTATGGTTCTGGACATGCTACAGAGCTGAAACTTCACAGGTACACCTTTTAGACCTCCCAGACACAAAATCACACAAAAAAAGTTCTTAAAAATTTTCATTTTTGATAGAAAGCCAATTATTAAAAAAATAAAAAAAAATAATAATAATAATAAAAAAAAATTCTTTGGATTTAGTATCTGGGGGGTCTAAAAAGTGTATCTGTGAAGTTTCAGCTCTGTAGCATGTCCAGAACCATAAAAACAAAGATCATTTGTATTTTGTTACTTAGAACAGGTTAGTGGCTTCTCGCTTTTCACACCTTGCCGGTTTAGTAGCAAGCGTTTTTTTGGGCATTCTTTGGGTTCTTTGGAACCCCAAAAAATGCCCAAAAAAACGCTAGCGTAAAAAAAAACGCCCAGGTGTGTTGTTGCAGGCATTTTTTTGGGTTCTTTGGAGGCAGGCAAAACATCTGAACTTGTGTATAGTGGTATATATACACACATACTTATATGTATATACACACCTAGACATATATAGGTGTGATAGTAGCAGAAATATATGCTTGCGCTAATGAAATCATTTACACTAATATGGTTAAGCTCCTATAACACCTATCTATGTCTAAGTGTAAAATACATATAAGTATGTGTGTGTATATACCACTATACACAAGTTCAGATGTTTTGCCTGCCTCCAAAAAACCCCCCAAAATGTTTTTTTTTTTTGACGCTAGCGTTTTTTTTGGCATTGGCATTTTTTGGGGTTCTTTGGAGGCAGGCAAAACATCTGAACTTGTGTATAGTGGTATATATACACACATACTTATATGTATATACACACCTAGACATATATAGGTGTGAAAGGAGCAGAAAAAACTACTTGCTCTAATGAAATAATTAACACCAATATAGTTACGCTCCTATCACACCTATATATGTCTAAGTGTAAAATACATATAAGTATGTGTGTATATATACCACTATACACAAGTTCAGATGTTTTGCCTGCCTCCAAAAACCCCAAAAAATGCCCGCAACAACACACCTGGGCGTTTTTTTTTTTTGACGCTAGGGTTTTTTGGGCATTTTTGGGGGTTCTTTGGAGGCAGGCAAAACATCTGAACTTGTGTATAGTGGTATATATACCACTATACACAAGTTCAGATGTTTTTCCTGCCTCCAAAGAACCCAAAAAATGCCCAAAAAAACGCTTGCTACTAAACCAGCAAGGTGTGAAAAGCGAGAAGCCACTAACCTGTTCTATAAGTGACAAAATACAAACAATCTTTTTTTTTATGGTTCTGGAAATGCTACAGAGCTGAAACTTCACAGGTACACTTTTTAGACCCCCCCCCCGATACTAAATCCAAAGTAATTAACACCAATATAGTTACGCTCCTATCACACCTATATATGTCTAAGTGTAAAATACATATAAGTATGTGTGTATATATACCACTATACACAAGTTCAGATGTTTTGCCTGCCTCCAAAAACCCCAAAAAATGCCCGCAACAACACACCTGGGCGTTTTTTTTTTTTGACGCTAGGGTTTTTTTGGGCATTTTTGGGGGTTCTTTGGAGGCAGGCAAAACATCTGAACTTGTGTATAGTGGTATATATACCACTATACACAAGTTCAGATGTTTTTCCTGCCTCCAAAGAACCCAAAAAATGCCCAAAAAAACGCTTGCTACTAAACCAGCAAGGTGTGAAAAGCGAGAAGCCACTAACCTGTTCTATAAGTGACAAAATACAAACAATCTTTTTTTTTATGGTTCTGGAAATGCTACAGAGCTGAAACTTCACAGGTACACTTTTTAGACCCCCCCCCCCCCCCCCCGATACTAAATCCAAAGAAAATTTCTTTATTTCAATAATTGGCTCTCTATCAAAAATGACAATTTTTAAGAACTTTTTTTGTGTGATTTTGTGTCTGGGGGGGTCTAAAAGGTGTACCTGTGAAGTTTCAGCTCTGTAGCATGTCCAGAACCATAAAAAAAGATTGTTTGTATTAGGTCAGTTATAGAACAGGTTAGTGGCTTCTCGCTTTTCACACCTTGCCGGCAGTGGCGGCTGGTGAAGTTTTAAGATGGGGGGGCGCAAGACCCCGCCCTTCTATTTTACCCCTCCCATTTCTCAGAAGCCCCACCCCTTATCGACTCCACCCATTTTGTCCCCTGTATTTTGCTTGCGTGAACAAATTCTCACAATGTATCACATATTAAGGGGTCTCTCAGTACTAGTATATCCAATAGGGAGCAGGGGCCCTATTATGGGATATACTGTGAGAGACACCCTATTATGGGATACACTGACTGAGAGTAGCACAAACCCCACAGTACAGACCCCCTAGCACAAACCCCACAGTACAGACCTCCTAGCACTAATCCCACAGTACAGACCCCCTAGCACAAACCCCACAGTAGAGACCCCCTAGCACAAACCCCACAGTAAAGACCCCCTAGCACAAACCCCACAGTACAGGCCCCCTAGCACAAACCCCACAGTACAGACCCCCTAGCACAAACCCCACAGTACAGACCCCCTAGCACAAACCCCACAGTAAAGACCCCCTAGCACAAACCCCACAGTACAGGCCCCCTAGCACAAACCCCACAGTACAGGCCCCCTAGCACAAACCCCACAGTACAGGCCCCCTAGCAATAATCCCACAGTACAGGCCCCCTAGCAATAATCCCACAGTACAGGCCCCCTAGCACAAACCCCACAGTACAGGCCCCCTAGCAATAATCCCACAGTACAGGCCCCCTAGCACAAACCCCACAGTACAGGCCCCCTAGCACAAACCCCACAGTACAGACCCCCTAGCACAAACCCCACAGTACAGACCCCCTAGCACAAACCCCACAGTACAGGCCCCCTAGCACTAATCCCACAGTACAGGCCCCCTAGCACTAATCCCACAGTACAGGCCCCCTTTCAATGTAGTGACCAGCGTGCCCCTTTCAATGCAGTGACCAGCGTACATGCCCCCTTTCAATGCAGTGACCAGCGTGCCCCTTTCAATGCAGTGACCAGTATACATGTCCCCTTTCAATGCAGTGACCAGCGTACATGACCCCTTTCAATGTAGTGACCAGCGTACATGCCCCCTTTCAATGTAGTGACCAGCGTACATGCCCCCTTTCAATGTAGTGACCAGCGTACATGCCCCCTTTCAATGTAGTGACCAGCGTACATGACCCCTTTCAATGTAGTGACCAGCGTACATGCCCCCTTTCAATGTAGTGACCAGCGTACATGCCCTCTTACAATGTAGTGACCAGCGTACATGTCCCCTTTCAATGTAGTGACCAGCGTACATGTCCCCTTTCAATGTAGTGACCAGCGTACATGCCCCCTTTCAATGTAGTGACCAGCGTACATGCCCCCTTTCAATGTAGTGACCAGCGTACATGCCCCCTTTCAATGTAGTGACCAGCGTACATGTCCCCTTTCAATGTAGTGACCAGCGTACATGTCCCCTTTCTATGTAGTGACCAGCGTACATGCCCCCTTTCAATGTAGTGACCAGCGTACATGCCCTCTTTCAGTGCAGTGACAAGGGTACATGCCCCCTTTCATCCATCCATGATGATATATATAATGATATCTGCACACTCTGGTCTGGGCCCGGCCTGGGTAACTTGATAAATCTTGCACCGTGACCTGCCTGTACCTACCTGTTCTGGCCTGGGTCCATCCATCCATCATGGATGGATGGACCCAGGCCATGCCAGAACAGGTAGGTACAGGCAGGTCACGGAGCAAGATTTATCAAGTTACCCAGGCCGGGCCCAGACCAGACTAGTGCTGTGCTTCATCATGGATGGCGGCAATGGCATTGGCAATTTGGCATGGCAATGGCTGCTTGCTGGCTGGCTGGCATGGCAATGGCTGCTGGCTGGCTGGCATGGCAATGGCTGCTGGCTGGCTGGCATGGCATTGGCTGCTGGCTGGCTGGCATGGCAACGGCTGCTGGCTGGCTGGCTGGCATGGCAACGGCTGCTGGCTGGCTGGCTGGCATGGCAACGGCTGCTGGCTGACTGGCTGGCATGGCAACGGCTGCTGGCTGGCATGGCAACGGCTGCTGGCTGGCTGGCATGGCAATGGCGGCTGGCTGGCTGGCATGGGCTGCTGGCTGGCATGGCAACAGCTGCTGGCATGGCAATGGCTGGCTGGCATGGGCTGCTGGCTGGCTGGCATGGGCTGCTGGCTGGCTGGCATGGCAACAGCTGCTGGCATGGCAATGGCTGGCTGGCATGGGCTGCTGGCTGGCATGGCATTGGCTGCTGGCTGGCTGGCTGGCATGGGCTGCTGGCTGGATGGCATGGCAATGGCTGGCTGGCTGAGGCCTGAGGACTCACTTACCGTTACCGCCGCGCTGCTGCACACAGGTCTGGAGACCTGGTCTGGATTCGGATTCCGGATGGATGCACGGTCTCGTCTCTGCAGTACCACTGCCGCCGACACCGTCCCGTCCGTCCACGTCCACGAAGAAGAAGGCCCGGCCCGCCGCCACCCGATCCGACTCGCCGAGTCCTGGACTGGTCTCCGACTCCGTCTCCTCTTCAGTGAGTCCTCCTGCTCCAGGCTCCTTCCTGTCATGGTGAGTGGTGACTGGTGGTGAGTGCGGAGCTGCGGATGGGACCGACCACCGTCCACCGAAGTCTTCTCCGCTGCTGCTGGGCTGGCTGCGCGACACATTCGGGCGGTCGGGTGGCAAGGAAGTCAGTCTGAAGGCGGATTCCGGAAGCGGTGATCTTGACGCCGGCTGATGTCCCACTGTGATTGGTCCAGGCTGGAGACTGGACCAATCACAGCCAGGATATCACGAAGGTGGGGGTGGTCAGGCGTTCCTTCCGGCGCCCAGGTTACGCCCCCTTACGCCCCCAGAAGGCAGCCAATCGGCGCCTTTTCTGGGTCGTAAACCCCACCCCCCCTTTAGCCACCACATAGGTCGTCGAGTCCTGCGAACCGATTTTTTTTTTTTTGTAACTTTATTGTTCTTTTTGTCTTTTTTTTTTCTCCTTTTTTTTTAGGGGGGCGGCGCCCTGGCGCCCCCTATGCACGGGCCGCCACTGCTTGCCGGTTTAGTAGCAGGCGTTTTTTTTTGGGCATTTTTTGGGGCTCTTTGGAGGCAGGCAAAACATCTGAACTTGTGTATAGTGGTATATATACCACTATACACAAGTTCAGATGTTTTGCCTGCCTCCAAAGAACCCCAAAAAATGCCCAAAAAAACGCTAGCGTCAAAAAAAAAAAATGCCCAGGTGTGTAGTTGCAGGCATATTTTTGGGGTTTTTGGAGGCAGGCAAAACATCTGAACTTGTGTATAGTGGTATATATACACACATACTTATATGTATATTACACTTAGACATATATAGGTGTGATAGGAGCGTAACTATATTGGTGTTAATTATTTCATTAGCGCAAGTAGTTTTTTCTGCTCCTTTCACACCTATATATGTCTAGGTGTATATATACATACATGAGTGTGTATATATACCACCTATACACATGTTCAGATGTCATGCCTGACTCCAAACATGTGCTCAAAAGATCCCTATGGACGCCTGCAGCCAAAAAGAATGCTGACGGGGGCGAAGCCATATTACTGCAGCGAAAGTGACACAAGAGAAACTAGCTTTTCTCTATCGCGGTCACCCTGATATGGAAGGGTTTTGTCACCCTGCCATAGCAGTCACTGTCAGTTAACCCTACGCTACACTACGGTCCCCTTACACTTAACACTTTCCCTACAGAAACTGAATAAATTAAAGCTAACTAAAGTGTAAAAGAGCACCCTAACTACACTAGATATCCCTTTCCTCACACTAAAAATTGCTAAATGACACTTTGTAACACTTTGTAACAGAAGTAACAGAACAGCATTCCACTCTCTTCCATGTCCCGTATAAGAATGCTAGGAATTTGGCGGGGGCTATCTTATATACTGGGGGGCGTATTCACTAATGATTGGTCTATGGACCCCCTAGTCACTCCAATCACATTGCTAGCATTCTCCTGCTCCCTCAATTGGCTTTTGCTAATGGTTCTGGTCCAATCACGGGCTTTTAAAGCCCATTTCCTGTCCCATTGCATTTTGGTCGGTTCTGGTTGCCGAATTCCGAACTTTTTGGGCAAAAAGTTCTAAATTCGGCCGAACCTCGAACAGCCAATGTTCGGGTCGAACCGATGGTCGACCCGAACCGTTCGATCATCCCTAGTGTTCAGTGCAATAAGATTCTGAGCTCAGACTGGCATGATGACAAACCCATAAGGGGTGTGTATATGATAGCCTGGGGTCAGTGGAAGTGGTTTGAATTATACTAGCCAATGTTGCTATGGTAACACTGTATTGCTCTGGTCACAGTGTGTTTAAAAAAAATTGTAAAAAAAAAAGAAAAATGCAATAAAAAAATAAAAAAAAAAGTTTTTTTTTTTTTACATACTTTCACCAGTCAGTGCCCCTGATTACCGCCACACCCTTTATAGGATAACAATATACTGTACTGGTGGCAGTATGTTAAAAAAATAAATAAAATGCTTAATATTACAAAAAATTGTGACAAAAAATTACAACTTCAAAAAACTCAACATGCCTCTTACTAAATACTTCAGACTGTCTACTTTCCAAAAAGGGGTCATTTGGGGGATATTTGTACTATCCAAGAAATGAGAGCCATCAGTACATCAGTAGGGATGATCGAACTTTTGAAAAGTTTGGTTCGACCAGAACACCCGAATTTCCCAAAAGATTTGTTCGGATTCCAGAACCCCATTGAAATCAATAGGACCCGAACTTCTGGAATCAAAAAACACAATTTTGAAGCCCTAAAACCCAATAAATGCCCCTAAAAAGTGCCTAGGGTTCTGGGTCATGCCCCAGGAACTATGAATTAGGCAAAAAAGTTCTTAAAAATTGTCGTTTTTTAAAATATATATATATATATATATATATATATATATATATATACCCCTAACCCAGAATCTGCATAGTGGGGTCACCCTTACATGGCAGAGTTCGGTCACCCTGACATGGCAGAGTCAGTTCACCCTAAACTACACTACGGTCACCCTGACATGGCAGTCAGTTCACCCTAAACTACACTAGGGTCACCCTGACATGGCAGAGTTCGGTCACCCTGACATGGCAGAGTCAGTTCACCCTAAACTACACTACAGTCACCCTGACATGGCAGAGTCAGTTCATCCTTAACTACACTACGGTCACCCTGACATGGCAGAGTCAGTTCACCCTTAACTACACTACGGTCACCCTGACATGGCAGAGTCAGTTCACCCTGAACTACACTACGGTCACCCTGACATGGCAGAGTCAGTTCACCCTGAACAACACTACGGTCACCCTGACATGGCAGAGTCAGTTCACCCTAAACTACACTACGGTCACCCTGACATGGCAGAGTCAGGTCACCTAAACTACACTACGGTCACCCTGACGCTTAAAGCTATCCCTACAAAAACTAGATTTTTAACTATAGTGGTATATAGTACCCTAACTACACTGCATATCCCTTTCCTCACACTAATAATTGCAAAATGACACTGGAGAAACACAAATGCTTCCACTCTCTTCCACAGCCCCTGTATTACAATGCTAGAGTTTTGGCGGGGCTATGTTATATACTGGGGGGTGTATGGGGGGCGTATTCACTCCTCATTGGGCTCTGGACCCGTAGTCACTCCAATCACATTTTACTGATGTTTCTGGGCCAATCAGGGGCTTTTAAAGCCCAGTTCCTGTCCCATTGCATTTTGGGCGGTTCTGGTGGCCAAATTTCGAACTTTTACCACAAAAAGTTCGTAATTCGGCCGAATTTCGAACACCCAATGTTCGGGTCGAACCGATGGTCGACCCAAACCGTTCGATCATCCCTATACATCAGGATTGATAAATTTTCAGATATACTGATATAAAGACGGTTAACAGCATCAACATAGCTTGTTGATGACACACTCATACAAGCTGTTTCGGTGTGTCATCAAAACTTGTTGAAGACTCACTCACAAAAAGAAAAAAAAGGTTCTAAACAGGATTGTTGGGTCTATTGAAATCACAGAAAATGCAGGTTGGCTTCAGTAAACTCTCCCTCTGAACCTCTGAACAAGCAAAATTTAATCCAAACCTGGGTTGGGGCCAATCCCAGAGCTTATCCTTAGCCGTGAGTAAAATATCGTGTAAGATCCTTACATCATACTCCATACCTAGAAGTACCTGTGTATCTACCCGGGCTTCAGAAGGCAAACAAAGCAGGAGGGAGTGCAGAGAACTTTCAGGGGGCATGTCTCATATTAAGACATCACGTAACTTTACCTTAATTTGCAAAGTGGCAGGTAGAGATTTTCTCTCACTTCCTCTTGTGTCTTATATACTATAGAAACATTCGTAGTCATGGGACTTTATGTGGACATATACAAAAACACTAAGTATATAAAAAAAATAACACAATTATAATTTATACATTTAAAGCATTACAAACATATTAAAAATACTTTCCTTTAGAGGTTCACAACATGTAGAGATTCCATGCACAATTCACATGTAAGTTTGATGCGCTTAGGGAATCCTTCTTTAGGAGCACATGTGAAGGAATCAACACATTGGAGACCGCTTTTGATCTTTATGAAGATATCAAAAAATGTAATTAGCTGGAATTTTCAACATAAATAGGTTCCCAAGGAGGTTCAAATGAAGATGCAAAGATAGAGCCACTGCCTCTCAGATGAAGACATTCAAAAGTGGCCACAAAGCAACCGTACAATCTCGCAAGGATAATCTTTCAAATGAGGATCAAGCCCCCAGCAATATAGCTATAATGTCACAATTCGAGAAGGTAGCCAATGTAGCCAGTGGTATTCAGAGTTTTGTATATTCAAATAGCAGAAAGGGATCACCATAAACAGGACAAAAGTTAGAGTCTTACAATATTCACATCCTTTCAGCATGTGTCTCTGGAACAGAACCGTAGGGAAATTACCCCAATTGGAGACAGGCAGTGAACAATAAACCGACCATTCCCTTCTCTACCCAAAACAAATACCAATATGTGAATATAGACAAAAACATATTTGTTTAGCATTTTAGGTTTTGTTTTGCCTTCTACAGTCATATTTCCAAATAAATCTTTAAAACAACCCTAGATTTTTCCACTATAAATTTCTATATGTTTAAAAATATTTTAATTATGTACAAATAATATATTTATTTGTATTTATGTATTTATAGAGTATAAATAAATACCTTCTTATACTTTATCATATCTAATAATTTGCCATTCACCCACATTGGTTTTCTTTTTTTCCTTTAATTTCTGTTGCTTTATTTAATATACACGCTACAACGATTATTATGACATTTTTGAAAAAGCATTTTAATAATTTATTAAATGAATTAAATAGCGCACCTTCTCAATTTAAATCAATGAGTGCAGCTGTGGGTTGTGCTTTCCTAAAAATGAAATTGTTGTTATAGCCTCCTTCATGTTGTGTTGGATGTGCATATGAATAATGTACTACATAGAGAAGGGTTAAAATCTCTATCAACTTTCCATTGCTCGCTGTTTCCTTATTTGGAACTTTATTTTCTAATTTTGCCACTGTCAGACAGAACAACAATATTTCCTTGCCTTCTGACAAAGTAATGAGTGCCAGACAGAACAGGAAGTGAGAGGACATTTCCTTAATGCGACACAGATATCATTTATAACTCAACAGAAGATCTAACCCTTCCCTACACTGAAAATGTAAATATTAAAGTTTTTGACTAGAGATTAGCTTTAAATATTCTTCTCATAACCATTTTTACTGTTTTTACCCCCTTAATGACCAGGCCATTTATTTGCGAAACGGCACTGCATTGATTTAACAGACAATTGCGTGGTCGTGTGACGCTGTACCCAAATAAAACCGATGTCCTTTTTTTCCCACAAATAGAGCTTTCTTTTGGTGGTATTTGATCACCTCTGTGGTTTTTAGTTTTGAAATTTTGAAAAATTTTGAAAAAAAAAATCAATATTTTTGTTATAAAACATTCCCAATAAAAAAAAATTTTAAAATAAAAAAAAAATTCAATCAGTTTAGTTTTTATTCTGCTACATATTTTTGGTAAAAAAAAAATCCCAAAAAGCGTGTGATAATTGGTTTGCGCAAAAGTTATAGCATTTACAAACTATGGGATAGATTTTTGGAATTTTTACGTATTTTTTATTTTTTTATTAGTGGCGGCGATCAGCGATTTTTATCGGGACTGCAACATTTTGGCTGGCAAATCTGACACTAAGAGACACTTTTTGGGGAACAGTGACATTAATACAGTGATCAGTGCTAAATAATATGCACTGTTCCTGTATAAATGAATCTGACAGGGAATGGGTTAACACTAGGTGTGATCAAGGGGTTAAATGTGTTCCCTATATGTGCTTTCTAACTGTGTGGGGGATGGATAGAACCAGCGCTGGGACAAGGTCATCAAGCGCCCTGGGCAAGGATGCCAAGCTGTACCCCCCTTTCCCTTAGGGTTAGGGTCAAGGCGCCCCCATCCCTGCAATAAACCATTGTGCCCAGGACAACCACCGCTCCTGCCAACCCCCTGTCCCCGCTCTAGATAGAACAGAGGCACAGAGTGATCGGTGATTCAGCTTTCACGATCTTTCCCTGCCTGTCTGACAGAAGAGCCGTCTTGCATTGTTTACATTCCAGATGACTCTCCTGTCAGAGGAGGCCTGCGGCTATCGCGCCCCCTCCTCCGGCCGTCTGCCTCTGATTAGACACAGCGGGAGTGTAGCTCTGCCAGCGCGCACGCGCTGCGGAGACCACGTGCACACATTCACGTAGATCTACATGAATAAGCGAAGCCGAGCCAACCTGCCGCAGTAAATCTGCGTTAGGCGGTCGGCAAGTGGTTAATAACTACACCTTTTTGTAGCCTTGTATAGTGAACCTTGTATAGTGTAATATTAGTGAATGACTGAAGTGTTTGTAACCCTTAAAAAACATTGCACTAGCTGTTCAGTTTAGATGTGATTTGTCATTTCACTAATAAATGTCTCCCTGCTGATGTTCTATCTTATCTGGTTGATCCTGCCTGAGAGTAGACTAACCACGCTAGTATAGTTGCCGATCTATGCTAGCATGGTCTGTTTATGTCTTGTGTCATTCTGCTGAAGACACCAGCATGCTGTGCTAGAGCACTGTGTGCCTATATCTTCCGTAATTAGTACACCGCTGCACACCCCAAATTGTATTGCCTCCAAATACAGATTACGGTACTGTAAAAAAATGTTAGATTAAAAAATATTTTTTTGTAAATGTAGCACCCTCCTAGGTAGGTGCTAGGGAAAAGCATCTTATGCTCCTTCTGCTTATCAGGGGAGCTTGATCTATTAGGTTGCCTGTTGCATGTCCCCAGGTGTGATTTACTGGGTCCCTAAGGGAGTGTCCCCACTGTATCCAATAGTGACACATGGGCTTTTGTGACAGTCCCAGTGGAGGGCACTCTTGCAGTGCATCCTGGGATTGCTCATAAATGCCGGGGGGACATGTGACAGGGCATCTTTGGCAGAAAACAGAGTCCCAGGAGGAGGCTGGCGGCTTGTCTCTCCTCCTGTAGCATGAGGAAAGTGGTCTTAGGCAGTCTGTCTAGTGATCCAGGTGTGGAGCTGAGCTGCAGAGGATCCAGTGGAGCTGACAGTGGAGCTGCTGGCAGAGTCTTCCGGGAAAAACAGTGTCTGTGAGTACCAGGGGACTTGCCAAATGGTCTACCCAGGAGAGGGACCACTCCAGTGAAGTCAGAGGATCAAGCCGTCAGCTCACATAGAGCGTCAGAGTAAAGGGGGTGCCGTATAGAACCCTGAAGCGTAGGGACAAAGGGGGTGGCAAGTAGGACCCTGAAGAGTGATTCACAGTACAGTACAGTTCAGTTAATTCTTCTTCACTAAAGTGGCAAGGTGAATCAGTGGCCTTGCCGCATCCAGTGTTAATCAGAAGTCCCAGCAAATGGTGCATAGTTATTCAGCTGGAGTATCCCACTCATCCCTTCTCCTATCCCAGTTTTCCAATAAAACAACAAAAAACAAAACCCCTAGACTGTTTTCTGACTGAGCCAAGCCCTTAGAATATGCTATATTGTCGAGTTGTTGCTATGGGAAACCCAGGGGAATCCGTAACCAGCAGTTTCCATGGGAGTAGTTCTACATAAAAGAAAAATAAAAAAACAAGTTGAAACGTAAAATGCTTTAAGGAAATGACCCTAACTGAATGAGAAAGTGCGGTAGTTACCGAAAAATCAAAAAAAATACCGCGTTTGCTATGTAACGCTAAATTCTTAGTGAATTGAAGTTTCACAACTGATTTACATTGCATTATTTCACCGCATTTTATTTGCCGTTATTTAACTCTTAGTGAATTGACCCCCAAGTAATTTGGAAATCTAATGTTAACCTGTACATAGTATCATAAATGCCAAAAAAATATATATATATATTATTTGAGAATGATACAGTTGCACTAAAGGCATTGCTTTGTGTCTTATTAGGTTTGTTGCAACTTATTTAATTAATGTAGAAAACGCAAGGAATTTAATAAGTGCTGGGGAGAGCTGTAGAACCAATGTCCTAGGAGGAATTTAAAGCCTGTACACGTGCTAGACTTCCTAGCCACTGATGTTTAACAAGTTATGTTTGGTACATCACTTAATGGCCTAAATACAGACATTCTTCACATGCCTGCTTATAGGACTACTCTGCTGCAGCGGAGGATGATACTTAACCGAATAAGTGTAGATGTCCACAACAATTTCTACTTAGATAAGGGCTGTTTATCTTCCAATGTATTTTAATAGCTATGCACTTTAAAGGACTCTGTTAATAATTCCAAGGTGAATTAGGTTGTGACATATGATATTAAATGAGAGATACCAGAGTCTGGATTATGACATGGAATGCGCAGGTCATTGTTTTCTATTAAGTGGAACATGTTTAATGACATTTTATAAGCAATTAAAATTTGATGAGCATATTTATGGGTCTTAGGTATGGCTCGTTTATATAACCTTTTATTTTTTCTTACCACCTTTGAGCTTAGCCAGAAGACATATATCTGTCAGGATTGTCAAAACTGATTGTCTGTGAGATTGTTATACATATTTATTATACTGATAGCATACTATGAACATGAGAACAATCAAAAGAACACAGATATAAATGTAAAATAGCAAAGAATGATAAAAAATTTAAAGATGCCCTGTTAAAAACTCAGGATTTATACTTATAAGCACAAATGAGTTTTGTACAGCAACATAGCCAATCTGGATTCCTATTTGAGTTTTCAGTATGTGCATATATTAACCGCTTGCTGACCAGCTGCTGTAGTTTTACTGTGACAGGTTGGATCTGTCCTGCGAAACTACGTAGTTGTACATCGCTTCACGGGCCTGCTAGTGGGGGCATGCGTGCGCATGCCCATTGGCCACAGGGGAAGCCAATCAGCGGGTCCTGCGGCTGCGATTGCCGTCGGGTAGCCACGATCGCTCCACGTAGAGACAGAATGGCAGTCTTCGTTGTAAAGACGGCAGACAACTGTTCTGTCAATTATGAACACAGGGATCCTGTGTTCCTCTTATTTAGGTACACAGATCTCTGTGTTTATGCAGCAAGCCCATTCCCCCCACAGTTAGAAAGCACCCTCTAGGGACAGATTTAACCTTTTGATCGCCCCTGGTGTTAAAGAGGTTGTAAACTCAATTTTTTTTTTGTTTTCCCCCTGAAAGAGCAGAAAGCTTTAACATTGTTATGATCTAACTACTTATATGCTCATTACTGAATTATTTATTTACTTTCAAAATGAGCAAATATATCATATCATATTCATAAAGAGTGAAGTGAAATGATATGAGCTTGTACTCACCACAAATATATATATATATATATATATATATATATATATATATATATATTTTTTTTTTTTTTTTTAAATCAGATCCAAACATTTAGAAAATGTCATTACTTTTAGCAGTTCATTAATCAAGATGAACACAAACAGGAACCCAACTTAAAAGTAAAGGGATTTTTGGGGAGTTGCATCCAGGTGGAGGGTGGTGGGCAGAGTGGGTCTCAACATCAGTGGGTGCATGCTTTATGATTGGGAAAGAAATGGTCATACCTTTTATTATTTTTTATTTATTTTTTTTACACAGGTTTACTTCAAAACCATAAGTAAACAAGATATTTAATAAAATCTTTATCATTTTATTCAACAAATGCCCTGCTTATTAATGCATTGAAGGTTGCAATAATGTGTGTTGGATTTATAATTTTTTACAAAGACACATTTTGAGAAGTAATGCTGATTTAGATCCTTTTACCTTTTGCTACAGAAATATTTACCACTTGTTGGCATTACACTCATTTACACTAATTTATAGAAACCCTAAAAGCAATTGGACTAATTTACTAACGAAGTTGAGAATCTTTACTCAATAAATTCTGTCAATATTCACTTATCACTTATTCATAATTATCCAGTCATATGAAAAGTAAATTCCTGCTTACTTATTTAGTCTGAACAAGATTGGGTACTCAAACTGAACAGGAATTTACATTTAACATGATTGCATAACTGAAGTGAAAATCCACACAATTTATTGAGTCAGGATTGTCTACTTCTTCAGTAAATCAGCCTAAATGTGCTGCTAATAAGCTGATTGTCAACATTTGGTTACATTTATCAGGAGAACGATTATAATCACCTTTGTAGTCTTAGCAATAATGGAACAATTAAAATGTTACCAATGCATTATTGTTTTTCTAACATGGGAATGGTGATACATGCAATAAACATCCTTATTACGGAATGAAAAATATACCAATTTGGAATTTTATTATTTTTTTTTCCAAACAAGTTTTTATTGAAAATAAAGTTTTTGGAACATACAATATGAAGATAGACCACTGAATGGCGTGTTTTACAAAATAGAAAGAATATTATTACAGCTGAATCAAACAGCTGAAGTGTGTAAAGATAAAATAAAAAAGAGGGTAACATATGTTGATCAACAGAGTGTAAGCATCAGATATAAAACAGGGTAATTCCCATAACATATAATAGTAGTGAGGGTATTTGAAGGATTCATAGAATGATAAAAAAAGGGGAGGGGGGGAGCGTATGTGTAAAATCTACCTGTCTAGGAAAGGAGAATTTGTCTAGGGTGTATGTGCCATCTAATAGATTTTGTACAATAGCCAATGGAATTCTTCTGGTGTAAACAAGATCGGTATTTGCGGTGGTGGGAGAAAGAGAGAGGGGACGGGGGAGGAAAAAAGATGAGGGAAAAAAAGGGGGGAGAAGGGGGATAAATTCAACCAGATCACCGTGAGATCTCTAGGCAAAGAAGGGGGGTTCCCCCAATCCCCGATCCCTCTGGGGGAGATGTGGTATGTAGCTTATGTATGAAGTCTTAAAGAGGGGGGGTCCAGAGGGAGGAAGAGGGGAGGGGTGTCAGTCTGGATGCCCTCTATTTAGTTAGAGATTAAACCTGAGGTGTAACTAGGCATTGGTAATGAATAGTTGTACAGAGGTGGCGCCAACAGGTCCAGGGAACTGCAAATTTGGATGGGGAATCTTTTGCAAGGCTAATAAGTTATGTTATGTCTTTTTTGTAAGCGTGTGAACCATTCTGAGAGAGAAGGGGTTTGAGTTGTGCCTGAATATATTGGTATGCATAGTTTTGCTGCATTCATCATCTGCATGGCGTGATTTATAATAGTCTCTTTGACAAAGAGATGTGTGGTGGAGAAGGAATTGCGCAGGTGAATAGTCAAAGGGTGTAGGTCATAACATGTGTGATCACAGAGTGTACACCAGTCCAAAAGGTTTGAATGCGAGGGCAAGTCCACCAGATATGTAATAATGTACCATCATCTTGGTTGTATCGCCAGCACTGTTTAGGAAGATTTGGGTTAATCTTGTGTAGCAGAGCAGGAGTTCGGTACCATCTCGATATCATTTATAGCAGTTTTCTTGTGTTGTTATGTTGACAGACCCTTTGTGTGTATGGGTTTTGAGGTGGTTCCAACCTTCGAGGTAAAGGGCAATGTCAGTATCTCACTGCCATGCTGAACAGGCCTTTCCTGTAGTAGAAGGTCTATTTAGGAATGGATTGAGGAGATGACATGTTGTTGGAGTGTGTTTTTGGAACACAGGCTCTCGTAGGGAGTAAGGAGTTGAGGTACTGCGTTTGTACGGTCTAAAGAGTGGAGGAAATGGCGAACTTGCATGTAGGACCATTGCGGTATAGGAGTGTTTGGCCATTGTGAGATAAGGTCTGATCTGTCTAGAACCTTGTCATTTTGGAGGAGGCGGTAAGAGTGAAAAGGAATGGTTGGGTGGGTCACCCCCATTAGGAACTTGCTGGTCATCCCAGACAGGAAGTCTGGGTTGAAGCTTATAGGTGCCATGGGTTCTCCTATCAAGGATAGACCATATTTTGAGGTAGCCTCTCCGAAATATGCCAATGACAGGCCAATGAGTGGGTGTTCCTTGAGAGAGGAAGGAAGATGGCGGGGTAATAACCAGGGGGTAGAATTTATAGAAAGGGTCGAGAAAGAATCTTTGAGGGTAACCCAGACCTTGACTCGACTGTGTATATTCCAGTCAACTATCTGCAAAAGGTGGCAAGCCCTTTAATAGTTGTGTATATCTGGGAGACCTATCCCCCCTTTCTGTTTGGGAAGGGTAAGTTGGTCATAGCTTTTTCTAATCTGTTTGTGTTGCCATAAGAAGATTACACAGAGGCTTTTATAGGACCTGAAGAACACTGATGGTAATTGTATTGCAATCCCTTGTAGAGGAGGTGAGGTAGGATGTTCACTTTCAAGATGGCAGCTTGACCGAACCATGAGAAAGTAGGCTTGTCCCATCTATTGAGATCCTCTGTTACTGTGCGTAGGACAGGTAGGACTTTTTTTGCATAGAGGTCAGAAAGTCTGGTGGGGAGTTGGATGCCCAGGTAAGTGATGGCATCCTGCTTCCAAGTAAAAGGGAAGTTTTGTTGACACTGTGAGATAGTTGAGGTGGGTAGAGTTACGTTGAAAGCGTGGGACTTATTAAAGTTAATTTTAAAGTTGGAGATATAATGAAAAAGCTCAAAATCTTTCAGTGTGTTGGGGAGTGTGGTCAGAGGTTTTGACAGGAATAGTAAAATATCATCAGCGATTGGCACTATTTTATACGATCAATCCGCAACCGTCAGTCCTTGAATATCATTATTTGCCCGTATGTGGCAAAGAAAGGGTTACACTAGAGCTAGTTAATGCTCTAGCTAAAGATTTGCCACCTTTGTTCCCACATTCATAAAATAGTTTTTGGGATAATGCAAATTTATGTTTGACCTTTTGTCCCAATTCATCCAGAAGTGTTGAGCAGATCTGTATAGGCTCCTGGTATGTCTGTTGGACTTGTGATCGCTTATGGTTAGTTTCGAGATTAGGAAGTCTGTTCAAACGAGAGTTGAGTGAGGCCTGCGCAGTGCATTTTCTCATCATTGCCATTTTGAGAAGGGCACCTCTGAGCACGCATTTATAGGTGTTCCATTCAACTAATGGGGAGATATCTGGAGTGTCTTTTTCCCAGAAATAGTTTTGGGTTGAGAGATGAGTTTGAGCAACATTAATGGAATCGGTGAGTAGGGAAGCATCTAGTCGCCAGGTTTTGGTGGTTGGTAACTTGTTAGGGAGTGTCAGGGTCATTGTAATAGGGTGATGGTCAGGGAGGATCATTGGCTCAATCGTCGCTTCAGAAAGAAAGGGAAGGTCTCTTTGTGACAGGAACAAGTAGTCAATTCCTGAATATCAAGAATAGGTTGGGAAAAGAAGGTATAGTCCTTGGTGTCAGGGTGGAGTGTGCGCCAGGAATCGTGCAGAAGTAGGTTTTGAAGTTGAAGTTTAATTTGTTTAAGTGCCCAAAACGGTATGGAGGAGGTGCCTGTGGACATATCTTCTAAGGGATTGAGAGCCACATTAAAATCACCACTAATGATGAGTAAGCCAGACTGGAAGGCTGAAAGGGTTTGAGCAATCTTTCTGAAAAAGATAGAGACTTGTTAGGGCTGTAAATGTTGGCAAGGGTTAGTGGTTTGTCTATAAGGGTACTCTTAAGTAAGACATCTTTCTCGTCTACTATAGAATCTGTGATCTGCAGCAGTAAGCTTTTAGATATTACAATAGATACACCTTTAGCATTTGTAGCATGGTAGGCTGAGGAGTAATGATGGTTACTTAACTTAGGGATAGCATTGGATCAGAAATTAGTTTCTTGTATAAAAATTATGTCTGCTTTAATACTACGCATATTGCTGAGTAATTGGTAGCGTTTCTCTGGAATATTTAGACCCTTGGTGTTTATAAATACAACCCTAAGAGTGGCATGTTTAAGGTGGGATGTAGGTGCTTGCATAATAAATGCGTAGAGCAGTCAGTTAAAGATTGAAGTTTGTAGATAGTGATTTAAAATAAAGCTGGTAGTGAACAAAACAAAAAGGGGGGGGGGGGTTGAGAGGGTGGTTTCGCCAGAGAGATCTTGCGGTAAAAAAAAGAAGATAGGGAGTGCGGTAGACAAGATGGAAAGGGGGAGGGCACAGACAGAGGAAGAAGAAAAGAAAAAATTGGATAGATAAAAAGAGGCGGGAGGGAGGGGAAAAGGTGGGAGAGGGATTTAAGGGGAAAGGGTTGAGCTAAATTATAGCTCTTAGGGTAAGGCAGTACTAGAAACCAGAGGTAAGAGTAAGCATGCTATTCCACCCAAAAGGGGAGCTTTGAGTCCAGGTTGGTCAGCACAATTACTGAGATTCTGCTGTGTGGGGGAGGTGGTAAAGAACGGAGGTAGTTGTTTGATGGTGTCTGGCACCAAAGAGGTCAGAAGCTAATGGAGGACGAGGAGGAGCGACAAAAATGTGGTATAGAAAAGGAGCATCAGGAGCGTCATAGCTTGATAGACGTTCTGTAGCTAGTAAGGAGAGAGGGAAAAAGTGGCATGAATGCTTCAAATAGATGCTGCAAGAAAAAGAACAATCAAATGTATTCAAACAATCCAAAAAAAGAACATACATATTTAATTCAATGCACAGATTGGGTCCTCTATTCACCATATAGTAATAAATAGTAATGCCATGGAGGGTTATCAACTGTAGACCAAAGTATATTTGTTAAACTGGTCGAAAGTAGGCATAATTGCTACTTTTAAGTTGTTTAATTAATTGAGGCTATAGCATCATCTCATAAACTTATAAACCCAACACACAGGAGACATAATTGATCAGTTATCTCTAAGCAAGTATGGGGAGGATGTGGAAAAGAGAGGGTAGGGAAAAAGGAGGGGATAGGTAAGAATAAATAAATAGGTAAGAAAAAAAAAAGTTATAAAAAAGGGGAGAAAGGGAAAGGGAGGGATAAAAGGAGCCAAGGAGTGAAGAGCGATAACAATTGTCAACTGTATATCGACTTTACTGATTCAGTAATGGTGTACAGTAAATGACATGTAGTATAGAGTCATGAGATTAAATTATTATGTTCAGCAGGGTATAGTATTTGAAATATAAAAATAGTAATAATTAAGTCTACACGGTTTAACAGAGTATTCAGAACATAAATCAAAAATATTCATAGCCTGACTGTCAGAGATAGGACAAAGTTACCCCATTGAACAAATAGCCATTTTTCTTTATGGATTAGTGAATATATTCATGTGGTGAGTTAAACCCATCAATCACTATTAATCAGCAGGTAGAGGAGGTAAAAAGCGTGCTTAGCCTAATATAAAAAATAAAGGTATGGTGGCGCTGCCTAAAGGTAAAGTGTCATATGTGCAAAGAAAAGAACCATATGTGCAAAAATGTATAATGACATAGTGTATGAATAAAGTGTTAAATGTGATCAGGTGTGACCATACAAAAAATTACACAAATAAATGCAAAGTGCTCCTGATGCCGTCACTCTGACGAAATGCGTAGGAAATCACTGCATCACTTCGGCCCCCATCACTTCTGGTAATTTGAACACATTGGAACGCAATACCGGAGTAACGCTATTTTTTTACTGCTGTTACTTCTCTACCTCGATGTAAGTGTACTATTATTCCATAAAATCTTTATATCAAAGGATTCACACTACGAAAGCCTCTTCTTTCTGCATGGCCATGAGGAATATTCACCATTTATACTTACGTTGGATAGGAACTACAGTATAACAAGCGGGGGCTGAGAATCTATCTGTGCCGGTTGGTGGTTGGGGGAGCTAAACTCTACTTTGCTGGCTATAAACCTGTGACCCCCATAAAGTTCCCTCCATTTGGTGATTGCGGTCCAATTGGGGGAGCACGATTGCACCTGCTTGTACAGAGTGATTTCCACACCATCAGAATTTTGAACAATTTTTTTGCACAAGTTTTTGCACTTTGCACAATTATTGGGACTATTGGATTATATACACTGTAATTAATATCTTACCATTTTTAATTGATATATATATATATATATATATATATTTTTTTTTTTTTTGATGATGATATCAATTTGTGATTTGTTATAATAATTTGTAATATTATAATAATTGCATTTAGTAGGCATTATAATTAGACTTTGTTGCACTCATTAGCACTTTATATTTATTTATATAATTTTTTATATGGTCATACCTGATCACATTTAACACTTTATTCATACACTATGTCATTATACATTTTTACACATATGGTTCTTTTCTTTGCACATATGACACTTTACCTTTAGGGAGCGCCACCATACCTTTCCTTTTTTTATCGTTAAACCCCTTGGGGTATTTGAGGTAGGCAGCAGCCTTTATATTCCTTAGATATCCTAGCATGGAATCAGGGCCGGTGCTTCCACTAGGCAAACTAGGCAGCCGCCTAGGGCGCATTGCCACCTAGGGGCGCAGCCAGGAGTCGGCACTCTCTCTCCATCATGAATGATTATTGTGAGCTGAGGGGAGAGGTGGCGATAGGGGAGGAAGAAGGGACAGAGAAAGATGCCAGGTGTCTTGGGCAGTGGCGGAACTATCAGGCCCTGGCTTTCCACCACTGTTGGAGGGGCCCCAAGAGGCAGGAATGGAGCCCACTAGAGTGCTGCCTGCATGATGATCCTCTTCAGCTGGAGCTGAACGGCCTTAACCCCAGGCAGGAAGTGACTCTCAGCACTGAGCTAGAAGGCAGCCGTTAATTTCCCTGGGTTGGTATTAAGCAGGGAGCAGAGGAGAGCTGAACCTGAGCCGGAGCTCGGCACTGGAGGGCGGAACCTTTACTGGGGCAGAAGCGACGAGGCACCGGAATGGTCTGAGGAATTGGTGATGAAGGATAGACGCCGATAAATACAGTACTTGCTAGTGTGAAGAGTGGAGATGGTTGGCAGCATCTCTTCTCTTGGATAGCATTTACATAAGTGGCCCAGACCATTAGAGTGCGATCGGTTATATTATGGTTAAGAGTCATAGAGGGGTCTTTTAGTTTCAGCAGAGGGAGGAAAGACAAAGTTGGATAAAGGTAGGGGTGGGGGAAAGGAAGAGAGGAAAAGGGATATGGGGAACAGTGGGGGTGACAGGAAAGGTATAGGGTTTAGTGATATTACTTTGCGTAGTAGTTATCAACAGAGCTTTGGAGTCATGTCCAGGAACAGTGACAGTTATAGTAATGATAATAGTACAGCTAAACATAATTGGAGGTTTTCTGGATCTCATCGGTCACATAATCTGTGAATCAAGATAGCTAATGGTTATTTATAGCAATCTAAAGTCTAAGAAATAGTGAAGAGATTAGTGTCAGTAATTTCATAGCATTCATTCAATCTCTATGGGAATAGATGGGCTTGGTAATTGCATTTTTAAGGAGAATTAGGTGGGGATGTGTTTGATTTGGTTACGAGTACTCCTCTTTGGGGTAGCTAGGTGGACTCGCAGGATTATGATATGTATCTGGTAACGATGGGAGAAACAAGAAGTAGTTTCCTGTCTAGTGGATTGCTTCCTCCTATATCTTGTCAAGTTGATTATCTTTCTTCTAATGGAGGAGAAGGTCCATTAAAAGATGGATGAGCAGGAAGTTAGAGAGAGAGAAAGGAGGGTAGTAGTAAGTGGGTTGAGGGAGTCATCTTTAGCTTCCATTGTGCCAATACATGATGTGCAGCAGAATGGGGAAGTTGATGGGCCATGAATAACATGGTATTTGGGTCAGGGTTTTGGGATAGACTGACGTATATTTGGGTTCGATGGAACAGTTAATAAGAGATGACAGTCAGGACATGTGTATGTTTACCATGTGGGCTGGAGGTTAATCCGAAGATGAGTAGTAACAACAGATAGTGTACAGTAACTAAGCAACATGAATCTCAGTAAGATTACTTAACTGAGTAAGGGGTAGAGTTTTTATCCTGAAACGGAAGTGTAAAAGGGGGTTATGGGTAAGTGGGAGCAGGACAGATAAACTCACTGGGTTTTCAGTCTCGCCGTGGTTTGCAGTGAGCTAGGGAAGTAGGAAGGCTTTCACCTCCTGGACGCCGGCGAACAATAGGCTGAGGTGAGGCAGATCTGTGGCGTCTGGAGTTGGAACGGCCTTGTGGTCGGATGCCTTCCATGGATGTTGATTGTAGTAGTGGGAGTAGTAGGAAGGAGCTATACCAGTGTGGCAATTCCACTATGGGTAGATCAAGGCTTTCACAGAACGACTGCAGATCTTCTAGGACACGCAAATTGGCTGTGTGGCCCATAGCAGTGGCAGACAGAAA
Source organism: Pelophylax lessonae (assembly GCF_965119305.1). Lineage (NCBI taxonomy): Eukaryota > Metazoa > Chordata > Amphibia > Anura > Ranidae > Pelophylax > Pelophylax lessonae. The sequence goes on along the minus strand of NC_138772.1, from coordinate 205,598,872 downwards.
GAAAGGGATTTTTCAGCGGTATGGTATTCTGTGGCCATGGAGTAGATCAAGCAATGGGCGGATGTCTTTTCTGTGTTGCAGCGTAATGTGAGAGAGATCCTGATAGAGTTTGATTTCTGCACCATATTAGATGATACGGCCTCGGTTCCTAGCTCTTCTGAGGATTTCATCCTTCAGGCGGTAGTTTACTATATTGCAGACTTTGTCCCTTGGGGGTCTGAATCTCTGCCTCGGGGTCTCAGTGCCCTGTTTAGGTGCTCCATGTCGATTGGGGTCTATTGTGGCCTCTCCAATAGGTCATTGGAATTTTTTATTCACTTGGAATGACAGATGCTTTTACTGGTTTCTAGTATAAACCTATACCACCAGACATCTTACACAGGCCTTAAGGTCTAACGTTGACCTTCAAATTATGAATTTGACATACTGGGGTTGATTTATTAAGGCAAATAGGCTGTTCACTTAGTGAATGTGGCAAAAATTCCCTTTGCAAAAACTTTCCAATAGCATGCAAGGAAAACAAAAAAGGATTATTTTTCTTCCACATGATTGGATGATGGAAATCAGTAGAGCTTCACATCATTCACTAGTCTAAGTGAAAATTCCCCTGCAAAATGAACAGCCTATATGCGTTTTAGTAAATAACCCCCACTATCATTTAAACTTTATTAATGGATTTTACTTGATCTTTCAACCTTACTATAATTATTGAAAGAGGCAATTACACAGATTTATGATATTTTAATATGTGCTAATTAAGTTATTCCATGATGTTTGAAGTCTTTGCTCTTAAAGAATTAGTCAGTTAAAAATAACTGAAACCAGTGCATGGAAGTTGCTAGTAAAGACTGTTCTTCAAGCTGCACTACAACAATTACATTGGGTAGCTTATTACAAGGAAAACATGGACATGAAACATATATATCATTAGCTCATAACATTTTCTGGATCTAATTAGCAGCTGCAAAAGGTAATAGAGCCTTCTGTGAAACTTCTGTGTGACTTCACGTGTATTTTCATAAGTGAGTAGCTTTCATATGGCTTTAAAGCAGGGAGCTGGCATGCCTCTGGTTAATTTCATAATGTCTAACTCTAGAGTTACAATGTGGTGACAGGTCTCATTGTAGGGATTTATAGATACACTTTGGACCCCATGCCTAACAAATTAGAGCATTTTCAGTCTTTGTGCTCTAGTCCTCATGTTATAAATCATGTACCCAGCTTCAGAGTGGTGTACATTGTAAACCAAGAAGACACACATTTTTAACATTGTCTATTAACATCATGATGTTCTGTGCTATTCACTGAGTTTTGTCTATGGCTTTAACTGCTTCATAGCATTTGTTTAACTTTTTGTTCTGCTTCAATAAATTCTCTTTGAAAAAATACAACTTTGATGCATATGTGAAATTTATAAGTGTGGATTTGATTAAAACTATGCACAGGAGCATCGTTTTTCTCCTACAGGTCCAAATGTGCTGACTATGATGACATTGCACCCACACATTGAGAGCTATATGTTGCCTGCTTCCAAGTACTTGAACATTGGTAACCAGCATCAGAGTTAGTGAAGTAGCTCAGTGTGACACTCAGGCAACTAGTATTTTCAGATTCAGAGGTATGCAATAGGAGCTCTGTATTTCTCTAAACACAGACTGCCTTTAAATGTCTCTTTCTAAAAGTTTCTTAATGTAAAACTGTGTCGGTTTTTTCAAATGCTGTGTTTAAATTAAGCCTCTACCAATCAACAAAACATGTCTCTAGCAACTCCTTTCTATATAAATGCTCATTATGTTGGCATCAATTTTTCAACATAGCACACTACCTGCACCCCATGTTTTCTATCTAAGCACTTATTTTTCAAGTTTATGGCCCTTTCTCTTGACTATATGGTTGTTCATACATGCTTTTCCTTCTGAACGGACAAAACATTCAGTGGTAATAATCATGAATCAGTTTTGTGTAAAACTCTACTGACCATTCAGAATACACAAATATATACTGTATATATATATATATATATATATATATATATATATATATATATATATATATATATATGTATTCTGAAGAAAGGACACTTTGCTACAATGTAAAGTAGTGAGTGTACAGCTTGTATAACAGTGTACATTTACTGTCCCCTCAAAATAATTCAACACACAGCCATTAATGTCTAAACCACTGGCAACAAAAGTGAGTACCCTCGTAAGTGAAAATATCCAAATTGGGCCCACAGTGTCAGTATTTTGTGTGGCCACCATTATTTTCCAGCACTGCCTTAACCCTCTTGGGCATGGAGTTCACCAGAGCTTCACAGGTTGCCACTGGAGTCATCTTCCACTCCTCCATGACGACATCACATAGCTGGTGGATGTTAGAGACCTTGCGCTCCTCCACCTTCTGTTTGAGTATGCTCAATAGGGTTTAGGTCTGGAGACATACTTGGCCAGTCCATCACCTTTACTCTCAGCTTCTATAGCAAGGCAGTGGTCGTCTTGGAGATGTGTTTGGGGTCGTTATCATGTTGGAATACTGCCCTGTGGCCTAGTATCTGAAGGGAGGGGAACATGCTCTGCTTCAGTATGTCACAGTACATGTTGGCATGGTTATGGTTCCCTCAATGAACTGTAGCTCCCCAGTGCCGGCAGCACTCATGCAGCCCAAGACCATGACACCCCCACCACCATGCTTAACTGTAGGCAAGATACACCTGGTACAACTTTGTACTCCTGACCTGGTTGCTGGCACACACGCTTGACACCATCTGAACCAAATAAGTTTATCTTGGTCTCATCAGATCACAGGACATGGTTCCAGTAATCCATGTCTATAGTCTGCATGTCTTCAGCAAACTGTTAATGGGCTTTCTTGCACATCATCTTTAGAAGAGACTTTTATCTGGGATGATAGCCATGCAGACCACTTTTTTATGGAGTGTGCGGTGCATGGTCTGAGCACTGACAGGCTGACCCCCCATTCCTTCAAGCTCTGCAGCCATGCTGGCAGCACTCATACACCTTTTTCCCAAAGACAACCTCTGGATATGACACTGAGCACATTCACTCAACTACTTTAGTCAACCATTACGAGGCCTGTTCTGAGTGGAACCTGTCCTGTTAAACCGCTGTATGGTCTTGGCCACCATGCTACAGCTCAGTTTCAGGGTCTTGGCAATCTTCTTATAGCCTAGGCCATCTTTATGTAGAGCAAGAATTCTTTTTTTCAGATCTTTAGAGATTTCTTTGCCATGAACTGTCATGTTGAACTTCCAGTGACCAATATGAGAGAGTGAGAGTGATAACACTAAATTTAACACACCTGCTCCCCATTCATACCTGAGACCTTGTAACACTAACGAGTCACATGACACCGGGGAGGTAAAATGGCTAATTGGGCCCAACTTGGACATTTGTTGCCATTGGTTTAGACTATAATGGATGTGTATTGAGTTATTTTGAGGGGGACAGCAAATTTACACTGTTATACAAGCTATACTCTCATTACTTTACATTGTAGCAAAGTGACATTTCTTCAGAATTGTCACATGAAAAGATATAATAAAATATTTACAAAAATGTGAGGGGTGTACTCACTTCTGTGAGAGACTGTATATATATATATATATATATATATATATATATATATATATATATATATATATATATATATGTACAGTATATATATATATATATATATATATGTATATATATACAGTGCTCAAAAACATTAAAGGAACACTTTTCAATCATAGTACAGCATCAAGTCAAATTATACTCCTGGGATATTGATCTGGTCAGTAAAGTAGCAAAAAGGGGTTGTTAATCAGTTTCAGCTGCTTTGGTGTTAATACAATTACCAACAGGTGCACTAGATGGGCAACAATGAGACAACCCCAAAAACAGGAGTAGTTTTACAGGTGGAGGCTACTGATAATTGTTTTCCCTTTGTAGAAGGTCCTTAACCCATTAGCAGGACCAAGATCTGTTCTATTGTGCATGGAGGAACAGGATGAGCACGGCCAAAGCCCTACATAATGACCTCCAGCAGCCCACTGGTGGGAATGTCTCTGACCAAACAATCAGAAACAGACTTCATGAGGGTGGCCTGAGGGCCTGACATCCTCTAGTGGGCCCTGTGCTCAATGCTCAGCATCGTGGAGCTTGATTGGCATTTGCCATTGAACACCAGAATTGGCAGGTCCTCCACTGGAGCCCTGTGCTTTTCATAGGTGAGAGCAGGTTCACCCTGAGCACATGTGACAGAAGGGAAAGGGCCTTTGCAGCAAGGAGCACTGGAAGGGTGATGCATGCAAAACAAAACCAGAGAACTCAACTTACCAGCCTGCAATCAACCAAATTATCCTGTCTAACAGTATGCATTAAAAACGTGGGATTTAGTCACACTTGCAAATAAATGCATAAACTACAGATCCCCGTCAAGGCACCCCGACATTTTCAGTAGTCCTAATTCTAAATTTTAAGAGCCTCCACAGTGGAAGCACGTGCTTTATAATGCACAGTGAATACACATGCATTATAATGGATAGGCAGAGGGCAGATGAGCCTGGAGGGAGCCCACCCCTCCCTAAAGGTCCAGGGGTACACTGGTCACTTAAAGGAAAGGTGTCCAGTGCATCCCCTCATCAATATTTCAATTACATAATGGTTTAATGACTGTTTCTGATGCATGTTGACAACAAATGCATGCAAAGACTGCTCTAGCACCCAGCTAGCAGAGCACATATTCAGCTATATGCTGTAGCTGTTCAGACAAGGGTATACTTGAAAACCTTTTGAAAACACTTAAAAAATTCAGATTTGTATGCTTTTTACTGTTATATGCAACCTCCAAAACATAAAGGAGCTGACCAGCACAGGGTGCAATAATTCATGAATACTGTGAGCTTTGTACCTTTATTTCTGATTTGTACTTATATAGAGTGTATAACTGGTAGGACTCATTTTGTGACCTTAAAAAGAACTGGTGTAAATTAAAGTAAAAATGAACTTGGCTGAGTTAGAAATGGATACCTCAAGATTACCTATTATGGATGTAAAAAACTTTAACTTGAATCGTGTTCTGATCATAGCAAGTGTTGCCAGACCACAGACTGGTACAAATTACATAATCTCACTTTACTATGTAGGTTTCTTTTTTCTTTTTGTTGTTACATAGCATTGACACTCCTTAGGTTCATGTTACACTAATAGTGGTAAGGAATGCTTTCGAGTTGTACAACGGTTAGGCTGACAGATGTAACTATTGTAGCAACAACACACATTATATTGTGTTGTTAAACATGAGCGGATTGGCATAGAACAATTCTTGCTGACAACATCCATTACATAAATAGTTTTCTTGGATTGAGTAAATCATCACAGAGACATGGAGATGTAAAATATAGCTGTGGAGAAATTACCTGGAATTTTGTCAGCTGAACTATGTCTGATATAGTTTAAAGGGCTCCACATGTAGTCCTATTGTCTGAACAATATAAGTATGAAAAGATGGGCTTCTGGTGACTGTGGATACCTTAAGGGTCAATTCACAATAATAGAAACAGACACAAAGAGGGCCGAGTGGTTCATCAAGTTTTCCCCTTTTTTGATTATTTTTTGATATTTTTTTTATTTTTTAACCTTTTTTTGTTTAGATCTGCATTTGTCCCAAACATGTTCAATTCCACGTATTGTTACTTACACATCACCTCTGCTAAAAGTCTCTTTCACACAAACTACTTTTCTCTTTCACAACAACTACTTTTTCAGTAAAATAGTAGTTTATAAGGTTTTGAACTTTCCCTCTGATAGTTAAAGGTCATGTTCCTCTGTTCTTGACCCTAGCTTCTTATTAAAAATACTGCACTCCTGAGCCTTGTTTCAACCCTTGATGGCATCAGTCATGCGCCCCCTTTTCCTTCTTAGGTCAAGACTGTTCATATTCCTGATGTTTTTATCTCTTAGAGTTTTTACTATTTTTTGGATTTTTTTGCTCATCTCTGGACTTGCTCTATCTTATCAATTTATTTTTGTAAGTGAACAGGGCCCAGTATTATAAATGAGTTCCAAAATCTATATAGTGGAATCTGGAGTCCCTTCCCTCCTGGCAATGATCCCTCTAGTGATTTTATTTCCCACTGTTAGGCTACATTGTTTAATCATTTTGAAATCATCTGAAATAATCGACTCGAAATCTGTTTCCTCTGTAGTTATGGTCAACACTGTACCCTCAATATTTTATTCTGTCAGAGGATTATTTTCCCTTTATGCATTATTTTGCATTTAGAAATGTTGAACTGTAGCTCCCCCTGCTTTGAACAATCTTCTAGCAAAGTTAAATCATGTTCCATGTTGTAAACAGCTCCAGAAATACCAACCTAATTGCACATCTTTGTGTCATCAGCAAAAAAGACATACCTTAACCAAATACTTATAACCAAACCTTCCGTTACACCACTAAACAGATTAAATAGAACAGGGTATAGTACAATGCATTGTGGTACTCTACTAGTGACTGATCTTTGTTCTAAATGAACCCCTATTTACAACCACCCTTTGATATCTATATTTTAGCCAAGTGCATATCCACTGAACCCCCCACGGTGTAAGTTCTAGCTTAGATCATTATATGTAACTGCTTTGCCTAAATCAAGATATGTTAAGCCCACAGCACAACCTTGGTCCAAATATTTATGATATAGTCAAAAACTTCTGTTGGATTAGTTTGACATAACCTGACACCATAAAATCCATGCTGCTTTGGGCCCAGCAAGTTTTGTGTTTTTAAATAAACAGTGATAATTCTTTTAGGAGACATTTGATTAATTGTACTATTACAAATGTTAAACTCACTGGCTTGCCAGCTCTTCTTTACTATCAATGTTGATAGGTACAATTTTAGCAGTCCACCAGTCATGGGGAACTTCTCCTGTTAACAGAGATTAATTAAAAAAGTAATTTAATGGCCCAACAATTACATCTTGAAGTTCTCTTACAATTATAGAATGAATACCATCAAGACATAATGAAGTTGATTTACAAATAGACTATGAACTTTGCAAATTCTGGTGCACTCATTTTCTTTAGTAAATGTGGTGAAGCTTCACTTTGTAAAGAATACTCCAATCAGGTGCAAGGAAAAAAAAAGCATTGCACGATTGGAAAATGGAAATCATGAGAACTTTGCCACATTTAGGGTGAATTCACACATTCTACGGTGACAGGCGTTGTACTGCATTGTAAAACAACTGTTGCCGCTGATTACTGACTCCTGCCATTTGAAAATTCACATATTTCATACGAATTTGTGATTTTGGAATTTACAACTTTTGTTTTTGTTTATGATGTTTCAGATTTTATTCTAATATCAGACCAAACAGATTGGTAATGACTGGAACTCAAATATTCTCTCACTTCAGCATCAGCCAAAGCATTATTTGTCATCACCAGGTCTAGAATATTATTAACTTTGGTTGGGCATTTTAATAACTGTTTTAATGTCCCCAACATATCTCTCTCTCTTGCTTGTACAAACAGTTTGAAATTTCCAGTTAAGGAGGCTCATGCGAGGAGGACTCCAAGATGGCCGCTTAGCCTTGGAGCTCCGCACCGCTCTTCTTGTCCATGCCACAGCCTTCAGAGCACTAGTTCCTGTCCCTCTCCACCAGCAATCAACCTGGGAACACCCATCTGATGGTTCTGCTAGGAGGAACCTATCCAGTCAGCTGGACCACATCCCACGGCAGGCCAGTCTTTCCAAGATGGCGGCTGCTACCACATGAGGTACAGACTGTGATACAGAGCAATCCATAGCAAACCAAAATGCCCAAATGACGGTAGCTGGTAGAATCCAAGACCTGCAATTGCGATGGTTGTAAGATCGAATCCCTTGGGCAGTGGGTGATTTATAAGTGGAACTTTATAATTAATAATACATTGCTAGCAGGGAGATAGATTATATATATATATATATATATATATATATATATATATAGGCACTTCAGTTTATATCAGTTTATGTCAGTATTGCTGAAAAAAATGGCATGGGGTCCCCCCCAGTCCATACCAGGCCCCTGGTAAAAAAAACGGCGTGGGGTTCCCCCTAAGATCCATACCAGACCCTTATCTGAGCACACAGCCTGGCTGGCCAAGACGGAGGTGGGGGTAAGCGAGCGCCACCCCTACTGAACAATACCAGGCCACATGCCCTCAACATGGGGGGGGGGGTTGGTGCTCTGCCCCCCACCCCAAAGCACCTTGCCCCCATGTTGATGGGGACAGGGGTCTTTTCCCCACAACCCTGGGCGGTGGTTGTGGGGGTCTGCGGGGGGAGGCTTATTGGAATCTGAAAGCCCCCTTTAACAAGGGGACACCCAGATCCCGGCCCCCTCCTATGTGAATGGATATCAGGTACATCGTACCCCTACCCATTCACCAATAAAGTGTTAAAAAAAAATAATGACAAAAGCCAGTTTTGGAAAAGTCTTTTATTAAAAAAATTAAAAAAATACTGTCCCCCGATGATCAGTCGCCCCTCCACCCAAAAAATAGAAGAAAAAAAAAAGAAGAAGCTCCTGATTCTCCAGACGCTTCACACGGAATGAGCTGTTATGATTTTGACTGCTCTTATATAGTGACCTGACCTCAGAAGCCGTCCCACAATGCACTGCTCAGGTGCAGTGAATACATTATTGACATCAGTCATTTATTCACTGCACCTAAGCAATGGATTATGGGGCAACATCAGAGCCCTATGAAAGAGCTGTCAAACTCAGATAGAAGTTAGTTAGCCAGAGAAAGTCAAAGGTTAATCTCAGCTGGCTCGGTGGCTTAGCTGGTAGAATAACGGCCTTACAAACGAAAGGCTGGAAGTTTGAATCCCCAGGCCAGCGAGTGATTAATATTAATTATGGATTTTAATTAAAACCTATTAATTGCCCCGCCCCTTCTGAAGTGACGTCAGTAATTTATTCACTGTAACTGAGCAGTGGATTATGGGGCACTGGTGATGTCAGAGCCCTATAAAAGAGCTGGCAAACTCAGATAGAGAATTGTTAGTCAGAGAGAGTCTTAAGTTACTCAGCTGCCTTGGCGGTGTAGCTGTTAGAATAACAAGCTAGTAAGTGAGAGGCTGTGGGTTCAAATCCTTGGCCAGCGGGTGATTAATAGTCACTTACATTTAATCCTTAAAATTATGACTTGTAGGACCATTCCAAATTCCAAGTTCGCTAGAACGTTTCCCCTGTTCGAGATGTTCTGGTGAGAGCCGAACAGGGGGGTGTTCGGCTCATCACTACCCACAACGTACAGGGTCTTAATTCCCCAATAAATCGATGGAAATTGTTACAGTTATATTATACCCTAAAGACAGATGTTATTCTCCTACAGGAAACTCATTTCCTAATCTCTTACAACCCCTCCTTTCTTCACCAGAGCTTCCTCCAATTTTTCCTAGCTAATGCCGTAAACAAGACGTGTGGAGTAGCAATTTGCTTTTCCAAACGTTTATATTTCTCCCCTTCCAAAATACTCAGGGACCCGGAAGGTCATTACCTGTTGGTGGTGGGTACCATCAATTGAAAGCTATATACATTTGTTTCCTAATAAACCCCCCAAAAAAAGGCCAATCTGGATTTTTCGAAACCATGATACAAGCACAGAAGCCCTATTTACAGGGCACCATAATTTTTGGAAGTGACTTAAATATAGCATTTGATCTCTCATTGGATAAATCAAGTAAGGGGATGTCAAAATCAAAACGCCCCTCCAGACAAAGCCTAAAAATAGCGAAGGTTCTTCACTCCCTTGGCATAATAGATATCTTGGGGGAATTAACCCCCCATGTCAGGGACTACACGCACTTCTCAACCCCACATCACACGTACGCCTGGATAAACCCTACTTTCATTAGATCTTCCTCTATTCCCCTAGCCATACCATCCAAAATTCAAGACCCACCCCTATCAGACCACTCCATGTTGACACTTTCCCTCCGATGATCCTTACGGGATGAAGTCCCATTTAAATGGCATCTCAATGAGGCCCTTCTGAGTGACCCTATACAATGTACAATCCTAGAAAAAGCCCTTAAGGAATATTTTACAGACAATGGCAATAATAGCGTTTTGCCAACAACACTTTGGGCAGCCTACAAAGCAGTGCTAAGAGGGAAACTCATTCATATTTCTTCCCAACTGAAAAGTGAATGCAGAGCTAAAATCCAGAAACTGAATGAGAAATTCCTTTATCTGAGCAAATGTCACAAAGGTAACCCTACCCCTTCCACCCGGGCTCAGCTAGACTCTGCCAAGTTGAAATTAAACTTACAGCAGCAGAAAAGCACATTAGATGGACTGATGCTAAATTCTACTTACAGAAGGACAAGATAGGTTCTAAATTGGCAAACAAACTATACCTTAGACCACGAACCTTATCCTTCCCCAAAATTCGCATTTCATCAGGGGATTTAACCCAAAACCCTATCCTTATTATGGAAACGTTTCAGACTTTCTATTCTAATTCGTATGACTAACAATCTTCTCTTGCCCCACATAAATTGTATATTTTCATTATTGATCTCCCCCTACCCAAAATCACACAAACCCATAGGGAATGCCTCAAAAAAACTTTCACACCAGAGGAGATATTGGAGGCCATTAAATCTCTCAGACCAGGCTCAGCGCCTGGGCCTGACGGTTTTGTAGTCGCCTATTGTAAGAAATTTGGCCTCTCCTTATCCCCCTATATGGCTCGATTTTTCAACTCCCTTCAAAATGGAAAAACCCTGGACAGTGATTTAAACTCCCAAATGTGGGAAATATGTAAGTGATGTTAGTAACTATCGTCCGATATCACTTATTAATAATGACCTCAAACTTATGACTAAAATTCTTGCATTGAGATTGTCGAGATTTATAGCTAAATGTTTTCACAAGGACCATGTGGGTTTCATCCAGGGAAGGCAGGGCCCAGACCAATTTAGGAGAGCCATAGATATAATTTCATTGCTAAGCTCTCATTGGGATGGGAGTGCCCTGCAGGAATGCTTTCTTTTGTTCATTGACCTCCAGAAGGCCTTTGATTCAGTCTCTTGGCCCTACCTTCATTATTCTAATTCTTTTGACATCAAAAAAGAGACCAGACAGGGCTGTCCCTTATCTCCTCTAATTTCCGCAATAGCTATTGAAACCTTACTAATTGCCATTCGATTGCACCCTAAAATTAAGGGAGTCTTGTGTGGTCCCCAGGAACATAAATGCACATTTATTACATCCTACTGCTCTTTATCACATTCGCCTGATCTCTAACCTTAATGTATTTCAACTGCTCTAAGACTTTGGTTCTATCTCAAGCTTAAAAGTAAATGTCTCCAAGTCTGTATCACTGAAAATCTCAGTTCCTCTGCAGCTAGTATACCAGTTGAGGCACCATTTCTCCTGGTCCTCTGACTCCATTCCTTATTTGGGAATTAATCTGCCCCACAACATTGACAAACTGTTCTCTGTTAATTATACCCCCATGTTCCGGAAACTAGAGGAGGATTTAAAACAAAGGGAAAATGTGATCTGTCCTGGCTGGGAAGGATCAACTCCATCAAAATGACTCTTCTACCACGTCTTCTGTACCTCTTCAGGTCCCTCCCCATCCCGATAAATAAAACTCTACTTCTCAAATTTCAATAGAAAATCATCCTCTTTGTCTGAGGGAGGAAGGGTTACAGCTGTTTTAAAGAAGTCCTCTACCAACTGAGAAGTCAAGCCTACCCAAATTATGGCGGTACTATCAGGCTGCGCAATTAGCTCAAATCTCCACAGTATACTCTAGGGTTCCAAACCTGATTGGATTGCTATGGAAAGACAGGCAGTTTCCCTGCACACTATAGACTTTCTGCTCTGGAGTCCTCCTAAATGGACACCCACAGTCCTCGCCCCCACCCTCTCTCACCCCTTGGCATTGTGTGATGTTCTAAATAAACAAGCTTCTTTAATCTCTAGTGCCAAACCACTCTCCCACCTGTTCATTAACCCTTCCTTCCCCTGGGTTTGAATATACAAGCCTTTCATTGGTGGCTCAACAAAGGACTCTTCAGAATAGGACACTTCTTTAACTCAATGTGTCCCATTTCTCTTGGATACTGTATGAGTAAACTCAAAATGCCTCCCATTGAGAAATTTAGACTGTCCCAGATTTCGCACTTCCTACACTGTATCTGGCTAGACAAACTTGACCCCCCCCCCCCCAAATTTACAACCTGTGAACAATGGTGTTCCAAAATTATGGATTAGAGGGGAGGCAGCTCTACTATCTATTCTGCCCTGACTGACAAGGCAGATAAACCATCCTATGCTCATTCCTGGGAATCTGATTTGGATATACTGTGGGACCCAGGTGAATGGTTCCAGTCACTTCAATGCTCCAAAAAAGGCATCATGAACATATCTCTAATAGAAGCGAATGTTAAAATACTCACTAGATGGTATTATGTCCCCATAAGATTAGCCAGGGTCTACCCAGATGCTTCTCCCCTGTGCTTCAGAGGGTATAATCTTTCACACATGGTGGTCTTGCCCCTGTATTAGAGGCTATTGGAACAAATATCTCCACCTAATACGAAAAGTTACTGGGGTTGTTGTTCCTCAGGATTCCACTATATCCCTCTTGAACCACAGGGTAGATAAAATCCCTAAACATACTCAGACCCTAAACATACTCAGACCTTGATCTTCTTTATGTTTTTGGGAGCTAAAATTACAAAAGCTGGAGCTTGAAAGAAGCCCTCGGTCTCAATATCAGAAACAAAGCGGAAAGTCTCCTGGATCATGTCCCAGTAACAACTTGTTGCTAAACTTCAGGATAAAATGTGAAGGTTTGAAGCAGTCTGGGAACCTTGGGCACTTTATGTTGAAGTACCCCTGTACCTGGGCATGGCTTTCTCCCAAAAGTATCCTCCCGGCAGACCTACTTCCCCTCCCCTTGACTTTCCTTTCTCTAAAAGCCTCTTGGCTTCTCCCCCCTTTCATAATTTCTCTTCACTCTTCATCTATTCTTTTTCCTCCAATTGTGAAATCCTTTCTCTGCTCCTCATGCTACCATATGGAGTGCTCAGAAGGTTAAACACTTATTTCCAAAGGGGACATTTTTTTTTTTCCCCTCTCATTTTCTTATATTTTGATAGCCAAACACAAGGTTTTTCGTTAGACACGCGAGTGGTTCTTTGAATTCTCTTCCCCCTCTCTGTAAGATACAAGCGGCCCTGGCTTTGACATTAGCTAGACCGGTGGCTCTAGACAGGGGCCGGAGGGGAGGGGTTCCTTGCGGGTCTCCAGACACCCTTAATGGGATCTCCACGTCCACAGTTTGATCCCATGGGGTGGCCTGCCCGACTCCCACCGGTTGGAGGAGCCCTGGCAATGCTACCTTCCCCTAGACAGCAAGATCCCAATCCAATTCGGGTTGAGCAGGAAGTAAGGAATCAACTCAGTCCCCTTCACCAGTGAATACACCGCGCTCACATGAAAATGAAATAAATAGCGCTTTACCCAAGGGGTTAATCACCAGGAACACTCCTTTAGTAACCACTGCTCAGTCAAGGGATTCTATCAGATGCTCAAATCCGGACTCATCAATGTGCATACCATATATAAAAGTGTTCTCTGTAACACACTTTATTTTTAAACATAAAAGAAGGTATTGCACTTACATACAGCTTGAAATAAAAGCATATTAGAGCATAGTGTTCTCTTCATGTCACCGTGCCTCTAGACCGGAGAGACACGGTGCTGATGCATACAGCACAGCTTCAAGATGCAGCTGATCCAAAGGATGGCGGCGGGTGAAGAGCGGCTCCACTTCCCGTAAGCGTATCGTCCAATAGGGGACTTTATATTGGACGATACCCGGACGGGAAGTGAAGCTGTGCTGTATGCATCGGCACCGTGTCTCTCCAGTCTAGAAGCACGGTGACATGAAGAGAACACTATGTTCTAATATGCTTTTATTTCAAGCTGTATGTAAGTGCAATACCTTCTTTCATGTATAAAAATAAAGTGTGTTACAGAGAGCACTTAGAGTATCTCTCTCTTTTATATATGGTATGCACATTGATGAGTCCGGATTTGAGCATCTGATAGAATCCCTTGCCTGAGCAGTGGTTACTGAGGAGTGTTCCTGGTGATTAACCTCTTGGGAAAGCGCTATTTATTTCATTTTCAGGTGAGCGTGGTGTATTCACTGGTGAAGGGGACTGAGTTGTTTCCTTATTTCCTGCACAACCCAAATTGGATTGAGATTTTGCTGTCTATGACTATCTTTTTATCTTTTTATCTTGCGCTGCACTTTATTGTTTATGGAATATTTTATGAGATAGCAGTGATTTATCTTTTGTGTTCAGCTACAATATTTTATTTAATTTTACATCATCTGTCTGCGCTGATTGATTTTTGTATTAGAATGCTCCCTTCCCCTAGCCCGGGATCTATTGGGCCTTCTACGACATGAGGCTTAGAGGGTGTAAGAAGCTTTTGCTACTTATTGTGGTCATACATTTAGTTTGAATTATACTCTCTCTGTCTCCATATAGTTACACAAACCACTCTAAAGGGTTTTGATTATTTGTATTGTACTTGTTCATTTACATCTTTGGGCCTTGTAGGCTAATTTATTATCTATATGTCCTTTTTATTATGATATTCAATAAACATATTGAAAATAAAATTTCAGAACGTGTCTGACATGTTGAAATCCCACATAACTAAACCAATACCCTTCATTGTTAGTTGAGTTATCTTGTCATTTAACAGGTTCCCCTAATCCTCACACTTTTTGGGGGTTTGTAGGCAGACCCAGAGGTTGTCAAGTTTGTCATTTTTTTTTTTTTTTTTTTTTGCGTTAGATTTATGCTTTTTTAGTATAAATGGCAACTTCCCTCTTTCTTACTTTGTTTTTTTAATACAGCATGTACCCTGGTATACGTAGGTCTTTCACATTTATATGAATCTCTAAACTATGTATCTGTAATCACAGCATAGTCCAAAGCTGGCAGCTCAAAAACGATATTACATGACAAATACTGCTATGCAATGATGTATTTTTATTATCAGAATCTTTAATTGCGTTAACTACCCTATCAACCAAGTCCTTAGAAACACAAACCTTCACAGTTATTTTTATACTTGTTGGGGACAGAAATGTTCCTTACCAATGAAAATCTGTACTCCCATTTTTCAGTTTTGATGTATGTCCAAAAACTCCTGAATTCCATACTAAGTAGCTGAGCACCATTGTTTGAGGGATGCTGACCCCTTTTGTACAGCTCAATATCAGACCACCTGGTAAAACCATGACTAACATAAACATAACCTTCAGCTTTACTCCATTCCTTTAACCAAACATTGAACTCCGCAATATGAAAGACTTTCCCTTTTTGTGTATTTCAGTCAGGTAAGACCTCTGAAAATTAAAGGGTAAATCATTTGATCCGGAATGGCACTTCAATACACTTTGCTGACAAGTTAGGCAGCCCTTAATACTTAGCATATTGTGCATTAGCTTGCATGTGCTAACACAAAGTAATAATGTGAATGGGTCTAAGAGAAACTTCAATCCCCTCTTTAGTGGCTGCTAGAGATGGACCAACATCAGCCGGGGCAGTTTGCGAATGTCAGCCACTAATTTTCTCAAAAGTCAGTGAACCGCAAGTTTGCGGCAGGCCCCATTGACTTTAATGGGAGGCGAACTTTAAAAACCTTTAGGTCATATTTGCAGCCACAAAAGACATACTAGCTGTGCACAAATAGTCCCAGCACATGGACAATGTCATAACAGAAGTATTGCAAATGAAAAAGTTGCCCTAAATTTTTTTTTTTTTTACAGCAAAAAATATATATATATTTTTTCATAAATCAGCCAGAACTGACAGCAGCCAGTAAATACATGTCTAATACATATAGGGTCTATTCACACATCTGCAAAATGGGTCCGCATCCATTCCACAATTTGGCGGAACCTTTACAGACCCATTGATTTTCAATTCCAGTCTAAAAAATTAGGCATTCACAGGATAAAGAAGTAAGTGTCGGCCATTCCAGGCCCCATGCATTTACCTGACAGCTAAGAACGTAGTATTCTGTGGCTGAAGGTACATTAGGCATTCACAGGATACAGAAGTAAGTGTCGGCCAGTATAGGCCCCAAAACTTAGCCCACATGGGTTTACCTGACAGCTAAGAACGTTGTATTCTGTGGCTGGAGATACATTAGGCATACACAGGATAAATAAGTAAGTGTCGGCCATAAAAGGCCCCAAAAATTAGCCCACATGGGTTCACCTGACAGCTAAGAACGTAGTATTTGATGGCTGGAGGTACATTAGGCATTCACAGGATAAGGTAGTAAGTGTCGGCCAGTATAGGCCCCAAAAATTAGCCCACGTGGGTTTACATGACAGCAAAGAATGTAGCATATTTGATGGCTGGAGGTACATTAGGCATTTGCAGTATACAGAAGTAAGTGTCGGCCTCTATAGGCTCCAAAAATTAGCTCACATGGGTTTAACGGACAGCAAAGAACGTAGTATTTGATGGCTAGAGGTACATTAGGCATTCACAGTATACAGAAGTAAGTGTCGGCCTGTATAGGCCCCAAAAATTAGCCCACATGGGTTTAACTGACAGCAAA
Source organism: Pelophylax lessonae (assembly GCF_965119305.1). Classification (NCBI taxonomy): domain Eukaryota; kingdom Metazoa; phylum Chordata; class Amphibia; order Anura; family Ranidae; genus Pelophylax; species Pelophylax lessonae. Next base: position 205,582,200 of record NC_138772.1, on the reverse strand, counting down.
AAACATAGTGTATTTGATGGCTGGAGGTACATTAGGCATTCACACAGGATACAGAAGTAAGTGTCGGCCTGTATAGGCCCCAAAAATTAGTCCACATAGGTTTAACTGACAGCAAAGACCGTAGTGTATTTGATGGCTGGAGGTACATTAGGCATTCACACAGGATACAGACGTAAGTGTCGGCCTGTATAGGCTCCAAAAATTAGCTCACATGAGTTTGGCAGTGTGTGTATCAGACTTAACTCAGCAAAAGAGGCAATATTGTTGCAGGACACAAATACACTTGTAAAAGTATACTCAGATAACACCCCACTTCAATATGTGGTATTGGGGGGGCCACTGGTCTATCACACCAGTTGTTGAAAACATTGGCCAGGGAGTTTGGCACTGTGTGTATCAGACTTAACTCAGCAAAAGAGGCAATATTGTTGCAGGACACGAATACACTTGTAAAAGTATACTCAGATAACACCCCGCTTCAGTCTGTGGTATTGGGGGGCCACAGGTTTATTACAACAGTTCTACAAATAATTGGCCAGTAACTGTTGTCACTGTGTGTAGCACAGTCAACACAGCAAGAGAAGCCAAATTTTTGCAGGACTAAAATACACTCTTAGAAAAGAATACTGTTAAATAACACCCCACTTCAATATGTGGTATTGGGGGGGCCACTGGTTTATCACACCAGTTGTTGGAAAAATTGGCCAAGGAGTTTGGCACTGTGTGTATCAGACTTAACTCAGCAAAAGAGGCAATATTGTTGCAGGACACAAATACACTTGTAAAAGTATACTCAGATAACACCCCACTTCAATATGTGGTATTGGGGGCCACTGGTCTATCACACCAGTTGTTCAAAAAATTGGCCAGTGAGTTTGGCACTGTTTGTAGTATTGCTGCAGCAACGCTCAGTTACCACACCTGTCACAATGCTGCACAGTGCACAATAATACTACTAATCCACTATATATGCTTTCTACAAAGTATATTATACTGTGGATTACCCCCCTCCCCCCCTTTTTAGTGCACCAAAAAATTTGCAGCCCTTTAAATGACTTTTGTGGACATTAACAGAGTGATTTGTGTGACTGCTGCCGATCTCTAACTGCCCCTAAAGCACAGACTGGATACCTGACCCTAACCTGAAAAGAGACTGGACCTATACCAACAATTGAAGCCCTTGAAATTACTTTTGTGGACATTACCAGAGCGATTTGTGTGACTGCAGCTGATCTCTCTAACTGCCCCTAAAGCACAGACTGGATACCTGTCCCTATATTGAAGAGACTGTAATAGACCTATACCAAAATTGCAGCCCTTTAAATGACTTTTGTGGACATTAACAGAGCGATTTGTGTCACTGCAGATGCCGATTTCTAACTGCCCCTAAAGTGAAGAGAGACTGGACCTATACCGAAATACCAGCCCTGAAAAGGACTTTTGTGGATCTTCACTGAGCTATTTGTGTCTGGCAATCTCTCCCTCATGAGCACAGGCAGCATCTCCCTACGCTGGCAAAAAGCGGAATGTGAAATGGCCGACAGCTCAGGTCTATTTATAGGGTAAGGGGCATGTCCATGTGCTGAAATGTTTTAATTGGCTGTCTTGTTCCACCTGACAGCTGTGTCATGGGTCAAAGTTCTCCCCCAATGTAAACTAATATGGCCGCCGCGAACAACGCCATGTCGCAAATTTGGTGGGTAGCGAACAAGCAAAATTTGCTGCGAACCGACCGCTGGGCGAACCGCAAGGCAATCCCTAGTGGCTGCACCCTCCCTCTGGCACTCCACTATGGCAAGTGCACAAATGTGCCACAGGGCTCTGGCTTCCAGGTCCTGGCAGAGCTCTTCAGCCCATCTGCACTTGCTCAATAAATTCCCACATATGCACAAAGATAGCAAAGGTTTGTGACTTCCAAAATAGCCATCTCACAGATGTTCAGGGAAACTTGTGTTGTGCAGATGTGCCGCAGGGCTCACTCAGGACCCAAAGCCCTCTGGCAAATCTGTGCAAACACAGAGTCTGGGTGGAGAAGTGGGGACACAAATGTCATTCCCACCTAGACAAGCAATGTAAAAAAAGCCTCCTAAAGAAAAAAAAATGATATCCAATTGTGACAGAGGGAGGGGGGGGGGGAGAGAAAGCAGGACAATATGTCACTTTGGTTAAGGTGAAGTTCTGCTTTAAAGTCTATCTTTAGTTTTTTGTTTCTCCTTTAAGTTTTGCATATAATGGGATTAGAAGAAGAACAGTCAGGTTTTTGTAGTAGCCTGTGATCCCACTGGGAAAGGATTGGGGTTCTCTGTGATACCAAGGTAACAAATTAAGATAATGGATGTTAAAAAGGCTTGTAAGCAGGTTGAGTTTATTGTTACCCCATCTGGGAGGATACAAATTAACTTGATTCCCGGGTCTTTGTTGGCAGACTTTCTTGGGTCAGACCCACTGGTTCTATGCTATATAAAAATATATATAAAAATTGAGGGTGTGCATACTACAAGACATGTTGACATGTTGCCATTGCAGGAGTCCATCCATCGGTCCAGCCTACTGCCACATCCAGAGTACCTATGGATAGAGAGACTCCTACAGTGTAGGGGACCACAAGATCTACAAATTACCTAAAAACACCAGTCCTTGAGATCTGCCATAATGGACTCTCCCTCTTTGCAGGTATGCTGGGGCAGCTACATAGCCTTAGTTAGTTAGGGGCTAGGGATGTTTAACTTACTAAGGCTACATAGCTGCCCATAGCACAATGGCAGCAAAAATGTTTTTAACGCAAACTGCTAGATATATATATATATATATATATATATATATATATATATATATATATATATATATATATATATATATATATATATATATATAAACATATATATATATATATATATATATATATATATATATATATATATATATATATATATATATAATTATAATAGGATATATATAACACAATATATATAACAAAGTAAATCCTATAGACAGATAACCAGGGTGAGTGATTGAAACTTCTCATACAACAGATTCACATGAGGAACAGCAAAGAAACAACCAGAGACCTGGATGGATCACTATTGAGGGTTAGGGAGGGGGGAGGGGGGTAAAGACTGCTCACCTAAATACTTGGGCAGGTAGAAACATATCAGAAAAAAAAAGGAGAATTAGATTTACGTTAATTGGATGTAGTTAGAACACCTTCCCTAAAGTCAAGTTTCCGGTGGTTGGAGCGCAGGCTGTGTTCGGCGTCCAAAAGGATAAAAATTCCTGCGAGCAACCTCTCTGCTATAGATCTTTAAAATGCCGCCGACACTTCACTTCTCATACAAGTGCAAATGAGCTGATAAATATAAAATAGTGTTGCGCAAAATAAAAATCGAATAGTGTATAAATAAATACGTGCAACTCCCAAGTTACGGATCCCAAATCAATTTACTTAAAATCAATCCTCATGTAGAGTCCGTCGCTAAAAGGTAAAAAAGTTTGTGCTATGTATAGTCCTGAAGATGTGTAAAAAACAGTGGTGCTGTAAAAAAGTGCTATGTGCTAAAGAGCTCTAGTATATTTCAATAGTTTCTATTCCATAAAACCTCTATGGTAATCCATACATTGTAAGATGATAACAGGTAATTAATAAATAACAGTGAATATATTAAATAACTGAATCCTTATAAATACAATAAAAATGTAAAATATATATATATTTGATGATTATGGTGTCTAATAAAGTCCAGTGATAATAAGTGCAAAAAAGTCTTCTATATGTGCTCAAGCCACCACAGTGTGGCTGTGATCCCGAAACCAAGTGGGTGACCAGGGTGTCACAACTTATTCCTGCTCGTGCACCCCCTTGTGATTGGGCGCTCACCTTATATTAAATATAACTGTGCTCAAATGCTGGGTGTGTGGATATTCCAGGTGATCTGTTCCCATAGAATAGCCAATCAACTCCTCAGTAATCTCTCATTAGGTATAATTAGGCTCAAGTGCTAGATCTCTAGCGATTACTGGTATCCTTATCCCATAGATTAGCCTTTTACCATCTCAGAAATCCGTATGACATGAAAGTAAAGAAGCTCACAATAGTGCTTATATCGTTTAAAGATATTTATTCCAACAAGTAAACGTTAGTACACTCACATTTGATGGTGCATCCATGCACATTAAGACAGCCCTTCAAATGATATGATGCCATTGTGGTATATTGGGAGACGCTGCAGCTGCGCCCTTATCCCCTGCAGTGGATGGTGCTGACAGCCTGACAGTCTCGCAATCAGATTAACGAAGCGATCCGTCCGTCCTTGCCCCTCCCCTGCGCGTGACGACACAAGGGACCACGTGTCCACCACACCAGGAAGTAGCGCGCATTAGCACGGAGTGTTTGTGGGTTTATTTTGTATCTTGTTTACAATAAAAATTTATTTTAATATATTACACTATGGGAGCATTCTCTTTCTATGGCGATTGGTATGTGGAGATGAGGAAGAGGTAATCCCGGAGCATAGGAGGATCTGAGGGAGGAATACGGTGGAGTGACTCATATCCCTGGAGGAGGTGCATTATAATACTGCCAGTGGAATCCTGTTGGGCTTGTATCTTACCTATTTCTGGTAAGTAGGGAGAAGAGAGAGGAGCACAGTTTACAACCCTGGTCCCAGCGAAGAACACAAGTGTGTTTTCCCTGCACATTGAGCACTTGTCACCTTATTTATGGACTGCATAGGAGTTTTATAACAGGAGGACTATTCAACATAAGGAGGAATAATTTATGGATGCTTTGCACCAGCACATATCACTTTATTTATTTATTCATCTTGTTTGTTATGAGATTTATTTGCCATTGTATTTTATTTATCACAGGTATTGCTATAAGCACTTTAGATTCATAGTGTAATATAACAGATCACTTTGCATTTATTATCCACTTTAGTATTTGCCAGTGGTGGCAACATGGTTAGTAAATATTTTATAACACATATCACAAGTTTAGTATTGTTTTTTCATTTTTGGTTTAAGAGCAGCACTGATATATATATATATATATATATATATATATATATATATGTGTGTCATAGTTGTTGAAGTCCTTGGAAGTAGTTGAAGTAGTTTAAAGAGCCAATGAGGGACTCGTATTCCTCCGGAGACATGGTTGGTGACATAAAGATTTGCCATCTCAGGCGGAAACAGTGTTTAGATTAGACCAGGGTGAAATCCGTAACAATTTCCTCTTGATACAGTATTAGTGTTAGTTCTCATTTAACTAGAGAAATTGTTGGGTGGATCGGGGAAGTCCATTTTTTTAAGATGGTTCTTCGGGCCACTAAGAGGCATATGAGAATCCATTTAATATGCTGGAGATTCTTGTTCATCGATTTTGTGGACAAGGGGGAGGGTTCCAGTGACCAAAGACCAGAAGGATGAGGTGTTTTGGAAGTTTGATGAGGGTAACTCTGTATATGAAAGTGATTACTTGGTGCCAGAAAGTTGAGATTTGTGGGCATAACCATAAACGGTGTGCCAAACAATGCCTCGGCTGTGAGCAAAGCGAGCATAAGGCAGAGTAAGGGTTGGATTTCGCACATAGAAAAGGTATGAAAACACAGTGTATCAGTTTCAGTTGCGTCTCTCTCCAAGATTAATTTGGAACTGACTGAATTATGCTAATATATCTTTAAAGCATCTTGTCAGTGATCTCGTAAGTGGGGAAGTCCTTGTTACAGTTGGCAGCTGAGAAAGAGTTAAAAGAAGGACTCAGTTTACAGATCAGGGGTTTGTAAATGTCCGAGATGGAGTAGGAGTCTTGGTTTAGCAAATGATCTATTGCAGATAGTTGAAACCTCTTCTCTCAATCACGGCATTCGGTGGTAGTATAGCTGAAGCATTGCTAGTGGTGAAAAATGTGAGCTTTTGTTAAAAAGAACGTTTTGGCGATCTCCGTAAACATGCAAGGTGACCCAGAGTCCAGGTTGAATAAGGAGAATAAAGTCTGGCCCTGTCGTTTCCAGATTGTGAAGAATTTATTGGTCCATTCCTGAAGGGAACATCTTATTTCTTTGAATGGGTAGATGTAACTAAAGGGGGAGAGGCTCAGTTTTTTCTGAATTTCCCTCTATGTTTAATCAACTCTATATTTTCTGTCTATAAGTCAAAAGATTGTTTGGCCTCATGCCATTCAGAGGTGGCGTTGAGGGAGGCAAGGGAACGTTAAGTGAGTCTAAGATAGGAGCTGGCTTCTTGGAAGCAGGCTAGAGCATTCTTCATATAGGAAGCAGCATAGAAGATGACCCTGCTTCTAAGAAATGCTTTACCAGCCTCCCAGAAAAGATTAGGATTGTCTTTATGAGTGGAGTTTGCTTTTAAAAATTATTTCCAAGCTACGCCCATAAAAGTTTTAAAATCATCTTTGTTTGAAAGATAAGAGTGGAATTGCCACAGGCGAGGGTTGGATTGATGAAGAGGGTCCTCGAGCGTTACTGGAATCGGAGCATGGTCTGAGATAGCTATGTTTTGTATTACCGTGTCTGTTATTAACGGGATGAGATTGTCAGTACCAAAGAAATAATTGGTTCTGGTAAAATTGTTGTGCGAAGGAGAGTAGAAAGTGAACTCCCTGTCTACTGGGTGAAAGAGTCACCAGCTATCAGTTAAGTAAAGAGATTCCACAGTGGAGGCAAAATAGGTTGTTTCAGTTCCTCCACCCATCTGGAGGTGAGTTTGGGAGAAGACCTGTTGTCAGTGGGGTGTAGGACTGTATTAAAGTCTCCTCCGACAAGATGGGAAATATGGGGGAGTGTTAAGATCTTGGTGGCAAGGTCACAGAAAAACTGTTTTCTTGGAGTATTGGGGGGCAAAGACATTGGTTATCTGAAGTTCCATAGAGCCAAGGTGGAGATGGTCAGAGATAAAAATGACCTTAACTATCAGATTCTTCAGAGATTATCTCACATGGGAGGTTTTTATGGATTAAAACAAGTACCCTAGCCTTCCTACCAGACTGCATCAGAGCCAAGGACTCAATCGTTTGGGATGGCAGGGGATTTTGAGTCTTTTAATGGGGATCAAAGCCATTTCATGTTCCAAGAAGATATTCTCATTGGGGGGAAATTATGGAGGTATATTAAAGATATAGGTGTAGATGCGAGAGTAACTTCCAAGGAGGAACCTAGAAGGTCTAAGTATGACACCGAAGGTATGTTAGGTAGGACTTTCCTACTCAAAAGGTGAGCAGTAACAAGGGACCTAAATATATAGTAAAAGTAGGTAGACATAAGCATTAGGCAAAAAAACCAAACCAACAGAAAACATAGGGACTTCACTTTTTTCCACATGGGATCACTGTGGAAAAGTGACTCTCAAGAGCTTTCCCAAAAACAGGAGCTAGTGTAGTTGCCAGCCTGGTTGATAACAATATGTTGCAAATCCCACGACTATTTCAGAGATACTAACTGATGGGAGCGGATAGGGAGACCCATGAGAAAAGAAACAGAGAACAAGGTACCTCAAAGTGCAAAAATTAGCAGATCAACATTAAAGTACAACCAAGCATGTAAATAAAACAGCACAAACAACAAAAATATAAGTGCTCAATAGGCTGAGAAGAGAAGGACATATGCAGGAGTAAGTTCTGGTTAAAATGTCCATAAAGTTCAAGCATGAGCTGATTGCTGGACATAGGCGAGTAGCTGAATGTAGAAGGCTGCAGGCTATGATAAAAGCTAGAAGGAACTCTGTGGAAATGTACAACAAGAGAGAGAGGAGAGCAATATAAAAGATGCATTTAATAGCAAAAAACAAATGCAAACTCACAAAATGGACATGATAACCCGGCATGGGAAGAGTTCATCCACTCCAGGGGATCCGGGGAATATTCGCTGGTTCCAGCTGTGCTTGTGGCTTCCAGAACTTCCGGGTATGCGGTGTCCCTCAGAGAAAAGCCGCTGACTTCACTTCCAGGTAGAAGGTGGAGTGGGAGGTGCACACGTTTGAAGCATGCGTGATTCTTTATCAGGCAATCATTGCCGGAGCACAAGCACAGCTGAAACCAGCGAATCCCCTGATCCCCGCTGCTCGTCCTTCCACTAGAGTGCATGAACCCTTCACATGCCTGTTTATGATTCCCATTTTGTTAACGTGAATTTGTCTTTTGCTATTTAAAGCATCTTTTATACTGCACTTAGATGGTGCTGCTCTCCTCTCTCTCTTGTTAAGCATGTAAATAAAGGTAAATGGCTAAGACAAAGATAGGATCTTTACCCGCAAGGCACATAGGTGAATAAGCCTAGGAATATAAAAGCCAGCGTATTTTGGATTGATTATTGGGTCCAGATAATGTAAGATGTTTTGGAGGATCCTTTGTGGGGCTCCGTTGGTCCAGAGGATGGGAGAGAGTGGGTGCCCTTGATTTGATTGGGCCTCTGGGTTTAGTAATCACAGGAATATTTCAGCCTCAGACCAATCATGGATGGTAAGCTGCTCACCGCTTGGTGACAGAAGACGAAGTACTGCAGGATATGCCAGGGTTAATTTTATATGCTGCTGGAACAGCTCGGAACAAACATATTGAAATAGTTTCCTTTTCCTGGACACTTCTAAGGAGTAATCCACGAAAATTGGGATTTTGATGGCGTCAATTGCCGGTATTTCTGTAGGATGGCTGCTTTAACAGCATAATGCAAATACTTAGCAATAATTGGACGAGAAGAGGTGCCACCCATGGAGTGTGCCAAGGCGGTGGGCCCGATCATCGGTACAGGGGGAGGTGAGGCCCAGTACCTCAGGGATATGAGATGCACAAAAATCCATGAGAGAGGAGGGTTGCAGGGATTTGAGGACTCCCATAATTCGCAAGTTGCTGCGTCTTGACCTGTCTTCTAAGTCTTTAAGTTTTTGTAGAATAAACTGATTTTTACTGGTTTTGTCAGGGGTTTGTTTAGTGGCTTTTGCCTGGTAAAGCTCATCCTTGATATTAGACAGCCTCATCTCTGCCTCATTCAGGCGTGAAGCGTGGTCTCCCAGCTCTTTTTTTATTTGATCCATCCCTGCCTGTACTGCCTTCTCCACTGTTGATGCAATTGTAGGGGCGAGGAGAGCAGCTACTGCCTGAGTAATGTGCTCTGTGTTTTCATCGGCAGGCTGGGGAGAGGGTTGTGTGGGGCCAGCTCTAACCTTCATTTTGATGGAATCCACCATGTTGGGATGTGGAGCTGTATCCGAGGGATCTGTCTGGCGTTGTGCAACCTATTGTTGAAGGGCGGCTTTATCCAGAAACCACTTCATGTGTTGTGAGGGAAACTAGGGGAAAGATAGTGAGCCATGCTGGTATCCCAGGCAGGCGTTGTAGGCGTATTTCCCGGCAGCTCAGCGGGAGCCGAGGAGGGAGGCAGATACTCCATACGGCGCCGGAACTGGATGTCTCCTCCCTCTGTCTGAGCTCATATATGAACAGATAAAATCAGATTAATTGCTATAGGGTGCTGCACAACATTGCACTTTGCCCTATTATATAGATTTTACAGCATGCTTGCAGTACTGGTGTAGAAACAAGGCTTGTGCATTAAGTTGGCCATAACAGCTCCTCAATAAAACCTATATAAATAACAAATGAAAGCCTGATTCGTGAACCATTATGGTGTATGATTTACTATCCTAGTCTAGAAAAAAATGAAACATTTATTCTGGGTGAAACTGATGCTTCTTGCAAAAGCAAAAACCTCCTCTGATATAACATGTGCTTATTATAAATAATTATGCTTATTTTTGATAATAAGTTGGTAACATCCTAAAAAACAAGCACGATAAAAGACAACACAGATCTGTTTAGTTACACTGCAGTAGTTTATTATCCTAAATAAGTATTTAAAATTATTATTTTGCTTCTCACATTTCTAGCTAATCTGCAGGCATTATAGCAAGCTATATTGAGATGTGTGATGCTTTTATGAGTGACTGAAGTATGTATTAAATTCACATTATGTACTTATACCAGTAATCTCCCACAAAGCAGGATTACTTTTACATGTTAAATCCAGCATTACATTTCAATTAATTTATCATTTTAGATTCAGCATGTATGTTAACCCATTGTTACAAATGTACACATTAACAAAACTCTACCTCTGCACTTCTAATGATTGCAGCATCCTGCAAAGCATTATTAATATTAATTATTATATCAATTGATCAATTGGCTGTTAACAAAAACACACACATATATATATATATATATATATATATATATATATATATATGCAGTATACATATATATACTATATATATATATATATATATATATATATATATATATATATATATATATATATATATATACTGTATATATACAGTGGGTACGGAAAGTATTCAGACCCCCTTAAATTTTTCACTCTTTGTTATATTGCAGCCATTTGCTAAAATCATTTAAGTTCATTCTTCTTCCTCATGAATGTACACATAGCACCCCATACTGACAGAAAAACACAGAATTGTTGACATTGTTGCAGATTTATTAAAAAAGAAAAACTGAAATATCACATGGTCCTAAGTATTCAGACCCTTTGCTGTGGCACTCATATATTTAACTCAGGTGCTTTCCATTTCTTCTGATCATCCTTGAGATGGTTCTACACCTTCATTTGAGTCCAGCTGTGTTTGATTATACTGATTGGACTTGATTAGGAAAGCCACACACCTGTCTATATAAGACCTTCCAGATCACAATGCATGTCAGAGCAAATGAGAATCATGAGGTCAAAGGAACTGCCTGAAGAGCTCAGAGACAGAATTGTGGCAAGGCACAGATCTGGCCAAGGTTACAAAAAGATTTCTGCTGCACTTAAGGTTCCTAAGAGCACAGTGGCCTCCATAATCCTCAAATGGAAGACGTTTGGGATGACCAGAACCCTTCCTAGAGCTGGCCGTCTGGCCAAACTGAGCTATCGGGAGAGAAGAGCCTTGGTGAGAGAGGTAAAGAAGAACCCAAAGATCACTGTGGCTGAGCTCCAGAGATGCAGTCAGGAGATGGGAGAAAGTTGTAGAAAGTCAACCATCACTGCAGCCCTCCACCAGCCGGGGCTTTATGGCAGAGTGGCCCGACGGAAGCCTCTCCTCAGTGTAAGACACATGAAAGCCCGCATGGAGTTTGCTAAAAAACACCTGAAGGACTCCAAGATGGTGAGAAATAAGATTCTCTGGTCTGATGAGACCAAAATAGAACTTTTTTCTAGGCGGTATGTGTGGAGAAAACCAGGCATTGCTCATCACCTGTCCAATACAGTCCCAACAGTGAAGCATGATGGTGGCAGCATCATGCTGTGGGGGTGTTTTTCAGCTGCAGGGACATAACGACTGGTTGCAATCGAGGGAAAGATGAATGCGGCCAAGTACAGGGATATCCTGGACAAAAACCTTCTCCAGAGTGCTCTGTACCTCAGACTGGGTCGAAGGTTTACCTTCCAACAAGACAATGACCCTAAGCACACAGCTAAAATAACGAAGGAGTGGCTTCACAACAACTCCGTGACTGTTCTTGAATGGCCCAGCCAGAGCCCTGACTTAAACCCAATTGAGCATCTCTGGAGAGACCTAAAAATGGCTGTCCACCAACGTTTACCATCCAACCTGACAGAACTGGAGAGGATCTGCAAGGAGGAATGGCAGAGGATCCCCAAATCCAGGTGTGAAAGACTTGTTGCATCTTTCCCAAAAAGACTCCTGGCTGTATTAGATCAAAATTGGGCTTCTACTAAATACTGAGCAAAGGGTCTGAATACTTAGGACCATGTGATATTTCAGTTTTTCTTTTTTAATAAATCTGCAACAATGTCAACAATTCTGTGTTTTTCTGTCAGTATGGGGTGCTATGTGTACATTCATGAGGAAGAAGAATGAACCTAAATGATTTTAGCAAATGGCTGCAATATAACAAAGAGTGAAAAATTTAAGGGGTCTGAATACTTTCCGTACCCACTGTATACAGTATCTCACAAAAGTAGGTACACCCCTCAGTTTTTTGTAAATATTTTAATATATCTTTTTGTGTGACAACACTGAAGAAATTACACTTTGCTACAATGTAAAGTAGTGAGTGTACAGCTTGTATAACAGTGTAAATTTGCTGTCCCCTCAAAAAAACTCAACACACAGCCATTAATGTCTAAGACACTGGCAACAAATGTGAGTACACCCCTAAGTGAAAATGTCCAAATTGGGCCAAATTATCCATTTACATAGTTACATTTCCCCTCCCCAGTGTCATGTGACTCATTAGTGTTACAAGATTTTTGATGTGAATGGGGAGCAGGTGTGTTAAATTTGGTGTTATCACTCACACTCGGCACCTCATGGCAAAGAACTCTCTTAGGATCTGAAAAAAAGAATTGTTACTTTACATAAACATAGCCTAGGCTAAGAGGATTGCCAAGAACCTGAAACTGAGCTGCATCACATTGGCCAAAACCATAACAGGACAGGTTCCACTCAGAACAGGCCTTGCCATGGTCCACCAAAAAGGTTGAATGAACATGCCCATATCCAGAGGTTGTCTTTGGGAAATAGACGTATGAGTGCTGCCAGCGTTGCTGCAGAGGTTGAAGGGTTGGGGGGGTCAGCCTGTCAGTGCTCAGGCCATATGCTGCACATGACATCAAATTGGTCTGAATGGCTGTCGTCCCAGAAGGAAGCCTCTTCTAAAGATGATGCACAAGCAAGCCCGCAAACAGTTTGCTAAAGACAAGCAGACTAAGGACATGGATTACTGGAACTATGTCCTGTGGTCTGATGAGACCAAGATAAACTTATTTGGTTTAGATGGTGTAAAGCATGTGTGGTGGCAACCAGGTGAGGAGTACAAAGACAAGTGTGTCTTGCCTACAGTCAAGCATGGTGGTTTAGACATTAATGGCTGTGTGTTGAGTTATTTTGAGGGGACAGCAAATTTACACTGTTACACAAGCTGTACAATAACTACTTTACAATGTAGCAAAGTGTCATTTCATCAGTGCTGTCACATGAAAATTATAATAAAACATTTACAAAAATGTGAGGGGTGTACTCACTTTTGTGAGATACTATATATATATATATATATAAATATATATATATATATATATATATATATATATATATATATATATACACACACACACTATAAATATCTTATATACATTTATTTTATTAACATCCACTGAACCACATTCAAAATATATAGCAGTTGAATATATAGGCGTATATTGGGTATATTTAGGGTATATTTAACCACTTACCCCAAACTGACGTACCCGTACGTCGGCTGCCTTTGGGGGGTTATACTGGGGTGATGCCTCTAGCTAGAGGCATCATTCCGGTATTGTTGTTTAGAGCCGGCGGTCGGCTTACCGGCGTTAAGGACCAATGCGGCTTGGGAGCCGCTTGATCGTTACCCGGCGACCCTTCCGCGGCTCTGCTCGGGTCTCCCGTCCAACTGGGAGTCCCGAGCACCCAGCCGGCACGTCCGTCGGCTGGATGGAGTCCCGATCAAAGCCGGAAGCGGCTTCGATCAGGTCTCCTATGACGTAACCCGGAGGCGGTGTCCATGACGTCATGTCCGGGTTACTCTGCTTCTAAAGGCGGCAGATTTAAAAAACAAATGTATTCAAAAATGCAGTTTTCGGCGTTTTGAATACATGGAAGGGTAGTGGAGGGGTCTAGGGTCCTAGACCTTCGATCCCTCCATAAAGAGTACCTGTCACTGCATATTGCTGTCACAAGGGATGTTTACATTGCTTGTGACAGCAATAAAAGTGATCAGATTTTTATTTTTTTTTAAAACCTGTGTTAAAGTTAAAAAAAAACCTGTGTTAGGGCTCTTTCATATGGTCCGCCTCCGTAGGCAGATCCGTGCTGCTCAGTGGGGATCGATCCGCCAATCCCCGCTGAGCCGGTGGATGACAGCTCCGTCTCCGCTTGCAGTGTGGAGAGGGAGGTGTCACAGCCTCCGCTGCTCTCTATGGGGGATCGGATGAGAGTGGATGGAAAAATAGGGTTTCCATCCGTCCAGATTTCATGGACAGGATCGGATACGGATGGCAGCGGGTGTGAGCGGAGGTGTCTCCGCTGACATCCGCTGCCCCATAGAGCTGCATGGAGGATCCGATCAGATTCGCCTTAAAAACTGACAGGTGGATCTGATTGGATCGCCCGTGTGAAAGAGCCCTAAAAGTTAAAACAAAAAATAAAATACATTTGAAAAAAAAACATTTTTGCCGTCCCCGTCGCCATTAGCTCGCGCACGAAAGAAAACGTATATGGAAGTTGAAACACGAATGAAATCACTGTTCAAACCACACATGTGAGGTTATCGCCGCGATCGCCAAAAAAAGAGCTACATTCTAACTCTAAACTAGTAACCTTTAAAAAAATTGAAAGCGTCACCTATTGAGATTTCTATTGACCGTAGTTTGTCGCCATTCCACGGGTGTGCGCAATTTTAAACCGTAACATGTTGGGTATCTATTTACTCAGCGTGACATCATCTTTCACAATATACAAAAAAAAATGGGCTAACTTTACTGTTTAGTTTTTTTTAAATGCAGGGAAATGTGATTTTTCAGAATTTTTCCAAAAAAATTGCTTTTTAACCACTTGCCGACTGCCTAACGAGTATTTACGTCGGCAGTCAGCTCCTCACAGGCAAAGCGACATACAGTGGGTACGGAAAGTATTCAGACCCCCTTAAAATTTTCACTCTTTGTTATATTGCAGCCATTTGCTAAAATCATTTAAGTTCATTCTTCTTCCTCATGAATGTACACATAGCACCCCATACTGACAGAAAAACACAGAATTGTTGACATTGTTGCAGATTTATTAAAAAAGAAAAACTGAAATATCACATGGTCCTAAGTATTCAGACCCTTTGCTCAGTATTTAGTAGAAGCCCCCTTTTGATCTAATACAGCCAGGAGTCTTTTTGGGAAAGATGCAACAAGTCTTTCACACCTGGATTTGGGGATCCTCTGCCATTCCTCCTTGCAGATCCTCTCCAGTTCTGTCAGGTTGGATGGTAAACGTTGGTGGACAGCCATTTTTAGGTCTCTCCAGAGATGCTCAATTGGGTTTAAGTCAGGGCTCTGGCTGGGCCATTCAAGAACAGTCACGGAGTTGTTGTGAAGCCACTCCTTCGTTATTTTAGCTGTGTGCTTAGGGTCATTGTCTTGTAGGGTCATTGTCTTGTTGGAAGGTAAACCTTCGGCCCAGTCTGAGGTCCAGAGCACTCTGGAGAAGGTTTTTGCCCAGGATATCCCTGTACTTGGCCGCATTCATCTTTCCCTCGATTGCAACCAGTCGTCCTGTCCCTGCAGCTGAAAAACACCCCCACAGCATGATGCTGCCACCACCATGCTTCACTGTTGGGACTGTATTGGACAGGTGATGAGCAGTGCCTGGTTTTCTCCACACATACCGCTTAGAATTAAGGCCAAAAAGTTCTATTTTGGTCTCATCAGACCAGAGAATCTTATTTCTCACCATCTTGGAGTCCTTCAGGTGTTTTTTTAGCAAACTCCATGCGGGCTTTCATGTGTCTTACACTGAGGAGAGGCTTCCGTCGGGCCACTCTGCCATAAAGCCCCGACTGGTGGAGGGCTGCAGTGATGGTTGACTTTTTACAACTTTCTCCCATCTCCTGACTGCATCTCTGGAGCTCAGCCACAGTGATCTTTGGGTTCTTCTTTACCTCTCTCACCAAGGCTCTTCTCCCCCAATAGCTCAGTTTGGCTGGACGGCCAGCTCTAGGAAGGGTTCTGGTCGTCCCAAATGTCTTCTATTTTAGGATTATGGAGGCCACTATGCTCTTAGGAACCTTAAGTGCAGCAGAAATCTTTTTGTAACCTTGGCCAGATCTGTGCCTTGCCACAATTCTGTCTCTGAGCTCTTCAGGCAGTTTCTTTGACCTCATGATTCTCATTTGCTCTGACATGCATTGTGATCTGGAAGGTCTTATATAGACAGGTGTGTGGCTTTCCTAATCAAGTCCAATCAGTATAATCAAACACAGCTGGACTCAAATGAAGGTGTAGAACCATCTCAAGGATGATCAGAAAAAATGGAAAGCACCTTAGTTAAATATATGAGTGTCACAGCAAAGGGTCTGAATACTTAGGACCATGTGATAGTTCAGTTTTTCTTTTTTAATAAATCTGCAACAATGTCAACAATTCTGTGTTTTCTGTCAGTATGGGGTGCTATGTGTACATTCATGAGGAAGAAGAATGAACTTAAATGATTTTAGCAAATGGCTGCAATATAACAAAGAGTGAAAATTTAAGGGGGTCTGAATACTTTCCGTACCCACTGTAGTACTACGTCGCTAGCCTGTGAGGCTCTAGGGAGCGAGCGTGCGCCGCAGGAGGCGCGCTCCCACTCCCGCTCGCTCACGGATCCCCCCGCGCGAGTGACCTGCGGACCCGATGTCCGCCGGTCACTCGTGATCGTCGGTTACACCGGGAGGAAGGCAGGCGGCTAATGTAAACAAAGCCGCCTGTCTTTCTCCCCTGTGTAACAGCACAGATCATACGGTCCTGCTACGTAGGACCGTAGATCTGTGCTGTTACACACACAGCCACATCCAATCACAGTAAGAATCACGCCCCTAGGGACACACTTAACACCTCCTTCTCAAATAAAGTTAACCCCTTCCCTGCCAGTGTCCTTTTTACAGTAACAGTGCATATTTATAGCACTGATTACTGTAGTAATGTCACTGGTAACCCTAAAAGTGTCAAAAATGTCAGTCAAGGGTCCGATCTGTCCACCGCAATGTTGCAGTCCCGCAAAAAAAATCACAGATCGCCGCCATTACTCGTTAAAAAAAAACAATAAAAATGGCAAAAATCTTTCCCTTAGTTAGTAAACGCAATAACTTTTGCGCAAACCAATCAAAATTCGCTTTTTGCGATTTTTTTTACCAAACATATGTAGCAGAAAACAAATTGGCCTAAAATGTTAAAAAATTTAGATTTTTACATTTTTTTGGGGGTAATTTCCTGTTGTGTCTAGCTTTAGGTATAATGTAACTTCAAGCCAAATTTAGAATAGAACTATTGCCATGGGCGTCCGCAGGTAGGGGCAAGGGGGGGCAAATGCCCCCCCCCCCCCCCCCCAGAATCTCAACTTCCTCTTTCAAGTGGTTATTAATCCACTTTATACCATCCTTTCTTGTCTGTTTAATAATCCTGTGTGCCTTTGTGTCTGTGTATGTGTTTTAAAAAAATAAGCCATTCTTTACCAGTTTTCAAAGGGCCGAGCGCTGCTCACGTGACCCGTTGGCTCTCTCCTCTTCCCATCTGACAGTTGCCTGCAGCGGGCAGGGCAGAGGATTCCTCACTGATGTCAGTCGGGAGGGGAGTAGAAGGGGAGGGGGGAGAGCAGGAGAGAGGCGGCGGGTCACCTGAGCGGCGCTCTGAAAACTGGTAAAGAACGGCTTATTTTTATAAAACACAGACACAGGGGCACATAGGATTATTAAACAGACTGTAGAAAGGATATGAAACTTTAAATGAAACTACAGCAGCAGACAGGGAGGAAGAGAGGACAGAGGAGGACAGGAGGGCTGCGGATGCACATAAACTGACCACAGTGTCAGTGCTCAGCAGCCATGGTATATGGTGGTCAGTTTACAGAGGGGAGGACATAGCCAGGCAGGATCAGCCAGGTATTTTAGATGATAGAAGGGGCCAAATTACACAGCAAATTACTGTGCAGCATAACATGCTTTAAGGGAACAGGATCAATTTTTTTAGGTTAACAAATGCTTTAAAAATAAATGCTGCTGTTTGCTGTTTAAAAAGAAATACTCAAAGTATAATGACTAAGCCCCTCCCCTTCATGACATTGTTGCAAAGGGACGGAGCATCGGTGACCTTAAAACAATGCCCCTCCCTGAACAAAGTTCTGCCGACGCCCATGACTATTGCATCATTACACATGCAATGTTAAAGTGGAACTAAAGGCACCTATGCTCCAATGTCCATTGCCTGAAAAGTCCCTTTTCAGAGCCAGCATCTACTCCCTGGCTACCAGTCTTCAACTGTCTTGATTGGCCAGTGTGGGATGACATTCTGGGGAGGATTAAGAACAGGCATGTAAGTTGTGCCCGTGCATCCCTATGCATTTTAGTTGGGGTGGGCTCTCTTCATGCAAACCTGCCCTTAAAGTGGATGTACATGCAGAAGGTTTTTTATCTTAATGCATTTTATGAAGAAGAGATATTGCAGGTCTCTTCTGCAAAAAAAAAGAACCTGCCGCTCACAATTTTTCTCTTTTTTTGGATTTAGTAAAGCTTTAATGCTCACCACATTTATACCCGATACATTCTTTTACATTAAAAACAAAAGATGTGAAAACTAAAGGGAGGCCATATACAGCCCAATGAACTTGAGATGATCTGTCTATTTAAAGGTTTAATGTGGAGCTTTATTGTCACACAAAAAGATTTTATGATACTTTGGAAAGAATGTTTCACAGCCCCCACACTATAACATTGGTGGGTTATAGAAAAATGCATTGATTCCCAGTGGCCCAGTAATGTTCATGTACATGTGTGGATAGATAGATAGATAGATAGATAGATAGATAGATAGATAGATAGATAGATAGATAGATAGATAGATAGATAGATAGATAGATAGATAGATAGATAGATAGATAGATAGATAGATAGATAGATAGATAGATAGATAGATAGATAGATAGATAGACAGATAGATAGATAAAGCCAAACTGAATTGAGTGGAAAGAGATTAGAACACCTTTGAAATTTTATTGCGGTCTGTGCCCTGTTTAGGGACATTCACCCTCTCTATCTGTCATACTGTTGCGATAAATAGTGAATGAGAAAGAAAATCCCAAATTATGTGTTGTCACCAAAGCAGGAATAAAGGGGCAATATCCCAACTTAGACAAAGGTTCCATTAACTTTGGAGTCAACAGAGATGCCCTCACTTTGGAGGGATTTCCTCGTCCCCTTCACTTCCTTTTTTTTGCTTTCCACCAGTGGGATAAATCTAACAAAAATTTAAACAAACTCATTTAGCCATTCCCTAATGCAAATGGGCAGGTTTACGAAAGAGAATTACTCAAAATATGTGAATATTAACTTCAGTTATCGAATTATGTGAAAACCATCTGGACATGGTTTGGTATGAAAATTGACCTGCAAATGATTGGATAATTAAAGTGAATAGTCACACAACTTTTTTTTTTTTTTTGAAAGATTCTCAACTCCTAGTAAATCAACCTCGCTCTGTCACTTTGCTAAGCATTTATGTTTATGCCTGTGGACAGAATTTGGGAAGGGTTATGCCCTCACCTCCGACCCAGGCTTATTAGCGAGTATACAATAACAATCAGAAAAGGTTTTTAAACCTTTTCAATAACTACTACTCTAGATGAGCATCAGCCCGTGACATGTGCAGGTAACTTCTTACATTGTCATCTGAGGACGCTGTCATCTAATCTCCATGAGCATCTGTGGCTGCATTACTTACCTAGAATCTACATCAGAATGTAAAACAAGTATTTTTGCATCATTGGCCAAAAGATTCTACAAACATTAGAAGGGAACAAATTCTTTTTTAGGGAAGTTTTCCCAACAGGTGTCATTAGAGGCATTTAAGGAAAAAAAAATCCAAGGCCTTTGAGCTTGCAGATTGTTGTCAACATTTATTTAAAAGCTCAAAGGACAATGTGATTAAAAAAAAAAATATATCAGAGAAAAAAATAAAGGTAGCCTTGATGTGCCCTTACTCTCATTTGAATAAATGGTAAAGCATTTGAATGTTTGTACATCAAAAGTGCAATAAGGGCTCCCACCTGTGTGTGAACATTAGGGATACATTGACACTTTTAGAGTTCACAATTAAAAGGACAATATTTGCCATCACAAATCTTAAAAGAAAAACTACTTGATTCGGAATTTAAAGGATAGATATTCTCGTTCACAGATCTAAAAGAAAACCCAAAAAAAGTTTTTTGTTTTTTTTTTAACATGTGCAACAGGAAATACACTTTCACATTAAAAATAACATATGTTCATGGATTTTTCCTTTTAAAAGAATACAAGGGTTTACAAATGAAGGACCACTGTTCTCTATAATGCTGTGCACACAGGTGTTATTCTCTGGTATATGATGCCATCTTCATTTGTTTCTAAAAAAAAAACAAGCAACACTATTATAATTTGTGTTATTACAAATTGAAGTCAATGAACAAAGCAAAAGACACATTCAAACTATTACAAGGAGAAGGTTTGAATGGGCCAAAGAATTCTTTTTTTTTTCCCCAAATTCTCAGTTCATTTCTAAATAGATTCCACAAGCATCTAAATGCACACAACCTTAATGTGTGCCCAATAATGGGTGCTTACAATTTGTGGAACACAAAAGTGTTATATTATTTTGATGACTATTGTCTCTGCGACCTGTTATGTTTGTTAATTGGTTTATTTAAAGATAAGTCTACAGACCACATAACACAAGCAGCCTGTCAGGTGGTTATTTTTTATTATGTTTAACACCAGCCAGGTGGTGCTTTGCTAACAACAAAGGCAGACTTGCCTCTGCATGAAGAAAACTTCAGAGAGTAACAACGTTGAGAGGCAATGAAGTGCTGACACAAGCAGCTGTGAAGTGTTTAGCCCCCAGCTAGATTATGCCCAACATATAGTTTACCAAAGCGATAAAAAGATCATGCAAAATTAATTGTTAAATATGACTTGATTTATTTCCATATCTATATCTATCTATCTATCTATCTATCTATCTATCTATCTATCTATCTATCTATCTATCTATCTATCTATCTATCTATCTATCTATCTATCTATCTATCTATCTATCTATCTCTCTCTCTCTCTATATATATATATATATATATATATGTATATTTATAATATAAATAATAATAAAAAAATATATATATATAGTGTATATAGAGTATATGCTGTATATTGTATATATATATATATATATATATATATATATATATATATATATATATATTACAACATACACATGGCTAAAACAGTTTTTCTTTTTTTTTTATGTGGCTTTTTTTACACTACAGCAACTTTCAGAAGTGCACTATCATACTGCTTAAGCATAAAGATTTGAGCAACAAACTGACTGGGAACCCCTTGACTTGGTCCAGTTGGAGCTGTTTTGTATGTTTCCTGAAATAGGCGTGTCTAGCAATTTAAAACTCATCAAATTTGTAAATGCAGTTGCTTTTCCCATAATACAATATCTGTTAACATCTGGTCTTACAAAAGCACAGACATACATGTAGTTTCTGTCTTACCTTACATTTTTCAAATGGGGGGATGAGTGTGCCACACATTAGGATTAGGGATGATCGAACGGTTCGGGTTGACCATCGGTTCGGCCCGAACATTGGGTGTTCGAGGTTCGACCGAATTTAGAACTTTTTGCCCAAAAAGTTCGGAATTCTGCAACCAGAACCGACCAAAATGCAATGGTTCAGGAAATGGGCTTTAAAAGCCTGTGATTGGACCAGAACCATTAGCAAAAGCCAATTGAGGGGGCAGAAGAATGCTAGGAATGTGATTGGAGTGACTAGGGGGTCCATAGTCCAATCATTAGTGAATACGCCCCCCAGTATATAAGATAGCCCCCGCCAAATTCCTAGCATTGTTATACTGGACATGGAAGAGAGTGGAAGCAGTTCTGTTAATTTTACTTTAAAAGTGTCATTTAGCATTTATTAGTGTGAGAAAAGGGATATCTAGTGTAGTTAGAGTGCTCCTTTACACTTTAGTTAGCTTCAAAAATGTAGTTTCTGTAGGGAAAGTATGAAGTGTCAGGGTGACCGTAATGTAGTGTAGGGTTAACTGACTGCTATGGCAGGGTGACCGAACCCTTCCATATCAGGGTGACCGTAATGTAGTGTAGGGTGAACTGACAGTGACTGCTATGGCAGGGTGACCAAACCCTTCCATAGCAGGGTGACCGCAATAGAGAAAAGCTATTTTCTCTTAGGTGACTTTAGCTGCAGGGATATGGCTTCGCCGCCGCCAGCATTTTTTGGCTGCAGGCGTTGCTAGTGCTTTTTTGAGCACATGTTTGGAGTCAGACATGACATCTGAACATGTGTATAGGGGGTATATATATACACCCATGTCTGTATATATACACCTGCACATATATAGGTGTGAAAGGAGCAGAAAAAACTACTTGCGCTAATGAAATAATTAACACCAATATATTTCTGCTCCTATCACACCTATATATGTCTAGGTGTGTATATACATATAAGTATGTGTGTATATACACCACTATACACAAGTTCAGATGTTTTGCCTGCCTCCAAAGAACCCCAAAAAATGCCCAAAAAACGCTAGCGCCAAAAAAAAACGCCCAGGTGTGTTGTTGCAGGCATTTTTTGGGGGTTTTTGGAGGCAGGCAAAACATCTGAACTTGTGTATAGTGTAAAAAATACAAAAATGTGCTGCGCCAGAAATAACACAAATAAAAACAGTGATAATATGTGGTAATAATAGATGGAAAAAAGTTCATAAGGCACATAATCGTGCTAGTGCTCCAATCAAATAAATCTCCAAAAGTCCCAGTGTTCCACTGAAATGTGATTCAATCGTGATAAACAACGAATATTGTGAACACCGTTTAGTGAATCCCTCCACCAGACAGATAAGCCTCTCACCTTCCCATCAGACCCAAATGGGCCAGCAATCACATAACACGGATAATAGATTTCCAGGACAGGGCCTCTCTACTGTGTAGCTCCAGAGATTCCAAGATATATGTGGGGATAAGAATGGGACAGAATCTAGTGCTCTCCGTACATATATAAATTAATCAGCTTTATTGAAGAGAATAAACAAACTCACATTTGCAGGGCACTCAGCCGTGCCTGCTTTGCTGACATGTAGTGTAGATAGTGCTCCGGAGAAACGATCTGCGTCGGCCACGCACGCTCCGCCCCCCCCTATACGCGTTACGTCGAGCGTAGTGCTCCTTTGACTTCCCCTACCGAGGAAGGAGAACCATAAAAAAAAAGATTGTTTGTATTAGAACACTTTCAGCACAGGATGTTGGCTTCTCGCTTTTCACACCTTGCCGGTTTAATAGCTAGCGTTTTTTTTGGGCATTTTTTTGGGTTCTTTTGAGGCAGGAAAAACATCTGAACTTGTGTACAGTGGTATATATACCACTATACACAAGTTCAGATGTTTTGCCTGCCTCCAAAGAACCCCAAAAAATGCCCCAAAAAAACGCTAGTGCAAAAAAAAAAAAACGCCCAGGTTTGTTGTTGCAGGCATTTTTTGGGGGTTTTTGGAGGCAGGCAAAACATCTGAACTTGTGTATACAGTACCACTATACACAAGTTCAGATGTTTTTCCTGACTCCAAAGAACCCAAAAAAATGCCCAAAAAAAAACGTCTGCTATTAAACCGGCAAGGTGTGAAAAGCGAGAAGCCATATTCCAGATCCCCACATATGCTACAGAGCTGAAACTTCACAGGTACACTTTTTAGACCCCCCAGATACTAAATCCAAAGAATTTTTTTTTTTTTTATTTATTTATTTTTAATTTTTCAATAATTGTCTCTCTATCAAAAATTACAATTTTTAAGAACTTTTTTTGTGTGATTTTGTGTCTGGGGGGTCTAAAAGGTGTATCTGTGAAGTTTCAGCTCTGTAGCATGTCCAGAACCCCCCAAAAAAGATCATATAGCTGTAAAAGTGGGGTCCCACCATCCCTGCTCTAATGAAAAATTATCTTTTTTTCTGGTTCTGGACATGCTACAGAGCTGAAACTTCACAGGTACACTTTTTAGACCCCCCAGATACTAAATCCAAAGTCAAAATCAAAAAATATATATATTTTTTTTTCAATAATTGGCTTTTTTATCAAAAATGAAAATTTTTAAGAACTTTCTTTTTGTGTGATTAATAGTCCCTGGGGCATGACCCAGAACCCTAGGCACTTTTTAGGGGCATTTATTTGGGTTTTAGGGCTTTAAATGGTGTTTTTTGATTACCGAAGTTCGGGTCCATTGATTTCAATGGGGTTCTGAAATCCGGGCCGAACTTTCGGGTAGTTCGGATGTTCTGGCCGAACCGAACTTTTCGAACTTTTCAAAAGTTCGATCATCCCTAATTAGGATCTGCTTTACTCGAATGTCTTTAAGATATGGAAACAGAATATACATTGTGGATTAGATAACTTAAGTTGCTTGCAAAATACGGTACTTACCACTTTTGGACTGAAACATATGAACCTATGGCTGCTCAGCGAATGACCTAAACAGCATCAGTGCTATGCACTTTGGAGATTAATTGCTGCACAGTGCCTGTAGCTATAGAGGTCAGCACAGACTCATTTTAAAGCTCATTTACTGTTCATTAATTAATGTAAATACTTGAATGTTTACAGTGTGAACACAATTTTAATTGACCTAAAGTATTTGTCCTCTGTATCTGTGTGTTAAGTAATTTTTACACACATCATTATGTATTCCCTTACAAATTGCTTCAGGTATTACTTTATATATGCCTTCATTTTCTTTTACTTCTAGAACTAAGATTCTGACACAGGGATGCAAGCATATAAATACCAGAGCACGTGTAGTGACATTCATGCTATTAGGTGTGCATGCATGTCTGACTGTCATAGCTTAGACCTCTACTGCTGCCTCACAATCTTTGACTGCTACCTTAAATCCATACCACACCCTTAATCTGGGCAGGAAATTTGGCTGGCCAGGAAAGGGGGGGTGTCCCCCTCATAAAGCTGTCCAGGCCACAATCCCTCAACATAGGGGGTGCCTTGTCAAAGGCCTCATCCCCACAACCATTGTTGGTCTGGGGCTCTGTCATTGGGGGACTTATTGGAATATGGAAGCCCCTTTTATAATAAAAGGGCTCCCAGATTCTGACCCCCACAATGGGAATGAGTATAGGGTACATTGGACCCCTACTCATTAAGAAAAAAAAACAAAACAAACTGAATTATATCATTGGCTATTAAGAGAAAGGGATAGTGGTGATATCATCTTCCTTAGCAACCACCGACAGCTGTCACGTTCATCCACACCAAATGCCCCTAATGTTCAACATTTGGTCGATTAACCAGGCACAGTAATTTAAGTGGAGCCCAAAAACTATATTTTAATAATAAAAAATAAAGTATTACAATGGTCAGGAGTTATTCATGCAGAATTTAATCTCTCTTTTTGCCAAACATATGTCTGACACGTTATTGACTGTCAAAGGGTAAAAGAACAGTTGCAATAACAGTTTTGAAGTTGTCTTAATCAAAATAAGCAGGGTCAGTTCCTTATTGTGAAATAATGACTTCTGTAAACCTAAGAAGAGTGTTCCCCCACATTCACCTCCCGTGACCCCCACCATAGAATGGTTCCTTGGCTTTCCTACTCGCATTGGAAGCCCAAAACCACTAAAAATAGCTTTAAGTGGCATGCTGAGATAACCTTAACTACTTTTAAAACTGCCCTCTCCCCCTCCAAAACAGCTATGCTTACTAAACTGTGTAAGAAAGATGTGTATACTTCCCTTTTTTCAGGTTGCTCCAGTCCGGTCACATGATCTCCTCTGTGTCAGGCAGAACCCACTGCAAGAAAGAGGAGAGAGCGCTCCAACAATGTCTGGTAATGCCTGGGAGTGTGATGTCACCCATAGGGTTCAATGGCCCATCTGTTGTTGGCACTCCCTCCTTCCCCCTGCAGTGGCGCAACCTGACGCAGGGGAGCAGGATCACGTGACCAAACCGGAACGGCCTAAAAATAGTTACGTATGTACATCTTTGTTAAACAGGTTAATGTGGCTGACACAGTGTCAGATCCCAGCCAGCCTTACAAATTTGTGACAAATCACTGGTCAAACTTAAACCATGCTGTCACTAATAAGCAACAATTACACTCTTCGCCTCACAATACACAAAGATTTCCCAGCTCACAGGACCACAATTTAAGTGGCAGCAATTTTGCAGCTGGGTTTGGTTAACCGCTTGCTGACCGCCCGCTGCATATATACTGCAGTAGGCTGACTTGGCTATGCGAATCGCCGTACCTCTATGGGGATCCGCAGGAGCAATCCTGGGGGCGCGCGCACTCCACCATTAGCCAGCGGGGAAGCTGATTCTAGGGCTGCGGGCTGCAATTGCTGCCAGGCACCCACGATCACTCCCCATGGAGAGAGAACAGCGGTCTACTGTTGTAAACACAGCAGACCTTTGTTCTCTCAGGAATCAGTACAATGCACCTGTGATCCTCCTATTTAGGCTCACAGGTCTCTGTTGATTCTGAAAGCCCATTCCCCTCACAGTTAGAAAACACCCCCTAGGCATACACTTAACCCTTTGATCGCCCCTGAGTTAACCCCTTCCCTAACAGTGACATTATTGTAGTAAAAGTGCATATTTTTAACACTGATTTCTGTAGTAATGTGACAAAAATGTCAAAAATGTCAGTTAGGGGTCTGATCTGTCCGCGGCAATGTCGCAATCCCGCTAAAAATGGCTGATCACTGCCATTAATAGTTAAATAGATAAAAATTACATAAATCTTTCCCCTGGTTTGTAGACGTGATAAATTTTGCACCAAACTAATCGAAATACGTTTATTGGGATTTTTTTTTTTTACCAAAAATATGTAGCAGAATAGAAATTGGCCTAAAATGATGAAAAAAAATTGATTTTTTTTTTTTTTTCATTGCGAAAGTTATATGGCAGAAAGTGAAAAATATTGTTTTTTTTTTTCGGAATTGTCGCTATTTTTTTTTTGTTTATAGCACAAAAAATAAAAATCGCACAGGTGATCAAATATGATCAAAAGAAAGCTCTGTTAGTGGGAAAAAAAGGACATCAATTTTATTTGGGTACAGTGTTACACGACCACACAATTGTCCTTTAAATTAACACAGTGCCGAATCGCAAAAAATGGCCTTGTCATTAAGGTGGTAAAACCTTCTGGTCCAGAAGTGGTTAACTACGCAGTTAACTCTTTATACCTCAAACTTCTACCAGATAGCATTTGGCCTATCAATAACGGCCTGACTTTTAATAAATGGCCTGATTTAATTACAGTAAATGTTTGTAATACCCGCTGTCACCACAGACAGGAATATTCCAGAGATTTTCAGTATAGAAGAGCTCTTCAAAGAGACAATGCATTAGAGACAATTAACAATTTTAGAAAATGTATTACAAAGGAATGAAGACAATTATGCAACAGAAAACAAAAGGGAATAAGAGTGAAAATACTTAAAGTCTGTGAGTTCAGCAAAGTCCAGTCAATGAGCAAAATTGCTCAGTGTGCTCTCGTAAATCTTGGGTGATGTTTCTTGTTAGATGTTAAAGGAGAGCTCTAGATTGCTGCTGCAGTCTATCTTCTGGTCCCCAAGGAAGGTATGGACAGATTTGACTCGACCAATGACAATGTCTGAGGAGTAGCTGATAGGATATCATAGTATTTATGATCATGCAGCTGCCATGCCCTCAGATTCAGTTTTCTAAACCTATTAATATTATGAGTATACCACGTCAGGATCTGGTAACCCACATATTAGTGTGCAGTATGTAATTGCCATTCCAGAGATACTAACTATGTCAACCCCTTAGGATGTACCCGAAGATCCTCGGGTTAAGTGGTTATACCGGGAAAGCTTGCAGCCATCATCCTGGCATCAAAATTGTAGGCAGGTGATGGGCTTTCATGTAGAACTGATTTGAGCAGCTATACAGCTGTACTATCACTTCTGCAGGACGCACAGGGATGGCCCCTCTTCCTGCCTCCGCCTGCCCCCTTTGTTGGCTCTCTTAAGCCTGGATCCTGAGATCACCAGGAGCCTGGGATCACCGCTGCTCAGTATGCACAAAGGCACATCCATACCTGCCTCTCCTCTGTGATGTAAGAAACCAGAATTGATGAGGATTTTGTCACTTTTAGTTACGGTTTGATGTTTATAAGACATTACTGGCTTTTTTTTTTTTTTTTTTTTAATCCTTATCCTAAAATGAAAAAAAAAGTTAAGTGAATAAAGAACATGCATGTAAAACACACACAAAAATGTGCACTTAAGGTTGTGCTTTAATTCGCCCCCCCCCCCCCCCCCGAAGGGGTAGGACCTCTACTCTGATCTCCCGGGGAACAAGGCTCCTGACAGGGACAAAGGGTTTACAATGGTCTGCCCAGCCAGAAGGCCTGGCAGACCCCGTTCTTCTAGGTCAGCCAAAGCCGACCATCAAATACTTGGTCGAGGGGCTCTCCCAAAGAGAGACCCCCGAGGGGCAAGGAAGGTTCCTGAGGGACACTCATCCTCCCCCATAGACGTTAGGGCACGCCCGAGGACTCAGACCCTTCATCCAGTGAGAAAATACATACAAAGTAAAAAAGTGACAAACAGTGGGAGAAAAATAAATAAAATAAGTGGCCGTGCAATAGTGCACTGGCTGAGCCTTGAGGTCTGGGGCTTGGAAGACAAAAATTGCTCTGGACTTAGCCAAAAGGCCTAGCCCTGAAAGGCGCAGTGCAGAAAATAAGCATTTAGTGACTTGTGACCATGTGTCAGTTCACACCCAAGTGTTACTAAGAGCACCCCTAGGACGACCACTCCCAGGGTGCACAGACACCGCAGACTCTCTGCCTTCCCAGCCCATGGGCAGACAAGGTAGATCAACTCAAATCAGGAGGTAGTAGTGGCCTCCTTCAGTTTTCGCAGAGGAAATACTCTCGTGCTCAAACTGCCTGTGGGTGCCCTGATTCCTGTTCCAGCCGGTACTAAGCTTCCAAGCCCCCATCACTCCAACAGTGATACATAGCCAGACACTCCAGCCTTGGTCAGGCCAAAATGACAACACAGTACCCCTGCTGGATCCCCTATAAGAACAGATACTACACTTGATCTTAGCCAAAAGGCAGAGATTACTGGCTTGTGAGAAAAAATCTACCAAGTTATATTCCACGCGCCTAGGAGAGGTCTAATAATAAATATATTTTATATTATATGGTGTAGGGTAAGCAGTTGCTGTAGAGAAAGAGAGTAAATTGGAGGGTATTGGTCTTAATAAAAAGGCCAGCTACAGTGCTTGCTGGTTAAACCCTAGTTGAATACCAGTGATATTTATTAAAACAGGTGATATGTGACAAACATAAAAACTGTCAGTAAAATTATATATATTCTGTCAATTATTATTATTAACAGAATATATATAATTTTGTCACATATCACCTGTTTTAACCACTTTAGCCCCGCTCACATGGAGGCTACTGCGGCAAAGTGCCGCGATCCCGTCCAGCGAGGTAGACCTATGTCGCTGGACTCCGCCCCTTGTGGGCGGCGCTCGTGCGCCACCGGAGGCTCGCTCCCGCTGTGTTCATTCACAGCGGGAATCGGGCCAGGGGAGGAGCAGCGGCGATTGCCGCTGCTCTGCCCCGATCGTCGGGGATCTAGTGTGGAGATCCGCCCGCTGTGTGTAAACACAGCGGGCGGATCTCCATAGTGACAGGGACTGACAGATCGGAGTGTTCAGCATAGCTGGACATCCGATCTGTCCTTCTGTCACACAGTCACCTCCCCCCCCACACGTCAGTAAGCACCAGGCATACATTAACCCCTCCCTCTCCAATAAAATTAACCCCTTCCCTGCCAGTGTCATTTTTACAGTAACAGTGCATATATATAACACTGATTACTGCAGTAATGTCACTGGTACCCCCAAAAGTGTCAAAAATGTCAGTCAAGGGTCCGATCTGTCCGCCGCAATGTCGCAGTCCCGCAAAAAAAATCGCAGATCACCGCCATTACGCGTTAAAAAAAAAACACCAAAAATGACAGAAATCTTTCCCTTAGTTAGTAAACGCAATAACTTTTGCGCAAACCAATCAAAATACGCTTATTGCGATTTTTTTTACTAAACATAGGTAGCATAAAACAAATTGGCCAAAAATTTAAAAAAAATTTGATTTTTACATTTTTGGGGGGGGGGGGGGGGAAGTTCATATAAAAAAATGTGAAAAATATTGTTATTTTTTCAAAATAAACGCTCTTTTTTTGTTTATAGCGCAAAAAGTAGAAATCGCACAGGTGATAAAATACCACCAAAAGAAAGCTCTGTTTGTGGAAAAAAAAGGACGTAAATTTCGTTTGGGTACGGCGTCACACAACTGCGCAATTGTCAGTTAAAGTCGCACAGCGCCGAATCGCAAAAAGTGGCCTGGACGGAAGACAGCAAAATCCTCCAGTGGTAAAGTGGTTAATAAATATCACTGGTATTCAACTAGGGTTTACCCAGCAAGCCCTGTAGCTGGCCTTTTTATTACTGGCTTGTATAGCATCTGACCAAACTGATCTTGATTTGATCAGATACTTTTCAGGACAGCAGTAGGATCAGGGGTCTTTATAAAGAGGATTTATCATGCTTATTGCTATAACAAGAGATGGTGACCACGCCATGTACTCCTAATTGGTTTAATTACCCTGAGGTCCACAGCGTGGCAAAACTGAAATGTTTTACAGCATTTTTGATTCCTGTTCCAATTGCCCTCAATGGGAAGTGCTAGATGTTTCCTGCTAACAGACATTAACCACTTGTGGACCCATCTTGATTGGAGATGCAGCGTGTCCCGGCGACACACAGCATCATTGATTACTGCTCTGTGTGCCCCCCGGGTGCAGGTTGTTCTTAAGGACATCATATGACATCCAGTCAAAACAATGGAGCCACTGCCCAGTCGCCATTCTGCTATAGTCTGGGTGGGAAGGTGTTACTGAAGGCAAATATACGTGTAATGCAAGTACAGTTTCTCTAGATCTGAGGGGAAGCTCTGAAAAAAGGGGAAGCTCTGCTGATTTCTATCATCCAATCATGGTTGAAAAAATGCAGTTTTTTATTTTCCTTGCATGCGATCGAGTATTCTTTGCAAAGTGAAGCTTTAAACATTTACTAAGCCCTGGAAAAAGTGCACTTACAGTGCACAGTATAGAGTGACAGGAATCATTCCAGGGCCTTCATTTACTGTTAACTAATTTGATGCTTTGTAAAGGTTTTTAGAGAATCAGATTGGGTATTGTAGTATATTGCCACTTCCTGGGCATATGTCATTTTGTGACTCAACATATTTGGTATCTGAATGTTTGCATGTTATTTGAATGTTGTTTTATGTTTGTGTGTATGCTAAAATTTATTTGAATAGATTAGTTAGAGAAAATATACTGTAGACTGGAAAAACATTTGTGCTAGTAATATGCTTTTGAGGTTTATCTTCTTCTTCTGAGCTCCTCCAAGCATGTGTGTGAAAAAAATGTAAAAGCTGGCCCAACAGCAACAGTTCTAAAGTTAAAGTGTTACTAAACCCAGGACCCTGCATTCCCTATATCTGGACTCCCAAAGTACACAGAACATGGAAATGCAATTATTTTAGTAAATATGAATTGTTAAATACCTTTATTCATCAACAGTATATAGCAGTCTTGTGACTCCTACCAGTGTCCAGCCAAGCACTGGTAAAGCTTGTAGGAGGGGTTTTGGACCAATAGACGATTGGAAAAACGTTGTCTAATCTGATAAGTCTCAATTTCAGCTGCGACATTCAGTTGGTAGCAGGGCCGGCCTTAGGTGTTCAGGCGCCCTGTGCGAGCTAATCCTGTGGCGCCCCCCCCTCCCTATCCTCACCTCTCGCCCCCCCTAAACATGGCTGCATCTATTGAAAAACAATTTAAGAGTGTAATTGCTGCTAATTGACTCCTTACATCAGAGACCCCCCACAGAGCCCCCTTTACATCATAGACCCCCCACAGACTCTCCTTACATCAGAGACCCTCAAAGCCCCACTTACATCAGAGACCCCCCCACAGATCCCCCTTACATCAAAAACCCCCCGCCCCACAGACCTACCTTACATCAGAGACCCCCCAGACCCCCCTTACATCAGAAACCCCCCAGACCCCCCTTCCATAGAGACCCCCCGCCCCACAGACCTACCTTACATCAGAGACCCCCCAGACCCCCCTTACATCAGAAACCCCCCAGACCCCCCTTCCATAGAGACCCCCCGCCCCACAGACCTACCTTACATCAGAGACCCCCCAGACACCCCCCTTACATCAGAGCCCCCCCCACACCCCCCTTACATCAGAGACCCCCACAGACCCCCCTTACATCAGAGCCCCCCAGACCCCCCTTACATCAGAGCCCCCCACAGACCCCCCTTACATCAGAGCCCCCCACAGACCCCCCTTACATCAGAGCCCCCCAGACCCCCCTTACATCAGAGACCCCCAGAGACCCCCCTTACATCAGAGCCCCCCAGACCCCCCTTACATCAGAGCCCCCCAGACCCTCCTTACATCAGAGACCCCCACAGACCCCCCTTACATCAGAGCCCCCCAGACCCCCCTTACATCAGAGCCCCCCAGACCCCCCTTACATCAGAGACCCCCACAGACCCCCCTTACATCAGAGACCCCCACAGACCCCCCTTACATCAGAGCCTCCCCAGACCCCCCTTACATCAGAGCCCCCCTTACATAAGAGTCCCCCCCAGACTCCCCTTACATCAGAGCCCCCCAGACTCCCCTTACATCAGAGCCCCCCTCACAGACTCCCCTTACATCAGAGCCCCCCAGACTCCCCTTACATCAGAGCCCCCCAGACTCCCCTTACATCAAAGACCCCCTTACAGACTCCCCTTACATCAGAGCCCCCCACAGACCCCCTTACTTCAGAGCCCCCCAGACTCCCCTTACATCAGAGCCCCCCTCACAGACTCCCCTTACATCAGAGCCCCCCTCACAGACTCCCCTTACATCAGAGACCCCCAGACTCCCCTTACATCAGAGCACCCAGACTCCCCTTACATCAGAGCCCCCCAGACTCCCCTTACATCAGAGCCCCCCAGACTCCCCTTACATCAAAGACCCCCTTACAGACTCCCCTTACATCAGAGCCCCCACAGACCCCCTTACTTCAGAGCCCCCCAGACTCCCCTTACATCAGAGCCCCCCAGACTCCCCTTACATCAAAGACCCCCCCACAGACCCCCCTTACTTCAGAGCCCCCCTTACATTTATTACATACTTGGGCAGGAGAGAGGGTAAGCTTACTTACCCTTGGATGAAGGCTCATGCCTTCTGCACTCTGCAGCTTTTCTTCGGTGTTAAAATTCCCGCCCACACATCCCCGGAGAGTGTGGGCGGGGCAGACCCAGGAGGAGAGGGGAGGGGGGAGGAGGACGATCTCCCTCTCTCTCTCCTATCGCGTTTCTGAAGCTGAGCTGTGTGTGAGATACACAGCTCAGCCCTGCGCAGACAGTCCGGACTCGGAGACACAGGTCAGGCACAGCCGCACAGCGGGAGGTAAGTGGCGGCCGCGGCCTGTGTTAACCCTCTCCAGGCCGCGGTCGCCGCTTACCTCCCGCTGTGCGGCCTCATCATTTGCGAGCTGTGATGGCCGCACGGCGCCCCTGTTGCCCACGGCGCCCTGTGCGGCCGCACAGCTCGCACACCCCAAAGGCCGGCCCTGGTTGGTAGGGTCAGAATAACAACATGAAAGCATGAATCCATCCTGCCTTGTATAAATGGTTCAGGCTAGTAGTGGTGGTGTAATGATGTCAGGGATTTTTCCTTTGGGCCCCTTAGTACCAATTGGGCATCATTTAAAGGCCATGGCCTACCTGAGTATTGTTACTGACCATGTCCATCCCTTTATGACTACAGTATACCCATATTCTGATGGCTACTTCCAACATGATAATGCACCATGTCACGAATCTCAAATCATCTCAAACTGGTTTTCCACTTAGGAACACTGTCAGTAACAGCATTTTTCAATTGAGACACCACATATCTATGATCAATGATAATTTTAGCCATGTGCAATGTTTTTGACCATTATTAATAGAATATTTATGGCCTACTTTGCAGTCTTTAACCTTTTGTGCTACAAGAGCACTTTATTATGTAGACCACACAATCACTTTGATGGGTAAAGAACTCCTCTGTACACATATCATATATAGGAGTGAGTGAATAACTCCATTTAGTCAGATTCAAGCAATATATCAATTTATTTTGCTTATATTTATTAATATATATATATATATATATATATATATATATATATATATATATATATATATATATAAACATCTAGAAAAGGATGACACTGATCAGAAGGTTAAAAAGAGGAAAAAGTATCAGAGGGATACTGGTGATTATCAACAAAATGCTGTCTTTAAATGGCGGACTAAAACTATCATTATGGAGACTTCTGCTCCAATGGAATCAAACCCAGTATCTCAACCCTCTCCTCGTCCCCTGCAGCCCTTCCCTAGACCACATTTATCATCCCTTCAAAATGTCATTAGAGATTGTTCTCCCAGAGGGGCACGTTTAACAATCGCAGAGGAAGAAGAAGTGGTAATCATCATCAGGCGAGAAATGTCTTAACTCCAACTTATAATAGATATATGCCTCTAGAGGGGCATTATGATGAATGGGATGATAGTAGATATATCACCCAGCATCCACAGAATGCTCCCTATAGACCGTCTCAAA
This sequence comes from Pelophylax lessonae, assembly GCF_965119305.1. NCBI lineage: Eukaryota > Metazoa > Chordata > Amphibia > Anura > Ranidae > Pelophylax > Pelophylax lessonae. The sequence goes on along the minus strand of NC_138772.1, from coordinate 205,547,611 downwards.
ATAATTTGCCATATGTGTATCCTGGTAGGAACCACAATGGTGATGAGACTAATCAAGCTCCTGTTTACCAACAATGGGCTAATCCCCCTCCCCCTCCTCAAAACCCGCACTCTGAGAACCGTTTTTTTTTCCATGGGAGGATTCAAATCAAAAAGAAATGGCAAACAAAATGGGGTTGCAGAGGCGGGAGGAGGATCAGAGAAAAAAAATGAGAAGAACGTAACCAATACAGGTTTGGTAACCTTAGCAGTTCAATCCTCTCATCTGAGGAATGATATGTCTTAAATGAAGGATTTAAGTTTGCACCTCCCCGTTCAATTTGATGTCTTTATTGACGTCCAAAAATATGTACGCAAACTTAACATCCAAAGGTATTTGGTTACAAATCCTATGCGGAATATCTTACAAACCAATAGTCAAGTTGTTCACTCCAACTTGTCCAACGCATCTCTCTTTAACCCACCAGGGAATATAGCACCTTCGGTGGGTGTCTTTAGGGATATGGTTTTGAGAGATTTTGATTCTCTAAAAATAAAAAAAACACAAGTTGATAAAACGTATAAAAAAGGTTTGGATTTGCTAAAACAACGCAATGATATTGTAGTCCGCCCCGCAGATAAGGAGAGCGGTATTGTCATCTTGGATAGGAAGTCCTTTATGGATGAGATGCATAGGATTCTATCTGATGCCAATACCTACACTCCATTATCTCATAATCCCAGCTCCATGTACAAAAAGGAATTATCTGCTATAGTTAACACTGGTTTTCAATCATCAGTATTGACTAAGAAGGAGAAAAATTTCCTAATCCATTCTGCTCCCAGAACTCCAGTGATCTATTACCTACCCAAGGACCAGGTAGATCCCCCAGGCCGCCCAATCATCAGCGGCATTAATTCAATTACATCAAGGGCAGGTCAATATATCAATAAATATTTACAGCCATTGGTGGTTAAATCACCATCCTATCTCAAGGACTCAACCCAAGTTATTAACTTGCTTAGAGTGGAGGGATGATCTCATTTTGGCCACTGCGGACGTGTCATCCCTTTACACAATCATTTCACATGAACATGGGTATGCAGCGGTCCAATATTTCCTTGAAAATTATTCATCCCTCCCTCTAACACAGCAACAGTTTATCCTTGACCTCCTTAATTTTTCTATGAAACACAACTTTTTTTGGTTTCAGTGAACCTATTATGTACAGAGCCATGGGGTTGCTATGGGCGCAAAGTTTGCGCCCAGTATGGCCAACCTTTTTATGGCCAAATGGGAGGAGGATGTTATCTATGCCAACAGGAGACCCGGATTGGTCCTCTGGAGGCGCTATAAAGATGACGTCCTCCTCCTATGGCAGGGTGATATCATGTCAATGGATGAGTACATTAGACAGCTCAATAACAACGATCATGATATTCTGCTTCAGCATGAAGCAAGCAAGACCAAAATCCACTTTCTGGACCTTAATATCAAGGTGATGGACAATAGACTGGTCACCAGTACATTCTTAAGGAATCTGACCGGAACGGGTATATCAGTATTAAGAGTTGTCACTATGGCCCATGGCTAAATGACATCCCTAAGAGTCAGTTCCTACGATTAAAGAGGAACTGTACTCATAGGGAGGATTTCCTGAAAGAAGCAGATGTCCTTAGATCCAGGTTTCTGGAAAGAGGGTATCTATCGGAGTCTCTTGACAAGACTCTGATAGAGGTTGACAATTGTGACATGGCTGATCTGCTTGTCCCTAGGACAAGCTGTGGAGAACTTTATGCTGCCTGTAACATCGTTCAGCATGACCGGTATTGTGGGTCAGCGATGGTCTGGCACATCCATGGAGAGACGCACAGACCTTCACAGGCTAGACAATGGCACCCTGACTGCCATTAGGTATGAGGATGAAATCCTTGGACCCAATGTCAGACCCTACACTGATGCAGTGGGTCCAGGGGGCACGAAAAGTCCCGGCCTCTTGTAACTAGAGTATGCAACCAGTTCCTGGAGGATGAAGGAATTGACACCCTTGAATGACCCCCACGCTCGCCTGACCTAAATCCAGTAGAACACTTCTGGTACATTATGTTTCAGTTCATCTGACGCTGCCAGGTTGCACCTCAGTCTGTTTAGGATTTCAGTGGTGCCATGGTCCAGATCTGGGAGGAAATACCCCAAGACAACATCAGTCGTCTTATTAAGAGCATTACTTAACATTGTCAGGCATGCATACAAGCACGTGGGGGCCATAAAATTTACTGAGTATCATTTTGAGTTGCTGCAATAAAATTTCAGCAAAATGGACTAGCCTGCTGAATCAATTTTTCATCTTTGATTTTCAAGGTGTCTTTGAACTTTGACTCTCTGTAAGCTGATATTTTTAGTTTCCATCAAACAATGTGGCATCCTTTTGTTGCTAACACATTACCCAGTCCATATCAGTATAGATATCCAGCATGATACTTTTCTCTGTTGAAATCTGATGTGTTTTTAAAGTGTTCCTTTAATTTTTTTTTGAGAAGTGTGTATATACTGTATATGGAGAAAAGGAGATTGTGAGGGATCATGTGTTGGAAAACCAAACCACAACTGACTCTTCACAAAAACATATAACTGGACTTGCTAAGGCACATCATGAAATGAATCGTGGCGACTCACATATTATTTAAAAAATTTAGTTTTTATTAATTACAAACAAAGATAATAAAAAATGAGGGCAAAAGACATACTGTCTTCACTAGGAAATACAAAACATGTAACGATCAACATGGGATTTTAAAATCGAATAACCTAAGACTATTTTTACCCATATAGTCTCGAGAGGCAAATGGGAAAATAGTGTAGGTTATTATAGGTTCACAATATTTGGGTACATCATATAGTATATAATCATATCTGATCTTTGGGTCTACGCGTTTCGCAGCGTGCTTCTTCAGGACCGTATTTTTACATCAGATATATCTTAAGATAGAAAAAACATTCGTTAATATCGACATGAATCAAGAAGATAACATTTGTACTTTTGCCTGTGTATGGTATTGGAAAAAACACACCTGTATAGGGTGTAGCCAGTGTCTCCCGGGCGGACAAAGAGGGTGCGATTAAGGATATATGAGGCAGAGCTGATAGTTTAGATAGGTAGGTTCTGAATTATCTAAAAACATAGAATGTTGTTTAGAGTGACTTTTTTCCTACATTTGGTTAATTTTATCTATGTTGCAAAAGGTTACCTATTTCAATTCAGCATAGATATTCAGGGTAGAGTGTTGACTGAATAGGGTTCAACCGGTGGGTATACCCCAGGATCAGTAAATCCTAACGTCAGTAATAGATAAAATTAACCTAATGTAGGAAAAAAGTCACTCTAAACAACATTCTAATGTTATCTTCTTGATTTATGTCGATATTAACTAATGTTTTTTCTATCTTAAGATATATCTGATGTAAAAATACGGTCCTGAAGAAGCACGCTGCGAAACGCGTAGACCCAAAGATCAGATATGATTATATACTATATGATGTACCCAAATATTGTGAACCTATAATAACCTACAATATTTTCCCATTTGCCTCTCGAGACTATATGGGTAAAAATAGTCTTAGGTTATTCGATTTTAAAATCCCATGTTGATCGTTACATGTTTTGTATTTCCTAGTGAGGACAGTATGTCTTTTGCCCTCATTTTTTATTATTTTTGTTTGTAATTAATAAAAACTAAATTTTTTAAATAATATGTGAGTCGCCACGATTCATTTCATGATGTGCCTTAGAAAGTCCAGTTATATGTTTTTGTGAAGAGTCAGTTGTGGTTTGGTTTTCCAACACATGATCCCTCACAATCTCCTTTTCTCCTCCTCAATTTTGGATGATGGCAGTAGTTCAATTTCTTTAATACTATATACTGTATATATATGCATATGTAGCACCCTACAGGTAGGTGATAGGTAAATGTATAGTGGGCCTTGTCTGCCTAAAAGCAGGGCTGTGATTTATTTAGTTAGGGTGTCAGGGATTCCAGATGTGCCTGCTGAGGGGAGAAGTATCCCCACTGGCTCCTGTGAGAGGCTTCTCATAGGGCAGTGTGGGAAGCCCAATCAGGGGACACATCCAAGCTTGTAACTACCCCAGAAGGCAGATTATGCTGTAAAGGATTCTGGGAGTGGGTATAAGTTTGGGGGAAGTGTGTGACAGGGTGTCTTTGGCTGGAGCAGAGTCCCAGGAGGGAGAGTATGGCTGTCTCTCCTCCTGTCTGGGGAAGTGGATGTCTCGGGGTGTCGCCTGAGAACCCACAGAGTGTTGAGCTGAGCTGAGGGGATCCGGTGTGCCGAGAACCTGTGGAGTGTGAGAGGGGTCCAGTCCCAGGAAAGCCTACACAGGTCGTGAGTACTGCGGATTGCCCCTGGGAGTCTGCCAGAGTCAGAGGGGACCACTCCAGAAGAGGTTCTGGGATCCAGTGCCAGCTAGCTGAAAGGGGGTACCTAGGTTGAGGACCCTGAAGTTACAGAGGGGGGTACATAGTCAGTGAACCCTGAAGAGTTCAAGGGTAAAGGGGGCGCCTGCATATGGGCCCTGAATTGGACAGAGTGTGACAGTTGAGAGTTGAAGCTTTACAGAAATCTACAGAGTACTACCTCATGCGGAGGGGAGTATTCAGTGACTTTGCAGTACAGCAGTGTCAGTAATTCTACAATTCACAGTCTTGGGTCTTCTGGACATATTGTCGAGGATCCAGCACTTCTATCAAGCTACAGTGTGTTCTCGGTGTTAGTGAGCATTGGCTGGCGTCGGCTGGCGTCAAGGAAGCGCCAACGGGCATTTTTCTAGGATTAAGTCCCAAATGTAATTAGTTAAGCCTAAAGGACTAAAGGAGTATCCCACTCATTCCCTTCTCCCATCATTGGGCCCAGTTACCTATTTTCCCCTCCCTGTCATGTAACTCATTAGTGTTACAAAGTCTCAGGTGTGAATGGGGAGCAGGTGTTTTAAATTTGATTTTATCGCTCTCACTCTCTCATACTGGTCACTGTAAGTTCAACTTGGCACCTCATAGCAAAGAACTCTCTGAGAATCTGAAAAAAAGAATTGTTACTCTACATAAAGATGGCCTAGGCTAAAAGAAGATTGCCAAGACCCTGAAACTGAGCTGCAGCACTGTGGCCAAGACCATACGGCGGTTTAAGAAGACAGATTCCACTGAGAACAGGCCTCGCCATGGTCGACCAAAGGAGTTGAGTGCACGTGCTCAGAGTCTATATCTTTGGGAAATAGACGTATGAGTACTGCCAGCATTGCTGCAGAGGTTTAAGAGGCGGGGGTCAGCCTGTCAGCGCTCAGAATATACGCTGCACACTGAATCCAATTGGTCTGCATGGCTATCATCCCAGAAGGAAGCCTCTTCTAAAGATGATGCACAAGAAAGCCCGCAAACAGTTTGCTGAAGACAAGCAGACTAAGGACATGGATTACTGGAACCATGTCCTGTGGTCTGATGAGACCAAGGTAAGCTTATCTGGTTCAGATGGTGTCAAGCCTGTGTAGTGGAAACCAGGTGATGAGGAGTACAAAGACAAGTGTGTCTTGCCTACAGTCAAACATGGTGGTGGAAGTGTCATGATCTTGGGCTGCATGAGTGCTGCCAGCACTGGGGAGTTACGGTTCATTGAGGGAACCATGAATGCCAACATGTACTGTGACATACTGAAGCAGAGCTTGATCCCCTCCCTTCGGAGACTGGGCCACAGGGCAGTATTCCAACATGATAACGACCCCAAACACACCTCCAAGATGACCACTGCCTTGCTAAAGAAGCTGAGGGTAAAGGTGATGGACTGGCCAAGCATGTCTCCAGACCTAAACCCTATTGAGTATCTGTGGGGAATCCTCAAATGGAAGGTGGAGGAGCGCAAGGTCTCTAACATCCCCCAGCTTCGTGATGTCGTTACAGAGGAATGGAAGAGGACTCCAGTGACAACCTGTGAGGCTCTGGTGAACTCCATGCCCAAGAGGGTTAATGCAGTGCTTGAAAATAATGGTGGCCACACAAAATATTGACACTTTGGGTCACATTTGGACATTTTCACTTAGGGGCAGTGATGGGAATAACGGCGTTAAAGTAAACGGCGTTATTTAACGCCGTTACTTTTGTGGGTAACTAGTAATCTAATTGATTACTTTTCCCCCCGCGATAACACCATTCCCATTACATAAGCGGCGTTACCGCAATTACATCTACTGCCACTAGATGGCAGTAGTGTAATTCCTCCTCACTCCTCTATGACCCTGCCGGCGCTGTCTGCGGTACTGGCATGTGTGACATGGAGGAGAGCGGAGAGGGAGAGCGGACCGGCTGAGCGGAACCGTGAGAGCGGTGAGAGCCCTGCACTGTACCTGTACATCCATCAACCCCCACCCCATATACATCTACCTACCCACCTTATATACCTACTTATCCACCCTATACACCCACTGACCCCTATATACACCTACCGACCCACCCTATACACCCACTGACCCCTATATACACCTACCTTCCCACCCTATACGTCCACTGACCCCTATATACACCTACCTACCCACTCTATACACCCACTGGCCCCTATATATACACCTACTTACCCACCCTATACACCCACTGGCCCCTATATACACCTACCTACCCACCCTATACACCCACTGACCCATATATACACCTACCTACCCACCCTATACACCCACTGACCCCTATATACACCTACCTATCGACCCTATACACCCACTGACCCTTCTATACACCTATCTACTCACCCAATACACCCACTGACCCCTATATACACCTACCCACCCACCCTATACACCAGCAGTGTACCATGCAGGTACCAGTGTACCATGCAGCCAGCCAGTACCACTCAGCAAATACCACTCATGCAAGTTATTGGACATATTTGAGTATTTTTTCAAGTAACGCAATAGTTACTTTCCCTGGTAATTAGTTACTTTTTTACTGATGTAACTCAGTTACTAACTCAGTTACTTTTTGTGAGAAGTAACTAGTAACTATAACTAATTATTTTTTTTAAGTGTCATGACCAACACTGCTTAGGGTGTACTCACTTTTGTTGCCAGCGGTTTAGACATTAATGGCTGTGTTGCGGGGACAGTAAATTTACACTGTTATACAAGCTGTACACTCACTACTTTACATTGTAGCAAAGTGTAATTTCTTCCCATGAAAAGATATCATAAAATATTTACAAAAATGTGAGGTGTGTACTCACTTTTGTGAGATACTGATATATACTGATATATCTGATATATCTGATACTGATATATATATATATATATATATATATATATATATATATATATATATATATATAATGTTTGTACACTCTATTATAAATGAGATCACATTCCTGATCAAATGCATTTTTTATGCAATTCCCCTATAGTCATGTTCTTGTTAACAATTTCAGCCAGCACAGTCCCATGGCCAATTGTTAATTCTTTGCTGATATGCACACATCTCTGTTGATGGCATTTAGCCACGCACGAGCTGAGCCCACTTCTATTTATCATAACAAGAAAAGCTGTAAGATATATTTAAATGTGCCGTATGTGAAGCGCTTTTATTTCTACTATATTTTGTCACTGTTCCATTTTACTTCCCACTTGAGAAGAGATGAATTCAAAATATCATCTACCCACATATTCTCCAAAGATACTTATCTGTAGGTAGATGACCCAACCTGACAGTTTTATTTTTAAAGCAACTATTTGTCAATCATAATAAATGAGCACAAACAAAACAAAACAAAATAATCAGTTAAGGACAAGGTAATAGTTTGTTGGCACATTTAATTAGCACAATTAATTGACACTCAAAATATGAAGAATATAGGAATTATATTAGTATTATTATTAGTAGTATTATTATTGGTGTTGCAAACACTTTTCTTAGACCTGACAGGTGAACAATGAAAGACCCACTTTTGTGTGTATTGCATATTGTATTACTATACTGTATTCTCTAATGTGTGGGGTTAAATTCTGAAATGATAGCTTTAAGTTCTTCTTCTTTTTTTTTTTTTTTTTCACATGTCTTTCTTTAAGTCTGTCACCAGGCACAATATATACTGTATGTATATATGATATACAGTATATACTTTTTACAATATAGTATTTCATTTTTCCTGAAAACCAGACCCCCCCCCCCCCCATCTTATTCCTAGTGAAAAGTACCAAAACAAACAATTTAATTTAGTTTTAATGCAGCCTAAATGGCAACACTGAAAATACAAAAAATCTTTAAAATAACAAGCTAGGGGGATGCATTAAAACTACATGTGGTGTTGCAGAACTACAATGAAGTCCTTAAAAAAGTGACAGTATGCATTTAAAAAATGTAATTAAAGACATTGGGTTCTGCTTCAAATTCTCTCCAGACCCTGATCCACTCATGGAGCCTGGTGGGCTGGAAAGCAAATGCATGGCCTGCCCTTCTTGCTTTAGATCTGGCCACATGACTTTCAACATTGAAGGAGTACCTTGCAGCGGTGGGGGGTCTGTCTCGCCTGTGTCCCAATAATTAGGAATCTATAATTTACAGCCCCCAAATTTCTTCCCAGGGGAATGAGTACAGGCTACCCCTCAGCCATCCCCAAAGAGTTGAATATTCATAGGTACACACAGTTTTGAACAAGTAATTCCATGATATTACAATAAAAAAAAAAAACATTAAAGAAAGGTTAAAAATTCCCCAATGGAGTTTTAATCACTTCACCTAGTGATGTAATTCATGTCAATCACAACATCAAGTGATGTAATTCCTATCAACCATGACAACTCCCCATGATGTTTACGTGATGCACCTCCTTCGCTAAATGACAGATCTCTGGTGCTGCAGTAATGTAAGCACTGTTCCCAGACTTTTGGGTGATATAATTGATCAATTATGTCGCTAGGAATACCCAATGCTGTGTTTATATTACAACAGTTAGGAATCCTGGGTAGCAAATGGTAGCATTAGTTCAGTGGGTCTGTGAACAGCAAGCCTCAAAATCACATCCAATCCAAACCCGTAACTCATCCCTAAATGTAACCAGGACAATGAAGATATTTAAGCAAGCAGGTATTAAAAGGAAGGTTTCCTCAGGAGAGTGGATGCAAGTAGTGGGCCAGTGGTCTTCTATTTAGGGCTTCCATTTCTTTATTACAGGTAACACAGTAAACATGGTTCAGGATGGCAAAATACAGAAGTGCAATATTTGCAGCTGGAAGAAAAAAACAAGAAAAAAAATTCAATTGGAAAGTGTTCCTTTTTGTAAGAGTCATGAAAATGTGGTATATCTTTCTACAAAAACTAGTACTAGCTGATTGAATAAAAAATATAAACAGCTACCTTTAAATATTGTATACCTGTATTACCAGTCCCAGGCATAAATATCGGATCCCACAAAAGGGGAAAGAGGTGTCTTTATGATCAAAATTATAAAGAATGTATGCAAAAGATAAAATCACATATTTATTGAGATAACATTAAAAGAAACCCCATAAAATCTTGGGGAACGATTTGCAGAACACAAATTATTACAGGTTAATAAAAAAGTATGTCATATCATATAATATCATATCATATCATACTATATCATATCATATATCATATCAAATCACGTCATCGCTTCCTGGAAACTACAAACATAGATATTCAGTTTGTTATGCTTACAGTACCTCTATGTATACCCTAGAGATCATTTAAGACTGCCATCCCCCTGAGGAAGACTTAAAAGGATATTTTACCTTTACAAAAACCTGCCTATGCAGGTAAGGGATGTTTGTAGAAAAAACAAACTGTGCCGCTCTGACTAAAGATGAATAACACCCTTGCTATAGGTGTAGGCCATTTACATACCTCCAGAAGCCTGGCTGGAATACTCCCAGGGCATTGCTAACTACTCCCAGAATGTTGCTAAGGGAGGCCTAGTCATCATTGCTCTCCTTCACGATCACAGGAATGATCTCTTTCTCTGATTCAAACCCCCCCACATACTCTTTCTCTCCCCTGATGCAGTAGCTCTGAGCTCAGCATTTGAGAGCTCACCCCTGTGATGGTGTAGGTGAGCAGTGATGACCAGGCCTCAGCAACGTCCTGGGAGTACTTTACAACAACCGAGGAGTATTCCAGTCAGGCTTCATAAGGTATGTAAATAGCCTGTACCTAAACCAAGGGTATTATTTATCTTTAGTCAGAGCTGCACAGTTTGTTTTTATCTACAGATGCTCCTTATCTGCATAGGCAGTTTTGTGGTAAAGGTGAACTATCCCTTTAATCAGTCGAAACACGTCAGCGCTCTGGACCCATGCAAAGGGGATCATTATGTTGTGAAGAAGTGATTTGATATCATATACCTTTTAATCGATCTGTGATATTTTGTATTCTGCAAATCGTTCCCCAAAATTTTATGGGGTTACTTTAAATATTATCTTAATAAATATGTGATTTCATCTTTTGTATACATTCTTCATATATTGAGGGTATCATAAAGTCCCATTTTCCTCTTCTCTTTCCCCTTTTGTGAGTTCCAATAAACAGCTACATATATTTTTTTTAATGTTTGAATGACTTGCTTCAATTCCAGGCGTGGCAGGTGAGACTATGATGTTGCAAGCATGTATTAGCATTTTAAATGACCTGTTCTCTGGGTAGTTTGTATATATAGAGCATTTTTTTTGCAAAGTTTTTCAAGTATTTGCAAAACAAACCTTAAGTCCCAGAATGCTTTTTTAAGCCATATCATTGCCTGGTGGTGCTTTAAACTCCCAGTAGCTGGAAGGTCATGTGTTACTTGCTTATCACTGTTGTCTGCTACACAGCAGTATACATACTAAGCCATGAAAATAATCACCCCGTGTTAATATAAAGTGTCAGGTACGAAAAACAGGTACAAAAAGCAATGTGTTTTGTCAATTTGCTTTTACATATAAAATATAACCACATAGTTTAGCATGGCTTTCTCATTCACCAGGTCAGGGGGAATTCACCCATCTTCCTTGAATGGTTAGATGGAATACGGAAGTCTGGAAATAGTGCTTTTTCGAGGCAGATGTGTGCTTCGTATTAATAGGCTAAGGAAATGAAGTAATGTTAATATCTTACAGGAATGTCTCTTTTTTGTGGTGATGTTTTATACAGATTATAACCTTTTCACTGCCAGATATATTTAGGTTATCCTCTAATATTCCTATTCTTTTTTGGTAGCAGATTGGGATACATATGTTTTTAGTTTATTGCTTTTTATTTGTATTAGAACATTTTAAAGAAATGTAAAAAAAAAGGCAAAGTTTAAAGTGAAAATTTACAATTTAGTTTGGGAGAGCGTTATTACCATTTCGATGTTACATCCTGACTTAAGCAGGAAAAAAAGGTACGTTTGTATAAGTCAATAGCATAACATTAAAATAAACACGGCCGAAGGGTATCCTCTGCACAATCCTCTGTTAGTGCTAAACTATCAGTGATAATGTGAAAATAACAAAAGAAAAAAAAAACACATTTTATTTTTCATTCTCCACAGTCTCAGGAATCCCCCGGACACGGATGTTATGTCGCCATCCCCTGTTGTCCAAGTCTTCCAGGTGTCTTTGCATGTCAAGCAGGTGGGCGAGCTGAGAGTCGTAGGTATGTTGTACCTGCTTAATGGCTTCTGAGTGTAGGTGTGTCGTCTGTTCCACGCCATCAAGTCTTGCCGCGACAGCCTGGACATCCGCTTTCAGGTCAGCGATGGCTGCCGTGAAGGTATTCTTAATGTCGCTCTTGATGTCCAGTGCTATTCTCTGGAGGTCTAGGAGGCTCGGAGGGGCTACCAGTGGATGTGGGAGCGGAGGAGCCGTCCCCACACCGCCCATAGCAGCGTCAGACTCACCTCCAGGCGAGCGTGGGGATGAGGCCTGCGACGCCTCGCGGTCCGATAGCTGGGAACAGAACAGCTCCAGAATATTGCCGCTGAGCTGGGTGCTGGAGGACTTGGTGGGTGTCCTGGAGGCTGAGGCGCTTCTGCCCACCTTCCCCATTTTGGACACTTAAGTTTAGCTCCCACAAAGACAGCAGTTTGTCGCACTAAGTGGCAGGGGTCGTTTACGGTGCGGTCATTAGGGTGCCCGGTAGGGCCACGTCACTGGCAAGCCTTGTCTGCCTAGTGGGCTTGGTTGTTAGGCAGTGTAAGGGAGTGCAGGGGCTTCTGGGCTAGGCCGCAGCTCCAAGTAGGGTAGGAATGGGGTGTCCTGGTGTTAATCCTCTGGCCAGTTGCCCCTCAACAGCCCCTCTGGAGGGGCAAAGGGCTGGGGGACCCGTTGTTGAGGGCAGGGAGGACCCAGGAGGGGTGTAGGAGCCACCTGCAGGCCTGGAGACTTCGACAAGATGGCGGCCGGGGAGAGGGATGGAGGCCTCCGCACTCTGGGGGAAAGTCTGATGGCTCCCGGGACACCTGGGGGGGTATCTGATGCAGTACTGGGGCTCTACCCCGCTCCCAAATCGTTCCCCCGGAGCCCGCGGTACTAGGCAGCGGTGGGTGGCTGGAAATTAAGCAGGCCTAGGAAAGATGGCGGCCGGGGCCAGGTGAAGAGGCCCGAAGCTGCAGGCAATCTGGGCGGGCTGATGTGGCCAGTAAGAGAGTCAGTGGGTAGGGTGAATAGCCCTGGGCTGGATGGGGGCCAGTTTGTGTCCTACCGTGCCCTGGCCGGCGGTCTCTGGATCCCGCGGCTTTTGGACACGGCTAGTGCAGAGGCTTCAGTGTGGCTAGTAGGCCTCAATCGCATGGACGCCAAAATCCGGGAGATGATGGTGTCGGCCGAATCCCCGCAGTGTTGGCTTGCAGATGCCGTACTTTTCCAAATGATATGAGGTCTGGGGGTGAGGATGGACGCGGATTTCACTCCGGCAGATAGGAGCTCCCCTGAAGTGCGTCCAGCGTGACCGACGTCCAGACAGGAAAAGACATTTTATTTTTCAACATATAAAGTTACCGTTTACACTGTCATGTGAAAAAGTTTCGTGCAACACAATCATTTTTTTTTTAAATTAATTTTATTAAAGCGGAGTTCCACCCAAATTTTTTTTTTTTAGATAAAAATCCCCTAGAACAGTCAGTGCTAGTGCATTTAAGCAACGATAACCTCTGAACTGTCTCCTGTTTAGCTTACCTGCAGGATGAAATACTTACCTTGTAAATTTCTTGTCCATTGCTGCCATCTGCGGTGTGGGCAGATGAAGCCGCAGTGTCCCTCTTCGTGTCCCTCTTCCCAGAATGCCATGCCTCGTCACTTCTGGTGCAGGTGTGGCATCCCTCAGCTGGTTCTGCGCATGCCCAGAAGCTGTTCTCATTCATTTAGCAGGGAATAACACGCCTGCACTGGAAGTGACGAGGGACACCGATGCAGGCGCATTGACTCCTGGGATTGATTAAACTCATCTCCCAGGAATCAATGCAAAGCAGGAAATGACGTCGGGGGCTGCGGCCGCATAAGGGGGAAGTGGCAGGAAGGTAAGTAAATTCTCATTAAAAATAAGGTAAGTGAAACCAAAAAAAAATAAAATTATCCAATTCGTTTTTACAATGTGCTAATGCTACTGATGGTGTAAAATTCAAAAATAGGGTGGAACTCCGCTTTAAGTATTCAAAAGATAAGTTGACACCATAAAACATATTTAACCCCCCCCCCCCCGGGTTCCCTCCCCCTCCCCTTCCCCACATTTCTGTTCCTCTGTTGTGCTTCTTACACTTCTTCATCACTAGCCTTTATTTCCCCTCTTCCTCCCCTGAACCGCCCATATGTCCGGATTTGCCCCCTTTGCTGCTTTTATTAAATTTGGTACTTTTGTACTTTTGTAATGTTTTTTTGATTTGTCAGTTTTATGAAATAGGCAGACCCATGGATCATCGGTAATATTTAGGCCTGTAATTTTCCCAATGTATTGTTGCCCCTTCTGCCAGTAGTTACGTATCTTAGGACAGTCCCACCAAATGTGGGACAATGTGCCCTTCATGTTACAACCCCTCCAACAAAGTGGGGATTTCTCTGGTTGGCATTTTTGTGCTTTTACCGGTGTTATACGTCAGCCGCAAAGGTATGGACAGCTCTCAGTATTACATTTACTTCATGCTCCTTTAATCGTGATCCTATCTCTTTTTCTCTTGTCTCTATGAATGAAGGCCTTCTCAGAACCACCATCTCAGTAAGCATTTTATATACCTGATACTATGTTTTACCTTTGTTTATGGGTTACATAGTTTATTCACTAGATTCAAGTCCTTCTTTCCCAGATCTAATGGGCTGTAGCAGGGATCCCACAAAGAGTTTTAACTGAAAATATCTCCATTCATTCAGAGACATGTTTTCCCCCTTAGTTTTGAGTTTGTAATATGTCCTTATCTTCCCTCCATGTGTGATATCTTTTAACTGCGTATTTTTAATCCAATTGCCAAATTGTGTCTCGTTCCCAGGTGCAAATAATTTTGTGCCTTATAACGATAGCAGTGGTGAGTTATATTCCTATTTAGCTTGTCTATTGATCGTGTCTCATGTCTTGTATACCACTCTTGTCATTTCATGTGTATGTTCATGTGTATCTCTATATTTTGGGGGGATCCAAATGTCCTTATTTAAATGTTTTCCACTTAATGTGGTTTCAATCTTAACCCATCTTTTGTCTGAAATTATTTTTGTCCATTCTATCATTCGTGATATTATAACTGCAGTATAATATCTCTTAATATCTGGTGCGACTAATTCCCTGTGATTTGTCTTTACTGAGTACCATATACAGTATTCTTGGCTTCTTTCCTTGCCAGATGAACTTTAATATCATTGCTTTTATTATTTTAAAATATATCTGTGGGATGGCTATTGGTAACATTTATAATTTTTATAAAAGTTTGGGCGGGATTACCATTTTGACTATGTTTTTTTGACCCAACAATGATAGTGGCCGTGTAGATATTTTTAAAATATCTGCTTTTATCTCATTTAGCAAAGGGATATAACTGACATGATATAGGCTCTTTAGAGATGGAGTTAGATTTATCCCTAGGTATTTTAATTCTGACCTTGCCCACGTGAAAGAGAATTCCTTCTGCAACGCTAGTTCTTTTAGTCTAATATTCAAAATGTTTTACTTTCTTTGATTCATCTTAAAATTTGATAGTTCCCCATATTTCTTTAGTTCTTTTATTAAATTTGGGAGAGTTATTCTAGGGTTAGTGATATAAAACAAGACGTCGTCAGCATATGCTACTACCTTGCGTTCCTCATACCCCACCTTTACTCCCCTACGTCTACATTGTTCTGATTGGTAGCGAATAGTGGTTCCAGTGACAAGACAAACAACAGGGGCAAAAGTGAACACCCTTGTCTCATCCTGTTACATTCCAAAAGGAGGTGAAAATTTTCCATTTACCTTTTCCACTGCTGTCGGGTTTCTATACAGTGCTCTTATCCACAGATTCATTCTAGGGCCGAAACGCAGATCTTCTATTGTTTCCAGCATAAACTCCCAGTTCACCCTGTCAAATGCTTTTTCAGCGTCAATTGACAACAGGAGATCTAGGGTTCTAATGCCTCGAGCTTTATGTAATAGAAGTAATGTTCTTATCCCATTATCTTTCCCTTCTCTGCCTGGCATAAATCCAGTCTGATCTTCATGGATCCATTCAGGCATTAGATCTCTTAATCTAGTTGCCAGGACTTTTTCATATAATTTTATATCCTCGTTTGATAACGGTATTGGCCTATAACTAGAGCACACGGTTGCATCCCTCCCTTCTTTTGGAATTACCGTTATGAACGCTTGTAATGATTCTACTCTCATTTCTTTCCCATCTCCTATCCCATTTATATATGCACATAATTTTGTACTAATATTTCCTTGAACTTTCTATAATAATGTGTGGTGAACCCGTCAGGTCCTGGGCTCTTCCCTGTTGCTGAGTGTTTTAATGCCTCCAGTATTTCCTCCTGTTAGATTGGCGCTTCAAAAGCCTTCAGTTTTTCTATTGAAATTCTAGGTAATTTTGCTTCCTTCATATATCTTTGTATCTTTTGTTTTCTTTTTTGTTCTGCTTCTTGTGACCCAGTTTGCCTCACTGAATATAGGGCAAAAGTGTAAAAGCTATGGAATGCCTTTGCTATTTCTGTTCTTGAGTGAACCATTTCTCCACTGTTATTTTTTATTTTTTCTATATACTTAAATTACTTTTTATACTTTTTATTCTTTAAAATTCTTGCTAAATATTTCCCTGGTTTGTTTCCCCATTTATATCTTTCTCTAGCAACTCTATTGAAGGCCCGCCTTGTCTCTTCTTCTATTAGTTCTTTTAATTTATCCCTTTTTAATACTAGGGCTTGTTGTGTCTTGGCCTCTGCTCTCTTTTTTATGTTTTTGTTCTAACACGAATATTTCTATTAATAGTCTATTTATGTTAATAGATCTTTGCTTTTTCTTCTTGAAGCCTATCGAGATCAGTATGCCCCTAATATATCAAAAAAGAAAAGAGTGATGCTAGGCACCCTGCTCCTGCGCTCAAAGCCAGGTCCTCAGGCTGTTTCAATCTAGGAACCTACACTTGGCATCCCGTATGGCTAAGCCTTGCTGTCCTCTACGACCGGGGTGGTCAAAAACACTGTAAAACAAACACAAAGAAAGGGCGCACCAGCCTAGCGCATTATCCTCAGCAAGCTTTTTAATAGCAATTGTTTAAAATCAACTACTCACAAACATGCGTGGTAGATCGGCATATAGATTCCAACGAACAGCATCAAAATAGGAGAGTCCGATGTTTCATATAAACTGAAGACTGACGCGTTTCGAGGCCTTGCCTCTTCCTCAGAGCCTCCTAATATATGCCTTATTAGGAGCCTCCCATATTGTAGCGTCTGACATATCTGGGGTTTCATTACTCAAGATATATTGTTCCAGTTCTTTTCCTATCTTTTTTCCTACTTCTACGTCTTGTATCAGATCTTCATTAATCCTCCAAGTGTTTGTGTTATGCTGAGGTTCTATACATTTTATTTTCATAACTACTGGAGCATGGTCTGATAGTGCCATGATTCCTATTGATGTATTAACAACTGTAATGTAGTCCAATCTTGATTACATCTCATGCACAGGGGAGTGGAAAGAATAATCTCTCTCCCTCGGATGTTGGATTCTTCACACATCCACTAGTTGAAAGTGAAATCATTTTTTTTTTTCACCATCCTAAGCTGATGACTTCCTGTCCCCAGTGCCTCAGATGTACAGTCCAAGAGCGGATCCATGCAGAAACCGAAATCTCCTACCAGGAACAGTTTACCTTTTTTAAACTGGGTCAACTTCTCTAGGACCATTTTCAGGTAACCTTTCAGGTTTTTATTTGGGCAGTATACATTTTCCACTGTACATTTCATTCCCTGCAACTGTCCCTTCAGAAATATGTACCGTCTTTCTAGGTCTACCATCCTATCCTCCAAAGAAAACCTAACATCCTTTGCCATACCAACTTCTACTCTCTTTGCTCTTTTACTTAGTGAATCTCTGTAATACCAGACTGGATAATATTTTGAGAATAGTTTCACATTTGTGTCTTGTGCAATATGTGTCTCCTGTAAGAATATTATACTAGCAGAGTAATGCCTGAATTCTTCCAATACTTTATGTCTTTTGGTTATCATATTTAATCCTCTTGCATTATATGTCAAGAAAATTTAGAATATCCATGTTGTTTTACCTTTCTTTCCCCTTTTTTTGTACTTTATCTGCCCTCTTCTCTGCCCTCTCCTCTGCCCTCAGTCTAACCCGAGTGTGGGTGTACGGGTAATTCCTAGGTATCACATAGAGAGGTTTGACCCAAAGACCAGAAGGGGAAACAACATCAGCATGTCATTTTACAAATTTTACACAAAGTTTTAGTTTTAGTTTTTCTAGTTTTGCACTAAGTTTCCTTCTAATTTGCTTCCTCCCCTTAAACCCCAATTCCCCCCCCCCCTTACCTCCTATCCCTCTCCTCCCCCCACCCCAAACCCTTCCCTCCCCATTAATCCTCTCCAATTCCCCCCCTCCACACTCCTTCCCTCCCATTCCTACTACTAGTCTTAGCAAGATGTATGTTTGATCGTCTCGTGGTCTTGATCCTCTCCAATCCCCCCTCCATCCTCCTTCCCACCCATTCCCACTACTAATCTTAGCAAGATGTAAGTTTGACCATCTTATTGACCTAGTAGTCTATAATATTCCTCATGGGATCTCCTTGCCCACCTACTCTTATTGCCATTGGGTGGTGGTCTATCCAGTGTGCTCATTGAACTCATTCCCCCTGGCTTGGAGAGATGAGATTCAAGGCTCGCTAGTTAGCTAGATTCGCCATCCTGAATTCCCGTACTCCTTCCTATTCATCCACCCCTTCCCCCCTACCTCCCCTCTAGCAGAGTGCTCCCCCAGCAGTCTCTTTGCCCTGTCTACTTCTTCAAGTGCACAGTTTCGTTTCTTTTCTTTGAGGCCAGCCGCCACTGTTCTTGAATTGTTTCTTCTATCTTATCTTCAGGCCAGCCTGGAATATTTGGTGTAGGAATTTCCAGCTTTTTACAGAAACCCTACAGATCTTCAGAAAATCTCAATTTTGCCGTGCAGCCTTCGCTCTGGCCTACCAGACATGCTGGGAAGCCTCAATTGTACTGTACGCCATGGTTTTTCATCAGCTCCAAAAGTGGTTTCAATAAGTTCCTTCTTCTTAATGTTTCCTGTGCCAGATCTGTGAATACCTGGAGATTGGCACTGTCATATTATGTCACTGTCTTTCTTTTCAGGCTCTCCCAAATTTGAGCTTTTTCTTCATAGTTCTGAAATTTTATATTTACATCTCTTGGGGCCTCCGCTGGTGTACCTTTAGATCTTCTAATACGGTGTACTCTTTCTATTTTTATCTGTTCAATTTCTCCTCTGTCTAGTAATGGATTTAAGATTTTCCTCATTTTATCTAACAAGTCCTATCCATGTGTTACATAGTTACATAGTTTGTGAGGTTGAAAAAAGACATCAGTCCATCCAGTTCAACCTATGATGGGCTTGTGTTTGCTGTTAAACGTACATTGTATACCCCTGTATGTTGTGGTCTTTAAGGTGCCCATCTAATAGTTTTTTTTAAACTATCGATGCTCCCTGCTGATACCACTGCTTGTGGAAGAGAATTCCACATCCTTACTGCTCTGACAGTGAAGAACCCCTTACGTATTTTAAGGTTAAACCGTTTTTCCTCTAGTTTTAGTGAGTGGTCACGTGTCTTATTGTATTCCCTTTCTCTGAAAAGTTTGTTCCTTATGCTAGGGTTGCCAGTACAGTATTTGTACATTGATATCATATCCCCCCTCAATCGTCTCTTCTCCAGAGAGAATAAGTTCAGTGCTTGTAGTCTTTCCTCATAGCCGATGTTCTCCATTCCCCTAATTATTTTTGTTGCCCTTCTCTGGACACTCTCCAGTTCCAGCACATCCTTCCTGAGGACCGGTGCCCAGAACTGGACAGCATACTCTAGATGTGGCCAGACCAGAGTCTTGTAGAGTGGGAGAATAATCTCTTTATTTCTGGAGTGAATCCCCTTTTTTATACATGATAGTATTCTGTTGGCTTTGCTTGCAGCGGCTTGGCATTGCATGCCACTGCCAAGCCTGTTGTCTACCAGTACCCCCAGGTCCTTTTCCATCCTAGACTCACCCAGAGGTTTCCCCCCCAGTGAGTAGCTTGCTTTCATGTTTCTGACGCCCAAGTGCATTACTTTACATTTTTCAACATTAAACCTCATCTGCCATGTAGTTGCCCACCCCATTATTATGTTCAGATCCGCTTGTAAGGTTTCGACATCCTGCATAGAAGATATTGGCATTCTTAGTTTAGTATCATCTGCAAATACTGAGATTGTACTTGATATCCCCTCCTCTAGATCATTTATCCAGGTACTCACCTTATGGTCCATACCTACCTTCCTTAGTTTGTACAGTAAGCGTTTGTGGGGAACGGTGTCAAAGGCCTTTGCCAAGTCCAGATACACCACATCCACAGGCTTACCTTTATCTAGGTGGCAGCTCACTTCATCGTAGAAGGTTAATAGATTGGTTTGGCAAGAACGATTTTTCATGAATCCATGCTGATTACTACTAATAATACCGTTTTCATTACTAAAGTCTTATATGTGATCCCTTAACATCCCCTCCAAAATCTTGCAGACTACTGATGTTAGGCTAACCAGCCTATAGTTACCCGGGATATATCTTGGCCCTTTTTTAAATATTGGTATCACGTTGGCTTTTTTCCAATCAGCTGGCACCATACCTGTCAGTAGACTATCCTTAAAGATCAAGAATAATGGTCTGACAATCACCTGGCTGAGCTCTTTAAGATGCAAGCCATACGGTCCCAGTGATTTAGTTATGTTAAGTTTCTCTAGTTTAGTTCTAAGTCTGTCTTCTGTTAGCCATGGCGGTACTTCCTGAGGTGTATTATTTAGTTTAGTGTTACAAGCTGAGTTAGTGTAGCCCCCCCAAATCTTTTGTGAAGACTGAAGAGAAGAAATTATTTAACACTTCCGCCTTTTCTCTGTCCTCTGTGGCCATATTTCCTTTGTTGTCTTTTATGGGGACAATGTGTTCTGGCCTCGCTTTCTTACTGTTTATATAATTAAAGAATTTCTTGGGGTTCTTTTTACTCTCTTCCGCTATAAGTCTCTTGTGTTCTATTTTAGCCGCCTTGATTTTGTCTTTACATTTCTTATTACACTCTTTCTAATGCTTGAATGCTGCCAATGACCCCTCAGTCTTGTATTTTTTTAAGGCATTTTCTTTAGTTTTAATATGCATTTTTTATGTAGGTCAAGTACTGCATTGTTTCTTGTCGGTGCGTTCACCATCTGACTCATGAAATTGTCCTGCAAAACATTTAGGAACTGCCGAACCTTGGCTAAATGCGCGGTTCCTTCTGCCCGGTCTATATATGGATAATTAAAGTCCCCCATTATAATGACATTTAACATCCTTGCTGCCAATCCTATCTGTAAAAGGAGGTCCGCCTCCCCCTCCTCCCTCTGGTTGGGGGGCCTATAGCATACACCTAATATTACCTTCCCTATAGTGCCTTCCCTTTTAAGTTCTACCCATAGGGATTCCGCCTTGTCCATAGCTTCATTATTGATATCATCCCTCATATTTACCTGTACACTGTTCTTAATATACAGATATACCCCTCCCCTTATTCACCTTCTCTATCCCTGCGATGAAAGGGAATACCCCTGAATGGTCACCATCCAATCATGAGAGCTGTCGAACCAAGTCTCTGTTATCCCCACAAAATCTAAGCCTTCCTCAAACATCAGCAGCTCCAGCTCTCCCATCTTGTTGGCCAGGCTTCTGGCATTGGTATACAAACCTCGTAATTCTGACCGGTTGCATATATTCTCGTTTGATGTTGTTTTTCGGCTGCTCTTGTGATTTTTCCCCATACCCACCTTGGGTTTAGGAGCTCTGAACACCCTACCGCTAATGTCTCCATTTGTGCCCCCTGAATCTTGCTCCCCACTCGCTAATTCTACATCTGTACCCTTCCCCCATCACCTAGTTTAAAAGCCCCTCTAACTTTATGGCCATCCTCTCACCCAGTATGGCTGCACCCTCCCCATTTAGGTGCAATCCGTCCCTACCAAAGAGCCGTTGGCTGACTGAGAAGTCGGCCCAGTTCTCCAGGAACTGGCAGGCCCCTTATTCTCAAGTTCTTCCTTCTATTCTGGTTTTCTTGGTCTTCCAGTTTATAACCTAGCTTCCTCTGTTCCATTTTTAGATCTTTCGTTTTTTTTTTTAGCTCATTTATTGTTTGTAAGAAACTATCTTGTCTTTTTTCCATATATTTGACACGTCAGTAGGTGGCCTAGTTCATTATGTATTGTTGCCATTTCTGTTTTTATGGATTTTTCTAATGCTGCAAACATAGCCACCATTTCCACTTTTGTGTGCAGTTGGGTATTTATATTCTGTTCTACAGTGTGGTTCGTCTCTGTGTCATTCTCCAAGTCCTGTTCCACTCTAGATGGCCCCAAAGTATTTGTACCTATTGATGGTCTGTTTTTTCCATTTTTTTCTTTCCCTTCTATCTGCTTACCCAGTTGTTTTTCTGGAGCCTGCTTGTCTGGGCCATCTTCTTGTGTCATGTACTTTTTAATTGTTACAGAACTTGAGCTTATTTTAGGAGACTTGACAGACGCTCCTCCTCTTACTGTTTTACCTCTCATTTTTCTATATTATTCTTCTCCGCTTCCTTTTAAGTCACAGACCCCTGTGGTGCTTCTATGTCTCCGGTGTAACTGGTTAGATTCAACAAGCAGTCAATGCTATGCAAAGTCAACAGCAGCAGTATAAGCAAACAAAAGTGAAAGAGACAGAACTCACCACTCTGTTGAAGGGGTCTGCAAGGCTAAAAGTTGATTTGCGTTGAGGGGGTCAGTTTCCTGATTGAGGTTGATTGATTCTGAGAGGTACCAGAGGGGTTCTGTTTCCCCGGCTTTCAATTGCCTTCCTAACGGAAGCCTCTGTGTCCGTGGGTATCTGTGGGTGGTTGGGTTCTGGTCCCTTAGCCGCACTTCCTGCTCCATCCGCTGACATCCGCAATGCCATTGACATACATTATGTCCGTAAATCATCCGCAAAAAATAGGATGATTTACGGACATGCGGAACGCCTGTGTGAAAGGGCCCTTACACAGATTTGTGAACAATATTTGAGAGAAATAGGCCTTTAAATCTTTATAATAACCTCCCTGGCGGTATGTTTATTTCAGATTTTAGGTGCTGAAAGTGGTACCATTATTTTGCATGTAATTCTTAAGGACGAGCAGCCTAAAACCAACTATTTACATATGATTTTTTTTACTGTGCGTTCTTCTTTATAACATCTCGGGTATGATAAAGTTTGAAACACAAAATCGTAAACTATAATATAACAAATAACTATAAATAAGTTAAAGTATATATATATATATATATATATATATAGTATATATATATATATATATATATATATAAAGATATATATATATATATATATATATATACAGTATATATATATATATATATATATATATATATATATACACATATATATATATACATACATACTTACTTACCTTGTCCCCGGGATCTTGCGATGTATTCCGGCAGTGTACAGTGTGTTTTAATTTGCCGCCGGTTCCACCCTCCTGCGACGCGACGCTCGCAGGGAACGGAAGCCGGGGCACACAGCATCAGGCGGAAGATCAGGCCGCCGTACACTGCCGTAATACATCGTGGGATCCCGGGGATAAGGTAAGTAACCTCTTCCAGGATCCAGTGATTTCTCCCTGGCCACACTCGGGGTTACTGCTAATGGTTCTGAAATTCCACCCCAAGCCACACTCGGGAATACCGCCAGGGAGGTTAAAGGAAAACTCTGGGCAAAATTTTAATTTTCGTTTTGGATAGAGCAAGGAAGGGTTATAACCCTTGTCAGATTTTTTTTCGCCATTTGTGTTCCATTGTGGAGATTTTTCTCCACTTCCTGTCCCATAGCCAAACAGGAAGTGAGAGGAAATCCCTACAAATTAAGGACATTTCTTGGGGACTCCCAGGTCATCAGAACTAGTGTCTCCTTTGGAAGATTTCTCCTCTATTACTTTCCTGGGGACAACCCAAAATTTGGGATTTTCTTTTACTTTCCTTTTACTTTACTTTGATAACAGTAAACAGGACAAATAGAGAGGGTGAATCTCCCTAACAGAGGCACAGACAGCAATAAAAACTAACAAGAGTTTTTATCCATCTATCCATCCTCTATCCAAAATGAAGAAAAGTTTTGCATTTAGTTATACTTTAAGAATGCTAGTAGTTTTTCTGCCATAATTATAGAGTTGTCATATATTTTTATGTACTTTAACCACTTCCCGCCTGCCCTATAGGCAATTGACAGCGGGAAGGTGGTTGCATTATCCTGACCCGCCGTCATATGATGTCGTGCAGGATAATGCGGCAATTGGTGCTGCGGTGTGTCACTCTGACACACCGCATCTCCGATCTCTGTCGTAGGCTCTCTACCATGTGACCAGCTGTGTCCAATCACGGCTGGTCACATAGTAAATAGGAAGAGCCGTTGATCGGCTTTCCTCAGTTTGTGCCTGACAGGCATGAGTAGAGGAGAGCCGATCTGCAGCTCTCCTGACAGGGGGGTCGGTTCTGGTAATCAGAGCATTGATTACTAGTGCAAACCCTTGGGGGGGTGCCACTAGAGCCACCAGGGATGCCCACCCATGGCCACCAGGGATGCCCACCCATGACCACCATGGATGCCCACCAGAGATGGCAATAAGGGCTTAGGGAGCCTGCCATTGGTGCCCTATCCATCAGTTCTGCCCACCATTGCCATCTATCAGTGTTGCCCACCAGTGCCCATCATTGCCATCTATCAATGCCCATCAGTGCTGCCCATCAGTGCTGATCAGTGCCGCCTATCAGTGCCCATCAGTGCTCATCAGTGCCACCCATCAATGCCGCCTATCAGTGGCCATCAGTGCCGCCTATCAGTGCCCATCAATGCTGCATATCGATGCTACCTATCAGTGCCACATATCAGTGTTCATCAGTGCTGCATATTAGTGCCACCCCATCAGTGCCACCCCATCTGTGCCTCCTCATCAGTGCCTGTCAGTGCGACCTCATCAGTGCTCATCAGTGCAGGAAAAAACATATCTATTTACAAAATTTTATAACATAAACAAAAAAACTTTTTTTTTTCAGACTTTTCGGTCCTTTTTTATTTGTGTAGCAAAAAAGGAAAAACCCTTGCAGTGATCAAATACCCCCAAAAGAAAGCTCTATTTGTGGGGAAAAAATGTATTTGGTTTAGGTAAAGTGTTGCATGACCGCGCAATTGTCATTCAAAATGCAATAGCCCTAAAAGCTGAAAATTGGCCTGGGCAGGAAGGTGGTGTAACTGCCCTGTATGGAAGTGGTTAATGCATGAACCCTTACATGTTGTTAATATTTGATTAATTATTGTGTTGTGCGACACTTTTTCTATCTGATAACATTAAGATAAGATGATGTTGGCATGGAGAGAGCCCAAATTAGAATAACAATATATTTCCTAAAAATCAAATGACATTGTGTTCACTTTTGTAAGGATTTAATGACTGTGCATATGACCTTGCTCACATGGGCATTTTTAAAGTAGTTCTAAAGGCTGAAGGTTTTTTACCTTCATGAATTCTATGTATGAATGTAAAGAACCTTCTGTATGCTGCTGCCCCCCACAGCCCCCCCTAGTACTCACCTGAGCCCCCTCTCAATCGAGCGATATGCCCAGGAGCCTTGGTTGTCGTGGGTCTCTCTATCCACATTTGCTGAGACAGAGTATCGGGAGCCATTGACAATCACAGCCAGTGAGCTCATGAGGAGAAAACGGGGGCTGAGCCACAGCTTTATGTGTCTTGTGGACACATAGCTTGGGGCTCAAGAGCGAGCATGCCCCAGTGGCTTGCTATGGGGGCATTGGTCAAGGGGGAGGAGCCAAGAGTGCCAACGGGGAACCAGAAAGAAGAGGGTCGGAGCTGCTCTGTGCAAAACCATTGCACAGAGCAGGTAAGTATAACATGTTTGTTCTTTAAAAAAAAAAAACAAAAAAAAACCTTCAGAATCACTTTAAGTGTACATTTATGCAAAGGGTTGTGTTTGCCCACATGGGATGCACAGGTGTTCTGTGCATCAGCATTCAGGCAGTCCCATTGGGTGTAGGTGCATATCCCTGAACTCACATTGTTTGTTTTTATGGACACACATCCACATTTACCCACATTTTCTGTATGTTTATTTGGGAGCAGCAGCTGTGTCCGTACAGCCCCTGCATCCCAATAGAGGTGAACAGGACTGCCTGCACATGGATGTGTGGAACACTTGTGAATCCTGTGTACGCAAACATGACCCTTGGCACAGATGTACAGTACACTTAGGTACACCCATGTGAGCGAAGCCCTAAAAGCAAATGTCATCCAGATCATCTAATATCATTGTTAAGCCCTGGGAATTCATCTGCAGCTGTGCAACAACTGATCAGTTCTATTAGTAGTTTAATGCTGGCTAAAATCAGCCAGCAGTAGATCACTATAGTTACATAGTTACATAGTTACATAGTAGGTGAGGTTGAATAAAGACAATAGTCCATCCGGTTCAACCTGTGTAGGTGTGTGTGACTGTAATCATCTAACATAGCCCTCAATCTCCTGATCCTTGAGATGTAAGTCTAAGAGTCTTTTGAAAGTCACCATACTACCCGCAGAAACCACCTCTTGTGGTAGACAATTCCACAATCTTGTAGCCCTAACAGTAAAGAACCCCCCACGTTGCCTGAGGTTAAAACGCTTCTCCTCTAATCGCATTGTATGTCCTCGAGTCCTCATGCAATTCCTTCGAATGAACAGCTTTTCTTCTAAGCTGAGATCCCCATTAAGATATTTATAAATTGCTATCATGTCCCCTCTCAGACGTCTTTTCTCCAGGGAAAATAAATCGAGCGATTGCAGCCGCTCTTCATAGGTAAGGTCCTCCAACCCCCTAATCAGTTTAGTTGCCCTTCTCTGGACTTTCTCCAGCTCCAACACATCCCTCCTGAGGACTGGCGACCAGAACTGGACAGAATACTCCAGATGCGGTCGGACCAGAGTTTTATAAAGTGGAAGGATTATAGTCTTATCTCTGGAATACATCCCTTTCTTTATGCATGCTAATATTCTGTTGGCTTTGGAAGCTGCCGCTTGGCATTGCATGCTGTTGCCTAATCTATCATCAACTAAGACTCCCAGATCTTTCTCCATTTTTGATTCCCCCAAGGGTTCCCCTCCTAACGTGTATTGTGTTTTTATGTTTTTGGTCCCCAAGTGCAAAACCTTACACTTCTCCACATTAAACCTCATTTGCCATGTCGTTGCCCACTCCGTAATTTTGTCCAGGTCATTCTGTAGGATATCTGCTTCATGCTGTGCAGTTATTGCCCTGGCCAATTTTGTGTCATCTGCAAAAACTGATAACGAACTACTGATCCCTTCCTCAATGCTGTTTATGAATAAATTGAACAAGGTTGGTCCCAGGACTGAGCCCTGGGGCACCCCGCTTACTACCTCAGACCAGTCTGAGTATGCGCTGTTTATTACTACCCTTTGGACACGGCCTTTTAGCCAATTCCGTATCCAAGAGCAAACCCTGCTGTCGATACCTGCAGACCTTATTTTATAAATTAAGCGCTTGTGGGGAACTGTATCAAACGCCTTAGCGAAATCCAAGTACACCACATCCACTGGTCTCCCCCTATCTAGCTCACAGCTCACTTCCTCGTAGAATGCTAAGAGATTGGTTTGACAAGATCGCCCATTTGTAAACCCGTGCTGGTTACTACTGATGATGTTGTTGTCTTTAGCATACTCTACGATATAGTCCCTTATCATCCCCTCCAAAAGTTTACATATTATTGATGTCAGACTGACAGGCCTATAATTTCCCGGGATATGCCTCTGGCCCTTTTTGAATATCGGAATCACGTTAGCCTTCCTCCAATCCCCTGGTACATCTCCTGTCCTAATACTGTCAGCAAAGATCAGGAACAGTGGTCTAGATATAACCATACTGAGTTCCTTGAGCACTCTCGGATGTACGCCATCCGGGCCTGGTGATTTGTTTGTGTTAAGTTTATCCAGTCTTTCCCTGATTTCCCCCTCTGTTAGCCATAGTGGCAAGTCCTGTGTATTACTACTAACCATACAGTCATGGTCAGTGTACCCTTCCTTTTCCTGCGTAAAGACTGACGAGAAAAAAGAATTCAGCACGGTTGCTTTTTCAGTGTCCTCTGTAACCATCCTCCCATCATCGCTAATTATGTGTGCAATATGCTCTGCCCTAGTTTTTTTGCTGTTGATATATTTAAAGAATTTCTTTGGGTTTTTTTTACTATCCTCCGCTATTTGTCTCTCAAAGTTGATTTTAGCCATCTTGATTTCGTGTTTACACTTCTTATTTTCCTCCTTGTATTGCTGGAAGGCCGATACGGTGCCCTCTGATTTATATTTCTTGAAGGCCAATTTTTTTCCCCTAATAAGTTTTTTAACGCTACGGTTTAGCCAGCCAGGTTTGGCTTTGTCTCTTCTAAATTTATTCCCCATAGGAATGCACTGCAAGATGCCTTTGCTTAATATTGTTCTAAAGCATTCCCATTTTTCCTCTGTGGTCAGTGATCCCAGGGTTTGGTCCCAGTTTACCCTTTCCATCAATGAGTACAATTTTGGAAAGTTTGCCCTTCTGAAGTTTAGGGTTCTTATGTTCCCCACTTGCCTTTTTATATTGTTATTTATACTAAATGTGATCATCCTGTGATCGCTAGAGCCCAGGTTGTCCTGGACTCCTACCTCCGAGATTATGTCTGGGTCATTAGTGATCAATAGATCCAGGATAGCATTCTCTCTAGTAGGGGAATCCACCAACTGCGACATGTAGTTATCCTGTAAGGTTTCCGTGAATAGCCGGGCCTTATGCGAGTGTGCAGTCCCCTCTTCCCAGTCAATGTCGGGATAATTGAAGTCCCCCAATATGATGACTGATCCTAGTTTTGCCGCTTTACCTATTAGTGCTAAAAATTCCAGCTCTACCTCCTCCCCTTGGTTAGGTGGCCTATAGCAAACCCCCACAACTACTTTTCCCTTATCTTCTTCCCTATCGAGTTCAACCCACACAGATTCTAAATCCAAGCTCATCCCATCCGTAATGTCACTCCTTTCTAGCACCTTGAATTATATTGTTCTTGACATAGAGACATACCCCTCCCCCTCTTTTACCAACCCTGTCCTTCCGGTACACCGAATACCCTTGGATATTGGCCAGCCAGTCATGTGAGGGGTCGAACCAAGTCTCCGTTATTCCCACAAGGTCTATGTCCTCCTCATGTACTAACATGTCCAACTCATCCATCTTATTAGCTAGGCTCCTGACATTAGCATATACCCCTCTTAGTTTTACGGAAGTTAAACGTGATTGGCGGTTTTGTTTATTTCTGTTTGGTCTGCTGTTCTCCCGCACAGACCCGCCAATTGATGTTGTTGACCTACTGTCGCTATTGACCCTACAACTGCCTTCAGTCCTCTGCTCCCTCCTGACTGATTCTATTTCTGAGCCCTCCCCCCCGTCTCCTAGTTTAAAAGCCCCTCCAACTCGGTGGCCATCTTTCTCCCCAAAAGAGCTGTACCGTCCCCATTAAGGTGCAGCCCATCCTTACTAAAGAGCCGGTAGCCGACTGAGAAGTCAGCCCAGTTCTCCAGGAACCCAAACCCCTCCTTCCTACACCAATTCCTCAGCCACTTGTTAACTTCCCTAAGCTCCTTCTGCCTCTCCTGTGTGGCTCGAGGTACAGGCAGTATTTCAGAGAAAACCACCTTGGAGGTCCTTTTCCTCAATCTATTACCTAAGTCCCTGAAATCGTTCTTAAGGATCCTCCACCTACCTTTAACTTTGTCATTAGTGCCCACATGCACCATGACCGCTGGGTCATCCCCAGCCCCGCCCAACAATCTGTCTGCCAGATCTGCGATGTGCCGAACTCGGGCGCCCGGTAAACAACAAACTGTTCGGTTCACGCGATCTTTTTTACAGATTTCCCTCTCTGTCCTCTTGATAATTGAGTCCCCAACTACCACAACCTTCCTAACCTTTCCTGCGTTACGGCCCCCCTTCTTCCTGGAGCCGTCCCTCCCCTGGCAGCTGGGGGAGGGCGCATGCTCCAGCACTGCCACCCCTGAGTTGATATCCCCCTCAACCTGCAACTCGGCAAACATGTTAGGGTGTACCAACTCAGGACTGGCCTCCCTGACTCTCCTCCCCCTAACATTCCTAACAGTCACCCAGCTGCGTACCTCTGCTGCTTGCGTCTCCTCTATTCCTTCCTCCTCTATGCTGACCCCTGCCAGCGCCTGATGGGTAAAGTCCAAGCTCCTTTCCAGGTTGTAGATGCCACGCAGTCTTGTCACTGTGTTCTCTAGATCCACGATGTGGGCTTCCAGAGCAACAAGTCGCTCACATCTTGCACAGCAGTATTCGTCCTCGATTGTTTCATCAAGGAACGCATACATGCCGCAAGAAGTGCACTGAGTGGCATCCCCAATCCTGTCGGACATTATTACCCTCTACTCTATGGGGATAATATTAACGACCTGCTCTTCCTTACCTACACTACCTCTAACTTCCCTGGTACAAAACCTGGAGTACCCACCAGTCGCTAATACCCTCACCAGTCACTAGATACTCACCAGTCACAAGGATCCTCACCAGTCGCAAGATACTCACCAGTCGCAAGGATACTCACCAGTCGCAAGGATACTCACCAGTCGCAAAGATACTCACCAGTCGCAAGCTACTTCACCAGTCGCAAGGATACTCACCAGTGCAAGGATACTCACCAGTCGCAAGGATACTCACCCGTCGCAAGATACCTCACCAGTCGCAAGGATACTCACCAGTCGCAAGGATACTCACCAGTCGCAAAGATACTCACCAGTCACAAGGACACTCACCAGTCGCAAAGATACTTCCAGTCGCAAGGATACTCACCAGTCGCAAGATACTCACCAGTCGCAAGCTACTTCACCAGTCGCAAGGATACTCACCAGTGCAAGGATATTCACCAGTTGCAAGGATACTCACCAGTTGCAAGGATACTCACCCGTCACAAGGTACTCACCAGTCGCAAGGATACTCACCAGTCGCAAAGATACTCACCAGTCGCAAAGATACTCACCAGTCGCAAAGATACTCACCAGTCGCAAGATACTCACCAGTCGCAAAGATACTCACCAGTCGCAAGGACACTCACCAGTCGCAAAGATACTCACCAGTCGCAAGGATACTCACCAGTCGCAATGATACTCACCAGTCGCAAAGATACTCACCAGTCGCAGGGATACTCACCTGTCGCAAGAATACTCACCTGTCGCAAGGACACTCACCAGTCGCAAGGACACTCACCAGTCGCAAAGATACTCACCAGTCGCAAAGATACTCACCAGTCGCAAGGATACTCACCTGTCGCAAGGATACTTACCAGTCGCAAGGACACTCACCAGTCGCAAAGATACTCACCAGTCGCAAGGATACTCACCAGTCCCAAGGATACTCACCAGTCGCAAGGATACTTACCAGTCGCAAGGATACTCACCAGACTTCCCAGGTACTCAGTTGCAGAGACAGTCACACAGCAGTCAGTCACAGTACAGACAAACAGCTATTGATTTCTTACAGAGTACAGTCACACAGCTTTCCCCCTGTTTGCAGCTGCTGCTCTACTCACAGCTGCTGACACACACACACACACTGGGACGGATGTCTCCTCCTCCTCACTGGGCACGGACGGTCCTCCTCCTCTTCTTCCAGGCACTAAGGAAGGCGGGTTCTGACCTCCGCCGCCGCCGCCGCTCTCTGCCTCGGCTCCCGTCCTCCACCTCCACTCAGTTGCTGGTCCCTGCACGGTACACCCGCACCCCTTGTGCGGCTTCCCCCGCACGTGTCCCCGCAGCTCCTCTTCCTTCCTCCTCTCTCCCTTGCCGCACGAACCGCACGAACCCTCACTTCCGGTTCCGGTTCTAGCTAGTAGTAATCTATTTCAACAAGAAGACATTGGACAGAGCTGCAAATGCCCCCGCGATGTTACAACTGTGTGGATGTAAACGTAATGCAGAAACATTGTGTTTACATTGGATCTGTTACATGTGCCCCTATAGCAGACATGAATTGAAGGGAGTTGCTATTGCTAAGAGCATGGACGTTTTCGGCACCACAATATGGCATATCATTCTCTACATGTTTCACGTTTTTGCATAACGCTTCTTCAGGAGAATATTATGAAATACAGTATCAACATAGGATCTAGAAAGAACAAGGGGACAGTGCATGAGTTACATACAATATACATCCTTGATTCTTATACATCGTACAGTAGGTTGGGTATGTATATAAAGACAAATATGTCTATATCAGTGTATATCAGCAAGTATAGTTGAAAAATAAAAGGTTTCTTACCAATACGTGATGTATAGACACAAATAGCGACAGGTCCCAGTGCGGGACTGATTTGAGTAGTTTACACTGCAGTGCAGAATAGCCGAGTGCCAGGACTATATGCAGATAGAGGTGGGAGGATACTTAAGAAGAAAACTTTTCCTCACGTTCTTTAAATCTATTAGTATAAGGTATATGTAGTCATAGTGTAACTAATGACACTCAACAGTGCTACATAGTAAACGCAATAAGGATAATGTATTTAATTATTAGATGTCAAATAGGGTGGGGGAGAAAAAAAGTAAAAATCTCCATTTTCTTACCCGAGGTGTGCTTTTGATAGAATGGAGTGTGCCAAATGGAGTACGATCTACACATTCAGATGGTTGTCTGGAGTGCGTCACAATATATTTAACGCCTCACATTAAGCAAGGTCCGGTTCTATAAAAAGGATACAATATGCTGTTTACATGAAAGATGTATACCATAACCCTATAGAGGGTGTGTATTACAGAGTAACAGGTAGTTGTGTGTATAAGACCGTACACCTAAGGCAGACATGTCTATAGCAGACACCCCAAATCTCCCGTGTGGTGTGGGAGTCTCCCGCATTTGGCCTGTGGCTCCCTGACACCCGCAAGTGCCGCACGATATCCCGGCTGTCAGTCGCAGCAGCCCTTACTGTAAAGAACAGAGCCGATGCTTCCTGTATAGTTCTGGCTCCTGTCACAGGTGGAGTAATATCAAATGCACTTCGCCTGTGACAGGAGTCATACAGAAAGCATCAGCTCTGCTCTCTACCACAGCTGCATGGTTCCTCCAGCACCTCTCCTGTCACACTTTGTGTCTCAGAGGAGCCAGCTGTGTACCCACCAGCATTACCCACCAGCAGTACCCACTAGTAGTACCCACCAGGAGTACCCACCATCAGTATCTGCCAGCAGTACCAGCCAGCAGTACACACCAGCAGTACCCACCAGCAGTACCAGCCAGCAATACCCACCAGCAGTACCAGACAGCAGTACCAGCCAGTAGTACCCGCCAGCAGCACCAGCCAGCAGTACCCACCAAGCAGTACCAGCCAGCAGTACTCACCAGCAGTACCAGACAGCAGTACCAGCCAGCAGTACCCGCCAGCAGCACCAGCCAGCAGTATCAGCCCTGGAGGACAACCAGCAGCAGCCACCAGCTATACTCGCCTGGGGGACAGCAGCAGCAGCCAGCCAGATACCTGCAAGAATCCTGAGGAAGAAGTAAAGATTGAGGTCAGTTGAGGTGCAGGTAAACCGCAGTTAATCCGTGTGAAAGCAGCATTAGGCCCCTTTCACACAATCGGTCTTTGCATTAGCGTGTATAAATTGTTCCAATATGTTTTTTAATAACTAACCGTGTTCTGTCATATTAATGTCATGTCCTTTTTCGTACATGTATGAACAAGGACATGACATTTTCTGGATGCCTAAGTCACATGTGCTAGGGGTGCAACTAGCCCCCAGCACATAATTGTAAGTATCCCAGCATGTGCAGTGTTTCTGACTCCTACCATCCATGACCACTTCAAATCACTGAAGTGGTCATGGGGGTTAGAGAGTTCCTTTAAGATCCCTCAGAAGAAATAAACCTCTGCATACTGATAGAGATAGAGATGTCGCGACCCGCGAACATAAAATTTTATGTTCGCAAACAGCGAACGCGACTTCCGCAAATGTTCACAAATGGGCGAACTGGGCGAACCTCCATAGACTTCAATAGGCAGGCAAATTTTAAAACCCACAGGGACTCTTTCTGGCCACAATAGTGATGGAAAAGTTGTTTCAAGGGGACTAGCACCTGGACTGTGGCATGCCGGAGGGGGATCCATGGCAAAACTCCTGTGGAAAATTACGTAGTTGACGCAGAGCCGGGTTTTAATCCATAAAGGGTATAAATCACCTAACATTCCTAAATTGTTTGGAATAACGTGATTGAAAACATCCAGTGTGTGAATACGATCAGGTATGATGTTATATCGATCAGGTAGTGTAAGGGTTACGCCCGCTTCACAGTGACAGACCAAACTCCCCGTTTAACGCACCGCAAACAACCGCAAACAGTCCATTTGCAGTGGGCACAGTACAGTCTGTGGACCTGACAATCACTGGCAGGCAACTGCAAATATATTACAGAGAAAAAATTAAATAACTCTTTTATCTGCAAAGTTCTGTGCCACCCTATATGAGTGGTGGGCAGTGGGCACAGTACAGTCTGTGGGCCTGACACTCACTGGCAGGCAACTGTAATTATATTACAGAGGAAAAATTAAATATATAAATATCACTACTTCTACTAAATTAATAGACGATGTTGTAATTCACTGCGCTTTAGGAAATACAGGTAACACAAACCTGACAGAATAACACAAATTGCTGCTACTTAAATGAGTAAATATAATAAAAAATAAAATTCATCCAGAAAAAACAGGAACTGGCTTTTTCATTCGAATTCCAGTAGCGCTGGGATGGTGATAACCTCTTAACAAATAAATAGGATGATAACATATACCAAAATATATGAATCTGATATGATAAATTTAAGCATAAAATCATAAATAGTGCACTATAAATTTACCAGGAAATCTTCCAGAGGAGTCTTTGCAGCACAAATCAGAGATCTGGAGGAAACCTGATTTTACTATATGCTGTTGTTGCCTAGTCCATGAGAGTGGTTAGGCATAGGTGTCTGGTGAGTCTGAATTTCAGATACTTCTCCCAGCACTGTGTGGTGGTGGCAAGCAAGGGTGGTCCCCATAAGTCGCACCTGTGATCCTTCATGTTTGCACTTTCATTGCTCTATGCACTTTATACCTATGGACTTTATGGACTCCTATTGATGTGATTTCATGCTTTTATGTATTTATGATTTTATGCTTATATTTATCACATCTGATTCATATATTTTGGTATAGGTTATCATCCTATTTATTTGGTAAGAGGTTATCACCATCCCTGCGCTACTGAAATTCAAATGAAAAAGCCAGTTCCTGTTTTTTCTGGATGAATTTTATTTTTTATTATAGGAAAAATTAAATGAATTTTTTATCTGCAAGGTGCTGTGCCACCCTATATGAGTGGTGGGCAGTGGGCACAGTACAGTCTGTGGACCTGACACTCACTGGCAGGCACCTGCAATTATATTACAGAGGAAAAATTAAATGAATTTTTTATCTGCAAGGTGCTGTGCCACCCTATATGAGTGGTGGGCACTGGCAGTGGGCACAGTTCAGTCAGTGGGCCTGACACACACTGGCAGGCAACTGCAATTATATTAAAGGGTAAAAATTAAATGACTTTTTTATCTGCAAGGTACTGTGCCCCCCGATATGAGTGGTGTGCACACAGTACAGTCTGTATATATATAGAAAAAAATAAATAAAAGCAGACTGATATACCAGCCCTAAAAGGGCTTTTTGGGGTGCTGTCAGGACGCTGTCCTTACAGCAGGAATGGACACAGACCTAGCTAATGATTTCCCTATTAATTCAGCAGCAGCATCAGCAGCACTCTCCCTGCTCTAACTAACTCTGCAGCTTCAGAATGAATCTAAGATGGATGCTGTCCTTGCTTTTTTATAGGAGGTGGGAGGGTCTGGGAGGGAGGGTATGCTGATTGGCTGGAATGTGTCTGCTGACTGTGAGGTACAGGGTCAAAGTTTGCTCAATGATGATGTATAGGGGCGGACCGAACATCGCATATGTTCGCCCGCCGCGGCGAACGCGAACAAGCGATGTTCTGCGGGAACTGTTCGCCGGCGAATAGTTCGGGACATCTCTACATACTGATTCCATTTCATTTGATCATCCTCTAGTTGTGTTAAATTGGTGTGGGTGGGGGGTTGCGGAGTGTCACCTCCCTGAAATGATCAGAAGTCCAAGACCTGATCATTTCAACACCTGGGATTAGTGCTGAATACTGAATGTCACTGATCATTTTTAACCTGAACCCTAGCCAGGGCCAGCAGAGGCATTTTAAAACAACACTGAGGCAAATAGTCACTCTCCCAATTCTGTTTAATATGGCACCCAGGACTCAGGTGATAAAAATATCTTTATTCATTCGCACACATGTTTAATACCACAAGGTCATGTAAATAATTCACCATTATGTACACACAATTTTACTTTTGAGAATTGGAAATAACAGTAAGCATGTGTTGTGCAACGATTCCCTTTGTATAGGGCCTATGCGAGAAAGGTCTGATGAGAGCAGCTGCATCCATATTGGCAGAACACATACTACAGTAGATTTGAGCATTGGCTCAAAGAATAGGTTTAGACTCAGTTGCCAAGAGCCAGTATGTGCAACAAGTCAAAAAGCAACTCTTGTCAGAATATTCTTTTATGTTTTAATATGTGACAAGTCCCTTTTATGTGTGTGTGCGAGTGTGTGTGAGCGAGTGAGTGTGTAGTACATTTTAAATTAAACAAAAATTGAATTTGAAGATCTAGTCCACTAATAAAATTATTTAATTATTACATTAATTATATCAAGAAGAGGAGGTACTGTTAAACAGCATAAAAATTCAAACAAATCAATCAAAAAATGGTGGATGTATAGTGTTCAACCCCTAAAAATATAATTTTTTGTAAGAACTTACCGTAAAATTATTTTCTCTGAGTCCTCTGACAGTCGCCGCCCACTCATACAGTCTTCACTTATGGGTATTGACCTCTTATCCACAGGAGTAAGCTAGGCAGAAGATTTTGTTAGAAACATTCACAAAAAGCATTGCATAGACACACCTATAGGGGGCTGTCCCTCTGGTCCAATACCCCCCTGCTAGCAGCATTCCCAATTCAGTTTGGTAGCAAGCAGTAGATAGTCCATGAACCCCAAAAAGAGGGGCGGGGGGCGGCGACTGTCAGAGGACTCTGAGAAAAGTATTTTAAGGTAAGTTCTTACAAAAAATTCTATTTTCTCTTACGTTCTCTGACAGTCGCCGCCCACTCATACAGCTTTCACTTATGGGACGTCCCAAAGCAGTGTAGACTTGAGGGGTGGGAAACACAACCGTCTCAAAGGCAACGCAGCATCCAGATCAGAGAAAAGAACCTTATCTGAACCAGAAAGGTAACACACTGGGTAACAGGAAAGCTCAACAGGAGCAAACAAACCCAGGAAAGCAAATGACCAAGGGGGAAAAAACCCAACAGGAGGGGACAGGCTAAAAAAGGCACTGCCGCACTCAGACCTTTGCGGCCAAAGGAGGCATCTGCCGATGACAAAACATCAAGTTTGTAAAATTTTGTAAAGGTGTGCACGGACGACCAGGTCACTGCTTTGCACACCTGGGACACCGACGCCTGATGGCGGAAGGCCCAAGACGCACTCACCGCTCTGGTAGAGTGCGCCATGACAGGGAAGGGCGGAACCCGTTCCCTAAGCGAATAAGCCTGTACAATCGTCTGTCTGATCCATTTAGAAAAGGTTGCCCCAGACGCAGCCATACCCTTCCGAGGTCCCTCAGGAAGAACAAGAAGAGAATCCGACTTTCTGAAGGATTCGGTAGATGACAGGTAAACCCTGATCGCCCTGACAACATCCAAAGAATGCAAGGCAAACTCCTTAGGATGCTTAGGATTCGCACACAGCGAAGGTAAGACAATGTCCTCATTGAGATGGAATTCAGACACCAACTTCGGAAGGAAGGATTGATGAGGTCGCAAGACCACCTTATCCCTATGAACAACCAGGTGGGGGGGGGGGGGCAAGACAGGGCCGCCAACTCCGACACTCTGCCAGCAGATGTGATCACCACCAGAAAGGCGACTTTTCGTGATAGCGCCGGCAGAGGAATCTCCTGGATGTTCTCAAAGGGAGGAAGTTGCAAAACGGACAGAACTAAATTCAAGTCCCAAGGGGGTAAGGGCGCCCTCCGGGGGGGGGGGGGGGCCAGATGACGTACCCCTTGAATAAAAGTGCAGATCAAGGAATTTGACGCCAAGGAGCGCTGGAAAAGAATGGCCAGCACAGATAACTGACCCTTAATAGTGGTCAGCGCAAGACATTGGTCCACACCGGATTGCAAGAAGGCTAACACCCTCGCCACCGAAAAGGAGCAAGGATGGAAAACCTGCAATTCGCACCAGGCGAAGTAAGCCTTCCAGGTACGATAATAAATCTTACGGGACGAGGCCTTCCTAGCCTTAAGCAAGGTAGGAATGACTGCCGACGAGAGACCCCGATCTCTCAAGACCTTGCATTCAACAGCCACGCCGTCAAAGCCAGTGACTGTAAAGCAGGATGGAAGATCGGCCCCTGAGGACAGCAGATCGTCTCGTAAGGGGAGCCGCCAGTGAGGTTTGACGACCATTTGCATGATGTCCGCTTACCAAGACCGGCGCGGCCAGTCCGGGGCCACCAGGATCACCAACCTCGGTTCCGAGACCAACCTGCGAAGGAACCGTGACAACAACTGGATCCGGGGGAAGGCATAAATCAGGCAATACTGATTCCAAGGCACCACCAGCGCGTCCGAGGCGGCTGCCAGAGGATCGCGTGTTCTTGCCACGAACCTTCCCACCTTGTTGTTTAGACGAGACGCGAACATATCCACGTCTGGGGATCCCCATCGCCCACACAGCATCTGAAACAACTCCGGGTGTAGGGACCATTCCCCCTGGTCCAGGGTCTGGCGACTCAGATAGTCGGCCTGCCAGTTTTCCACACCCGGAATGTGAACAGCCGAAAGCACAGAGACCCGTGTCTCGGCCCAAGACAGAATCTCGGCCACTTCCTTGGCCGCCCGGGCACTCCTGGTGCCCCCTTGATGATTGATGTATGCCACTACAGTGGTGTTGTCCGTCTGCACCAGCACAGGGGGGCCCTGAAGACGATCCGACCAACGGAGCAAACATAGTTTGATCGCTCTCAGTTCAAACACATTTATCGCCAGAGAGGATTCCTCCTCCAACCAAGTGCTCTGGGCAGACAAATTGTCCAGAACACCACCCCAGCCCGACAGGCTGGCATCCGTGGTGATCACCGTCCATAACAACGGCCGGAAGGATTTCCCGTCTGTCAGAGCCTGAGACCGGAGCCACCACAGAAGATCCGTTTTGACTTGGGGGCTCAAAGAGATCCTCCTTTCCAAGGAAAGAGGATGCCTGTCCCACCTGGCCAGAATCTCCGCTTGCAGAGATCGTGTGTGGAATTGCGCAAATGGTATCGCCTCGAAGGCAGACACCATCAACCCCAGGAACCGCATGCAGGTCGTGAGCGACGAGGAGTTCTTGTCCCTGAGGGACCTGACCTCGTTCTGTAGAGTCTGGAGTTTGTCCTCCGTCAGGAAGACTTTTGCTTGGGCGGAGTCCAGAACCATCCCCAGGTAAGGGAGTCGAACAGAAGGAGACAATGTTGACTTCTGAAAATTGATGGTCTGGCCGAACTCCTGAAGTATCTGAACCGTGGTTGACAGATCGCGCAATAGAGTGGCACTGGAACTCGACCTTAATAGGAGATCATCCAGATACCCCAGGATTGCAATCCCCTGCACCCGCAACAGGGCCAGGACCGGAGCCAAAAGCGAGACCGAAAGGCAACGCCACAGACTGATAGTGCTCCTCCGCGATTGCGAATCGGAGGTACCTCTGATGACCCTCGAAAATGGGGATGTGTAAATACGCATCCTTGAGGTCGATGGAAGCCAGGGAATCTCCCGGGCTCAGGGAGGCCACCAACGATCAAATGGATTCCATGCGGAACTTCTGAACCCGCACAAAGCGATTCAAAAACTTTAAGTCCAGAATTGGATGCACTTTGCCCTCCTTTCTGGGCACTGTGAAAAGATTCGAGTAAAAAGCCAGAAATCTGTCCCGATGTAGCACCGGGACGATCACCCCCTGGGCGAGGAGATCCTGAACTGCCCGTTGGAGATCTTGGAAACGATCTGGGGTCAAATGAAGATTTGAGGGAAAGAATCTGTCTGCTGGGCGTGATCAAAATTCAATCTTGTTCCCTGACCAAATGAGTTCCTGAACCCACCTGTCCTGAATTTTGGCCAGCCAAGGTTCGGGAAAACAGCGCAGACATCCCCCCATCCCTGAAACGGGTGAGGGCGCCTCATCGGGTTGAGGCGGA
Organism: Pelophylax lessonae; assembly: GCF_965119305.1. Lineage (NCBI taxonomy): Eukaryota > Metazoa > Chordata > Amphibia > Anura > Ranidae > Pelophylax > Pelophylax lessonae. The sequence goes on along the minus strand of NC_138772.1, from coordinate 205,507,403 downwards.
CTGGGTTGCCGTATTAGAGTGGGCGGCTTTTGACTTGCCCGCCCAAGGCTTCTTCTGGCCACCAGAGGCCTTGAAGGATTTGCCCTTGTCTTGTGCCTTAAAGGCACGAAAGGACCCCTGGTTAGGTTTAAAGGAAGGGCCCCGCTTACCGCGGAAAAACTTACCCTTGGATACCTGGGGCAGCAGCGTGCTCTTACCCCCAGTGACCACCTTAACCAACTCGTCCAGGGAGTCCCCAAAAAGGCGATTCCCTGCATAAGGGATGTCAGATACCGTCTTCCTTGAAGTCTGATCAGCCGACCAGCTTTTCAACCACACAATGCGACGGATTATTACTGCGACTGCAGATAAGTGTGAGACTAAAGGGGCCTCATCCAAGGCCACCTCACACAGGTATAAAACAGCCTGAATAATTTGGTCCACCATCTCCAGAGTAGCAGGAGGGGCGGAATCAGCCACAATGGTGCGCCTGAGCACCTTAGTCCATTCCACCACAGCCTGAGAGACCATGAGGCGAACACGGGTTTCAGCAAGGAACCCGCCACCATATAGGAGTGGCGTGTAAGAGATTCCACCCCTCTATCCGCCGGGTCCCTAAACACCGGAGAATACTCAGTGGGCATCAGAGTGGCCTTGTTTAACCTGGATACCGTGTGGTCCACCTTAGGGGCCACAGACCAGCGCGACTCCGTCTGAAACGCAAAAGGATAACAGTACTGGAACTGCTTAGGCACCACAAAATTGTGATTTAAATTGCACTATTGCTCGTTCACTGTTTTGTGAAACTCAGCGGGACAGGGAAATACCTGAACCGACTTCTGGGTTCTGCGGGTCCCAAAGGAAGACCGCTTACCCGGCGGGTGGGGCTCATCCTCCAAATGTAGCATATCTTTAACAGAACTAATGAGCGCAGACATCGCAGTGCATTCCCTGGCCGACCCAGGGGGCGTCCTCCCCCTCCTCCTCCTCCACCTCCCCTTCTGACTGAGAGGACTGAGACCCCTCAGGGGGTACACAGTCCATGGCAACCATATCTAGCTCTGAATCAGAAGATTGAGAAAGCCTGGGCCTTTTCTTAGAAGCCCGCTCAGACATCAACAAATCCAATTTAGATGCTAAAGTCGCAAGTGCAGCAGTAAGGGAGCCCATCACAGAGGATTCAGGAGTACCTGAACCCTCCACAAGAGCTGGGGGGAATTTGCTGTCCTGGGACTCCATAAAAACACACTTAGAAATTTAATGGCGCTGGCCCTTTAAATCAGCAATAGCGGCGGTTCCCACCGCAAAGCACCGCAATTAGGCAGCCTGTGCTACTAAACACTGAAACTAATAAAGCAAGGATATTTTTCCCAGAAAAAACAGCAGAAAAGCCCCCCAGAAGTGTCCCCATACAAACCGCTCGATCTTAAAGAGGAAGTAAAGTCAAAAAAAAAAAACGAGAAAAAAAAAGCCCTGTAAAGAGAAAGGCATAATGAGCTAGTATGCATCGCATACTAGCTCATTATGTAGTACTTACCTTAAAACGAAGCCCCCGCCGTGCCGCCACCTCAGCGACAGGACGGCGACATGTCCTGCCGTCCCGCTTCCGGGTTCGCGTCCTCCGGCCATCTGATTGGCCGGAGGCGCGATTACATCACTCCCGCGCATGCGCGCGGGAGCCGCCGTTCACGGCACTGAGCTCTGAAGGAACGGCACGGGTGGCCGTTCCCTCAGAGCGCCTGCGCCGATGACGTCATCGGCAGTTTGCGCTGTAAATATCTCCTAAACGGTGCAAGTTTGGGAGATATTTATAGCACCTATAGGTAAGCCTTAATATAGGCTTACCTATAGGTAAAAGTTATACAAGAGGGTTTACAACCTCTTTAATGCTTGGAGAGAGGAAATGATGTCACGCCGCTAGAGGCCAAACATGTTACTGAGCCAAGGGAAAATGGTTGCCAATGTAAGTCTATGGGGAGGCTCCGGGAAAATGGCCGCCGAACACATGGGAACAAACATTGCCACACTAAAATTCACTACAGGGAGAAAAAGGCTGCTGCCCTCACATGAAGCCAAACAGCCTGCCCACAGCCTACCCACAGCCAAAATGGCGGCCCCGCGGTTTTTACACCGATGCGGCCCCCACACACATGTCTGTACCCCAACGTTGCACAAGCACTACCAAGGGACTCCGGGACCCCCGCAAACCCCCCACACCGCGGCATGACCGCAATAGCGCCCCCGCAGGGACCTGGAGGGACACACGGGAACCATACATACAGACATGAGGGGGATATCACAGACTCCAAACAGACTGCCATCCCCATAACAGAGGCCCCACATACACCCCCCGACAGACTTAGACAGAGGGGTAGCATGGTACTCACCGATCCCGTGAAAGCGTGGGTGCCGCTGTGTGACGGGAAGCCTCCCACCCTGGGTGGGGGTGCCGTCAGCCAAACAGGACGCTAGCAACACGCAGCGTACCGCAGTTGAGACATCCTAGCGAAGTAGCCACTCCGAGGGCTATGTCCCTGAGGACAGGGACAGGTCGTTTGCGAGGCCTGGGCGTATGCATAGCCTGCAAATCACTCGATGGTGGGCTGGGATTCCGTAAGGCTCTAGGATAACCAGTCTGATTCCCAGCTCTGCAAACACTGTAGTCTTCCGAAGCCTGACTAACTAAGCGCAGGAACAAATAAAAAGCTATCAGTGTAAAGAAAACACACTTAGCAGAAATAAAAAATTAAGAAAACAGAAGAAAAAGGCTGAGACTGTATCCCCAGCTAAGGGAAGCCTGCCTACTTCTGACTAGGCAATAGACAAACTGAATTGAGAATGCTGCTAGCAGGGGGGTAATGGACCAGAGGGTCAGCCCCCTATAGGTGTGTCTATGCAAAGCTTTTTGTGAATGTTTCTAACAAAATCTTCTGCCTAGCTTACTCCTGTGGATAAGAGGTCAATATCCATAAGTGAAGACTGTATGAGTGGGCGGCGACTGTCAGAGGACGTAAGAAAGATGTCAATTTTCTCAAGTTATATAAAAAATGGTATAGCTACATATTTGCTGGCCGCAGTATAAATAAATACTTCCCTGCCTTGGCACTTACTGTACATTTATATTACAATATCCTGACTAGAGAGGGGCTCTCAGTGAAAGTCTGCTTGGTGTACTCTGCATTTAAGTGCAGATCCTACATATAATAACAGATGCTGACCATAAAGTGATTGCATAGTGTTTCTTTTTGCTGAAAAAACAACTAGACACTCCCTAATGTATTTTCTTTTTCTATTTTTCTTTATTAGGCCTCATCCACACAGGTTAAGAGGGCCATACACCATCAAGTAGGAATGCATTTCTGTGCCAAAGGAGTAACAAGTGTTGGCTATTGCTGCAGCCAGCAGCCTATACAAATCAATGACAGTTTGGGGGAGATTTACTAAAACTGGTGCACACAGAATCTAGTGCAATTGTGCATAGTAACTAATTGGATTTTAGGTTTTATTGTCGAAGCTTAATTGAACAAGCTGAAATTAGATTTACTTTTAGTAAATCTCCCAATTTGTGTCCACAGCTGCTTATCCTTGGAATCATGTAACCACTCGGATGTATGACTACGTCTCTACAGGCAGCAGTATCTGTCAGCCTGTCATTGATCTGTGCAAGCTGCTGGCTGCAGCTGTATGCAAATACCTATAACTCCTGGGCACATAAAAAGACTCTTTATTGAAGGTGCATGGCCCTTTGCACCCATGTACATGAGCCCTATTCTCCTTACAAAAAATATAACAAGATTTAGTTACCTTAAAATCTGTTTTTTTGGAGTGGATTAAGGGATAAGGATTTAGTTATTTTGAAACAAATGTGGTATACTGCAGCCTGCAATAGGAACTGGACACTGGCAAACAAAAAGCTGTTGGTCAGCCAAGTAATACATTTTTTGTAGAAGAGCAGTATTAGGAGTAAAGCACAAACACAGACTTTTGTCTCTAATAAACTCCAAAAAAGTGATTTTACTGTAGGTACAAAAAATGCTGTTTTCTTTGCTACAAGTGGAATGTCCAAGGACAGTCCAACAGAGGAGGGAGCAACAGTAATGAAACACTAACAGGCCCACACAGGATACACAGACAAAAGTCAGACAGTAAATGCAGGGACTTCGGTCTGTTACATCTTCCAAAGTTTACCAAAAAACAAGAAGAGTGCTGGGAGACTGCAGTCTGAAACATTCAATGGGAACGTACTTGGAAGAAGTCCTGCGGCCTAAATGTGCCAAAACAAGGCAAAGAGAAGCTAGGGAGGAGACTAAAAGGAGGAAAACAGGAGCTAGGGGAGGATAGGAAAGGCAAAGGGGAGGATAAGGGAAAAAAAAAGGGGACCAATAAGTGAAGAAAAGAGGAAAGCCTAGAAAGGAGATATGGGGGAGCAGAGACAGAGGAGAAGGGGATAATAGGGTAGGAGAGTAGGAAATCCCCTAGGGGAGACATGGACAACAGTAAGAAACATGTATCAAGGTTGGAAGGGTCACATCAGACAGTTATGGAAGCAGCATGGTGTCATCAAAACCTGGGGGTAGGTAATGGGTTACCCAGGGTCTCCAGAATTTCTCATATTTAGTCACTTTATCTAGTAGGACTGCTTCAGTTTTACCATAGACCATCGTCTGAGTAATTACGTGCTTCATCACAAGAATGCATAGTGAGGGGGACTTCAATGCAATTGCAATAGTCTGTTTGGCTGCTGTCATGATTTGGAGTAGAAGCTTAAACTGGCGATAGGTTAAATCAATGGGTTTGTTATTCAGGAGCTCAACAGTCCGATCAGGTGTTAAGGGTGCGGCAAAAAATGTAGAAAGAATCACAAATATGTCTGACCAGAAAGATTGCACTATGGTGTTTTCCCCCCATATGTGGGTCATGCGCGCCTAATTCATTACTACCACAAAAGCATTGTAGTGGGTACTGTGGGAGAAATTTAGCAATCCTGGTGGTTCAAGAGACTCAAGCACAGCTGTATGGAAGTGCTCCATGGATAAGGCAAAGAAGGAGACCACACCTGATGGAGTTAATGAAGGCTCAGAGGAGTGTATTGGCTCAAGCAGGGGACAATGATCTAGTCTGTAAGTGTCAGATTCCTAAAGGGGGCCACTGTAGGCCATCTCAGAACTTTGATTCAATCATGAACTTGAGAGGGACTACTCTCCTCATGGTTGGGACCCAGTATGTTGCACTGTTTAACAGGGGCAACGTACTTCAGAACACCAGGTTAAAACCATGGATGCTCACAAACCAGCTGCTGAAAGCAGCAAAGGTTAAAAAGGTCAAAGGTGACTAGGTCACTTTAGCTGGCAGCAAGGACTAACTGAAATGGAATTGTGAGTCACATGTAATTGGAAGCATTGGCTGGAAGCAGCATCCCCAATCCTCCATTTAGTGATGCAACACATAATTGTTCAGTGCAATAACCCTTTACATGTAAACCAACAGAAACGAGGAGTGGTGAAGCCACCCAATGTTTGCAATAAATGTAGTAGCTCTTGGTGCTTGACTCACAGGACATACTCATAGAGAGATTTTAGAGACTGTATCACACCAGAAGTAGTTCTGGACATGGAAAGCACTCTTCAGCTAACTAGTGCAGTACACAGAGGTCTAAAAAGCACCACAAGGCCTGTGTTCAAAGGTCACATTCCAGGCAAGCCCTGCAATCTATGATTATGTGGGGTCCACATATGGCCTCCAAAACTATTTTTTTTTTTTGTCAATTTATTTTTATTTCTTTTTAAAGGAGAAAGAAATCGCCACACAGGGCGGAATATACAAAAAAAAAAAAAAACATCAAAAGCAACCCCACCCCCCTCAACTCCCATTCCCTCCCCAACCAGGTTCACCACCGGCCCCCAAAACTCTTGATGAGGATATACCAATCTGGATATCTTCATAAAGAGCTCAGTTCATCATCATGAAGATAAAGTATTTATTAGGGAAAAAATAATCTTGAAAAAGAGAAAATGTTTAGTAAAAATGGTTAAACTTTCCTCAATAGAGAAAATATGTCCATCCTCCTAGGACAGTAGCAAAAAAGCAAAGAATGCTGGGAATGGGAAGGGTTAAACCTGGCTGGCCAATGGCTTTTTGGTTTGCCCGTGTCTGATTCTTTTGTACGTGGCAATTTAACCCAATTGTCTCAATGACTGAATCCTTTGTCCTTTCAAGAACTTTAAAGAAAAAAATGTAGTTGGTATTCTTTCAGGTAGAAATGTATTCTGACAGTAGAGACCAACTCTGATGACAGTCACTTTCTTACATAAATCAACATATAACAAAAAGAACAAATAACAGAGAAGCTGTTGAGGTTATTTTAGCACAACAATGAGGTAAATTACTTCAGTATCAATCAGAGAATCAACTTCTCTCAGCTTTAGCTTGTATGGAGCACATGTTAGCAGAGGTAGCTTTCTTGGTTACCGCTGCCAGGGATGCTTTGCTCATCACCAAGTGAGAGTTACCCAGGGTTTGTTAGCCCTCAGATGCCCAAAGTACATATACACCTAAAGAATATAGGGTGTGCTGTCAAAGCCTCTCCACACTCTCATATGTGCCACACAGATTACCCACAAAATGGCCATAACCCATACCGTATATACAAAATGGGCACTGCCCTATTCCGCTCAAGTGCAGGGAACTGAGTAACTAAAAAAGACGTAACAAGCAAAGCCCCTATCTAAACAGTGTTTTAACCACACCGTTTCAAATTCACATTTTTTTTTCTAAAGAAATGCTTAAACAACAAACGTGTTATACTTACCTGCTCTGTGGCAAGGATTTTGCACAGAGCAGCCCTGATTCTTCTTTTCTGGGGTGCCCTGGCAGCGGCCCTGGCTCCTCCTCTTCATCGAGTCCCCCCACGGGGAGCCGCTTTCCATGGCGCACTCACGAGTCCTGTTGCTGCGTCCATTGACACAGACAGCAGGACTCGGCCCCAACCCCGCTCCCGTGTCACTGGATTTGATTGACAGCAGCGGGAGGCAATGGGCCCTGCTGCTTTCAGTCTATCCAATGAGGACCCGAGACAGTGGCTGGAGCCGCTGGGCTCGTGCTCATCGCTGGAACGATCGGGTTCAGGTAAGAAAGGGGGGGGGGTCTGGGAGGCAGATAAAGCACAAAATGTTTTTCACCTTAATGCATAGAATGCATTAAGGTGAAAAAACATGAGACTTTACAACTCCTTTAGGATAATATTTTGGTGTTTTCCATAATGGAAATGATTTCCAATGGTAAAAAAAATGCTTTGGTTTAACCACTTGCTGACCGCTCACTCGAGCTCTACTGTGGCAAAGTGGTTAGTTATCGTCTGGACTCCTCCCCTTGTGGGCGGTGCTCGTGCGCCGTCGGAGGCTCGCACCCACTGTATTCATTCACAGCGGGAGTCGGGCAGGGGGAGGAGCGGCGGCGATCACCGCTGCTCTTCCCCGATCGTCGGGGAATCGAGTTTGGAGATCTCCTAAGTGATGACCATTCCATGCTTTCAATACTCTGCAGTTACCAATTAATCTGTGACTCTTTACCAGTACTAGATTTTCCATTAGCTATAGTAGAGAGGCAGCTTTTTCTGAGTAAAAGAGGTGATCCGAGCCAAGAAGACATTTGCTAAAGCTTAACCACTTTACCACCGGAGGATTTTGCTGTCTTACGTCCAGGCCACTTTTTGCGATTCGGCACTGTGCGACTTTAACTGACGATTGCGCGGTCGTGCGACGCCGTACCCAAACAAAATTTACGTCCTTTTTTTCTCACAAACAGAGCGTTCTTTTGGTGGTATTTGATCACCTGTGCGATTTTTACTTTTTGGGCAATAAACAAAAAAAGAGCGTAAATTTTGAAAAAATAACAATATTTTTCAAATTTTTTTATATGAAATTCCCCCCCAAAAAATGTAAAAATCTAAATTTTTTAACATTTTTGGCCAATTTGTTTTCTGCTACATATGTTTGGTAAAATCACAAAAAGCGTATTTTGATTGGTTTGCGCAAAAGTTATTTTGTTTACTAACTAAGGGAAAGATTTCTGTCATTTTTGGTGGGTTTTTTTTTAACGCGTTATGGCGGCGATCTGCGATTTTTTTTTGCGGTACTGCGACATTGCGGCGGACCGATCGGACCCTGGACTGACATTTTTGACACTTTTGGGGGTACCAGTGACATTTCTACAGTAATCAGTGCTATACATATGCACTGTTACTGCAAAATTACACTGGCAGGGAAGGGGTTAACTTTATTGGGGAAGGATGGGTTAAGTGTGTCCCTAGAGGCGTGCTTTTTACTGTGATTGGACATGGCTACTAGTGTAGGAACAGTGATCAACGGTCCTACATAGTAGAACTGTATGGTCACCATTCCTACACAGGGGAGAATGACAGGCGGCTTGTTTACATCAGCCGCTGGCCTTTCTCCCTCTGCACCGACGATCGCCGAGTGACCGGCGGACATCGGGTCCACCGGTCACACGCACGGACTTGCTAGGGAACGAGCCAGGGTGGGAGCGCACCTCCGCGGGCGCGCGCTTGCCCGCTATTGGCTCCCAAGCAAGTGACAGGCTAGTGACGTATATATACGTCACTTTGCCTGGCCGGGGCTGACTGCCGAAGTATATAGTCGTGCGGCGGTCGGCAACCGGTTAATGACACTGGGTGTGAAGGGGTTACACTGTAGGGGCGATCAAAGGGTTCACTGTGTGCCTCGCTAGTGTGTTTGTGTACTGTGGGAGGTGCTTTTACTAGGGGAAGGCATAGATCTATGTTCCTGCTTCTCAGGAACCCCCAGTTACTCAATCACAGCAGTAGCAGGTTGTCGGAGGCGTTCATGCATGCCCCAGACCTGGAAGTGTCGTATCCAGTGTGGAAAACCATCCATTAATTTACGAGCGGCCCGTAAATTTTAGCCCATTTTTGACTGCCCATAAATGCCGGTATGGGCAGCAGCGGTCGGAAAAGCTTGTACAAGCTCGCCCATTTTTAGCAGGGGGTGCTGAAGGGGGCACAGAAGGACAATGCTATGGGGGCTGAAGGCAGGGGGGAGAGAAGGGCAGTGCTGTGGGGGCTGAAGGGGGCACAGAAGGACAGTGCTGTGGGGGCTGAAGGCAGGGGGCACAGAAGGACAGTTCTGTAGGGGCTGAAGGGGGAAAAGAAGGACAGTGCTGTGGGGGCTGAAGGGGGCAGAGAAGGACAGTGCTGTGGGGGCTGAAGGGGGCAGAGAAGGGCAGTGCTGTGGGGGGTATATGAAGGTGGGCAGAGGAGGACTCTGCTGTTGGGGAGGGTGGGGGTGTCCGCAGCCTTTGACCACCTCCTGTACCATGTCTGCATCATCTGACCTTCTCCTGTATCATGTCCACAGCCTCTGACCACCTCCTGTACCATGTCTGCAGCTTCGTTCTGACCACTTCCGTTACCATGTCTGTAGCCTCTGACCACCTCCTGTACCATGTTTGCAGCCTTTGACCACCTCCTGTTTGATAACCACCTCCTGTATGATGTCTGCCGCCTCTAACCATCTCTTGTATCAGGTACACAGCCCCTGACTATCTCTTGTCTTTTATCATGTCTGCAGTCTCTGAGGGGGTCTGGAGAGGAGTCAAAAGTGAGAATGCCGCCGGGATTTGGGGTCACCAGAGGAGTCAGACGTATGTGGACTGTGGAAAGGCGTCTATAGGATAAAACCAGAGCCTCCAAGCTGGAGCCGTCTGACTGAGCCTGCACCGTGCACCTGAGAGGAGGTAAGTGACAGCACCGCCAGGCCAGTCTGAGGGGGAGGTCACTGATGTAAGGGCTGCGTGAATATTATAATGTAAGTGCAAGGGGGAACTCTGCGGACCCTGATGTAAAAGTGAAATTTGATGTAAAGGGAAATGCTGCAGACCCTGATCTAAGTGGGAACTCTGAAGTAAAGGGGAATGCATTGGACTCTGAAGGTGGTTTCTGGTCACCAGAGCCCCCGCTTACATCAGAGTTCCCCCTTAAATAATTATCTGCAGCTTTCTGCTTTATGTCAGAGTTCCCTTGCACTGTAAGGGGGAATCCCGCAGACTCTGATATATGGGAGAACTCTGTGCTGGCTGGGTTATATTAATCTGACCTTCATGTCAATGGAGGAATATGTTTTTTGACTTTTGTTTAACTTAAAAACATTGCTAATAGCACTAGCTAAATGTTTATAGTTTAAGTGTTGATATTTGCACTGTTTAGCACTGAACACTGCCATTTTGGGTACTTTTTGCAGTGTCAGTAAAAAATGTGGCTCTGTCAGTAAATTTCATGATTTTTGTCAGAAATAAATTTATGCCGTTTGCAAATTTTGGCATACTGTCAGTAAATTTCACTTCGGGGTGTTAGCAACTCTGGTCGGATCACGTACTAGGTACGTGACACGGCACAGCACTGCCACCTTGCCACAGTATAAGTACATTATACTGGTAGCAATAGGATGAAGGAAAGGTGTGTAATGTCATAGCTGGTCAATAGGATGAAGAAAAGGTGTGTAATGTCATAGCTGGTTCTTAGTAGCAAGTTTATGCAATGATTGCGTATTATTTTGTCCCCCCATCCAAAAAAAAAAAAAAACAGAAAACCAAATACAGTTCAGGTGAGGCACTTAGATACAATTTTAATATGGTAAAATAGAATTTTGGATAACAGGATCCAAACCCGCTCTGGACTTCTCTGTGAGAGACACTATTATAGAGGCTAAGCGCAAATAGCTGTTTATAAACTGTACTGTTTACTGAACTAGTGGGCATTCTCTAGTATCTGTGGCTACAGAGCCTTATAGAGACTTCTGTACCCCAATGTCCTTACTGAGTTGCAGAAGCATTGCTCTTATGAGCTTTTGTTTGTATATCCTCATAACCAGGTTAACATTGTTGTGTACTATATGCATATCTTTTCCTAATCTGAACCTGTTTAGTAAACTTTGTGTTAAAGCTACCCTCTGTCTCATCATTTGGCCTGTTCTTCTACCTGTTACCTTATGAAAAATGATTTACTATAAAACTATAGAATGCTTTTAATTATTTTCTTTAAATAATTAATTATTTTAAAAATTAATTAATTATTTTGCTTTAAAAAAAAAAAAAAAATATATGCATTTTATACTCAGTTGGCAATATGAAAATAGAAAGTGCAAATGTGGACAGCCAAAGTCATTATGTTTACATCTGCATCGAATAACCCAAATGGATAAGTTCTTTTTTTTTTTTGTGGTTACATTAAGGGTACGGTTTAACGTTAACGCCATAATCCACTGCAACTAGATTGTTTTTCATCTAATGCCCATTATGTGCAGTCCAAACAATCATCTATGTGTTTCTTGCATTTGTGGGGGGATTTTACAAACACAAAATATTATGGTTACCTTGTGGGATATAATATTGTTGCTTAAGACAACTGATATCCTGTAAATCTCACAGCAGCAGAAAGTTAATCCAAACATTAATGAAAAGCAGCCTCAGAAAAGAGTCATTTGTATAGACAAAGGAGCAAGAGATTATATTGTGGAAGTTTTCGGAGCATAAAGAGTTAATGTTCAGTTACCTTATCAATTTTCCTGTCACTTCCATCACTCCTTGTGAGCAATTATCCTACAGTAGTGTATGTGGTTTATTTGTTGGTTGCTAAGGAATGCTCCTGAACCTTTTACATCCAAGTTAGTGAGTTATGTCCTTTAAGAATGAAGAGAAACCCTTAATGGAAGATAAAGATATTGTAACACTGAGACCATGTGCACTACATTTTGTTTCCTAGGAAAAGATGGTGGAGATTGATTTTTAAAAGGCAACACATGCAAGTTTATTGGCCACTGGTGTCTCTATGATATTTTTTATGTGTCCCTCTTGTTAACTCTAGTGTATATTGCACATGGATGTAAGATAGTGGAGGAATTCCAACATGATATGATAAGGAGAACATGTTTTATAGTATACACCAAATCAATCACCAGATTCAAAGAGTAAGACTACATGGCAAAATAAAACAGAACAGTCAGACACATTAAAATGATTCAATTCGACAATAAATATTCTTTATGGATTCAAAAATCATTTAGTAAATATAGCTATATGGCCCTGTAATTTGCTTTAAATGTAATCAGATGAGAAGTGGTTTGTGCACACAGTACTAAGCAAATACATTTTTAGACCAATCAATATTAGCTTGAACACCAAAATAGCTGGAAATGTTGGCATTGCTGCATGATGATGGTACGTGCACTCACTGCACAGCCATTGTCATTACCTGGGGGGCTTTATTTCAGCAGGAATGTGGGGGTGCCCCATATTGCCACCTCTGGCACTTGCCCTCTGATCACCGCTTACTGCTGTCACCTGCAAACACAGAAACTTGTGGCAGCAGCTCTCCTGAAGTCCTTATCCTCAGTCAGTATGCTGCCATTGCAAGTTATAGTTTCTCCTCTGCAGTAACCCCTCTCTTTTGTACTCTCTATGTAAAGGAATGGGGAATTTGGGGAATGGGGGAAGAGCTCTGTACTGGGTGGGGGGGATTGAAGTAAATAATTATTGATTATAAACTAGCCAGTGTGATATGCACTCATAGACCTTACACCCTGTGTGTAACGCACCCCTGAGCCCTGCAAAATGTGTGTAACACATTCCTGAACCCCGCACTCTGTGTGTGATGCACTTCTGAACCCTGCCACCCTGTGTGTTTCGCATCCCTGAGCCCTGCAAAATGTGTGTAACACATTCCTGAACCCCGCACTCTGTGTGTGATGCACTTCTGAACCCTGCCACCCTGTGTGTTTCGCCTCCCTGAGCCCTGCACACTGTGTATAACACACTCCTAAACCCCACACTCTGTGTGAAATGTACTCCTGAACCCTGTCAGTCTGTGCACTACTTACTCCTGAACTCTTCACTGTATATACTCTTGTACATTTTATACTTCTAACCACTGAACTTGGGTTGTATATGCCATACTCCTGATGTACTCTTAATGCTATATTTTACAGTTTGGACAAATGTCTTCACGCTTATTGCATCAGGTCACTGAAAAACTCAATCCTCCAATGCAGCCTTAGCACTTTTGGGACTAGGAATAAACTGATAGCCTACTTACTCTAGATCCATTCCATCTTGATATACATCTTAAAGGCTTGTAAAGGCAGAAGGTTTTTTTTTTATCTTAACGCATTCTACGCATTAAGACAAAAAGCCCTCTGTGTGCAGAAGCCCCCCTTAGCCCCCCTAACACTTACCTGGGGCTCCTCTCTGTCCAGGGATGTCCACGAGTGTCTCGGCCACCCGAGATTCTCCCTCCTGATTGGCTGAGACACAGCAGCGGTGCCATTGTCTGCTGCTGCTGTCAATCTAAGTCAGCTAGCCAATCAGGGGAGAGAGGGGTCGGGCCGGGTCGGGGCTCCGTGTCTGAATGGAAACAGGGAGATGTAACTCGGCTTGGGGGCCTCCATAGCAAATTGCTCGCTGTGGGGGCACTGAACAGGAGGGAGGGGCCATGATCACAGAAGAGTGACCCGAGAAGGAAAGGATCTTGGCTGCTATGTGCAAAACCAACTGCGCAGAAGAGATAAGTATAACATGTTTGTTATTTTTATAGGAAAAAAAATTAAACTTTACAATCACTTTATTTGCTGCAAGACTTAGCCTTGCCAAGAAATGGAACCAACATATGGCTCCTTCCATCTCTACGATGATAGAAATACTAAACACACATAGCTATTGAAAAAACTTTTGCCCAAATTCATGGCCTAAGTGACAATTTTAAGAAAACTTGGGCTTTATGACTTAAAGATAACCAATGTACGGTTTTATGATAGACCTTAATGTTTTGTATCCAAATGACTATAAGGCCTCGATAAAAACACTTACTATATACCAGGGTAACATTGTTCTTTTTTTTTTTCACCCTCTTCTGAACCTTCATGGCTCTTATTATAGACCTCTTTTTATTGTTTTCTAAAATACTGAACTAAGGTTTAGGCTGCAAGTTTGTGGCAAGATTACGTGACAAATTAGATGGTACTTAATGACAAGATGTAAACATCTTTAATTTTCTCTTTTACACTTTGCAAACTTATTATTACTGTATTTGAACAGTATGTATCAATGGCCTGCTGTAGTGTTACTAAAATTTTGTACACTTCGGAAAAAAAAATGTATATAAAGATTGAAAGTAAAAAAAAAAAAAATGCCTATAATATCGCTTTAATTTTCCTTTGGGGTATTTTCCATTTTTCATTTTAAGTTTTAGCTGGGGTTTGTTAAAGCATGTAAGGAAGTTGCTGACAGTCAAAAGCTGAGAATCTGCCATTCTGGGAAATCCAAGCCTGCAACGCAGACTGCCAGAACTGGGGGCGAGGATATAGTGTAGCATTTATTTTTTTGCAGCTCCAGGGGGCAGTGAGTTGATGCCTACTGCTATCTTTAGCTGCACAGTACAGCCTCTGTCTAGTATTTGTAGCTAACGTCTCTCAAATTTTTCACTCTAATTTCAATTATGAAAAAAAAAACTAACTTGTCTCTCTTTCTTATATTGTGGCCTCACCAAGCACCTTACAAATTGTAAAGCCACTGAACAATATTTTGTGACAATTGTACTCAAATGGCTGATATTTTTACCACGTTTGATGGCTGGTATGCTATAGGCAGAGCCTGCAGACCACAATGGTGCTGGTGGCAACAGGTAGGTTAAAAAGGCCCATAAAACACATAATTGAAGTCTCTATTGTGGTAATAGTTGGGGAGGTATGGGGAATGGGATGTGGCTTTAAAGTATTTTTGTAAACTCTGTTTTGACATGTACTTTTAAGATAAAGCAGTGTGGTACTGCGAAAAATTTCACAAACCATGCCAACTATACAATACTGTTTATATTCATGGACAATTTAAAAGTACATTTTCCAAGCTTTTAGATCTGTCGTGGCTGCTGTTTCCACCAGTAAATTCAAGTTTATTACCTATTGATAAAAACATCAAATGTGCGAGCCTCAAATGTAAAAAAAAGTTTTCATGAATCAGATTGGGGTGCTGCTGCTGCATTTAAGCCAAACCAAATTTAAAAGTTAAAACCTAAATTACACATCCAAAATATGTGATGCTGATACTGTACTGCTCTGGCGTGTTGTAGGTCTCAGCCTTAAAATGCATGCTTGACTCACGAAGAGCATGCATGCATACTTGCACACACGCTGTAAGATGTGCACATGCATCCAGCTGGGCAAGAGGGTCTAATCTTCCATACGTATTCCTAACAGTCAATAAAGTTCAGTCATTTGTTCATTTTTAATTTTATTTTACCAACTATTGAATTTTTACTTTTGCACAGAACTGTATCTGCTACCATGGACTCCAGTGGTCATTTTGGGAAGCCTACTTCCTTAACTGAGAAACGGTTCTGGCAAGTTTTTTTTTTTTATATATTTTAACTCGACAATGTGGCCAAATAAAAGGGTGCAGGATCTACCCTGGGGTAACCTGGTTAGTCAGGGACAAAACACCACCTTTGAGGTCGCTTAAGGGTAGAAATTAAAGCCAAAACAAGCTATGGAGGATTTCTCTTTGGGACAATATCCAGGAAACTGCATGGTTGGTGTAGCCTACCTAAAGGGGAAGTGGGTTGGTAACCAACTGAGAGTTACTTCCCTCTTCCTGTGAGTTCTCCAAACAAGTTGTATTATTAGTAAGTACTGCTTATGATACATTTCTTAACAGTTGTACAGAAAATAGTTTTCTCTATTAATCCTTGCACTGCTGAAGCTGTTTGCCTGCACTGTTGATTTGTTCTTATATGATAAAAGTACCTGAGTTCTTTGTCAGCCTCTGCTTCATGTTTTTGGTTATTGCTGGGCTTTGTACATGCCCAGTTTTGAGATTGGGTCAGTGGAAGCATCAAACAACCCCCGCCCCCCCCCCCCAATCCCTATAGAAATGTGTAGGTTTTATGGATGAATGTGTAATATATAGTGTCTGTGTATTTTTGGTTCTCTTTACTTGTCACTGCAGCTAGTTGGGGTCTGAAGGTCCTTTAAAACTATGATTTGTTTAGCAGGTTTATCAGTTTCAAAATGGTTTTCAGGATGGGCCTTCGTGGACCTTAAAGAAGGAACTTCACCTTTATGATAAAAGTTACAACAAAGGCACCTTTAGAAATGTTTGGTAATGGCAATATCCAAGCAAATACTTATAGATAATTAAAAACTTTTTTTTTCAAATTCTTTATTGAGCAAACATAAACAGAAAGGTAGCATGACACATAAAATCACAGCATACACAATAAAATGCAGGCGTGGTATGAAAAAGTAAAGTAAAGGCATGGCAATGCACGAACAGAGAAAACTAGGAAAAAAGGCCCTGTCAGTGAAGGGCTAGAGCAAATCATCAAAACAGGCAATTGTCGTAAGAAAAACGTAGTATCTGTGCCATATGATAGTGAGTTGCAATAAAAAGGAAAGTCACACCATTGCGAGTACATGCTAAACTTGGAAATAGAAATAACACTTTTCTCTGAAGGGAGGGGGAAAAGGGAAACCAGGAGGGATGGGAAGGGAACAGACAAAGAATAGCTAGGTGCAGAGAGAGGAAAGAGGAGGGAAAAAATGGGGGGAGGGATAGAGCAGAAAAGGTGTCCCGCGCGAGTGACCCCGCCACATCTGGACTCCTACTCAGGAGCCAGGGGTACTCAGCGCCTGACCCTCGTCCGATAGAATAAAGTCATTCCAACATGCCCAGGTTTTGGAGTATCAGTCTCTCCTCCCCTGTGCAGTGAGTACCATGTCCTCCAAATCATTGATCCATTTAACCCTGCGAATCCACAGGGAGAGAGTCGGAGGCGTTGGGGATTTCCAGCATTAAAAACTTTTATTATTTGCATAATTTATTATTTTATGCCTCCCCATTCTTCAAACAGTGGCCATTTTTACTCAGGGCAGATAAATCTATATATATTTTTCTTTTGGATATCTGCCTGTAGATCTGAGTGTGCCAATTGAAACATGAGACATAAACTTTCCAGGATGCAGCTGAGGGGCCAGGATTACATCATCAGTGCCTCAAGAAACCAAGAATTGAAAAACAGTAATTTGTTAGCTGAACGAAAAAAAAAAAAATTTGCATGTATGTCCTTCATTAGAAGTGCGTGGATGCTGGGAGGTCTAATGGTGGGCATACCACACACCTTTTGGCAGAGATTTCTTCATCCACATCAATCGATGTGAATGGAGGAATCAGTTAGGTTCTCTTTTTTCATTCAGTACAGGCTGCATGAAAAAAAAGAACCTTACAACATATGCCCAACAAGGACCAGCAACGTACTGGTACGTTGCTGGACTTTGAGTGGTCATACCAGGATGATGCCTGCAGATTTAGAAATTATCTTGGTATGGTTTTTTTACAGCCAGTGGACGGCTTTTATGTAAAAGCAATCCTAGTGGCTAATTAGACTGCTTTTACAAGCAGTGGGAGCTGTCCCCCCTCCTCCCGCTGCCTTCCATGGTTTTCTTGGGCTCTCCTGTCCCACAAGGTAACCCGAGGCTGCAGCCTGTGGTTCCGTCAGCTGACCATAGATCTGATTGGAGGCCAGAATGGCTCCAATCATCTTTATGGACTAAGATACCAAAAGCCACAAGCATTTCATGACTTCGGTTTCGCCAGATATAAACAGCGCCATTGGGAAAGCGTCTTGTCACACCAATCATGGTGTGGTCAGATTCTTCAAGGGCAAAGGAGAGATCTAGAGTCTAATAGACCCCAATTTGTTCCAAAAAAGAGTACCTGTAACTACTTATTGCTATCATAGGGGATATTTAAATTCCCTGTGATAACGTTAAGAATGATAAAAAAAAAAAAAAAATTAAAGGGAAGGTGTCAAAATGAAATAAAAAAGCAAAATAAATAAAAAAATAAATAAATCAAAATTAAAGCACCCTTGTCCCCCAGACCCCCCCCCCCCTCGTTTGTGCACGAAAGCGAACACAAGCATCAGGAAAATGTTTGAATGATTCAGGCAAGGTCTTTCACGGCACCACAATAATTTTATAAAATAAACAATTTATTCATGAACATATTAAAGAACGCAAGCATCAGTCTGGTGTCCTGTGTAAACCGCAATTGCACCATGCATGTGAGGTATTGCTGCAAAGGTCAGATCAAGGGCAGTAATTCTTGCAGTAGACCCCCTCTGTAAATCTAAAGGGGTATCCTGTAAAGGCTTTTAAAAATGTACATAGTTTGTCGCCGATGCACAAGCAACGCAAATTTAAAGCCTGTCATGTTTGGCATCTATGTACTATGGAAAATCAGCAAATAGCATAGGGTGTCAACTTTCTGAAAAGGGGTCATTTGGGGGGGGGGGGGGGGGGTTATGCTATCTTGGCATTTCATGGCCTCCGCAACCTTGATAGGTAGTGAGGAGTGAAATCAACAATTTACGCCCTTAGAAAGCCTGAAGGCAGTGATTGGTTTTTGGGGTCCTGTAAGCAGCAAGACTGCCAAAAAGTCTCACACATGGGGTATCCCCATACTCGGGAGAAGCAGCACATAGTTGTTTGGGGTGTAATTCCACATATACCCATGGCATGCGTGAGCAATATATCATTCAATGACAACTTTGTGTAAAAAATAAATATTTTTCAAACACCTGTGACAAATGAAATATTCAATAGGCTCAACATGCCTCTCAGGAAATTCCTAGGGGTGTCTACTTTCCAAAAAGGGGTCATTTGGGGGGGGGGGGTGTACTGCCCTGCACTTTAAGAATTGAGATAGGCAGTCAGAAAGTAAAAGCTGCTTAAATTTCAGTATATACACCATGCGCAAACCCATAAATAAACGCTTATTGGCATTTTTTTTTTTTTATTTATATTGTCAAAAGACATGTAGCTAAATACATTTTTTGCCTAAATGTATGACGAAAAAGGAGTTTATTGGATATTTGTTATAAGAAAAAGTAGAAAATTATTTTTTTTTCTCAAAATTTCCGGTCTTTTTTATATCGCAAAAAATAAAAACCGCAGAGGTGATCAAATACCACCAAAAGAAAGCTCTATTTGTGAGAAAAAAAGGACATACATTTAGTTTGGGTACAGTATTGTGTAACTGCGCAATTACCAGGTAATATCACGTAATGCCAAATTGCAAAAAAATGGTCTGGTCATTAAGGGGGTAATTGGTTAAAAATGTACCCTAAAAAAGAGAAGTCAACATGCTTGCTATTTAATACTGGAAACAGAGGTCTACATCATGTAAATAAGTAAAAACAAAGTCTTATATATTTTTGAAAGCGTTTTAAGAATAAAAAAATATATATTATTTCCTGCATTAAAAGCGTAATAAATTTTTTTTCTAGTATTCAACTGAGAGAACAACAGAGCCAGGGATATATGAAAGCAAGAATGTCATCACTTGCCATAGCTTATGATCTGATCCCATTACACCATGCTGTAAATAAATATACTTTCTGGTTTTGTGGATGTGAATATTCATAGCTGGAAGAAGACAAGGAGAGACTCTGATCAACATCAAAGACCTCTCATTTGATCAGAGGTTTAGGCATCAACCTCACACAGTGTATGGAACAAGGACTACAGCCATTTTGCTTTGATCTGCCTCAATCATCTTGACAGCTTTCTCCTCTGAGTGATTGCCCGACTTTTGGAAAGTATTTTGTTTTTCTTTTGCATGCTGAGCTTGATTATTAAATACCACAAGCATAAATAATGCCAACTAAACCATGTGTTATGCAATCTGCAATACAAATAATACATTTTGTCTTTAAAAGACATGTGCATAATAAAATTATTTATACATTGGGTTCCATTATGCTTTTGGGGGCTAATTAATTGCTGCGTGGATTTAAAATGACCCCCTCCTAGAAAAGATGATCATTTTGGGCTCCTTTTTATGAAACTGTATGAGCCATATTACTGTATTAGATTCAACCCAGCACCACAGCGCCTTTACTATACATGAATGCAACATAAAAACTGCAAAAACTTGTCTGCTGTGAAGAGCACTTTTACAGAATAGTGATTTACTAGTTTTCTACTAAAGTTTCAAAATAATGAATACATGCAATAATTGTTAATCTTTGACCCCAAAGCAATAACCTTCTGCTAGAATTTCCCCTGTTGCAAAGAATATGCTACTGTGTCACTGGCCCTGACTTGACTTAGAACATTGTGACTATTTGTTTCTATTGGCAATGTGTGTCTGATGAACAAATGTGGAAATTGCTTTATATAAGCACAAGTCTACTATGTCTAATGATAAATCCAGCCCAATTGACATTGTAATTCAACAAAAAAAAGTTTGAAATAATATGCACGTGTTGTGTTATATGTATAAACTATAGCAACACGTGGAGCATACCATGGTGATAGGCAAAAACAATGAGAGAGCAATGATGTAATTGGTTGCTAGGGTGCAGATGGCAAGCCCACACAGTGTCTTGGGTTGTTAGGATGCAGGCATCATAGCAGAGCGTTGTTATTTAGTGGCAGTAGTAATGCCATCACTAAATGAAGGGCTTGCAGAAGTAGTCAAACTTTAATGCAGACAAACAGGTCTGGCCATTTAGTTTACCTGGTCTGCAAACCAAAAACATGCAGGGTTCAGTGCATTTAGCAAGAATTTTTTACAATATCTCATAAAAGTGAGTACACCCCTCACATTTTTGTAAATATTTTATTATATCTTTTCATGTGACCACTCTGAAGAAATGACACTTTGCTACAATGTAAACTAGTGAGTGTACAGCTTGTATAACAGTCTAAATTTTCTGTCCCTTCAAAATAACTCACCACACAGCCATTAATGTCTAAACCACTGGCAACAAAAATGAGTACACCTCAAAGTTAACCCCTTGCCGACCGCCGCAAGTACATATACTGCGGCGGTCAGCCCCTCACAGGCAAAGTGACGTAACGGTACGTCATTAGCCTGTGAGGCTCTGGGGAGCGAGCGCGCGCCGCGGGAGGCGCGCTCCCGTGCGGTCACAGACTCCCCCGCGCGTGTGACCGGCGGACCCGATGTTCGCCGGTCACTCGCGATCGTCGGGTGGAGAGGGAGAAAGGCAGGCGGCTAATGTAAACAAGCCGCCTGTCATTCTCCCCTGTGTAGAAACAGTGATCATATGGTTCTACTATGTAGGACCGTTGATCACTGTTCCTACAGCTCAAGCCACAGCCAATCACAGTTAGAATCACGCCCCTAGGGACACACACCACCCCTCCCTCTCAAAAAAAGTTAACCCCTTCACTACCAGTGTCATTTTACAGTAACAGTGCATATGTATAGCACTGATTGCTGTAGAAATGTCACTGGTAACCCCAAAAGTGTCAAAAATGTCAGTCAAGGGTCCGATCTGTCCACCCCAATGTCGCAGTCCCGCAAAAAAAATCGCAGATCGCCGCCATTACGTGTTAAAAAAAACCAACAAAAATGACAAAAATCTTTCCCATTATTAGTAAACGCGATAACATTTGCGCAAACCAATCAAAATACGCTTTTTGCGATTTTTTTTTTACCAAACATATGTAGCATAAAACAAATTGGCCGAAAATGTTAAAAAATTTTGATTTTTACATTTTTTTTGGGGAATTTCATATAAAAAAATGTGAAAAATATTGTTATTTTTGCAAAGTTGTCGCTCTTTTTTTGTTTATAACGCATGATCAAAAAATCGCACAGGTGATCAAATACCACCAAAAGAAAGCTCTGTTTGTGGGAAAAAAAGGACGTCAAATTAGTTTAGGTACAGCGTCGCACGACCGCGCAATTGTCCGTAAAAGTCATGCAGTGCCGAATCGCAAAATACCCCCTGGTCAGGAAGGGTGTAAAATCTTCCGGGGCTTAAGTGGTTAAAATGTCCAAATGGAGCCCAAAGTGTCAATATTTTGTGTGGCCACCATTATTTTCTGGCACTGCCTTAACCTCCTTGGGCACGAAGTTCACCAGAGCGTTACAGGTTGCCACTGGAGTCCTTTTCCACACCTCCGTGACGACATCATGGAGCTGGTGGATGTTAGAGACCTTGCGCTCCTCCACCTTCCATTTGAGGATGCCCCACAGATGCTCAATAGGGTTTAGGTCTGGAGACATGCTTGGCCAGTCCATCACCTTTACCCTCAGCTTCTTTGGGGTCGTTGTCATGTGCGGCCCAGTCTCTGAAGGCAGGGGATCATGCCCTGCTTCAGTATGTCACAGTACATGTTGGCATTCATGGTTCCCTCAATAAACTGTAGCTTCCCAGTGCTGGAAGCACTCATGCAGTCCCAGACCATTACACTCCCACCATCATGCTTGACTGTAGGCAAGACACGCTTGTCTTTGTATTCCTCACCTGGTTGCCGCCCCAACTTGACACCAACTGAACAAAATACATTTATCTTGGTCTCATCAGACCACAGGACATGGTTCCAGTAATCCATGTCCTTAGTCTGCTTGTCTTCAGCAAACTGTTTGCAGGCTTTCTTGTGCATCATCTTTAGAAGAGGCTTCTTTCTGGGACGACAGCCATGCAGACTAATTTGATGCAGAGTGCGGTTTATGGTCTGAGCACTGACAGGTTGACCCCCCACACCTTCAACCTCTGCAGCAAAGCTGCCAGCACTCATACGTCTATTTCCCAAAGACAACCTCTGGATATGACGCTGAGCATGTGCACTCAACTTCTTTGGTCAACCATGGTGAGGCCTGTTCTAAATGGAACCTGTCCTGTTAAACCGCTGTATGGTCTTGGCAACCATGCTGCAGCTCATTTTCAGGATCTTAGCAATCTTCTTTTAGCCTAGGTCATCTTTATGTAGAGCAACAATTACGTTTTTCAGATCCTCAGAGAGTTCTTTAACATGGGGTGCCATGTTGAACTTCCAGTAACCAGTATGAGAGAGTGAGAGCGATAACACCAAATTTATCACACCTGCTCCCCAGTCACACCTGAAACCTTGTAACACTAACATGTTACATGACACCGGGGAGGGAAAATGGCTAAATGGGCCCAATTTGAACATTTTCACTTAGGGGTGTACTTACTTTTGTTGCCAGAGGTTTAGACAATAATGGTTGTGTGTTGAGTTATTTGGAGGGGACAGCAAATGTACACGGTTATGCAAACTGTACACTCACTACTTTACATTGCAGCAAAGTGTAATTTCTTCAGTGCAGTCACATGAAAAGATTTAATAAAACATTTACAAAAAATGTGAGGGGTGTCCTCACTTTTGTGAGATACTATATATATTTCCTGGACATTCACATATCAGGCTACAATGGGTCAACTTCGCCTCCTCTATTCCATACAAGACAATCTGTTTACTAGCCTTAAAATGCGTCTGTCTCCACACAGCTAGTGTTCTTTATTTCCTCCTTGCTCTGGACACCTTTAAAAAAAAAAAAACTTGATCCTGCCCAGGTTCAGGCTCTTTTGGGTCAGAGGACCCCTCTTTTAGGCTGTTAATCTCCATGTGTAGTGGCGTTTCTTGGTGTTGGGACATTAGGACAGCAGTATAAACTATTATAACTGTGGCCATACTTGTTGATTCTGGGCATTTTCTTAAGTTATGACAGTATAAATGGCTGTCATTTGGTTAGGTGGTGTTTTGTTTTCCTGGGCAAGGTCCTTCTGAGCTGTTTAATTTAGTATATTGGAAAATAGACGTATGCGTGCTGCCAGCATTGCTGCAGAGGTTAAAGGGGTGGGGGGGGGGGGGGGGTCAGCCTGTCAGTGCTCAGATCATATGCCACACACTGCATCAAATGGGTCTGCATGGCTGTCGTCCCAGAAGGAAGCCTCTTCTAAAGATGCACAAGACACAGTTTGCTGAAGACAAGCAGACTAAGGACATGGATTACTGGAACCATGTCCTGTGGTCTGATGAGACGGCGTCATGTGGCGTCAACCAGGTGAGGAGTACAAAGACAAGCGTGTCTTGCCTACATTCAAGCATTGTGTTGGGAGTTTCATGATCTGGGGCTGCATGAGTGCTGCTGGCACTGGGGAGCTACAGTTCATTGAGGGAATCATGAATGCCAACATGTACTGTGACATACTGAAGCAGAGCATGATCCTCTCCCTTCAGGACTGGGCCGCAGGGCAGTATCCCAACATAATGACTCCAAACACACCTCCAAGACCACTGCCTTGCTAAAGAAGCTGAGGGTAAAGGTGATGGACTGGACAAGCATGACTCCAGACCTAAACCCTTTGAGCATCTGTGGGGCATCCTCAAACAGAAGGAGGAGTAAAAGGTCCTGTGAAGGCAATCTGTGAAGCTCTGGTGAACTCCATGCGCAAGAGGGTTAAGGCAGTGCTGGAAAATAATGGTGGCCACACAAAATATTGGCACTTTGGGCCCAATTTGGACATTTTCACTTAGGGGTGTACTCACTTTTGTTGCCAGGGGTTTAGACATTAATGGCTGTGTGTTGAGTTATTTTGAGGTGACAGCAAATTTACAGTTATACAAGCTGTACACTCACTACTTTACATTGTAGCAAAGTGTCATTGCTTCAGTGTTGTCACATGAAAAGATATAATAAAATATTTACAAAAATGTAAGGGGTATACTCACTTTTGTGAGCTACTGTATCTATATATAAACTGCTAAAAAAACACTTTTTAATCAGAGTATTGCACCAGGTCAAATAAACTCCTGGGATATTGACCTGGTCAGTAAAGTAGCAGAGGGGTGTTTGTTAATTAGTTTCAGCTGCTTTGGTGTTAAACAATGAGACAACCTCCAAAATAGGAATGGTTTTACAGGTGGAGGCCACTGACATTTTTTTCCCGTACTCATTTTTTCTGACTGTTTTTCGTTACATTTGCATTTGGCTAGGGTCAGTGTCACTACTGGTAGCATGAGGTGATACCTGGACTCTATAGAGGTTGAACAGGCAGTCCAACTCCTCCACGATGGCAAATCAGTACATGCCATTGCCAGAGGGTTTGCTGTATCTATCAGCACAGTTTTAGGAGCAAGGAGGAGATTCCAGGAGACAGGCAGTTACTCTAGGAGAGCTGGACAGGGTCTAGAAGTTCCTTACCCCATCAGCAGGACCAGTATCTGCTCCTTCGTGCAAGGAGGAACAGGATGAGCACTGCCAGAGCCCTGCAAAATGACCTCCAGCAGGTGAATGTCTCTGACCAAACAGTCAGAAACAGACTTCATAAGGGTGGCTTGAGGGCCAGATGTCCTATAGTGGGCCCTGTGCTCACTGCCTGGCATCGTGGAGCTCGATTGGCATTTTCTATTGAACACCAGAATTGGCAGACCTGCCAATGTTGCCCTGTGCTTTTCACAGATGAGAGCAGGTTAACCCTAAGCACATGTGACAGAGGGGAAAGGGTCTGGAGAAGCCATGGAGAACGTTATGCTGCCTGTAACATTGTTCAGTATGACAAGTTTGGTGGTGGATCAGTGATGGTCTGGGGAGACATATCCATGGAGGGACGCACAGACTTTTAATTACTATGGAGCAGTGACAGAACTTCAAGGGTAACAAAGTTCATACTAGCGTTTGGGCCCTGACATTCCGCCACAGTAGGAGGCCCCAAGATGGCAGAAAGGGGCTTACTGCAAAACATGTGAAAGGACCCTGCAATAGGAGTAAAGAGCCCCAGGATCAGTGGAAGGGGATCAGGCTTGGAAGGAAGGGCCCTGGGACCAGAGGTCAGAGGAGCCCTTCATGGTTTCTTGCACCGTGGCCCTGAAGGTTCTAGTAATTCCTCTGCTCTGCACCCTGCCTTTAGAAATTCAGAGAGGCCACACCTAATGAGGCAGAGGTAGCTGGGCAAGTAATCTGCTGCCAGATGAGAGGCCCTCCACTGTCAGAAGCAGTGCAGGCAGCTGGGGCACAGACTAATAGCGTGTAACTTCTCCAAAAGACCTAGCTAATGTGGGGAGTTCCTTTCTGATTTCTACCAGTGGTGCCCGGGTCTTGGATGCCTTCAGGTATTAACCACTTTACCCCCAGCCCTATTTCGGACACTTTTTGTTCACAAGTTAAAACCAGTATTTTTTCCTAGAAAACTACTTAGAACCCCCAAACATTATATATATTTTTTTAGCAAAGACTCTGGAGAATAAAATGTCGGTCATTGCAAAATTTTTTGTCACGCGGTATTTGCGCAGCGGTCTTTAAAACGCCATTTTTTTGATAAAAATTTGAAAAATCACATTTCACTAATTTTAAAAAATACTAAACAGTAAAGTTAGCCCATTTTTTTTGCATATTGTGAAAGAACATGTCACGCCGAGTAAATAGATACCAAACATGTTACGGTTTAAAATTGCGCCCCCCCGTGGGATGGCGACAAACTACAGTCAATAGAGATCTCAATCTGCGACGCTTTAAATTTATTTAACGGTTACCAGTTTTGAGTTAGAGTGTAGCTCTTTTTTTTAAATTATTGCCCACGCTCTGGCAATCGCGGCGATACCTTACATGTGTGGTTTGAACAGCGATTTCATTTGCGGCTCGACTTGCGTATACGTTTTTTTTTTGTGCGCGAGCTAACGGTGACGGGGGCGGCTAAATTTTTTTTTTTTTTTTTTTCCTATTTATTTTTTCTTTTTTTTTAACTTTATTACAGGTTTTTAAAAAAAAAAAATCTGATCACTTTTATTGCTGTCACAAGCAATGTAAACATCCCTTGTGACAGCAATATGTGTGACAGGTACACTTTATGGAGGGATCGAGGGTCTAAAAGACCCTAGACCCCTCCACTACACTTCCCTGTATGCAAAACGCCGAAAACGGCATTTTTGCATACAGCCGTTTTTTAAATCTGGCGCCTTTTGCGGCACAGTAACCCGGATGTGACGTCATGGACGCCGCCTCCAGGTTACGTCATCGGAGACCCGATCTATGCCATTTCCGGCATTCATCGGGACTCCATCCAGCTGGCGGACGTGCCAGCTGGGTGCTCGGGGCTCCCGGTGGGACGGGAGCCCCGAGCAAAGCCGCGGAAGGCGGCGGGAGGGGGGGGGAACGTCCCCTCCCGCCCCCCGGGTAACGATCGAGCGGCTCCCGAGCCGCATCGATCGTTACCGACGGAAAGCCGACTGCCGGCTTCAAACAACGGTACCAGGATGATGCCTCTAGCTAGAGGCATCATCCCGGTATAACCACTCAAAGTCAGCCGACGTAGATCTACGTGGCTGGTCGTTAAGTGGTTAATCTGCGTAACCAGAATCACTTTGGACTTCCCTGTAAGGGACATTGTTTATGAAAATAATCACAAATAGTTGTGTACTATACTGTTTTACTGAAGTAGTGATTCTCAGCTTGACTTTATGTTGTTATAAAGTAGTATAGAGACTATGCTATGCAACCACATGTTACCCTGATTGAGTAACAGCATCCATGTTTGTGAACCTTTCATTATTCTGCAGTGTATCCAAGTTTTTTGTCATCCTGAACCTGTTTTGCATGAATGCTTCTAACTTTGCACCAGTTTATTAAACTGCAAGTTACATGCTGTTAAAAATTTGGAATTCATGTAGTGGTTATGTTTTATTATTAGGGTTTGAACTTTTCAAATGCATGATGCATATTAATATTTTTGCTTACAGCCTAGGTGTTTGCGTACTATATCGGTTGGCATAATAATAACGGGTAGATACATGAGTCAGCCCTCCAGATCATTGCTAAAATTTACAAATGTTCTGGAGACACCCACATTACTTATGAAGAAACTTATTTAAGGGATGTCAATTTAAATTTAAGATGAATCACAGAACCCTGCAGCCTTTTTGATAAGTATACATGAAGCAGTAGGTTTTTTTTTCCCACCTGTAAGCAGGCACATTTCTATTTTCATGAACTATGTTAATAGAACAAACATTAGTAATGATAAGGCTTTGTATGAGCATTTAACAGAAACCTAGCTAGAACACCAGGTTAGGCACATATTGCCTATAAACTTATGTAATGATGCATTCCTGCACTGCATGTTGACAGTTAAGAGGAAGCTGTAGCCTTTTTTAGGTTCTTCTTTTAGGAATGTGTACTTGTAAACCACATATGTGCTAAAAATGTCTAAAAAAAAAAAAAAGAAAAAAGGTTTTTAAAGCACTTAAATTAACAATAAACTATATCCTTATTTTCCGAAAAAATATCCTTATTTTCCGAAAAAATATCCATACATATCCACTACCTAATATTTCATGAAATTGTTTTTTTTTGTCTGTTGTTTTTCTGCCTCCTTGTAACATTATCCTCCTCCTGAACGTCTCCGTTTCCACCCTCACTTCTGTTTTTTTTTAGTGCAGTGCTACCCCTTGAGGAGCCTCTGAATTGTTTTGTGATTTCTCTGCACACCTGAAGACAACACACCCCACTCACTCAGCACTTACTGACACACCTTGAGGTATTTCAAAGGATATGTAACACCCTCCTAAGTAGGTGCTAGAGAAAAAGTATAGTTTTGGGTCCTGTCAGGTAGTCGAAGAGTCAGTGGATGGGTGTCAGTAAAGGGGATGCTAGTGAGTGTCCCAAAGATAATATAGATTCACCAAGTCTATTGCTGGAGAGAAAAGTGCAGGGAGACCTAATCCTTTCCATATATGTGGCAGTATGGATTAAGCAGTGCAGCTGCTTCAACTAGCAACCTGGTGAGGCCAAGTGAGAGTTGTCCTTATCCATTATGAATAGTTACAGTTGGAGTATCAGCAGAACGAATATCTTAAGAAAGAAATCGAGAAGGTACAAAAAAATCTACGCAGTACCAAGCAATCCAAATTTCAGAGGGACTTAGGAGATTGGGAAACTGGGGAAATCTTCGATCTCACCTCTAGGAGAGGTAGGTCACGTAGGAGAGGTAGCACACAAAGGAACAGATCTTGGAACGACTCGACCTTCTCGGGAAGTGATGACGATGAGAGGTCAGTGACTTTTTTAGGACAAGACTCTCAGGGAGATCTGGACAATCACCCTGCGGCCATAAAAGGTATCCTAAAGAAAACATCCAAAAAGGCAGGGGGAAGAGGAAGAGGAAGAGGAGAGGCAAGCGGAGGAGAAAGAGTGGAGATGGGAGAACGGAGAACACGATCCGGGAAGCGGAGATAAATCAACAAAATAACATGCTGGTCCCCGTTATAACTTCTCCTAATTCAAATTTGAGTTTAAATCCAACCCCGGTCCTTGCTCTAGCTCCCTCCTCGGACTCAAAGGACCAAAAAGTGATCAATCTGTCTGACTTCCCTGTGGATCAGAGACACATTGATCTACTGGAGAAGGGACTCTCCTTCTCACCAGTAAACAATATGGATCACTTTGAGGTATACAAAGATCTCTGTCTCTTCCTAAGAAAAATTTACTACAGACTACTTCACGCTACTGATATGAATTCTGATGGTGACCAACAGGGGTCACAATCGAATGACCAGGAGGCCATAGAAATTCTCACATCATTACTTGACGAAAATGAATCCAGTGATGACGAATCCCTGGATTCTTCCCCTGACCTTAGAAAGGCGAACATCCGTATACGGTCTACCACAATGCCCAAGTTTAGAAACAACAAGTGGCTAAATGTCTTTGCCACTCTTGTTGAAGAAGACCTCAAAAAGATTTGTTGGGAATGGTCGCCACCTGACAATCTTACCTGTGACGAGAGAACGGCCCTAAAAGAACTAAAAGAGGCCAAGGGGCTAGTGATCAAAAAGAGTGACAAGGGCGGTAATGTCGTTCTGCTCTCTGAGGCTTCTTATGAAATGGAAGCAAATAGACTTCTCTCAGACCAATCCACCTACAATAAACTCAAAGAGACGCCCTTCCCTAAAGTCCAGGCGAAATTGAATGAAAAACTCAAATTTGCCAGAGAAGCAGGCCTTATCACGAATAAGGAGCTAAAATTCCTGAAGGTGACTGACTACAATATCCCCACTTTCTATATAATCCCGAAAATACATAAGAACATTCGGGACCCCCCTGGGAGACCCATAGTCTCAGCAGTAGGGGGTCCTCTGGAGAAAGTGGGGAAATTTCTTGATTCCCTCATCAAGGAGTTAGTCTGTAACTTACCCTCCTATGTCAGGGACACGGGTGACGTTTTGAATAAAATCCGGGACTTATACTTTGAAGGGGAAGTGATCTTGGTAGGAATAGACGTGGAATCTCTATACACCTCCATCCCCAATGCCTGGGGCATACTAGCCACCTATCACTTCCTCGAGAAAAAGTTCCCCCTATGTGCAGCACAAAATGAATTTCTTGTGGACATCTTGGATTTTGCCCTGTCCCACAATTTCTTTCAGTTTGCGGGCAAATATTATCAGCAAATCAGAGGCACAGCTATGGGGGCACCTTGGGCCCCCTCCTATGCCTGCCTGCATCTGGGACTGTGGGAGGAAGAGACAGTATACGCCTCGTCTATGTACCAGAGCCATGCACTCACATGGCTTAGGTACATAGACGATGTGCTGCTGGTCTGGAATGGCACAATAAATCAGCTCCAAGAGTTTCTGACCGAACTCAATAATAATCCTCGGAATATCCACCTCACCTACACCTGGAATAAGGAATGTATCTCATTTCTTGATCTAAAAATTAATCTGGAGAATGGGAGATTAGTCACTTCCACATTTAGGAAACAAACGGCTGCCAATACCCTCCTTAGGGCAGATAGTCTACACCCTACTGCTCTGAAGAGGGGCATTCCAGTTGGTCAGTTCATAAGACTTAAACGCAATTGTACCAAATACAGTGAATACATTAAAGAGGCCAAAAAACTTTACCAACGATTTAGAGAACGAGGATATTCCCACCGCACTCTTCGCAGAGCCAAAAGACAAGCCGGACAAAGAACACGTGACCAACTCCTTACACCTAATCCCAAGATTAATGACCAAACAATGACACCACCGAGACTAATCACCAAATTTGGTACCCAATGGGGTGAAGTACGTAGTATCCTAGAACGACATTGGCACGTGCTACAAAACACTGAAAGATTGAAGAAAATTGTAGGCCCAAGACCACTTCTAGTGGCCAGGAGAGCCAAGAACCTAAGTGATCACCTGGTGCATTCAGAATTCACTAAAACTCAATCTCATGGTAACTGGCTGTCAGACCTACCCAAATTTAAGGGTATGTACCCATGTGGACACTGCCACATTTGCAAATATGTCGAAAAAAGCTCAGTCTTCTTTGACTCAACTGGCAAGAAAGAATTCAGGATAACCTCCTTCATTAATTGCAGTACATCTAAACTCCTATACCAGATCACTTGCCCATGTGGCAAACACTACATAGGCAAGACAAAAAGGACTCTGAGAATCAGAATAGGGGAACACTTAAAAAGCATAAGGCTGAAAGAGGACACCCCACTTGCAGAGCATTTCAATGAATATCACGGAGGTAACCCCAGGGGCCTAAGAGTTAAGGGGTTCTGGGCCCTCAATATTTCACCCCGCAGGGGTGACTTTGACAAAGCACTCCTTCGGGCTGAAAAAGCCTGGATTTTCCGGCTTTCCACACTTACACCATATGGGCTCAATAAGGAACTAAGCCTCAAGGTCTTCCTGGACCCCTAAACATAGCCCCTAGCCTCTTTATCCTCACTACTAGTTTATAGGACCTGTAATAGCCATGGCTAAATCTCCCCCACTTCATGAGCTGTTTGCCCCCTGTTCCCCTTTAATCAGGGGCCGCTTCCTAAATAGTATCATTATTCCCATCATTTGTATATATATATATTTTTTCTGCCCTCCTGAGTATCCATACTGTAGGACAGTACACCCCTTACTCAACTAATAGCATGGTTTAGGCCATCCAATTGCTTTCAGTACACTACCTCCTGCCTTGATGACCATGCTCTGCATTAGAGTTGTACCCCGGCTCATGCCAAATTACTAGTGGGAATATATGTTTACCTTAGTGTCTATTTATGTTTTTACTTTGTCTATACACTATATGGTTATTTACTAACCCGGTTATTGTTAAGCAAAAGTGTAAACTACATAGACCTCGACACTATGTCTTGTGAGACGGCCTTGTTTTCCCCCGCCTCCTCCCGCCCCCTCCTCTGTACTGGACTTTTATTACCCTTCACCGCCAGGTCTTTTATATGGTCAAATTGACCGACATCGGGAACCAATACCAGACCCGTACCGCTGTGGTAAAGTGGTGGTAGTACCACATTTATACCACCAGATGGCCTCAGTCTTAACATCTCCGGGAAGATCTAATTGTTGATTGCTGTCACCATGGTTTCAGCCTATATAAACGTACCCCGGAGAACGTGATGACGTCCTGAGGAAGCGTGCGTAAGCACGCGAAACGCGTCGACATCACACGTTGACGCCCCGCCCACCCTTCGTCCCCGTAGGAGATCGCACCGGACTGGCTGTATACTTCCACCGTGACCCGGAAACAGCACCAGGACTGCACCCGGACACGGAACTGAGTCTGCCCCTGCAGTTTCCTCGATGGTAGAGGCCACAACGCCACTGGCAGTTACAAATCCATCGGACAGCCGAATCATCCTTCATCTGCGTCTGCCTGCCCTGACTGTGACCTAAGTGCGGAGCATGCTACCTCCATCCCTGTTATCCTGGATGAGCACGGGTGATATCTGGTAAGACCAACACTTTCCTTAATACACATCCAACTTTGGATCATCAGTTATACATGGTCGCTACACCTCATCCCCGGAACCTTTAGCAGCTCCAGCCAATGGTCTGACCGGGACTTTTCTCATGCAGACTCTAGACGTCTGAGCTGTTCAGGCACTGCCAACTTGTGGATCAGCCACCCAGTGAACCAGTATCTCTGGCGATAAGCCATTATTTGGGACTATCATACAGCCCTCCCTCTACTCACACGGGAGATCCTTTTTAGGAAACAAACATTCATCTATTTTGCTGTCCTAGCAAAGTGGCTGGTTAAGCCCGGATCCCTCCAACATATCCTACCTTTTTTCGGTACTTGCTGATTAAGCAAAACGGCTGGTTAAGCCACGATCCCTCCCAGCACCACCATTCCGTGCACTGCCCCGTTGGGCTAGGTTTCCTTGGAGGCTCTCAGCCAGGAAATGAGACTTACATCATAGGGAGCAGGCCCGTGTTGTTTGTTACTACATGAGACAATGATGCTTTACTTTGTCCAATTTTTGTGATGCACTGATGATACTTTTTGACATGAAGTCATATCAATATTTATAAGATTTCTTTCAGGTGCCTCCCCACACTTTATTGGCATCCCCATGTACTTTCCCTCCACGGGCCCACCATAGTTCCCTCCTGGCCACAGCACAGTTGCTCGGGCTTCTTGAGTGATTTTCAGGTCGTGTTTCCTCGACTAATCACACTAAGCCCGCCAACAACAGTGCATACTGGGACTGGGTGGGTGGGGACCTCAATGTGTTTTATTGCTGTCTGTACCATTCTGACCCCCAAGGGGTCCACGGAGTCAAACAGTTCACCTGATGAGCTTCCACACCTCTTTTATTGATTAGATTTACCTGTCTATATTTTTCATGTGTGTTTATCTTCACCATTAAAGCTTTTTTTGTCTGCACCTATATCCCTGTGAGCCCCTCATTGCAACCATTCACGGAGGGTAAATCTTGTCCCTCCACCTCTCAACCTTTTTTGTCGGAGTATCCAACTATTCCCAGCTGCTTCAACTAACAACCTGGAGAGGCAAAGTGAGAGTTGTCCTTATCCATTGTGAATAGTTACAGTTGGAGTATCCCACTATTCCCAGCTGCTTCAACTAACAACCTGGAGAGGCCAAGTGAGAGTTGTCCTTATCCATTGTGAATAGTTACAGTTGGAGTATCCCACTATTCCCAGCTGCTTCAACTAGCAACCTGGTGAGGCCAAGTGAGAGTTGTCCTTATCCATTGTGAATAGTTACAGTTGGAGTATCCCACTATTCCCAGCTGCTTCAACTAGCAACCTGGTGAGGCCAAGTGAGAGTTGTCCTTATCCATTGTGAATAGTTACAGTTGGAGTATCCCACTATTCCCAGCTGCTTCAACTAGCAACCTGGTGAGGCCAAGTTAGAGTTGTCCTTATCCATTGTGAATAGTTACAGTTGGAGTTTCCAACTATTCCCAGCTGCTTCAACTAACAACCTGGTGAGGCAAAGTGAGAGTTGTCCTTATCCATTGTGAATAGTTACAGTTGGAGTATCCCACTATTCCCAGCTGCTTCAACTAGCAACCTGGTGAGGCCAAGTGAGAGTTGTCCTTATCCATTGTGAATAGTTACAGTTGGAGTATCCCACTATTCCCAGCTGCTTCAACTAGCAACCTGGTGAGGCCAAGTGAGAGTTGTCCTTATCCATTGTGAATAGTTACAATTGGAGTATCCCACTATTCCCAGCTGCTTCAACTAGCAACCTGGTGAGGCCAAGTGAGAGTTGTCCTTATCCATTGTGAATAGTTACAATTGGAGTATCCCACTATTCCCAGCTGCTTCAACTAGCAACCTGGTGAGGCAAAGTGAGAGTTGTCCTTATCCATTGTGAATAGTTACAGTTGGAGTATCCCACTATTCCCAGCTGCTTCAACTAGCAACCTGGTGAGGCCAAGTGAGAGTTGTCCTTATCCATTGTGAATAGTTACAATTGGAGTATCCCACTATTCCCAGCTGCTTCAACTAGCAACCTGGTGAGACCAAGTGAGAGTTGTCCTTATCCATTGTGAATAGTTACATTTGGAGTATCCCACTATTCCCAGCTGCTTCAACTAGCAACCTGGTGAGGCCAAGTGAGAGTTGTCCTTATCCATTGTGAATAGTTACAGTTGGAGTATCCCACTATTCCCTTCTCCCATCCAAGTTCAAAAATAAACACTAAAAATCAATACCCCTGGACTGTTTATTGTGTGATGAGCCATCAGGAGTAAGGAGGGATGTGTGAACTGTACCCCAAGTGACTGTGTGCTGGTTATCAGAGGAGCCCAAGAAGTCATCTTACAGCAGGCCCTACGGGGACAGTGCTACAGATATATTAATCCAAGCTTAGCCTAATAGGAGAAATGATTAGCACGTGTACCTATACACACACTATCAATAAGACAATAATGTTACTCTGAAAGATTGTTAAACACCTGCATTATTCTGATTAACAGTAATTACCATAACCGAAATGCATTTACTTAGCAACAGTATATAAAGAGAGTCCTAACTTGCTATAATTGTAGGGAAAATGAGGGATGGCGCTCAGATGTGCATAAGGTTAATGAATGATCCCAATGTGGACTTAGATGTATAGTCTCATAAAGATTTATTAAATGGATCCAATATTTAAAACAATGTAATAGATAGATAATGTACAGTCCTACCGCTCCTAGAAGCCTCTGTGTCTCCTCACTGATTGTGTACAAAAACCCTTAATGGGTTTGTGGGGACCTGATGATAGGTGTGGAGGGTCGTGGCTGGCAGATGGAAAGACGGATAAGTCGACAGTGGGAGGGCTCGAACGGTCTGGTATGCGGCCGCCTTCCTAGACCGGAGCCTCTGTGTTGAGCTCCCTCTGTGCCTGCCGTGAGCACCGGAGGCGCACGCTGATGATGTCACCTCGCAGGACCGGAAGTCCGTAGATGGCCAGCCGAGGAGTCACCCGGAAGCCGAGAAGGGCAGAGGACTGGACGTGTTTGCTTCTATGGAGCCTCCCGATTGCCACAACGACATGTTTCGCTACGATTGTAGCTTTGTCAAACTTGGGGTCATTCATTAACATTATGCACATCTGAGCGCCATCCCTCATTTTCCCTACAATTATCTGCATGCTGTATTATGTTTGGGATTGGGCGAACAGTATTGCCATAAATACTTTTTCCATATGCTATTGTGCATTCTTTGCAGGATTTTCCAGTTTTGGATTAGCGCCAGAACTTTTGTTTGGAGCTAACTTGCTATAGCAGTTCCCAGCACACAACAGATTAATTTGTATGATGCTATTCTCTTACCAGATCCAAGGTACCCTCTTCTGGATCTCAAGACACATGCTCTGATTCAGTAAAAGTCAAAAGTAAAAGTGGTAAGTGTGCTCTCTAGCGCAGTCTATGTAATCCAAAGGAGCACTGGATTGTCCCCAAATAAAGGGCAGTTAAGACACCCTCACTGGGGCAGAACTATTTCATGGAACCAGGACACAAGAAGTCAGTGGCCAAGAGGCCTCTCACTACAGTATGCACTCTCTGAACTCCAGGCATTTCCATGTAAGTTTTTCAAAGGATCCTCCCTCACAAGCTAGCACCCAATAATAGTAGCCAATGGTCCTCTTCTGATAGTCAGAGGGCTGCTTATGGTCACAGTCATTCACCACGTGCAGCAAGTGAAACTCTGATTCCAGGGGATGCGTGCTCTCAGGATCAATGTCCCCTCATACATAGCATTGCATAGAGTATGATGTAAGCAGCAGTCTCTGATCAGCACTGTTATCCTTGGCAAAACGCCATCAGCAAACTCTGGCCACACACCCCGTCCCTCCTTTCCTGCCACCTTATGGGGCTTTCTTTCAACTGCACACCCTCCCATTGCTTTTTTTGCATCAATCAATCACCTCCCCAATCAAATCAGACCCAGCCAAGATAGCTGCTCCCTGCACTGGTGACACTCCATAGATGACCATTTTTAATGAGGTTTCCTTAAAGATGGCTGCTGCACTTCTGCATTAATGAATATTCCACCTAACCCTGTCCACACTGCAGTATATATACTAATAATACAGCAGTAACAAAGGAAGAAGTTCTGCAGCAATTTTCTGCTGCAGTCCAGGTTACATATGGAATTAACATTGCTTGTTTTCGGGGTCATGTGCACTGCTCTATGCACACTAAAATTCCTATAGTCCATAGTCCCTAATCCATCTCAGGAGTGTGCAAGAAAGGGTGGCAATGTTGCTACATGCAATGGGATCCCAGAGAATGAAGGTAGCCACCGTGTAACAGGACAATGGAATACAGCAGAAAAAAAAGACATTTGGAGATTTGGATGTTGAGAGCAATATAAGGTACTTTTTGTGTTAAGTATATATACTTGGAAAAAACAATTTTTTTTAAAACCAGAGTTTAGTGTCACTTTAAAGGACATACCCACTGCGTGCTCTCCTGTTTAGATGTGTAAAAGTAAATTGAAAGACCACATGACATACAGTAGTCTTGATGGAGCTCCCACAACTGACAGGTGACCTAAATGTATGCCTATTTATACCCTTTTGATATGGTAGCCAGAGGTCACCCACTTCTCTTTATACTACATAAAGTGTAAACCTTGCAAGACATGTTTTTTTTTTTCCGTTCAGCCAGTGGGTGGATGATGTAATCCCCTCCAACTGGGACATTGTATTCTGACAGCAGCAAGTTCAGAATACACTGATCAGTGGAAGCAGCTGGTTGGCTGCCACCGCCAATCAAGGAAAAATTTTTAACATGCTCCTTCAACAGAAGTTGGTCGAAAAATCTACTTCTGTCAAGTGAGGATGACCACATACTGGTTTAAAATTTTCTGGTCCCGGATTAACTGATCTGGATTTCAATCAGTGTATGGCGAAAACCTTTTTTAGTGAGGAACAGTAAGAACCTCAGTTGAGCATTTATTGCCATCTGCAAATTTGTTTAATATTTGAATAAAGTGGCAAAGGATTAGACCCACACTCACCCACCCACCCCCATCAACGTTTCAGTGTTGTCTCCATTAGAGAGATTTCCTCTTAGTTACTGTTGAGGTGACAATGGTTTCACCAGACAGAAAGTGAGATAAAATTTACAATATCAACCCAGAAAGAAATACAACACTTTTTAGTAAATGTTGTAAAGATTAAAACCCTTGCCACTTTTCCCTCACTTTCTGACTAGTGAAACCATTGTCAAATTAGCATGTGAGGGGAAATCACTCTAATGGAGCACCAGATAGGACTTAAACCTGAGAGGGGTTCTAGCCCTTTGCCACACTATCCAAAAATAAAAAAGAAAGTTTTGGATATCAGTAGTCATTGAAATGGGATGTAAAAAATTGGCGTTAATCGCCAATAGTATCTGCGCAGTGGAAAAATAATAAGTGAAGAACGTGTCTATGTAAGTAAACACTCCAAAATTATATGTCTATATGATTAACCAATCCAAAATTATAAAGACATATCTGTGCAGTGCAATATATATGTGTACATGTGTAACACAAATATATAACACAAATATATGATGGTATAACAACCAAATTGGGAGCTGCAACAAAACCGTGAAAACGTGTGAATAGAAAGTGACTATACCTTGAGGTATAAAATGCTGCGCTCACCTACTAGTGCACTTGACTAATAACATAAATTGTGAATACATATAAATAACATAAAACAAAATAACTGATTGCAGCGTGCAAACACAATATTGGTGAAAATAAATGGATAAATAAATTGGTGAGTAAAGTCCCATACACCAACAATCTGCCTGTGGTATCCACGGATTGTACTTTACTGAAAGCCCGTTGATGTCTGATTAAATGTAAGTGCATCTACCTATTTTTAATAAAACTGCCTGAATGTACTTCACTATATCGGCCCCTTTTCATTTATCCTAACTCTGAGGAGTGTTGGGTTGGCTGAGGAGTACGGAGCTTAACATACTCAGCAGGTGGCTATAGGGTGGACCTTCTTGTCGGGCGCAGTAACACTCTGGGATCCGGATCTCTACTCGTGTACAACTCTGCTTGCACTGACCCCCTATAATTAAGGGGTCAGTGTTTTCTGGTAAGCGCTTCTACACACCGGGTTTCCATTTGGTGAAGGGACTGAAGAATTATTATTATTATATGTGGAAAGTCATCTTTTAGAGACTGCACCATTAAAAAGTTTTTGAGGACTTTTTCAGATTGTTGGTGTATGGGACTTTACTCACCAATTTATGTATCCATTTATTTTCACCAATATTGTGTTTGCACGCTGCAATCAGTTATTTTGTTTTTTGTTATTTATATGTATTCACTATTTATGTTATTAGTCAAGTGCACTAGTAGGTGAGCGCAGCATTTTATACCTCAAGGTATAGTCACTTTCTAGTCATTGAAATGAACAATCACAAGCTAGATTCAGATCTGTGCGGTGCTGGCCCTGTTCTGTGTACCAATGGAAAATGGCATCTTTCTAAGGGTGAGCTTAAACTAAACTGACTAGGTTGGGTGGGTCAAAGGGCCAACAATTAGTCTACCCTTCTAACCCCTGGGCAAACAAGTTATTATTAACCATTTGTAGGATAACTGCCTAATATAGTAAATTAGCACATTCTTACAATCCCTTTTCACACATTGATGTCACCATGTCTCAAACTGTATAACATAGTCATTGTCAGCAGATCCTTCTTCCCTGATTAGTGTAAAAGAGTGCTACTATCAATGCTAGAGAAATCTACTTAAGGTAACCAGGTCTCATTCCAGATTTATTCTAACCCTTACCTGCACCAGCCCTGATAAAGGGGATCGGTAAAGCCCCCAAAGTGTGTTGGAGATCTTTTTCACATCCACGACAGAGAAAAAAAAAAAAAATTGGAATAGATATATGATCAATAAATCTGGGGCTGTCTTCATTCTTCCTTATTTACTCCAGGCATCCTAATTCACATGGGCTGGTTAAAATAGATGGTTTAGCTGCTGTCCAGGCTCTCTTAGAGTTATTTCATTTTCACCAGACGAAGGGCCTAATTCACTATGATGCCTAGTAGGCGAACATGCATTCTTTTAGTCACAATCTGTGAAAAGTGCGTAGATTTACTCCTAAACAGAATTCAGTATAGCATTGTGTATGCCAAGGAACTTTTGCCATTTGGGATATATCTCTTGTTATACTGAGAATGCTCAGCCACTTTGCCATTTGGGATATACCTCTGGTTACACTGAGCAAGCTCAGACTCTTTTCTGTTTGACATCTGATAAATAAATGGTAGATCATGCACTTGTTGTTCTCCATCTCACATAAATCTTAACCAAAACTACCACAGCTGTCCTCACAAAGCACACACAATACCATTGCTGATGCAAATTTAAAATGAGTAACAATTTTGTGTGTTGTTTCCAAATGATAAGCTTTTTCACCACAAAAATGTAATATGTGTGCCAATATCATTAATCCAAATCCAAATGTCATTACCCAAAATCATAGTGTAATACCACTATTCTACACTCACACACCAATAAACACAAAATACCACAAGATAAATCAAGAAACAGAAATCCTGACTGATGTAATTCCACCACCTATAGATAAATGCCCAAAGAAATTTACTTTTTAGGTGTAGGAGGGTTCCATCACCATGGCTAATCTTGCCATATGTGTTCCATGGGGAAGGACAAGAAGCAACCTTGTGAAATCCACACTAGCACCAATTGCAGCCTCTTACCAAGCAAAATGCCTCAAAATAAGATATGGTCCTATATGAGCATGCTGACAGTAATCAGCCACGCCCAGTTTCGGAACTAGATGGCATATCACATAAACAGGTTGGTCAATGGCACTCAGGACTTCCAGAGTACATGTGCATTGATTAATTTTTTGCATCCCAGGGACTTAGGGCTGTTTAACATCACAGAGATGTAGGCTCCATGCATGTGGCAGCACAGTGGCTAACTGGTTAGCACTTCTGCCTTGCAACACCGGGGTCGTTGTTTCGAATCACAAACATTCCACTACCTAGCTAGTAGTTTGTCTGGTGTTCTAGTTTCTTTTTCACAAGGTATTCAATTTCTGACAGTTTTATATAATGGAAACCAAAGAAATTACAATATAAATAAAGTGACTGCCGTTTTTCACCAAATCTAGAACTGTGTGATTGAGGGCAGATATGGATGTATAAGTATAGTGTGATCCTGCCCTAATATTTTAATGTTGTATGCTGATGATGAATGACAAATGAGTTTTGTTGACAATTTGTGTCAAGCAGCCCTCACAAAGTTGACATTTCCTGCTTTGTATCCTCCACATGCCCAGCAACTTACAAATTGAATAGTTTTGTTTTTGTTATCCCTGATCATGGCCAGAGCCTGGGACATTTTTTTTTTTCAGTTTACCCTGCGCAGATACATATGCTGTTGCATTCTTTCCTTTGCCAAGAGTGTGTGTTCCTGATCCACAGGTGCAGGTGTAAGCACTTAAGGCATGAAGAGACAGAATTAATTACACTGGTGGGCATGTCCTTTACTGGGTGGGTGTAGGTGTGCTATCAATCCAACCTATGTTACATAAAGGCCTGCACTAGTGTGGTTTGCTTTGCCTGAGAAGAGGCCAGAATCACGGGCATCCCCACGCGAGTGACCGGCGGCTCCAATGTCCGCCGGCCACTCGCGATCTCCCGCTGGAGAGGGAGAAAGGCAGGCGGCTGATGTAAACAAAGCCGCCTGTCATTCTCCCTGATTTAAGAACAGAGATCATACAATCCTGCTATGTAGCATCGTATGTCTCTGTGGTTACATCACAAGCCAAACCCCTTTACAGTTAGAATCACGCCCCTAGGGACACACTTAACCCCTTGATCACTAATAAAGTTAACCCCTTCCCTGCCAGTGTCATTTGTACATTAACATTGCATATGTATAGCACTGATTACTGTAGTAATGTCATTGGTACCCCCAAAAGTGTAAAAAATGTTAGTCAGGGGTCCGATCTGTCCGCCGCAATGTCGCAGTCCCGCAAAAAAAATTGCAGATCGCCGCCATTACTAGTTAAAAAAACAATAAAAATGACATAAATCTTTCCCTTAGATAGTAAACGCAATAACTTTTGCGCAAACCAATCAAAATACGCTTATTGCAATTTTTTTTACCAAAAATATGTAGCAGAAAAACAAATTGGCCTAAAATGTTAAAAAATTTTGATTTTTACATTTTTTTGGGGAGAATTTCACATAAAAAAATGTGAAAAATATTGTTATTTTTTCAAAATTGACGCTATTTTTTTGTTTAAGCGCAAAAAATAAAAATCGCACAGGTTATCAAATACCACCAAAAGAAAACTCTGTTTGTGGGAAAAAAAGGACGTCAATTTCATTTGGGTACAGCATCGCACAACCGCGCAATCGTCCGTTAAATTCACGCAGTGCCGAATCACAAAATAGGCCCTGGTCTTTGAGCAGGAAAATCCTCCGGGGCTTATGTGGTTAAACCCCAACAGATGAATTACACAGATTCTGAGGCACATTTGTTGCAGATAAGGCATCAAGTGAGTTTAATTACCATCTTAATTTGCCACAGATCCTGTGTAATATGTGTATGGCTTTAAAGGGATGAGATGCCAAATAGCAAACCCCTTAAAGTGCCTGCAGTAGCCTACGCCAGGGGTTAAGGATGTTTAAAGTGAAACAAGAAAAGCAAACATTTAGATTAAATATAGTGCCTGTGGTTTCACCATAGTCTGCTTGTAAAGTGGTGCATCCATTTTTAACAACTTGGATTGCTCTTACAATGAGGAAGATTGGAACTGCAATGTTTTTAACCACCCTGAATGGGCTACATTCCTGACAACTGTGTTTGACAGTGATCTGGGCTTGCCTACACCTAATTGC
The DNA here is from genome assembly GCF_965119305.1 of Pelophylax lessonae. Taxonomy (NCBI): domain Eukaryota; kingdom Metazoa; phylum Chordata; class Amphibia; order Anura; family Ranidae; genus Pelophylax; species Pelophylax lessonae. The sequence continues at coordinate 205,464,910 of NC_138772.1, read as the reverse complement.
ATGGTAAAAAGCGGTGTGATTGGGCCAGGTAGCATTTAAGAATTTTACATTTATTTTTATATTTTTCGGGTGCGGCGTGGACACTTTTTTTTATTTTACTTTTGAATAAATGACTTGTCAAAAACTGACTTTTATGTTTATTTTTTTTGTACACTTTTTTGGTGAATGGGTAGGGGTATGATGTACCCGATGCCCATTCACATAGGGGGGCAGGATCTGGGGCCCCCCTTGTTAAAGGGGGCATCCAGATTCCGATAAGCCCCCCACCTGCAGACCCCCACCACCACAGCCCTGGGTTGTCAGGAAGAGGCCCTTGTCCTCATCAACATGGGGACAAGGTGCTTTGGGGGGCTTTTGAGGGCAAGCCGCTTGGTCCCCCCTTTAGCCTGCCCAGCCAGGCTGCATGCTCAGATAAGGGTCTGGTATGGATTTTGGGGGGAACCCCACGCTGTTTTTTTTTTTTTCATTTTTTTTATCTGTATCGCTGGGAGCCGACAATACCTTACAGCCGCGAGCAAGTTTAAATGACATTTTTTCCTTTAGAAATGTCAGTATTGCTGCAGAAGGCTCCATATATTGTACAGGTGCGTCACTTTGCAGGCACATTAAGGGGACCCCCCCCCCCCAGGCACGATATTTAAAGGAATTTTTCATTTTTATTTTTTCACTTTAAGCATTATTAAAATCACTGTTCCTGTAAAAACTATAATTTTAAAAAAAAATTTTTGCATTGATACATGTCCCCAAGGGCAGCACCCAAGTCCCCATACACTTTTTGTGGCAATGACTTGCTTATAAGCTTTTAAAATGAGGACTTTTGATTTTTCATGTTTGTGTCCCATAGACTTTAATAGAGTTTGCATGTTCGCTAGAACTTTTTCCCTATTCGAGATGTTCTGGTGCAAACCGAACAGGGGGGTGTCCGGCCCATCACTAGCTGTCCATCCAGGATGTTTTTTATGTCCTATCAATGGCCACTAATTGCTTTATTATTTTTTCAACACATTTAGTGTTGAGAGGGTAGTGGTTAACTTTGCCCTATTCGAATCTGGTAGTGGGGGGGGGGGGCTGTGGGGAGCATTGCTGGACATTTTAGGCTTTAGTCAGTTTCATGAGGCCATCCTCTTCTAATTTTTTTGTTTTGTTCCCTGAAATGTACATGGCGTATTTTGTAACTCTAGTTTATGTTTTGATGTGTTAACCTCATCTTATCCTGGTGTTTACACCATTAAAATGTGGGTGACTTGCGTTCAACATTGTGTGTGTTCTTCTTAAGCTCCTAAATGCTTAACCCCTGGAATCAAACAAATTTTAAATTTGAGTATTTTTTTTCAAGGTTCATGGCAAGAGGGAAGGCCCTATCAGGCCAGCTAAGAGCCCAGAGGAGGCTGGGCATCCTCAGGGGAGTCAGTGGAGAGCCCAACACCTTCTCCTGCCCCCCATGGTTAAAATGGTGAAGGTAAGTAGACTGTGTTTTTTCTGTAATGTGTATTATTTGTTAGTGTAGAAAGTATATGTGTGTGGGGCAGAGCAGACTTAAAGTGTTTGTAAAGGCAGCAGGTTTTTTCTCTTAATGCATTATATGCATTAGGTTTAAAAGGCTTCTGTGTGCAGCAGCCCCCCTATACTTACCTGAGGCCCACCTCACTGCAGCAATGTTGCAGGAGACTCTTCCTCCTCATCGGCTGAGATGGCAACGCGGCAGCATTGCCTCCCGCTACTGTCAGTCCAAATCATTGAGACAATCAAAAGAGAGGGGGGGGGGGGGCAGGGCTGGGTCACGGCTCAGTGTCTGAAAGGACACAGGCAGCTTGGCCTCAGCTCAGGTGCCCCCATAGCTGTGCCCCCATATGCTGTGGGGGAAATCAATAGGAGGGATGTGCCCAGAGTGGTGGAGAGGAACCTGAAAACCTGCTCTGTGCAAAACCACTCCACAGATGGCAGCAGGTAAGTATAACATGACTGTTTATTTTAAGCATCAAAAAATGAGATGTTACTATGACGTTTATGTTGTTTGTTCCCCAGTCATACCTTTACAGAGAACCCCCTTCAGCATAGAAGCATTGAGTACATATCTTTAAGGCTACATGCTTCTCCTTGAAGCAGGACGCTTGCATTGTAGAAACCAGCTTCAGGACTAAAAAAGGTGTGAAAAGCACCCTGTCAGGGGAGTGTGGAGGGGGTAAGGAGAGTGAGAGACAAAGGTGGGAGAGCAGAGGATGGGGGAGAGAGAAAGGTGAAAAAGAGTAGGGGGGGGTTTATGGGTGAACATTAAGAGAAATAGAGGAAGGGGGGGAGGGTGGATATGGTGTAGATAAAGATGAGAGAATGGGGGAGTGAGTGAGAGTGGGAGAATGAGGGGGGTGTGAAGAGACATAGATGAAGACAGAGAAAGAGCAACACAGAGAAAGGATAGACTGTCTCTCTGGTGTGTTTCTCCTCCTGCTCTGTGTGCTGAGAAATGAGAGGCTACTATGCTGTGCTTTGTAGTGCCAAAGTGATCACGACAGCCTGTCAGCCTCACCCCCCCCCCATACTTTCAGTTGCCAATGATGGAAGGGAAGGAGACCCAGGTGTTGGTGCTGGGCAGCAGAGGAGGCAGTATGGCATAGAGAACAGGACAGATCTGGCTGTGCAGGGAAGCAGTGGATGCAAATGTGTTAGTGCAGGGTGGAGAAATGGACAGCCCTGTCTTTGCTGGGTAATGTTCCAGGGCCAACAACTCCTCCTCCTCTCAGCTGTTTTCTCCAGCTGCCTCCTCCCCTCTCTAGCTTGACATCATGATGTGTGTCCTCAAGCATTGCCTGCCATCCTCTGCCCCTCTGTCTCCCCTACACACCGTCACATGTATCCACCTCACCTTCAAATCTCAGTGATTCTGTAGTCACTGTCATCAGGGTGGGGGGAGAACTAGGGAGGAAGAGCCTTTCTGGTGAAGTAATGTCTAGCCTCCTCCACTTGGAGTGCTGGGGCCTAGGCATATACAGCAGTGATTGCTGGACACTGGGCAGCCATAGAAAAGAGTCATTAGACAAGGTATGGTGTGCATCTGCCACAGGACAGGGCTCTGGGGATGGGGCATGGGCTACTTGTGGGAGGGCCTGAGCAGTGTAAGCAAGCCCTGTTTGTTTGATACATTTGAGGCAGTGTGTCCCCAAGGTTCATGTGTTTTGGGGCCAACAATGACGTGGACCTGGGCAGCTAACATTTTTAGGCTGTGTACAATGTTGTATATTGTGTTTGGGTGTTGGGATGTGCGTGTTTATTACAAATTTTCTTTGAATTGGCCACACACCAAAACACATTAAATGTGAACTTTCAGTATGAATGTATATAAAACAGGGCTAATATGCTACAGTGCCTAGTTTTTAATGTAGTGGTTTTGTGAATCCTTTGTTTCTGCATTTTGCCTCCAGGTAATTATCTTATCTCTTTTTCTCCCCAGTGCCGACAGACCCGTTGATGGCAGATGTCTGTCATCTGCTGCAGAGGACAATCAGACAGGTCCAATATTTGGAACATCAACATGGGGTTAGTCCTGCTGCTGACCAGCCCTTACTGTTTAAAGTCATGTCATTTTTGTTTTACTTATGATGTTTTGTATTTGTTTTTAAAAATGTTTTATTTTTTAACAATAAAAACCTTTTGAAAAAAAAAAGGTACTAGTTTGTGTGTTGTTGTTAGTTAGACAATCTAGCTCACTGCAGTTGGACAAGATTGCCTGGCCTTATAAGCATTTGCAGGACTGTGATAGCTCCAGCTGCAGGGGGTAAGCTTGCTTACATCATAATGTTGGGTTCTAAAGTCAGGTTTGGACACACAATTACACGTAATCTTTTTATAACATATAGGAGACAGGAGAAATATGTGTCTCAGATACAACATGAGTCAGACAGAGACAGTCAAGCCCCTGCCCACAGTTTAACACCAGAGCCAGATCATTCACTAAGGCTGGCCATACACTATACAATTTTCTTGTGCAACTTTCCTTTAGATTTACCAAAACCATGTAATATAGGGTCAAACCTACAAACTTTAAATTTGTATGCAATCAGGCAGGCCCTTGCACTACATAGTTTAAGGTAAATCTAAAGGAAATTGAATAAGAAAATTGTATAGTGTATGGCCAGCCTAAGTGTAGTAGGAATCTGTCTATGAAGCCAAAAGGCTTCCCACCCAGCTGCACTTAGCCAAGATGACAGCCAAAGCAAAGGAGAGTGTCATCCAAAATGGGCTCAGCCAAGGATAACACTGGATACAAGAAATGGGCAATTTTGGGACTTTAAAGTGAGACACTGGCGAGCACTGCACAGTGTCTCCATCCCTGTATATAGTCAATTGAAAAGCAAGGGGGATAAATGAAGGTGTGTGGAAACCAGCCGGTCCCTAGTTTGAAATACTTACCCACCAGTCTGCTAACAAACCAAATTAACCTGTCTAACAATGTAGGTTAAAAAACAGGAATTTAGTTAACACTAAGGATGATCGAACTTTTGAAAAGTTCGGTTCGGCCAGAACATCCGAACTTCCCGAAAGTTCGGCCCGGATTTCAGAACCCCATTGAAATCAATGGGACCCGAACTTCGGTAATCAAAAAACACAATTTTTAAGCCCTAAAACCCAATAAATGCCCCTAAAAAGTGCCTAGGGTTCTGGGTCATGCCCCATTAACTATAAATCACAAAAAAAAAGTTCTTAAAAATTGTCATTTTTGATAAAAAAGCCAATTATTGAAAAAAAAAAAAAAAGAGAGATTTTTTGATTTTGACTTTGGATTTAGTATCTGGTGGGTCTAAAGGGTGTACATGTGAAGTTTCAGCTCTGTAACATGTCCAGAACCATGAAAAAAAAAAAGATAATTTTTCAGTAGAACAGGGATGTGGGACCCTCCTTTAACACGTATATGATCTTTTTTTTCTGGTTCTGGACATGCTACAGAGCTGAAACTTCTCAGGTACACATTTTAGACCCCCCAGACACAAAATCACACAAAAAAAGTTCTTAAAAATTGTCATTTTTGATAAAAAAGCCAATTATTGAAAAATTTAAAAAAAAAAGAGATTTTTGGATTTTTTGGATTTAGTATCTGGGGGGTCTAAAAAGTGTACATGTGAAGTTTCAGCTCTGTAGCATGTCCAGAACCATAAAAAAAAAGATCGTTTGTATTAGAAAACTTTCAGATCTTCTTCACCAATATGGTTTCTCGGTTTTCACACCTTGCCGGTTTAATAGCAGGCATTTTTTTGGGTTCTTTGCAGTCAGGAAAAACATCTGAACTTGTGTATAGTGGTACTGTGCACAAGTTCTGATGTTTTGCCTGCCTCCAAAAACCCCCAAAAAATGCCAGCAAAAACACACCTGGGCATTTTTTTTTGACGCTAGAGTTTTTTTGGGCATTTTTTGGGTTCTTTTGAGGCAGGCAAAACATCTGAACTTGTGTATAGTGGTATATATACACACATACATATATTTATATACACACCTAGACATATATAGGTGTGATAGTAGCAGAAATATATTACTGTAAATGATTTCATTAGCGCAAGCATATATTTCTGCTACTATCACACCTATATATGTCTAGGTGTGTGTATAAATATATGGATGTGTGTATATACACCACTATACACAAGTTCAGATGTTTTGCCTGCCTCCAAAACCCCCCAAAAAATGCCAGCAAAAACACACCTGGGCATTTTTTTTTTTTTGACGCTAGCGTTTTTTTGGCATTTTTTTGGGTTCTTTTGAGGCAGGAAAAACATCTGAACATGTGTATAGGGGGTATATATACACATATATGTCTGAATATATACCCCTAGACATATATAGGTGTGATAGTAGCAGAAATATATTATTGTAAATGATTTCATTAGCGCAAGCATTTATTTATGCTACTATCACATATATGTCTAGGGGTATATATTCAGACATATATGTGTATATATACCCCCTATACACATGTTCAGATGTCATGTCTGACATCAAACATGTCCTCAAAAAATCACTGGCAGTGACAGCCCCTGCAGCATAAAAAATGCTTGGCTGGTGAGAAGCCATATGGGTGTGCCGAAGCAATTCAGAGAAATGATCATTTCTCTATAGCAGTCACCCTGCTATGGAAGGGTTTTGTCACCCTGCCATAGCAGTCACTGCCAGTTAACCCTACACTACACTACGGTCCCCTTACACTTAACACTTTCCCTACAGAAACTAAATTTTTGAAGCTAACTTAAGTGTAAAGGAGCACTCTAACTACACTAGATATCCCTTTCCTCACACTAATAAATGCTAAATGACACTTTTAAAGTAAAATTAACAGAACTGCTTCCACTCTCTTCCATGTCCAGTATAACAATGCTAGGAATATGGTGGGGGCGATCTTATATACTGGGGGCGTATTCACTAATGATTGGTCTAGGGACCCCCTAATCACTCCAATCACATTCCTAGCATTCTCCTGCCCCCTCAATTGGCTTTTGCTAATGGTTCTGGTCCAATCACGGGCTTTAAAAGCCCATTTCCTGAAGCATTGCATTTTGGGCGGTTCTGGTTGCCGAATTCCGAACTTTTTGGGCAAAAAGTTCTAAATTCGGCCGAACCTCGACCACCCAATGTTCGGGCCGAACCGATGGTCGACCCGAACCATTCGATCATCCCTAGTTAACACACATTTGCAAATGCATGTGGAAGCTGCAAGGCCAACAACAAGGCATCCTGTGTAACTTGCAGAACCTAACACTAAATAACACTGCTCAACCTGAGTGTCTGAATGTCTTCACAAAGGAAGGACATGATGCTAATGGATGGATGGGAAACAGATGGCATTGGAGATCGCCCAATCCTCCCCCATCTGCTCCAATCCATGACTGGCAATGAAAAACTAATGGCTGTATAATAGCCATAGGGTGCAAACTAAATGTGATCAGATGGGAAACACACACCCCCATCCCTTTAGTAAAGATGTTAAAGGCAAATGGGGACTTTGAGTGAGACACCCGCCTGTAAAGCAAGTGTCTCCATCCCTGGTAAGATACAAGAAATGGGCAATTTTGGGACTTTAAAGTGAGACACTGGCGAGCACTGCACAGTGTCTCCATTCCTGTATACAGTCAATTGAAAAGCAAGGGGGATAAATGAAGGTGTGTGGAAAACAGCCGGTCCCTAGTTTGAAATACTTACCCACCAGTCTGCTAACAAACCAAATGAACCTGTCTAACAATGTAGGTTAAAAACAGGAGTTTAGTTAACACACATTTGCAAATGCATGCGGAAGCAGCAAGGCCAACAACAAGGCATCCTGTGTAACTTGCAGAACCTAACACTAAATAACACTGCTCAACCTGAGTGTCTGAGTGTCTTCACAAAGGAAGGACATAATGCTAATGGATGGATGGGAAACAGATGGGATTGGAGATCGCCCAATCCTCCCCCAACCTGCTCCAATCCATGACTGGCAATGAAAAACTAATGGCTGTATAATAGCCATAGGGTGCAAACTAAATGTGATCAGCTGGCAAACACACACCCCCATCCCTTTAGTAAAGGGTAAGAGTATTTCAAACTAGGGACCGGCTGTTTTCCACACACCTTCATTTAACTCCCTTGCTTTTCAATTGAAGGATAACACTGGATGCCTAAACAGATGCATGTCCCAATAGTCAAAGTCCACAGCTTCAGTAGTTGCAATTGCAGGCTTGCTTTTTTTTTTTTTATTATTGGTTGGAGGGATCGGATCCTCTTGAAGCTTGTTCTGTTGAGGTTAAAAAACACCAAGTTGGGAGCGGAATGCTTGGCATCTGCAAATAATCAAAATGCTTGTGTTCTTGGGTTGGGGAATGATACTTAATTCTCAGTTAGAAAAAAGACTTGAGGAACCTTGGCGATTTTCTAATTAGCTTAAAATTGATGACAGGGAACTCTATGTAGCTGTGAGGAGTGAAGTAGCATTTACTGCACCAAGTAGGTGTAACAACGTGCTTAAAAAGGGGGTATGAAGCATGTTGCCCAACTGTATCACTACTTCTGCCATCATTTCAGGTCTCTGTTGCTGAGCCAGAATTAAGAAGTCCAATGATTTGCAAGCTGCTCTTGGAAGGACTAGCAGTTAGAGATAAGGCTAGTTTGGTACAAAGTCAAAACAAAGTGAAGATCAAATGTTGCGCTTAGTCTATCTGCTCAACATAGCACTTGTACGTCCATGCTCATCCACATGTCAGTGTTCTGGTCACAGGAGGGTGGGAGGGTGTTATGGGAGTGCTGGGACAAGCTAGTGTCCTCCTGTGGATGTTCTTTCCATAGTGCATGCATACCTGCCCTTAATCGGGCAAAAACGTAATATATGCTCTAAAACCAACACATTGGAAAACATGTTAAGCCGTGCCAACAAAGACCTTCGCCTTTAGCAAAGTAGTAACACAAAGGAAAACAACATAACTCACAAAACATTGCCAAATATTAAACCTTCTCTGTCTTTGATGCATTTCATGCCAGGCTGACCTTTTTGTCATTACGACTTTGTGGAAAAGAAAGTGATCTGGTCATTTATACACCTCCTTTGGTATCAGGGAAATGAGGAAGCAGAGGGTGCATATTTAGACAGCACTGTCATGTTAGGGGAAGAGAGTGTTAGATGCCCTACTCGTTTCAAATACAAGGAACAATGAAAAGGCAAAATTCAAGGAACACTACTAAACCTGTAGCAGCATTCTGCTTTTTGAAGAAAAAGGCTCAGCCCAAAAGTGTCTAAATTCCTTGATGACGTTTGATTGCAAAATGTTGAGCAGATAATGCTCAACTGCTACAGGTGATCTTTGTGAAACGTTCCCCCAATAAAACTATTTTCAGGGCAGACCACCAGCAGAAAATAGAAACGAAATCCAACACAGAAACAGTTCCAGCCACCACCACTCAGAATCAGTTGTCTGCTCTATGATAAATGACTTTTTTGGCAATTAGAAGGGTCACCTTTTATGATTTCCTTCTTATGTGAGGATTGTGATTAGCAAGTATAAATGGAAACACTTGTTTGCAAAAAGAAAAGCACCTGTGTAGAAATGCCCACATTACCAAGCCAGGGACATTACTTCCCCAGCATTTTTGACCAAGAAAAAAAAAACACAAGTTATTAGAGTTTAAAAAAAATGTATAGAAACATGAGAACAAAAATACAACCAGGCAAAAAAAGAAAACAAAACAAAAACAAAATCAATCGGGAGGTGGGGGCTGCTGCTGCTGGTGAAGGTGTGAGGGGACAGGCTGACAAGGTGGGGAGAGGGACTAGGAAGGGGGTCTGTGTTGAGGGGCGGGGCAAAGTGGAGTGATGAACTGGGATGAGGGGCTGTGGTTGGAGGGCCTGAACGGTGTGTTGAGGGGCTGGGAAGTGGTGTGGTGTCTGCAAGGTGTAGGTATGGGCTGGGATGAGGGGCTGTGCTTGGAGAGCATGTGTTGGGAGGGCATATTGAGGGGCTTAGAAGGAGAGGTGGTGAGAGGGGGCCTGGCCAAAGTGGGTTTGTAAAAAGGGGTTGTGAGAGGGGGCCTGACCAAGGTGGCAAGGTGGGTTTGTAAAAAGGGGTGGTGAGAGGGGGCCTGCCCAAGGTGGGTTTGGAAGGAGGGCTGGGGAGGAGGGGCCTGGCCAAAGTGGGTTTGAAAGGAGGGCTGAGGAGGGGGGGCCTGGACAAAGTGGGTTTGGAAGGAGGGCTGGGGAGGGGGGGGGGGCCTGGATTGTGACTTGCAAGGAGGTGTGGTGTGAAGAAGCTTGTGGAGGGTCCTGATGGGGTGTACATGTACATACTTGCCCTAGACTGCTAGCTTTATTCTTATGATTTCCACTTAGTGGCCTACTACACCACATACGTGGAACATGCACCAAACTAATAGAAAACCCTGACTAAGCAATGCTCCACCCCACAAAAAGCCTAGGCACACATCAAGTTTGCCTTTCCAAATCCTGACCTGACAGGAATGTAATTGGTCTCTAATTGCAGGAACCTTTTTGGGCCATAGAAAAGGGAAAATTCTTACTGGATGTTCAGGCTCTACTTCATCAGCTGCAGGGGGATTTTCTGGTGCAGTGACTGAATGTCCCTGTGCAAAAAATAAAAAGTATAGAATGTAGGCCACATCAAAGCAGCATCACTAACATTTTCTTTGGACATGTCCACCTTGTTAAGTCAGATCACATACCTCAGCATTGGATGATAAATCCTCCCCAGCTCCAGCTCCAGCTCCAGCTGCTCCCAAATGAGGTGCAAGAAAAAAGGGCAACAAATTAATTAGGACCAAACTTTAGGCTCTAAGAATTATCTGCCATTTTTAATAATGGCTTAATGGATCAAGCACTGGGCCCGAACATTCCAAAATGGTTTCCACCTGTTTTGCAAGGCACATAGGACACTAGCTAAGACACACCAAAAGAACAGAGTTGTGTGTCTAAAAAGGCATGGTAAGAATCCAAAGCAGGGGACCCATTAATGACTAATGGCCAGCAAGGAAGCATATGTGTTTGTATTGCTACATAATGCTTAGAAGTGACTGAAGATTAGACCCTGGCCTTACAAAATCAAAGCATCTTCTCTTTTTTTGGCCACACGTATTTAGGGCAACACTCTAAAAAAAATAGTAATTGCTTAATCCGGAGTCATACAAAGATTTCTCAACAACCACATTGGCAATACATACCAAAACCTTCCTCCAGGCCTTGCTGCAGTGGGTGGTCCCGCTCCTCCTCATCCTGCTGATGATGGGCTGTGAATAGGACAATGCCACGTGAGTAACCCCCAGCTTCTGCCTCTCTGGAGGAATCCAGCACCCTTCTGGCAACAACTGGAGCCTCCCTCACACCAGAGCCAGACAACATGCCCACCTGGGCCACCCTGGCCACCCTAGCCCCAGTGGCCACCCTGACTCCCCTACTTCCCCCCCCAAACTTCCAACTCTTGGAGGTGCCATGGGAGGACCAGGTGGGCAGGTAGTCTGGCTGAGTGTTAGCAGCAGCAGCAGCAGCAGCAGCAGCAGTATGGAACTTGGCCAAAATCTGCAAAGGAAACAGACAAAACAAGGTCAGTTGCAGAACTTTAAAGTGGAGTTCCACCCTATTTTTATACTTACCTCCATCTTCTCGCTCCGGGTCACCTGAAAAAGAAATGGATAATCGCATATTTTTTTTTTTTTTACTTACCTCGTAGCGAACAAAATATACTTACCTTACTTCCTTCTTCCTCCTTCCTCGGCCGCGGCCCGTCGTCACTTCCTGGCTCTGCAATGATTCCTGGGAGCTGGACGTCATAGCTCCCAGGAATCATTGCGCCTGCACCGGCCCCGACGTCAGTTCCGGGTCGCGCGCGTCATCCCCTTCTAAACAGCTTCTGGGCATGCCCAGAAGCTGTGGAGGGGTGACGCGCGCGACCCGGAAGTGACGTCGGGGCCGGCGCAGAGCATCGTGGGACCACAGAAGGCGGAAGAAGACGCCGAAGAGGACGCGCTGGCTTCAAGCTGCCCACATCTGAGATGGCAGCGCTGGACAAGACGTTTGCAAGGTAAGTATTTCATCTTGCAGGTAAGTGCAACCCGGGACAGATCAGAGGCTAGCCATTGTGGAATGCACTAGCCCTGACTGTCCCGGGGGTATTAAAAAAAAAAAAAACAAATCCAGGGTGGAACTCCGCTTTAACAGCCGCAGCATGCTTCAGGAGCAGACACTTACCAAACAAACGAAAAAAAAAAAAAAACAATGGTGAATCTGCCAGGTGGGGGAATCACAAACTCCCGAAAACTCTGCAAAGGAAACAGAATAATGAAGAAGTCAGTGCCCAAACTTGAAAGGCTGTAGAGCTTTTCAGGAACAGACACTTACCAAATGCACAAACCAAAGAAACAATGGCGAATCTGCCAGGGAAGGGGAGCACAAACTCCAGAAAACTTTGCAAAAGGAAACAGAAAAATGAAGAGGTCAGTCCCAGTCCCCAAACTTGAAAGGCAATAGCGCTCTTCGGGAACAGACATTTCAGAAATGCACAAATTGAAAAAATGACGAATCTACCAGGGGATGGGTGGGGGGGGGGGGTCACAAACTCCAAAATAACTCTGCAAAGGAAATAGAAAAATGAAGAGGTCAGTCCCCAAACTTGAAAGGCCACAGCACACGTCAGGAATAGACACTTACCAAACGCAATGAAAAGAAAATGCAGGCAAATCTTTGGGATAGATTTTTGGACTTTTTATTATTTTTTTGTTTTTTATTAGTAATGGCGGCGATCAACGATTTTTAGCGGAACTGCGACATTGTGGCGGACAGATCGGACCCCTAACTGACATTTTTTACACTTTTTTGGGGACCAGTGACATTAATACAGTATTCAGTGCTAAATCATATGCACTGTTACTGTATAAATGACACTGGCAGGGAAGGGGTTAACACTGGGGGAGATCAAAGTGTTAAATGTATACAGTACCTGTTTGTGCTTACTGACTGTGGTGGGGAAGGGCTCTGTGACAGGCACAGAGAGACCGGGGTTTCAGCTTATCTGAAACTCATGATCTCTCTCTGCCTGTGTGACAGAAGACCCACATGCTTTGTTAACATAAGCAGGCAGGTCTTCTGTCAGTTTCTGTGAAGATCGCGGGAGGCCAGCGGCGATCGCCGCCACTCCTCCAGCGGTCTGACTCCACTGTGTCTAATCACAGTGGGAGTGTGGTCTCGGCGTGTGGTCTTCACGCGCGCTGCCAAGACTGCGTGCGCATAATCACGTAGTAAATCTGCATGGGGAGGCAGCAAGTGGTTAATTAGCAGAAATCTGAATGGCTAGCACAGGAAAACATAGGTAGCAACTGGACATGCAATTTTGAGGTCTGTAGTTGCATGCCAAGTTGCACAAGTGTGAATTGATTTTGCTGCTGTGGCAGCATCTACCAGCACGGGGTCGAGTGCGTCCCTGTTCTCTGGTTATTGTGAAAATCAGGTGTTTATTTTGTCAGTCATTTGCACATGAAACTGAGCCAAAAACGCCATTTCAAAAGGTGTGATACGGCTCTATTGATAGCCAGTCACACTCTCCTGCCATGCAAATTGGATGCGGGGAAACCCAGATCCAATTGGCATTGGACTTTTTTTTAAGTTAAAAGAGATGTTGATCAAGATGTTGATCAAGCTTTTTGTGCAAGTATCAGGATGAGAGACGTGGTAGTTGGCAAGCATAGGTTAAAAAACTGATGACCTGGATCAGGAAGGAGCTGCAAACAGGAAAGCTGCAAACTGGGAAACAGCAACCTGACAGAATGTGCAACTAATATACATGGAAGTGGAATCACTTTTTGTATTGGTGTACATGTGTGCTTGCATGCGCACAGCTGAAAAATCAGAGGCAACTTAAAGGGGTAGGTGACATCAGGGCCGGGACAAGGAGTGGGCAGGAGGGGCAGCTGTCCTGGGCACTGTGGCATATTATGATGTGGGGCACCACAAGGAAATTGGGGGGAGGGAATTTATGTTGGAAGGGGGAATTTGGGGGGCGGCAGGGGGTAAGTATTGTTCTAGAAGGGGTAATTGGAGGGCTGGGGAGTGCTAAGAGTAGTGATTTAGGGGAATTTGTGCTAGGAGGGGGCTGGGGGGGAAGATTTGTGCTGGAAGGGGGGATTCGAAGTGGGAGGGAGAAGATGTGTACTAGGTGGGGGAATTTTAGGGGAAGAAGACTTGTGCTAGGAGGTGTGAATTTTGTTTGGGGGGGGAGGCATTTGAGCTGGGGGGGTTTGGGGAATGGGGGGCAAAGATTTGTGTCAAGAGGGGGGATTTCAGCAGGGGGGTGAATTTGTACTGGGAGGAGGGATAATGTATGCTTAAATTAAAATCTCCCACTAAAACACTGAGCACTAATCAATGCTTGCCCTAGATTAGTGCTCAGTGTTTTAGTGGGAGATTTTTTACTGACACATACAGTACTGCTAATCCATCATGAGGGGGATGGGTGCAGTTTGGGTTGTTTGCCCTGGGCTCTAGGTGACCATGTCACAGCACTGGGTGATATATCTAGACATTTGAGAGACTTTAAGCATCTGGAGAGACACTTGTTAGGGTACAACATTATAATCATGGCTTATATAAATAATAAACGGTAACAGTATAAGCTCATCTCGACAGTCATCCCATTGTTACACTTTGCCGTCCATCTTTTGCTGCTATTTTCTCAATCCAAAGTGGCCAATATATATCACAATTGGGTGTGCTATGAATATGCATGCTGATTAGCAGTTGTGCATTTCTGTGCAACATAGGAATAGTATAAGCATCATAACTATTCTGTACATTTTTAGCTGCTAGTTATAATGTTATTTGTCTTACCTCTGTATTTTGTAATCATGTTCGGCAAAGATATTTCTTTGTGAATATTACTGAGTAATGTCTGCTATTCTATAGTGTTACATGTAATAAACATTTCCAGTTATAGCTCAATTACATGTCAGATATTCTTTAATCTCGAAAAAAATGGTGCTAACCAAAAAGACCTGCGCCACCAGGGACTTCTCATTCAATTAGTGAGATAAATTGTAAATTAATTATAAATGAATTAAACTTCCGGGAATTGCTTCCACACTGCGAGCTGCAATCTGAACGTAAAAACATGAATAATGAATAGCAAAAAGTGAAAACTGCGCTCAGCATTAAAGTGCTATAGGTGCATTAATGAAAAGTGCTATAGGTGCTATCAGGCAGGACAACCCGTCAATTATCTGTCAGGATTAATGAGCATGTTGGGAATATTAGGAGAGGCTTTCCTAAGCATAGCCTCTCCAATCATTTCCGCCTTTTTCACAATAAGGACCCTTCCCTCATGTCCTTCTGTGGGATAGATGCAGTAGATAACCATTGGAGAGGGGGCAACATGACAAAGAAAATTTCCATGAATGAGACCCAGTGGATCTACAAAATGAACACATTGCAGCCATTGGGTATGAACATTGATGTGGATTTAAATTGTTATATTTCAAATTTTTAAAGGAAATCATCAGCCCCAACCATAATATAATTTTACAATTCTATTAAAACCAAATAATTTTAAAAATCTTTTATATACATTTTATCTATTTATCAATAAATTTGAATAATTTTAGGATGTTGCTAAATAAATGTGTGTAATTTTAATTTTATGTGTTTACATATACTGGATATTTAAGAAATTTTTTTAAATAATTTGTCAAATTTTTTTAGTGCAAACAGCATCCCATCCATAGTATAAATTAATATATCGCAATTTGGAGAATTGGATCATAGACACAGTTTGCAATTGTTTGCTGTAAGGGATAGTGGTTTCACACCGCAACAGCCAAAATAGTGTTAAACTTGTCTAAAGGAATAATCAATTATTTTGTCCCCGGAAGGCACCCGTATGTAGGCGCAGAACTTAACAGTCTATCTGCAGAGTGGGCGGTTTGTAGGAACCGGTGGACGATGATTGGATGCTGTGAGCGTATCAGCCTCTATTTATATTGTGAGGAAAATTACGGTCACATGATCCCCCTGATGACGTCAGCGCGGCTGACGAAACGTGCGTCGGGAGCGTGAGACCGTAGAGTTCCGGTGAGGTGAGGCGTGGAGCGAGAGCGGCGTCCCATCCACCAGACCAGCTGTATACTTTGTACTACAGGCGCTTAAACACCGCTATGATGTAAGTGCAATATATCTTTTATTAAATCCAGTATCAAACGGTATAACACTATTGGAGTTTCCTTTATCTTTCTTTGCACCTTAATGTCCGGAGATCCGGAACCTTGTCAAAGCATTTGAGGTGATAACAGTGATGAGGATAACCTTGAGCCAATGTGGAGTGATATGCCGGGTTTGACCCCCTGTAATTAAGGGGTCATCGCATTCTGGTAAGGAGTATATCATCTGACCACTGGGTGGAGGTGTTTGTGGTGGAGGTTCCCATCTAATCCAAGATTGCTGAAGATTTAGATTTGCACAGTTGCACAGAGCACTTTAAGGACTTTTCTAGCCCAATCAATGTCAATATATTTATTTATTTATATATCATTGTATTTGCATATTTACTGATTGTGAACATATCACTAATGCACTGATGCACCTATAGCACTTTTCATTAATGCACCTATAGCACTTTAATGCTGAGCGCAGTTTTCACTTTTTGCTATTCAGATATTCTTTAATATTCTCTTTGTAGCTTCAGATAATATGTACTTGTATGTCACCACCTGTGTAAAGTAGCAATGGCGAATAGAGAAACGCATATGCTAAAGTAGGTTTTGAACCCAGGACCTGAGTCTTGGTAAGTAGTAGTTCAGCCCACTAAGCTACTTGGATCAGTCTAGTTTGAGCAGAAATCTTTCATTAAAAAAAAAAAGCCAATGTTAATTTGCATAAAAGCATTTTAAAAAAAAAAATAATCCAAAGTGACTAAATTCCATTAACAAATAACAGGACATTAATAGACAAATATGTCAGTAGAATTGGCTTACCAAGCAAACAGAGAAGCAAAAGTCAGAGACAAGAACCACCAACTACTCAACAACTCCCCAACACCACACAAAGCCCACTATCCCAATTTATAGCACACTTGGGCATGACTCACTGTTTGCGATTGCGTATTTATATGTGCATGTGCACCAGTGAGCTCCCTTAATCACAAAATGGCAGAGGTTGAAGTTGTCCTACGTTTTTGCTGCTGCCTTTTGCGAAGCAGCAGAAGAGGAGGTGGCACAGGAGGCAGCACAGGAAGCAGAACAGGAGGCAGCAACTCAGATTAATGTGCCTATGACTTGCCTTCATCAGCCATGGATTTTGGCCCATGGTTATATTTGGAAAACATGCGGGACCCTGATATCCATAGCAGGTTTTGCTTAGAGTGAGAAGAAATTCTACACCTCTATCAGCTCAAACAGGATAAAATCTCGCCCTTCACAGGGAGCTGTCCTGCTGTGCCAGGCATGGTCAGGTTGCTGGCAATTTTTTACATCTTGGGTCGTGGCAGCTTCCAAGCACTTTAGGAAATATTATGGGTATAAGCCAACCCACGGTGTCCAGGCGGTTTATGAAGGTCATAGATGCCATTCTTGACCTTGTGCCACAATTTATCCACTGGCCACAAAATGAAGACAAGTGGAATGACGTGAAGGTGGCTTTCTACCGCTGGGCACAAATGCCCAAGATCCTGTAGGCCATTGATTGTGTACACACGTGGCAATCAAGCCCCTTGAGAGATGCGAAGCCAACTATCGGAACCGCAAGCAGTACCACTTCCTAAACATCCAAATTGTGTGTGATGCCAGACAGCATATTAGGAGTGTTCAGGTGACTTTCCCCGGGTCATGCCATGATGCCTTCATCCTTGAGCAGAGTAGCCTCTTCCGGAAGTTTGAAAGTGGGCAAATGGCACCCGGGTGGCTTTTTGGTACAGTATTGTTTTTTTGGAAGAACATAAACAGTAAGGTTACATACAGACATAGTTTGTTCATTTAGTGGTTCTACAGGAAGAAACAGAATCCACATATGTCCACCCTGGGTGAACACAAGCCTAGATGTGAATCTGCTTGTGTGCACCCAGCCTGTCAGCTCATCCCCGGAACATTATAGAGGTTGGCTAAAGACAAAATTCATGTTTTACCCCAAGCTGTAAAGGCTTTCCCCCTCCACACAAGCTAAACACGATAGTCATTACAACCATATTACTACATCAACAATGAGTTATTTGCAGGAATTTGCCACTGTTTGTTTTGGCTCAACATAGTGTAAGATATGTTACCAAAGAAATGTCTAGACTGATTTAGGCACACACCTAGATACACAGATGACCAGGTTGGGCCAATAAATTCCTTGTTGCCTCCCATTTTGTTTACAGGCATCAAAGGTCACGTGATGGGAAGGACTAATTTTTTTTCTCCAGAGGATGCTGGTTAACCACAGCTGACGTGGCTGATGGCTCCAATCAGGTACCCTCAGGGCCAGCCACAGCATCGCTATAACAGCGCCTTGCAGAGAAGCGGGGCCATTGCGGAGCTTATTATTGGCCTGCTCAAGTCCCACTTTCTCTGCTTGGCCAGCCCTGGGGGGGAGCTAATGTACTTTCCCCTGAAGGCTTCCAGGATCATCCTCGCCTGCTCCATCTTGCACAACATGTGCGAAAAATAGCTAATGCAGCCACTATATTAAGGCAATGACAACTGCAATATATACATTTTTTATGTTTACTACCGCTTTAATGCTATATCTGTTGTCATAGCTTTAAAGCAAAGTCACACCCCCCATCCTTCCTATTCAAAAACCATTGACATGCTGCTCTTTTCACCCTAGCATTCAAAACAGAAAATTATATTTGAAAGAATACAAATGAAATAAAGCACTTGCATTATGTTCACAGAAAGGAGATATTAGTTCAAAAGTAGTTTAAAAGTGTGTGGCTTAAAAGTCATTTAAGTATTTTGGAAGAGCATAACAATAGGAATATGTCACAGATGGCCAATAGTTTTAGATGTAAAGTCCCTCCCAATACACTGAATAGCTACAACATGGCCTGTGTAACTTCCTTGTTCCCCTTCCAGAATAGCAAGTGCATAGCATTCCATCAACAGTCGCCAAAATAGACAGCCTGCTTTATTAGTTTAGTTCACCCACGCTTCCCTTCTCATTGAACATTCTTCATTAAAAATAACATACTATACAGCACCTCTGCTTTTTATTTTAGGGACATAGAACTAGTCTGAAAACCACTATTATCAATAAAAAAGGAGAAACATATGAGGAATATAAATTCTGGAAAGATTTTAGAAGTGGTGAGTTTCTAACAGCTCAAAGCACAATTGTCTTTTTTAATAATAATTTTAAAGAGGGCCTTTTTGGGGGGGTAGCTGAGTCCCCCCCAAAAAAAGCAAGAAGAGGCCAAAGGACTGGTCAGCAATACTGCCTGCAGACTCCCAGCAACCTATCTTTTTTCCAAATATCCAATAACCTACCTTGCCCTCTTCCACACTATGGGGGCAACTCAATAAAGCGTTTGCAAAACTTTTGTGGCAGTATTGACCTATTAGAAAGTCCTGCACATAGTTTTTAGTGCAGGCAGACGATAGTGATTGGGCCAGCTGTGTCCCTCCCACAGTTGCACTCTCTGTTTAGGCTATGAGATGATCAGTGTTATTTTTACAAGGAAATATTTTCAAAGGCATTTGGTGCACACACACTGGCTGTACATGCTTTGTGGCTTTTAGGAAATATATTTTTAAATAGAAAGTGATTCCTGGAGTTTCGCTTTAAATAATATTTTCAGATAATATGTACCTAGTGAAAAACTGTGAACATAGGGCTTTTAAAAATAAATAATGACCTTACTATCTAACCCAGATTCAGTACATCAGAACTGTGCAATTTTCAGATATACAGTATACCATAGTTTTAAGATGAAATAATATACACTGATTTGGATTATTCTCACCCAAAAAAATGTAGCAGAATACATTTTGGCCTAAGCCCCCATTCACACTGGGGCGACCTGGTCGCCTGACAGGTCGCCGTAGGCCGTAGGTCGCCTGCCATACAGAAGCCCGTTCTAATAGGAGCGACACAAGTCGCTCCGACTTAGAAAAAGGGTCCGGAGCTTCTTTGGGGGCGACCCGGAGCGACCTGCATTGACTTCAATGTTATGAAGTCCGTGCCGGCCGCTCCGAGGTCGCGGGGCGAGCAGCGCGCCGCGACCTGTGAGGTCGCCCGGCGAAGTAGCGTCGCCCCAGTGTGAACGGGGCCTAAATGTATAAAGAAAAGTTATTTATTTGCAAAATTTTATAACAGAAACAAAGAAAATCACGTTTTCTTTTTTTCAAAATTTTTGGGTTTTTTTTTTTCCCATTTATTTAGCAAAGAATAAAATAAAAAACCCTGTGGTGATTAAATATCACCAAAATAAATCTCTATTTGTATGAAAAAAATTTAATTTGGGTACAGTGTTACAATGACCACACAATTGTCATTAAAAGTGCAACAGTGCTAAAAGCTGAAAATCGACCTGGGCAGGAGGGTGTTGAAAGTTCACATTATTGCAGTGGTTAAAGACTCACACCCTATCAAAAGTGCAGAACACAGAGGGTCCATTATTCAGTTTTTTCATGACCATCTGGTTCTGTTTGTGCTTTAGAAACTGCCTTTTTAATTTGTTAGAGACATTCTTTCTCTTTAATGTCAGCTACAAGGTGGTATTCTTTGTAGGCACCACTTGTATGCGGTTGGTGTCACCATTTTAATTTTTTTGCTGCTGATGATGATTTCATTTATTTTTGAGGTATATTGTTTGATTTTTTATGTTGATAGGACCTTTATTTACAACAAATTGTCCCTTTAAAAAAAAAGAGTGATTTTATTTTATGGGGTACTGACTATCTGTTCTTAGAGCTGACTTTTGTATACAGCATGCTTCTGCATGGTCTGATGTGAGTGTCTGAGCTGCCGGCCTTATCTTGCTAAAGACACTTGTCATAGGGACAAGGTGGTGCTGAAACCTTGGACTTCCTTCCTACCTAAGGTAATACTCAGTTTGCATTACCACCCCTGGCTTTGTTTGCTTGACAAGGAAGGGGGTAGCTTTACAAGAAACAAATTAGAAAAAAAAAAAGGAAATCTGTATATACTTTTTAAAAATATTCTAAAAAAAAAAAAAAGAAATGCTATGCTACTTTTGTTTGTAGAACCTCCGCCATTTACTTTAGGCCCACCAAGTCTTTTTTTTTTTTTTTTTCATAAGGGAGATTTCCTAAATGTATTAGTACATATAGCAATGGGGAAATAGATATTTGGTACTTTGGTGCACAACACTTTACTGCACAGCTTTGCAGTGACATACTGCAAAAAAAGAGCAGCTTTGCCTGTGTCAACAAGTGAATGCTGCCTGGGCCCCAACAAAAAGGCCATAGGGAAGAAAAAACACATTAAAGTATACGACCACGAAGAGACAAGCATTATGAAAAGCCAGGTAGCCTATGGCCACAGGTTTTCTACCTGCAGCAATGAGTTTCTTTGCACCCCCTCGTCAAAGTGGGACATTTTGGGATCCCTGTGGAATGCTGGCAGTAGATCCCTTGATTTTGCCTTTGTATTGAGGAGAGGTGAAACATCATCTTTGTAGCTGCCACTAATTTATTCCTCCTCCTTCCCACCAGCAACCCAACCCTCCTCCACCACCAGCACTCCAACTACTCCTAATTATCAACACCCCAACCCTCTTTCTCATATTTCAGTGTAGTTAATTTCAATATAGTTAGAGCTAATTCACCCTGGAATTTATTTATTTATTTCAGGTACTCATATAGTGCTGTCAATTTACACAGCGCTTTACATATACATTGTACATTCACATCGGTCCCTGCCCTCAAAGAGCTTACAATCTAAGGTCCCTAACTCACATACATACACAGTAGGGCCACATTTTTTTTTTTTTTATACAGGATCCAATTAACCTACCAGCATGTCTTTGGAGTGTGGGAGGAAACCGGAGTACCCGGAGGAAACCCACGCAGGCACAGGGAGAACATGCAAACTCCAAGCAGGTAGTGTCGTGGTTGGGATTCAAACCAGCGATCCTCTTGCTGCTAGGTGAAAGTGCTAACCACTACACCACTGTGCCGCCCATGCATCTGCCAGTGTATGTTTTTGCTCATTCCCATGTTTTCTGTTTTGACAGTCCATTCATTTGAAAGGGTTGCCAAACACACAAGAACAATCAAAAAGTATGCCACATGCGACTTTTAAAAATCTTGCCGCACCCACTGAATAGTACCAGGTGGTTTGGTGGCCACAAATGTCTGGCATTTGTTAGATGCATTTGGGGTGCCATTACCAATTAACTAGGGCAGTGCATTAAATAAATAAGAGGATCAATGCGCTACCCAGAGGGGTTTGATAGGAGTAAATCAATTCCAAAATATCAAATAAATAAAGAAAAAAAAAAAAAAATGTAGAAAAAGCTGCCAATCTAAATCGGTGTCCCCACCGTGAATTGGTACGTGTATGGTGTGAAAAATCGGCGCTAATTCAAATCATAAATAAATGTGATACACTCTGTGACAATAACGATGTCCACCACTGTGGATAGTGCTCTATATGATAAAACCTGATGCAAAAATGTCGAAGTAAAATCAATCCTCAATGTAAAACTGTAAAAGCGAGCCTATACACAAAAGATCTTCAGTGGATGACTCTGAAAAGACTGTGCATAAATAAAGTCCTCAAAAAAATATATATATATAATGCAATCACAAAATCAATGCAATAGATGAAAAAGGGTGATGATCAATGTAATCGTTGATGACCGATATGTGATGAAAAAATTCCTGAAAATATTTCATAAAACAATTCATAAAAAAAGTTGTGTATAAAAATATAAGTGTCTGAGAAAATCCCACAGTGTCCAATATACAATCAAAGATGAATGAAATAAATCTTCAAAGGATCAACCAATCGTAAAATATAACATCAATAATCTGGATATCGATCCAATCTCCAACAAACAGGTATGTAGTGGCCGCTTACCTCCCATACACACTATCTGCACATGTGTGTAATCCAAACAAGCCGATTGCTTTCCTTTGAACTGGGCTTCCGACCTCTCTCCTCTCTTGCAGGCATGTAATCACTGATGTTCACAGTACATCGATCTCCCAATCCAGTAACGATCTTCAGCTGCACAATATGCTCACTCCAAGCCGTTCCGCCTCATAGGATATAAAATGAGACGCTCATGGTGCAGTAACTTCAAAACCAGTTTAATTACAATAAAAGATACACTTACAATCAAATAGCAACAAACGAGCAAAAGCAATACACTGTAGAACCTCCGGCTACAGCCGTAAACACGGAGGTGACGTCACCCGGCTCTTCCCGACGCGCGTTGCGTCACTACCCACGTGACTTTTTCAAGGGCAGTGCATTCATTCCCTTGTGGTGCAGGAAATGCACAAAGAAATTCACCGGGTCCTTGTGTGAACCCTTCGGCAAAACCTATTGCTCCTGCTATATCCACCACAGAACTGGTTTCTTCTGTTTGCCCCAAGTTGTCCTGGATCTTTCACAATGCTAGCAATGCCTCTGATGCAATGATAGTAAATAGCAAGAACTGGTGGTGGTGCCTTCAGTGTTAGTGAGTCTGTAGTATTAGAAGAGGTAGTGAAAAATGTTGGCATCCTTGGGTAACCATCCTGGCAGATGAAGAGTATGGTGAACAGAAAAGCACTGACATTTGTTCAGTGGTTGACACTTTAGAGTAAATACACTTGGTTAGGGATGTCAGGTGAATGATTGCCTGCATCCTGGAATTGCGGAATGCCTGTGATGTACTGATTTCTTGTTTACTATGGTTGTTTGATGAGTAATAGGAAAATATTTGTTAGCAACCTGTTTTTTTAATCCTGCAAACGTACATACTTGTATTCTGCAATCCATGTATTCATTCAGTCCAGTAATATATTATATATATTTATATATATATATATATATATATATATATATATATATATATATATATACACACACATAAACACTATATTACGAAAAGTATTGGGACACCTGCTTTTACACGCACACAAACTTTAATGGCATTCCAGTCTTATTCTGTAGGGTTCAATATTGATTTGGCCCAGCTATACCAGCTTCAACTCTTCTGAGAAGGTTGTCCACAAGGTTTAGGAGTGTGTCTTTGGGAATGTTTGACCATTCTTCCAGAAGCGCATTTGTGAGGTCAGGCACAGATGTAGGGCAAGCAGGGCTGGCTTGCAGTCTGCGCTCTAAAGCAAGGTCCATAAAGACATGGATAGGTGAGTTTGGGGTGGAGGAACTTGATTGGCCTGCACAGAGTTCTGACCTCAACCTAATAGAACACCTTTAAGAAGAATTAGAGTGCAGACTGTGAGCCAGGCCTTCTCTCCAACATCAGTGCCTGGCCTCACAAATGCGCTTCTGGAAGAACGGTCAAACATTCCCATAAACACACTCCTAAACCTTGTTGACAGCCTTCCCAGAAGAGTTAAAGCTGTTATAGGCCCTGAAAATCATAAATAGAAGCAGTATTGCTACCACATTTGTATATGACTGCATAATGCTTTTAATGGTTGCTAGGGAAATAGCAGGTGCTTGCACTTACTGCAGCCCTAGGAATGGCTGACATCACCGGGAATCCCCAGCCCAGCCCCCACCCCTCCCGAATGCCACTGTTACAGGCTCTTGTAACAGTGGCATTGGTGTGGTGGTGATCAGGAACACTGTTGCTGGCTTGTACTGGTCTAGCAACCCTGGGAATAGTATGGCAGCGATCAGAAACACTGTGACTGGCTGCACTGCTCTTGTGACACTATACTGGTGTGGCAGTAATCAGAGACAATGTGGTTGAATGCACTGGTCTGGTGACATTGTGTACTAGTGTGGCTAGTGATCAAGGACAATCTGGTTACAAATTGCAGCCTTTGTTTACATATGTAATCATCTGGATTGGTCACAGTGATCATAAGGTACAGAGCCAATTTCATTGGCTCTGTACCCTCATTTTGTGATCTGCTGTGTCCAATGAACACAGTGATCAAATAGTGTGCTTTTGCATGTGCTAGAGGGTGTGCACAAGCACCACAAAATGTTCTCTCTCCCTCTGGAGGGAGCCATCGAGCCATTTCGTTACAACAGCCGGATGGTAAGTGGCTAGCAAATAGAAAAAGAAAATTGATGGGGATTCTTGGGCTGGGCTGGACTAGGCTGGGGATTCCCAGTGATGTCAGCCATCCCTAGGGCTGCAGTAGGTGCAAACACCTGCTATTTCCCTTATCAACCATTGACAGTATGATGCGGTCATATACAAAAGTAGTAGAAATATTGCTTCTATTTATGTTTTTCATGGCCTATAACAGCTTTAACTCTTCTGGGAAGGCTGTCCACTAGGCTAAGGAGTGTGTCTATGGGAATGTTTGACCGTTCTTCTAGAAGCGCATTTGTGAGGTCAGGCACTGATGTTGGAGAGAAGGCCTGGCTCAAAGTCTACCCTTTAATTCTTCTGAAAGGTGTTCTATTAGGTTGAGGTCAAAACTCTGTGCAGGCCAGTCAAGTTCCTCCACCCCAAGCCTACATCCACCCCCCACCAAATTGAGTCATGTCCCCATTGACTCCGAGGCAGTCGCCTCCTACCAAAAATCCAGCCAAAAACTCAGGAGTATCCCACAAACCTGGAAAGGGGGAAAAGGGAAAGAATGAATGTACAAATAAATTAAGTGGAAAAATATATACAGTATATATCTTGGCTGTACAAATATACAAACATTTTAAGGTGCATGAGAAAGATGCATGCCCCACCAAACAAACTCGCTTGGTGGGGATTTCAAACAATTTACAATTCCTCACTGACTACCTCTGCTATGAACCCACTGTAGAGAAATGGAAAAGGGTTAGTCAATAGTGATGGACAAACATCGGCCGGGGCGGTTCGCGAACGTTAGCTGCAAACTTTCTCAAATGTCCGCTAACCGCAAGTTCGCGGCGGGCCCCACTAACTTTAATGGGAGGCGAACTTTAAAAACCTTTAGGTCATATTTGCAGCCACAAAAGACTTACTAGCTGTGCACAAATAGTCCCACCACATGGACAATGTCATAACTGAAGTATTGCAATTGGAAAAGTTACCCTAAAAATCTTTTTCTTTTTTTTTTTTACAGCAAAAAAATTTTTATTTTTTCCTAAATCAACCAGAACTGACAGCAGCCAGTAAATACATGTCAAATACATATAGGGTCCATTCAAACATCTGTAAAATGGGTCCGCATCCAATCCACAATTTGGCGGAACGTTTACAGACCCATTGATTTTGAATTCCAGTCTGAAAAATTAGGCATTCACAGGATAAATAAGTAAGTGTCGGCCATTAAAGGCCCCAAAAATTAGCCCACATGGGTTTACCTGACAGCTAAAAACATTGTATTCTGTGGCTGAAGGTACATTAGGAATTCACAGGATACAGAAATAAGTATCGGCCATAAAAGGCCCCAAAAATTAGGCATTCAATGGACATGAAATGCCTTTTATGCCGCTGTATTTGCCAAAGACAAGACATGAATTGTTGTTGGGTGGATGGCGGTCTGGCGGATATTTGTGGTCTGTCATGAGGAATTTAAATGAAACATGGTCTACTGGTCACATGTGTTGAATTCCTCAGAGATCCATGCCTCATTAATTTTTATAAATGCGAGGTAGTCAACACTGTCATGAGTTAGGCGAGTGCGCTTATCAGTCACGATGCCCCCTGCTGCGCTGAACGTCCTTTTGGAGAGGACACTGGACAGAGGGCAAGCCAACAGTTCCATTGCATATTGTGCAAGCTCTGGCCAGAGGTCAAGCCTGCCCACCCAGTAGTCAAGGGGTTCATCACTCCTCAGAACATCCACATCGGCCATTAACCCGATGTAGTCGGACACCTGATGGACTAGGCATTCCCTAATGCTGGATACGGAGTACAGCTGTGGGTCGGCTGAAAGAAGGATCTCATATCTGAAGTGACCAGCACATCTTCAAACTGCCCTCTTCTTGCAGGCACTGTTGGATTGCTACCCGCAACTGTCTCTCTGTGACTGGAAATTCCTCTGCCAGCGCATGCAAAAGCAGAATGCAGCATTTCTCGCAGCAAGGCCTGGACGTGCTACATTCTGACCGCCCTCTGTGATGGTGGTAACATTTCCGACATTTTTTTTGTACCGGGGGTCTAAGTATGTTGCCACCCAGTACTGGTCCTTGCCCTTTATGCTTTTTATATGGGGTTCCCCCCTAAAACACTGGAGCATGAAGGCCCCCATTCGCACTAAACTGGAAGCGGTGTAGAGGCCTGGCTTCAGCTCATCATCCTGGATAATCTCATCCTCGTTCTCCTCCCCCCATCCATGGACAACACCAGGGAACCCAGAAAGGTTTAAAGCATGCTCTTCTTGCTCCTCCTCATCCGCCCCGGCACCATCCTCCTCTGACTCCTCTTCAGACTCCTGTTGTTGACTTTCCTCAGATGGAGTAGCACCCTCTGGGAATTCATCCAACATTGCGACTTCCTCATCTTCCTGCTCCTCGATGGCTTAATTAATGACACGAGGCAATGCACGCTCCAGAAAGAAGGCGTAAGGTACGATGTCACTGATGGTGCCCTGGCCGTGACTGACCAGTTTGGTGGTCTCATCAAATGGCGCAGAAGTCTGCATGCGTCGCGCATGAGCAGCCACTGGCGAGGTGAAAAAAACACAAGCTCCCCAGAACCTGTCCTGCCGCAGAGTTCGCAAGGTAGTCGTTAACTGCACATTTCTGCTGAAGCAGCCTATCAAGCATATGCAACGTTGAGTTCCATCGCGTCGGGCAGTCACAAATAAGACGCCTGACGGGCAGGTTGTGTCGCTGCTGAATGTCAGCAAGGCGAGCCATGGCTGTGTAAGATCTTCTGAAATGGCCCGAGATTTTCCTGGCCTTCCGCAAGACGTCCAGGACCCCAGGGTATTTGGCAACGAATCGCTGCATGACCAAGTTCATGACGTGTGCCATGCATGGCACGTGTGTTATTTTGCCCTTTTTCAGCGCGCTCAGCAGATTGGCACCGTTGTCGCACACCACTTTATCAACTGTCAAATTGTGCGGTGTCAGCCACTGATCTGCCTGTGAATGCAAAGCTGAAAGGAGTGCAGGACCAGTGTGGCTCTTGGCTTCCAGGCACAACGGATGCAGCACAGCATGGCAACGTCTCACCTGGCATGTGGGATAGGTTCTGGGGATCTTGGGCGGTGCAGCGGAAGAGACGGTAGCAGCGGAAAAGGAGGAGTCAACCGAGGAGGAGAGGGAGGATGGAGTAGGAGGAGGAGAAGAAGAGGCAGGCCTACATGAAATTCGTGGCGGTAAAACCAAATCTACACGCTGCCACGGTTTACATGCTTGACGGCCATCAGAAGGTCCACCCAGTTGGCAATAAAAGTGAAATACCTTCCCTGCCCGTGTTTGCTAGACCATGTGTCTGTGGTCAGATGAATCTTGGCACTGACACTGTGTGCCAGAGATACATTCACTTGCCGCTGAACATGGCCATAAAGCTCTAGAATGCCCTTCTGCGAGAAATATTTCCTGCCTGGGACCTTCCATTGTGGTGTTCCAATGGCCACAAATTTCCGAAAGGCATCCGAGTCCACAAGTTGATATGGCAGTAGTTGGCGGGCTATCAGTTCTGACAAGCCAGCAGTCAAACGTTTGGCAAGAGGGTTATCCGACGGCATCATTTTTTTATGCTCCAACATTTGAGCCACAGAAGCCTGCCTTTTTCAAGAACAACGTGAGGACGGCATGATGGAAGGTGGAGTGGAGGACAATTGTGAGGAGAGAGGAGAAGGAGAAGAGGCTGGACGGTGAGAGCCTGGAGTGTGGCTTTGTGGGTTCTGACGGCATTGCTCCCACTGGGCTCGGTGATGGGAGTTCAGGTGCCTTCTTAAGGCGGTCGTCCCTAGGTGAGTGTTGGGCTTACCGCGACGTATGCGTTGACTGCAAAGGCTGCAGATGGCAACACTGTTGTCAGCAGCGGACACATTAAAAAAAGTCCACACTGCGGAGCCATGTGCCGGCATCCTGGGAGCACCAGATGTGACCGTACATGGTTGATGGCTCGCTCCTGAAACATTTGCAGTCTCCTTTGTCCCTCCTGTGCAATGCAAGTTCCACCTGCTTCTCCTCTCTATCAGTTGGTCCATCTCTCCCTCTGAACTCCCCTCCTCTTCCTCTCTTGCGGGCACCCATGTGACATCCATAGGCACGTCATCATCCACGTCACCTTCCCCACAACTAACATTCGAGATCTCGGATTAGGCAGCAACAGCAGGGACCAACCTCCTTGGGCTGATCTGGGTACTGTCGTCAGACTGCTGAATGGCGGCTGTTGCTACCTCCTCTTCCTGATCCGATGCTAACAATGGCTGCACATTGCAAATGTCTTGTGATGGATCAGAAGTGGTGGTGTTGGTGGTGGTGTCTTTGGGGGTGCACACAGCAGAGAGTGAAGAGGGTGCACATAGAGAGGATGAGGAGGGTGCAGAAGAGGAAGGCTGAGTGAGCTACTCAACCAAGTCTGGTGCATCTTTGACGTAATCAAACGCACCTTCTGAAACTTCCCACTTTGGCTCCGGCCTACTGCTCCTGCCCTACCCCTACCACCCCCGTGTAAGGGCCTGTCTCTTCCTCTGCCTGTCATTTTTTAAATTACCCTGTGATAAAAGTCTCTAGAGAAGCGCAGTAAATGTGGAAAAAGGTATATAACACCCCGCATCAATCTATGGTATTGGGGGGCCACAAGTTTATCACACAAGTTCTACAAATAATTGGCCAGTAACTGTTGTCACTGTGTGTAGCACAGTTAACACAGCAAAAGAGGCCAATTTTTTCAGGACTAAAATACACTCTTAGAAAAGTATACTGTTAAATAACACCTCACTTCAATATGTGATATTGGGGAGCCACTGGTCTATCACACCAGTTGTACATAAAATTGACCAGTGAGTTTGGCACCATGTGTAGCAGAGTAAACGCAGCAAAAGAGGCAATATTGTTGCAGGACACAAATACACTTATACAAGTATACCCAGATAACACCCCACTTCAATATGTGGTATTGGGGGGCCACTGGTCTATCACACCAGTTGTACAAAAAATTGACCAGTGTGTTTGGCACTGTGTGTAGCAGAATTAATGCAGCAAAATAGGCAATATTGTTGCAGGACACAAATACACTTATACAAGTATACTCAGATAACACCCCACTTCAATATGTGGTATTGGGGGGCCACTGGTTTATCACACCAGTTGTACAAAAAATTGACCAGTGAGTTTGGCACTGTGTGTATCAGAGTTAACTCAACAATAGAGGCAATATTGTTGCAGGACACAAATACACTTATACAAGTATACTCAGATAACACCCCACTTCAATATGTGGTATTGGGGGCCACTGGTTTATCACACCAGTTGTAAAAAAAATTGGCCAGTGAGTTTGGCACTGTGTGTACCAGAGTAAACACAGCAAAAGAGGCAATATTGTTGCAAGACACAAATACACTTATACAAGTATACTCAGATAACACCCCACTTCAATATGTGGTATTGGGGGGCCACTGGTTTATCACACCAGTTGTACAAAAAATTGGCCAGTGTGTTTGGCACTGTGTGTAGCAGAGTAAATGCAGCAAAAGAGGCAATATTTTCACAGGACACAAATACACTTATACAAGTATACTCAGATAACACCCCACTTCAATATGTGGTATTGGGGGGGTGCACTGGTCTATCACACCAGTTGTACAAAAAATTGGCCAGTGAGTTTGGCACTAAGTGTAGCAGAGTTAATGCAGCAAAAGAGGCAATATTGTTGCAGGACACAAATACACTTATACAAGTATACTCAGATAACACCCCACTTCAATATGTGGTATTGGGGGGCCATTGATCTATCACACCAGTTGTACAAAAAATTGGCCAGCGAGTTTGGCACTGTGTGTAGCAGAGTTAATGCAGCAAAAGAGGCAATATTGTTGCAGGACACAAATACACTTATAAAAGTATACTCAGATAACACCCCACTTAAATATGGGGTATTGGGGGGGCACTGGTTTATCACACCAGTTGTACAAAAAATTGGCCAGTGAGTTTGGCACTGTGTGTAGCAGAGTTAGTGCAGCAAAAGAGGTAATATTGTTGCAGGACACAAATACACTTATACAAGTATACTCAGATATCACCCCACTTCAATATGTGGTTTTGGGGGCCACTGGTCTATCACACCAGTTGTACATAAAATTGGCCAGTGAGTTTGGCACTGTGTGTAGCAGAGTAAACACAGCAAAAGAGGCAATATTGTTGACGGACACAAATACACTTATACAAGTATACTAAGATAACAACACCCCACTTCAATATGTGGTTTTTGGGGGCCACTGGTCTATCACACCAGTTGTACAAAAAATTGGCCAGTGAGTTTGGCACTGTGTGTAGCAGAATAAATGCAGCAAAAGAGGCAATATTGGTGCAGGACACAAATGCACTTATAAAAGTATACTCAGATAACACCCCACTTCAATATGTGGTATTGGGGGGGGGGGGGCACTGGACTATATCACCAGTTATAATACTTTAAAAGTGCTTTTGTCACTGTTTTTAGTATTGCTGCAGAAACGCTCAACACACCAGTCACAATGCTGCACAGTGCACAATACAAATCCACTATAATATGCTTTCTATATTACAAAGTATATTATAAGTGGATTACACCCCTATATAGTGCACTGCACACCTATAACAAATACCAGTCCTTAAAATGACTTTTGTGGACCTTAACAGAGCAATTTGTGTCACTGTCGAATCCGTCCCTGGTGCACACAGCAGACCTCTCCCTACACTGACAAAAGAGACGGTACATCTATACCAAATACCAGCCCTTAAAATGACTTTTGTGGACCTTAACAGAGCGATTTGTGTCACTGACTACCTGTCCCTGGTGCACACAGCAGACCTCTCCCTACACTGACAAAAAGCAGAATGTGAAATGGCCGCCAGCTCAGGTCTATTTATAGGGTAGGGGGACTGTCCATGTGCTGCAATGTTTCAATTGGCTGTCCCGTTCCACCTGATGGCTGTGTCATGAGTCAAAGTTCTCCCCAATGTAAACTAATATGGCCGCTGCGAACAACGCCATGTGTTCGCAAAATTGGCGGGCTGCAAACGAGCAAAGTTCACCGCGAACCGACCGCCAGGTGAACCGCAATGCCATCCCTATTAGTCAACTGCATACATGAAAAAAATACAAGACTAACTATCTGAACAGTTGACTGAGAACACCCTCCTAACCAGGGCGACCTTCTCACTCCCTTCCCTGACTCCTCTGCTTGTCAGTGTCTTGACACGCTGGGTCCACTTCTCCCCTCGGCTGGGAAATTTGTGCCCTAACACTGGCTACCAAGGCAGATTACTTTTTGAAGTGAGACACAGTGCCCCCTTGCTGTTTCTCAGAGCACTTCTTGTCAGGAAACAGGGCAAACCACTAAACTGTCTGCAGTCCTGCTGAGTCAGGGAAATAGGAAAAGGGGTCTTCCAGGGCACCTCTAACCAAATTTTCTGGATGCACGATCAGACTTGTAACAGTCACTTGTGCAGAATCTTCCACAACGTATTTGTAATCTACACATAGATCCTGGCCCGATGGACCAAGAGATCTGACATAGCAAAGTATCATCCTTGAGACCCTGGCCCGTTGGCCCAAGGGGTCTAAAACTAGCATAACACTTCAATATGAAAAGAACTGGCAGAATTCAGCATTACATTTTTTTCCGTACTGTCTTTTGGTCAGTTATGATGGCTAGCCAGCTGTAAATGCACAGTTTGAAGACTTGTGAAGAAACTTTTTTTTTTTCCTTTTTTAGATATAATAGTCTGGATGGGGAACCCGAACATGGGTACCCTGTTCATCTTTAACTCTCACAGACCAGGCCTGGCCTGATCCGTCTGGGCGGCGGACTTCCACCCTATCAATGTATATTGAACACCCATAGTTCCATTGAGCCTGGACAGCATTAAATATTTCCTTTAGTTCCGCTTCTGGTGAGTCTCTATATGGCTTAGGAATAAATAGGAAGTCCCATATAACCTCATCACACCAAAAGTCTCTCTGTTCCTCCACTAGGAACATGACTTCTCTTGGGGCATAGGGGTAATCATACCCATACTCTAGCGCCACCTTGCGTTGCATCCATCTCTGCATTCTGGACAATCTGGGAAGGGTTTTTCTGTTGCCTCTCCCAGGCAGAGAAAATGGAGTTTCTACCCGCTGAATCAAATTCTCATAGGCTGCATTCTGATCCCGAGCCCAGGCAATATTGGCAGGAGGGGATAAATCAGGGATTCTTTTCACATAAGTCTCACAGAACCCCAGCTTTTGTGCCAATTCCCCTTTTTCCATGGCTTCCTTGGCCTCCTTATCAACAGCAAGTTCAGCACCTGGGGAGCTGCTCCCAGCTTCTGACCCCCAGTCCCACTCTGTCTCATCAACTGACCCCATTCCTTGCTCTATGGATCCGTATCTGCACTGGAAGGATGGGGATCCTATATTCACAGCTCCAGCATCCTCTTTACTCCCAGAGATTGTGGGTGAGGCTTTAATGGCAGCAGACTGTGTATGCTGCGGTAGATGCATCTTCCGGCCATCCGCTGGCCACTTGTGCTGGTTTGCATCCTCTCCCCAGAGAGTTTAGTGACAGAGTCCCCTTCACAGATAATGCTGGCCCACTGTCAACTGGCTTGGCCTCCAGCTTCATCATTACATGTAGCAGGCCCCTTGCGCTGGACTCCCAAGTCACATCGCTCCTCTCTGCCCGCAGCAGCAAATAGCCACATTGCCCACATTGGACCACCGCGTGCACTCTCAAAATGATATTTACACATTGGGGACATACCACTCCCAGGTACTCCAGGCCGCCTCCCGTGCACAGCGCGAGTCCTCCTTCAGGCACCATGCGGATGCCTGTGTCCCAAATGATAGCTGGGCTGGAGGATCTGCTCTGGTGTCTGCCTAGCAGGGTCTCCGCCGATGGATGCAGTGATAGCGGTCACACTCTTTTGCTCCTTCACAAACGCCATGTTGCTCTCTCCTACATGTGTCTCCCTCGCAGCCACACCCGAATGAGGGGGTATTAATAGGACTCCCTTGGTCACTCCTGATTGGCTTGAATGATTCCGCTATCTCCACCCTCTTTCCTTGCTGGGCAGTGGCTCCTCCTGCTGGGCAGGTCTGTGTGCATTGCGCTTTCCCACGTGGTACAGTAACTCTTCCCCTGACATGCTCTCTCTCGTAGCCCACAGTGAAGTTACTGTAAAGTGGACCACATCACTTGCCAGACGTGCATCCACTCTTCTTACTTGCACCCAGGCCACAACTGCACCTTCCTCTCCTGAAGCCAGCTGTCCCTCCTTGCTAGTCAAGAGAAGTATCCCGCTGTCATAAGCATGGTCAATAGTCCTCTCCTCAACAACACATGTGCAAGTAAGGCCCTCCATACTGTCTCCGAAGATTGTCCCACTGCCTCTCCTGGCATGGCCGACTGCAATCTTCACAGTATCCATGCACTCACTGTATAGAATGAATGTCCCACTGTTATGAGCACGGTCAACATCAGTCCATATAGCCTGTACACACACCTGGCCCCTGGTACCTTGCTCCTCGTGCCCCCAGCCGCCATCTTCTCCGTCCCCACTGGGACCTCTCCCTGTTAAGCAGTTGCAGCATTTGTACACTTTCACTCCTTTTCCCCCTGCTTTCCAATGCCAGATAGCAGAGTACATGTCATAGTCCATATGGAAGGTTCCCATCATTTTAAAGGATTTGCTTGGACACTTGTGTTGCCATGGGCAACTTTCCATGTGCACTTTGTTCCTTATCCCACTCTCCCTGCTTCCCGCAGATCCGGTCTTACACTTGGCTTGACTTTTGAATAACAGTTCTGGGCACAAAAATGGAAGTTTGCTAGGGGCAACCGACCCAGGAACCCATGGCAAAATCCTGTACGAGCCCCCAAATGTAGCAGTATTTCCCGCATCAGTGCTGGATATGGGTCTGCCATGGTTACCGTTAACACCAACAGCACATTTAAGCTTGTTGCCCAAGTGTGAATACAGAGACAATGTCCAGTCCGGCATCTTTGGTTTTTAGTTTTATTTTAGGAACTTGGATAGGAGAAGGTAATAAGTGGGATACTCCTCTGGCTCAACTAGGTACAAGAATGGGACACTTGAGAAAAATTGCCTTTTAGCGCTGACTTGGCGCCGGCTGAATGCCGACCAACGCTTACTGGTGCTTGTGAAAACTGACTTGCTGTCACTGAACTGAAACTGACTTCTGACACTCCTGTTAGCTCAAAAGTCCTTTTTCACTGCTTCCTCCAGTACTCCCTGACTGAGGTAGCCACTTGCAATTACTCCTGCAACACTAAACACTTCAGAGCCCAACCGCTGGAACCCCCTTTACTCTTCAGGTTTAACTCTGGCACCCCCTTTACTGTCACTGCTGCCCTGTTAGCTAGCTCCTGGATCCCTCTGACCTTTTCCGGAGTGGTCCCCTCTCCTAGGCAGACCCCAGGGGCAATTTGCAGTACTCACGACGAATGTTTTCCTAAAACTTGTCCCCCAACAGCTCCGCTGGTCCTCAGCATACTGGATCCTTCTCTGCAGCTCAGCTCAGCTATGTATCCCCTCAGGCAAGCCACCTAGGATACCCGATTCCTCTTGACAGGAGGAGAGACAGCCGTCACCTCCCTCCTGGGACACTGCTTCCCGCCAAAGACCATCTGACATGCACACCCCACAGACTTATACCCCCTCCCAGAATGCTGTGCGGCAGAATCTACCATTCCATGATGGATACAAGCCCTGGTGTACTATTGGCCAGGTTTCCTCCACTGCCCAATGAGAGCCCTCATTGTAATACAGTGGGGAGACTCCCCAGCACAACAGGCGCACCTGAGAACACAAGACAGCATGGCTGAACAATATGGCCCTGCTGTTAGGCAGGCAAGTCCCCACTTTAATTTACCTAGCACCTACCTTATATATATATATATATATATGTATATGTATATAAACACACAGTATCTCACAAAAGTGAGTACACCCCTCACATTTTGAATATATTTTATTATATCTTTTCATGTGGCAACACTGAAGAAATGACACTTTGCTACAATGTAAAGTACAGCTTGTATAACAGTGTAAATTTGTTGTCCCCTGAAAATAACTCAACACACAGCCATTAATGTCTAAACCGCTGGCAACAAAAGTGAGTACACTCCTAAGTAAAAATGTCCAAATATGGCCCAATTAGCTATATTCCTTCCCCCTTGTCATGTGACTCATGTTACAAGGTCTCAGGTGTGAATGGGGAGCAAGTGTGTTAAATTGGGTGTTATTGCTCTCACTCTCTCATACTGGTCACTGGAAGTTCAATATGGCACCTCATGGCAAAGAACTCTCTGAGGATCGGAAAAAAAGAATTATTGCTCTAAGTAAAGATGGCCTAGTCTATAAGAAGTATGGCAAGACCCTGAAACTGCTGCAGCATGGTGACCAAGACTATACAGTGGTTTACCAGGACAGGTTCCACTCAGAACAGGCCTTGCCATGGTCAACCGAAGAAGTTGAGTGCACGTGCTCAACGTCATATCCAGAGGTTGTGTTTGGGAAATAGAGGTATGAGTGCTGCCAGCAGAGGTTGAAGGGGTGGGGGTCAGCCTGTTAGTGCTCAGACCATACACTGCACACTGCATCAAATTGGTCTGCATGGTTGTCCTCCCAGAAGGAAGCCTCCTCTAAAGATGATGCACAAGAAAGCCCGCAAACAGTTTGCTGAAGACAAGCTGTCTAAGGAGATGGATTACTGGAACCATGTCCTGTGGTTTGATGAGACCAAGATAAACCTTTTTGGTTCAGATGGTGTCAAGCGTGTGTGGCTGAAACCAGGTGAGGAGTATAAAGAAAAGTGTGTCTTGCCTACAGGCAAGCATGGTGGTGTTAGTGTAATAGTCTGGGGCTGCATGAGTGCTGCCAGCACTGGGGAGCTACAGTTCATTGAGGGAACCATGAATGCCCACATGTACTGTGAAACACTGAAGCAGAGCATGATCCCCTCCCTTCGGAGACTGGGCCGCAAGGCAGTATTCCAACATGAAAACGACCCCAAACACACCTCCAAGAGGACCACTGCCTTGCTAAAGACGCTGAGGGTAAAGGTGATGGACTGGCCAAGCATGTCTCCAGATTTTAACCCTATTTAGCCTCTGTGGGGCATCCTCAAATGGAAGGTGGAGGAGCGCAAGGTCTCTAACATCCACCAGCTCTGCAATGTCGTCATGGAGGAGTGGAAGAGGACTCCAGTGGCAACCTGTAAAGCTCTAGGGAAATGTATGCCCAAGAGGGTTAAGGCAGTTCTGGAAAATAATGGTGGCCACACAAAATATTGACACTTCGGGCCCGAATTGAACATGTTCACTTAGGGGTATACTCACTTTTGTTGCCAGCAGTTTGGACATTAATGGCTATGTGCTGAGTTATTGTGAGGGACATTGTAGCAAAGTGTCATTTCTTCAGTGTTGTAACATGAAAATATATAATAAAATATTTACAAAAATGTGAGGGGTGTACTCACTTCTGTGAGATACTATATATACAGTATATAAACTGCACTGGTCTGGTGACAGTGTGTACTAGTGTGGCTAATCAAGGACAATCTGGTTACAAATTGCAGCCTTTGTTTACATATATAATAGCTCAGATTGGTCACTTGGTTTCGCTCTGTACCCTCATTTTGTAATCTGCTGTGTCCAATGAACACAGTGATCACAGATGTTGCTTTTGCCTTTGTTGGAGGGTGCGCACAAGCACCACAAAATGGTCTCTCTCCCCCGGGAGAAACCATCCAGCCATTTCTGTACAACAGCCGGATGGTAAGTGGTTAGCAAATAGAAAAAGAAAATGTAATTCTGGAACTGATGCTTAGTGGAATAGGAAAAGTGAAACAGCAATATTTGTGTTCAAAATGTATATGTAAAAAAAGAAAAGGTACTAGTATAATGATGACTTTGTGTAGTTCAAATCTCTGTTTGGGATAGTTGATTTGCCTACCACTATTTTTGGAGTTGATCTCTGCGTACAGTTAAAAATTATTAACAAGATTTTTGGCAAGGTGTTGCATGAGCTAACAAGTGAATGCAAGCAACTGATCAGTTGAAATTACTGTAACTTTCAATAGTTATTTACATATGATGATTTTTTTTAAATGTATGTATGTTTATTTCTACATGAAAGTCCTTCTACTAAAAAATTACCAGCTACAGATCACCATTAGGGCCAGTTTGCAGTTTAAGTCAGCATAGCACTTGTATATCTATCTATCTATCTATCTATCTATCTATCTATCTATCTATCTATCTATCTATCTATCTATCTATCTATCTATCTATCTATCTATCTATCTATCTATCTATCTATCTATCTATCTATCTATCTATCTATCTATCTATCTATCTATCTATCTATCTATCTATCTATCTCATTTACATATCTATCTTACATCTGTGGTTACAGTTTCCATGGTTACTAGATAGTTCTAAATTTGAAACGTTTAAACTTAATATAAAACTAACAATGGTTTATTTCAGAAACAATAAGGCACTTAAATTGTATTTATGGGTTCATAGGGGAGAAAATACTGAGTAATCGTCATCATTTTGAATTCGTTTTTCCAGATATTTATTTCTTCAACATTTTGTGTAACAATTTAAAAAGAATAAACAAATCAAGAAAATGTGTATGAAGTCATGAAGTTATGCAATGACTAAACTTACTAAATTCATGAGAAATAAACTCATCACATATTCCCACACTTAGTAAATTTTAATTTTTCAACACACTCATGCAAATGCAACTACGCAAAAGTAGCTGAAGCCAGAATTAATTAATTGTAGTTTGAAATGGTTTTAAGTTCTTATGACTGCTCTTAGGTCAATACAAAGTTAGACTGGATGATATAGGTTTCCTGACAATATTTTCTAACCAAACCTTCCTTATTTTTGAGTTTAACCACCTGAATACTGGGCCCTTTCCTTCCCAGACCAATTTTCAGCTTTCAGTGCTCTCACACTTTGATTGCTCAGTCATGCTACACTGTACCCAAATTACATTTCTATCATTTGTTCATACAAGTAGAGATTTCTTTTGGTGGTATATATTCACTACTGGGTTTTTATCTTTTGCGATATAAGCTAAAAGAGAGCAGAAATTTTAAAAAAAGAAAGCAATATTTTCTACTTTCTGTTTCAAAAGAAATCCTATAAAATAAAATGTCATAATTTAAGCCAGAATGTATAATGCTACATGTTTTTGGTAAAAAAAAATCCTGATAAGTGTATGATAATAGGTTTGTGTGAAAGTTATAGAGCCTACAAGCTAGGCTACGTATCATTAAAAATTCATCATTCCTGATGTACTGACTATCTCATTTCTTGAGGCCCTAAACTAACTGTCTGGACATTAGAAATACCCCCTCAAATGATCCATTTTTGTAAATATGACAGTCCAAGGTATTTAGTAGGAAGCATAGTGAGTTTTTTGAAGTTGCAATTTCTTGCCCACAATAGTTTGGGTAATGAAAATTTTTTTTCCCTCAAAATTGTCATATTAACAAGTTATTTCTTACACATGGCATAGATAAACTTGCAATTACACCCCAAAATATATTCTGCTACTCCTCCTGAGTTGTGGCGATACCACATGTGTAAGACTTTTACACAGCTTGGTCACATACAGAGGCCCAACATCCAAGTAGCACCGTCAGGTGTTCTAAAGGCATGAGTACCTATCACATTTTTTAAGGCCCTGGAGCACCAGGACAATAGAAATACCCACAAAATTACCCCATTTTGGAAAGAAATCTCCCCAATGTATATTCTATGAGGCATAATGAGTCTTTTGAACATGTCATTTTTTTCCACAAGTTTTTGGAAAATGTGGAAAGAAAATAAAAACATATTTTTTTTTCCACAAAGTTGTCAATATTAGTTAGATTTCTAACACATAGCATGTATATAACAAAAATTACACCCCAAAATACATTCTGCTACTCCTCCTGAGTATGGCGATACCCCATGTGTGAGACTTTTCTACAGCCTGGCCACATACAGAGGCCAAACATCCAAGTAGAACTGTCAGGCATTCTAAAGGCATAAATTACACATTTCATTTTCAGATGTTGACGGGGACAGATGTGGCAGATCACAGACAGATGTGGCAGATGACGGACAGATGTGGCAGATAATCATACACAGATGTGGCAGACGATCACGGATAGATGTGGCAGATGATGTGCACCAGATGATCACGGACAGATGTGGCAGGTAATTACAGACAGGTGTGGCAGATGATCACTGGCAGATGGGGCAGAGGATGTTCTCCAGATGATCATGGACAGATGTGGCAGATGATTACAGAAAGGTTTGGCAGATAATCACAGGCAGAGGTGGCAAATGATGTGTGCCAGATGATCACGGACAGATGTGGCAGGTGGTCATGGACAGATGTGGCAGATTATTACGGACAGATGTGGCAGATTATCACAGACAGATGTGTCAGATGAGTGGTGTTGTGCTGTGTCCTGGGGACACAGGCACACCCAGATTGCGCAGCTGCCCATGCACATGGCTACGTGATCTCCCTTCTTCTGAAGAACGTTCAGGAGTGTCAACTCAGAAAGAAGAAGCTCCCACCCAGCCGTTTATATGCATTAGCTGAGTGGGAGGAGGTTACCTAAAAAAAAAAGAGCTATAGTAACACTGAATTGCTTTGTAACTATTCTGTGTACATAAATACCTAAATATCTGCTGCACACCTTAACAAAAGATATTCAAAGAACAGACAAAGTAGATAATAACAAAGTGTAAAAAAAATATATAATGTACATTAAGCAGAAGGAAAACAAGAAATGAAAATCCAAATTAATATATGCATTCCTGTAGAGTAAATAAATCCATCTATATATCATACTTCAGGTTTCATCACACCACCTACTAGAATGGAACTCACTGCAAAATTAACTTCATAGTTTCCTCTCCATGTAATCTATTTCCACTATGGACTAGAACTTCATATACTGTAGATAAATATCCCAATGACAAGTCAGCATGATCTTGTTCAAGCAAATAAATGTTCTGGGCTGTCCTTGCCCAGGAATTGGCAGAGATGCATTGAATACAGTATGCAGTCTCCCATCTCCATACCACCACCCACAGTTCTAGAACTTACCAGAAGCTTCCAGAAACCAGGGGGAGTTACTAGAGACTCAGCCCACAGAGCCTGCCAGCTAAACGAAACTGAACTCCACTTGTCCTCAATTGAACTGACTTCACAGACTAAAGTGAAGTCCAACTACATTTGAATAATTATCCCTTTATCTTTTAACAACCAAAACAACTTATAACCCAAAACCTTGCAATGTATAAAGTTTTCCCTCAAAAATGTTCTATTAATCTGTATATTTGTTGTTTTGTTTTTGTTCAGAAAACCACCAGGCTTTTGAAGAAAACTTTTTTGAGCCTTTTTCTTTTTCAATTAGCAGCGCTCTAATGCACAGGCAGGCAGGTATGTGCGTGGGGTTCCTGAGCACAACATGTCAGTGGCTTTCAGTGGGTGGGCCAGGATATGGGGCTGCTGAATACAGCCAAGTCTTCCACTTCCCACGCACACTGCTGACTGCATCCTTCTGCTATATGCCATAAAGCCTGGGCCTTTAACTGCACATTGCTGCTGTCTCCTAGCAACTGGAAGACATAGCTGTATGATGCCTATTAGATGTGTTCAGGCTGTATGCATACAATACACATCATACAGTTCTGCTCCTCCAAGTTGCTAAAGGTAATGGACGGGGCTCCCACTAGATGTTTTCTAACCCCCCTATATTCAGGGCCTTTGGACTTATGGACAGTCCTTTGTATCAGTTTCTACATTAACCCTCATATATCACTGAACACCTTATGCTGCCCCATTATTCATAATGAGGCTTGCATTTCAATGTAACAATGTCTATGAGTCAATAAGCTCAACAAATCAGGTATTTAAGTATGTGAATAAATGGCATGACTAATGTTACACAGTAGTATGTGCTTCTACAAAGCATGTTTTATATTTTACATTATTATTTGCAACTACTATAAAGCAGCAAAGTTACCTTAAAATATTGGCAACTGCAGAACTTATTACGTCAGAAAAATCCCTCAGAATTCATAATTATTCATTCTGAACATGATCCTCTGTGGATAATTTGAAAGGAAGATTTACATGAGCCAGCTTTTTCGATACACTGCTTTTCCAAGGCAGGAATATCAATCAAGGTATAGAAAAGCTAACCCCTGTCAAAAGAGCCTTTCAGTAAAGATCTGGAGAAATAGTTAGCACTGAAGGTTCGTCCCATGAAATCAGTCTGTACCATGATCCCTAGTCTACGAGATCCTTCATTCGGTTCAAAAAATCTGGAAGCAAGCTTGAAGAAACAAACTTCTGCTAGATAACTCATACACTTTTATTGGTCTGGTCACACATGTGAACAACTGGCTGCCAAATAATCTGAATGTTGTGAATGGCAATAATCCTGACTCCAAGGTGGTAAACATCTGGGTGGCACAGGCTGTTCTCAAGCATCCACATATGTAATATACAGTATATCAAAAGGAGGAGAAGTACAGTATAGGTAAGTGTACAATTAATATAATTATACATTTATAAATTGTCAGTGCTGCTTGAAAGACATTTTTAGTGGCATTCTTTCAAAACCATCATTGGTTGTCATAATGCACCATAGCAACCAATGTCTATTTGGCCATCAGTACCCCATCCAATGGTGTTAGCAGTGCTAGGATGTAGGCAACAGGGTCTTTATAGTGTCCTCAGTTGCTAGGGTGTGGGGGGACATTTTTTAAACACCATATAAACAATACCAGACCCTCATCTAGAACATGAGTCTGATATAAATAAAGGGAATCCCCTGCCACTTTGTTTACAAAGTTTACAAAGCAAAGTGGTGGGAAAATGGCATTTATAGGCAAAATCTTTTTTTTTTTTACTTCTAAGTGTTTCTTTTGCTGTAGTATATCCCACAGGTGCATCGTTTCACAGAAAGGTCCCCCCAACATATTTTAAAAGAATTGTATATTTTTAATTTTTACTTTTAGACCTTATTAAAAGAGATATTAGCCCACTGATTTTTTTTCCCCTACATGTTGCATGTCCTCCTGGCAGTTAAATATGAACTTGTTAGCCTATAACTTATAACTTACTTCATTGCCCCATTTTTTTTTTTTTAGGAATGCTCCAAAGTAGAGACCTCCCTACTCTACTTTAAATATGCTTCATTATTACGGTTTAGACCACAGATTATTATTATTATTATTATTATTATTATTATTATTATTGGACCACAGATGCATGATGTTTTGAAAGACCTGGTTGGATTTGCTTAATTTTAGTATATACACAGAGCAGATGTGGACATTTCAATTTAAAGAGGAACTACACTGTATCTGAGCACCACAAACCAAACATGCCATTTAATTTTTTTTTTTAACCACCTCATTACTGGGCACTTTCACCCCCTTCATACCCAAGCCAATTTTCAGCTTTCAGTGCTCTCACACTTTGAATGAGAATTACTCATGCTACACTGTACCCAAATTAAATTTTTATATTTTTTTCTTTTTACACAAATGTGTGATCTTTAATCACCACTGGGGTTTTTACACTGTATCTGAGCACCACAAACCAAACATGCCATTTAATTTTTTTTTTCTAACCACCTCATTACTGGGCACTTTCACCCCCTTCATACCCAAGCCAATTTTCAGCTTTCAGTGCTCTCACACTTTGAATGAGAATTACTCATGCTACACTGTACCCAAATTAAATTTTTATAATTTTTTCTTTTTACACAAATGTGTGATCTTTAATCACCACTGGTGTTTTTATTTTTTTGTGCTACAAATGAATAAAGACCAATTTTTTTAAAGATGTTTTTCTTAGTTTCTATTCAAAAATTTTGCAAATAAGTAATTTCTCTTCATACATTCTGACCAACATTTATACTGCTACATTTCTTTGGTTAAAATAACCCAAATCAGTGTATATTATTTGGTCTGCGAGAAAGTTATAGAGTACACAAGCTATGGTACCAATCATTGAAAATTGATCACACCAGATGTACCGACAGGCCTATCTCATTTCTTGAGGCCCTAAAATGTCAAGAGTGTACAAATACCCCCCAAATTACCCCTTGCTGGAAAGTAAGCAGTTTAAGGTATTTAGTAAGAGGCATGGCAAGTTTTTTCCCCCAAAATTATTTGAAAATTTAAGACATTTTTTTTTATTTTTTTACAAAAATTTCATATTAACAAGTTATTTCTCTTGGTGGGACACTGGTACACTGACAGATGTTTTTTTGCACTTGTACACTGACAGATGTTAATCCACCACACATGTGAGGTATTGCCACGAACGTCATAGCAAAAGCAATAATTCTAGCACCAGACCTCCTGTGTAACTCTAAACTGGTAATCAAAAATGGCTTATAAAATGTCACCTACAGAGATTTTTAAATATCACAGTTTGACGCCATGTCACAAGCGTGTGCATTTTTAAAGCATGATATGTTTGGTATCTATTTACCTGGCACAATACCATATTTTATATTTTACCAAAAATGTGGGTATTATATTGTCCAGTGGACACCGACAGATATTGATGTCACAATGGTACACTATTGCACTACTGCAGATGTTTTGTGCACTGATACAGATGTTTATGGGGGCACTGTGACAGCTGCACTGTGTGTGAGGGGATCTGTAACAGCTCTGTGTGGTAAATCATGCTTATACACAGAGCTGTCACAGACCTTTCAGCAGATTCCCCCCCCCCCCCCCCGCACTGAGCTCTCACTGAGCTCAGCGGGGAGAATTGATACAGAAACCCGTGTCTCTGTTTACACTGTGAAGGCTGTAATTGGACACAGCTGTCACGTGATCAGAAGGGCCAATCACAGCGCCCATATCCCAATCCCGTCTTGGCTGTGTCCTGTGATCACAGCCATTACATTTTTATTCAAAGCAAACTCCCTCATCCATCTAGGTCTCCATGCTTTATTTTGCTGCAAAATCACTTAAAAAAAACAACCCTCTAGCATTTCTGTCTGCCGCCATCTTGAGTAAGGGCAAATTATTCATGTAGCAATTACTTTCTGGAATCCATCCTCCCTTAGCTCAGACATGCAGGGA
This sequence comes from Pelophylax lessonae, assembly GCF_965119305.1. Lineage (NCBI taxonomy): Eukaryota > Metazoa > Chordata > Amphibia > Anura > Ranidae > Pelophylax > Pelophylax lessonae. The sequence continues at coordinate 205,420,045 of NC_138772.1, read as the reverse complement.
GACTCCTGGGATGTATGACATTTGCCTAGGCATGGAAACCAGAAATAAACTAAAGAAATGTAAAAAACAGCTTAAAACAAGTAAGTAGAATATACTTTCCTATCTATTTACAATGATAGCAACATAAGGATTAAAAACAGTTAATGCTGATGGAGAGAGTGAAGTTACACTTTAAGGAGTATATGCATGATAAAAATGGTCATGATATTCCTTTGATGGATGATGGCATGTTACCGTAATATAATGCCAAATGTTGAAGATATTTTCTTGATGGATGATGGCCAGGCCCGGATTGGCCAATCGGGAGAACCGGGAGGATTCCCGGTGGGCTGGTCGGGTTGAGGGCCGGTGACACCGGTGTTCTAAAATTTAGAACACAGCTGACAGAGAGGGGGCAGGACTGGTTGCTTAGCAGAGAGGAGGCGGCACGGATAGAATACATCCTCGGGTCTGAGAGGAGGCGGGGCTGAGGCGGGACGGACTGCTTAGCTGGGAGGAGACGGGACGGAGGTAGAGAAAAAATGTAATCTGCCAGCTCTGCATTATTACAATTATGCTCGACCTCCGTCCCGCCTCCTCCTAGCTAAGCAGTTCGTCCCGCCTCCGCCCCGCCTCCTCTAAGACCCGAGGATGTCTTCTCTCCCTCCCACCTCCTCCCAGCTAAGCACTTCGTCCCGCCTCCGCCCCGCCTCCGCCCCGCCTCCGCCCCGCCTCCGCCCCGCCTCCTGTCTCAGCTAAGTAATCTGTCCCGCCTCCTCTGTCAGCAGTGGGCTAATGGCGCGGGGGGTCGCCATTTTTAAATCGAAAGAAAAAAACTGCAGTGGGTGGCCCAGCAGTGGCGCTCGCCTCTCATCACGGCCAGGTAAGACCCCTCCACAGCCTCTAACCATCTCCCCTTGTACCATGCCCACAGCCTCTAACCATCTCTCCCTGTACCATGCCCACAGCCTTTGACCATCTCTCCTTGTACCATGCCCACAGTCTCTAACCATCTCTCCCTGTACCATGCCCACAGCCTCTAACCATCTCTCCTTGTACCATGCCCACAGCCTCTAACCATCTCCCCTTGTACCATGCCCACAGCCTCTAACCATCTCCCCTTGTACCATGCCCACAGCCTCTAACCATCTCCCCTTGTACCATGCCCACATGCTCTAACAATCTCCCCTTGTACCATGCCCACAACCTCTAACCATCTCTCCCTGTACCATGCCCACAGCCTCTAACCATCTCCCCCCAGTACCATGCCCACAGCCTCTAACAATCTCCCCCTGTACCATGCCCACAACCTCTAACCATGTCCCCCTGTACCATGCCCACAGCCTCTAACCATCTCCCCTTGTACCATGCCCACATCCTCTAACAATCTCCCCTTGTACCATGCCCACAGCCTCTAACCATCTCTCCCTGTACCATGCCCACAGCCTCTAACAATCTCCCCCTGTACCATGCCCACAGCCTATAACCATCTCCCCTTGTACCATGCCCACAGCCTCTAACCATCTCTCCCTGTACCATGCCCACAGCCTCTAACCATCTCCCCCTGTACCATGCCCACATCCTCTAACAATCTCCCCTTGTACCATGCCCACAGCCTCTAACCATCTCCCCTTGTACAATGCCCACAGCCTCTAACAATCTCCCCCTGTACCATGCCCACAGCCTCTAACCATCTCCCCTTGTACCATGCCCACAGCCTCTAACCATCTCTCCCTGTACCATGCCCACAGCCTCTAACCATCTCCCCCCTGTACCATGCCCACAGCCTCTAACAATCTCCCCCTGTACCATGCCCACAGCCTCTAACCATGTCCCCCTGTACCATGCCCACAGCCTCTAACCATCTCCCCTTGTACCATGCCCACATCCTCTAACAATCTCCCCTTGTACCATGCCCACAGCCTCTAACCATCTCTCCCTGTACCATTCCCACAGCCTCTAACAATCTCCCCCTGTACCATGCCCACAGCCTATAACCATCTCCCCTTGTACCATGCCCACAGCCTCTAACCATCTCTCCCTGTACCATGCCCACAGCCTCTAACCATCTCCCCCTATACCATGCCCACATCCTCTAACAATCTCCCCTTGTACCATGCCCACAGCCTTTTAACCATCTCCCCTTGTACAATGCCCACAGCCTCTAACAATCTCCCCCTGTACCATGCCCACAGCCTCTAACCATCTCCCCTTGTACCATGCCCACAGCCTCTAACCATCTCCCCTTGTACCATGCCCACAGCCTCTAACCATCTCCCCCCTGTACCATGCCCACAGCCTCTAACCATCTCCCCTTGTACAATGCCCACAGCCTCTAACAATCTCCCCCTGTACCATGCCCACAGCCTCTAACCATCTCCCCTTGTACCATGCCCACAGCCTCTAACCATCTCCCCTTGTACATTGCCCACAGCCTCTAACCATGTCCCCTTGTACCATGCCCACAGCCTCTAACCATCTCCCCTTGTACCATGCCCACAGCCTCTAACCATCTCCCCTTGTACCATGCCCACAGCCTCTAACCATCTCCCCCTGTACCATGCCCACAGCCTCTAACAATCTCCCCCTGTACCATGCCCACAGCCTCTAACCATCTCCCCTTGTACCATGCCCACAGCCTCTAACCATCTCCCCTTGTACCATGCCCACAGCCTCTAACCATCTCCCCTTGTACCATGCCCACAGCCTCTAACCATGTCCCCTTGTACCATGCCCACAGCCTCTAACCATCTCCCTTTGTACCATGCCCACAGCCTCTAACCATGTCCCTTTGTACCATGCCCACAGCCTCTAACCATCTCCCCTTGTACCATGCCCACAGCCTCTAACAATCTCCCCCTGTACCATGCCCACAGCCTCTAACCATCTCCCCTTGTACCATGCCCACAGCCTCTAACCATCTCTCCCTGTACCATGCCCACAGCCTCTAACCATCTCCCCTTGTACCATGCCCACAGCCTCTAACCATCTCCCCTTGTACCATGCCCACAGCCTCTAACCATGTCCCCTTGTACAATGCCCACAGCCTCTAACCATCTACCCTTGTACCATGCCCAGAGCCTCTAACCATCTCCCCTTGTACCATGCCCACAGCCTCTAACAATCTCCCCCTGTACCATGCCCAAAAGCCTCTAACCATCTCCCCTTGTACCATGCCCACAGCCTCTAACCATCTCTCCCTGTACCATGCCCACAGCCTCTAACCATCTCCCCTTGTACCATGCCCACAGCCTCTAACCATCTCCCCTTGTACCATGCCCACAGCCTCTAACCATCTCCCCTTGTACTATGCCCACAGCCTCTAACCATCTCCCCTTGTACCATGCCCACAGCCTCTAACCATCTCCCCTTGTACCATGCCCACAGCCTCTAACCATGTCCCCTTGTACCATGCCCACAGCCTCTAACCATCTCCTCTTGTACCATGCTCACAGCCTCTAACCATCTCCCCTTGTACCATGCCCACAGCCTCTAACAATCTCCCCCTGTACCATGCCCACAGCCTCTAACCATCTCCCCTTGTACCATGCCCACAGCCTATAACCATCTCTCCCTGTACCATGCCCACAGCCTCTAACCATCTCCCCTTGTACCATGCCCACAGCCTCTAACCATCTCCCCTTGTACCATGCCCACAGCCTCTAACCATCTCCCCTTGTACCATGCCCACAGCCTCTAACCATCTCCTCTTGTACCATGCCCACAGCCTCTAACCATCTCCCCTTGTACCATGCCCACAGCCTCTAACCATCTCCCCTTGTACCATGCCCACAGCCTCTAACCATCTCCCCTTGTACCATGCCCACAGCCTCTAACCATCTCCCCTTGTACCATGCCCACAGCCTCTAACCATCTCCCCCTGTACCATGCCCACAGCCTCTAACCATCTCCCCCTGTACCATGCCCACAGCCTCTAACAATCTCCCCCTGTACCATGCCCACATCCTCTAACCATCTCCCCTTGTACCATGCCCACAGCCTCTAACCATCTCCCCTTGTACCATGCCCACAGCCTCTAACCATCTCCCCTTATACCATGCTCACAGCCTCTAACCATCTCCCCTTGTACCATGCCCACAGCCTTTAACCATCTCTCCCTGTACCATGCCCACAGCCTCTAACCATCTCTCCCTGTACCATGTCCACAGCCTCTAACCATCCGCCCCTGTACCATGCCCACAGCCTCTAACCATCTCCCCTTGTACCATGCCCACAGCCTCTAACCATCTCCCCTTGTACCATGCCCACAGCCTCTAACCATCTCCCCTTGTACCATTCCCACAGCCTCTAACCATCTCCCCTTGTACCATGCCCACAGCCTCTAACCATGTCCCCTTGTACCATGCCCACAGCCTCTAACCATGTCCCCTTGTACCATGCCCACAGCCTCTAACCATCTCCCCTTGTACCATGCCCACAGCCTCTAACAATCTCCCCCTGTACCATGCCCACCGCCTCTAACCATCTCCCCTTGTACCATGCCCACAGCCTCTAACCATCTCTCCCTGTACCATGCCCACAGCCTCTAACCATCTCCCCTTGTACCATGCCCACAGCCTCTAACCATCTCCCCTTGTACCATGCCCACAGCCTCTAACCATGTCCCCTTGTACCATGCCCACAGCCTCTAACCATCTCCCCCTGTACCATGCCCACAGCCTCTAACAATCTCCCCCTGTACCATGCCCACAGCCTCTAACCATCTCCCCTTGTACCATGCCCACAGCCTCTAACCATCTCTCCCTGTACCATGCCCACAGCCTCTAACCATCTTCCCTTATACCATGCCCACAGCCTCTAACCATCTCCCCTTGTACCATGCCCACAGCCTCTAACCATCTCCCCTTGTACCATGCCCACAGCCTCTAACCATCTCCCCTTGTACCATGCCCACAGCCTCTAACCATCTCCCCTTGTACCATGCCCACAGCCTCTAACCATCTCCCCTTGTACCATGCCCACAGCCTCTAACCATCTCCCCTTGTACCATGCCCACAGCCTCTAACCATCTCCCCTTGTACCATGCCCACAGCCTCTAACCTTCTCCCCTTGTACCATGCCCACAGCCTCTAACCATCTCCCCCTGTACCATGCCCACAGCCTCTAACCATCTCCCCCTGTACCATGCCCACAGCCTATAACAATCTCCCCCTGTACCATGCCCACATCCTCTAACCATCTCCCCTTGTACCATGCCCACAGCCTCTATCCATCTCCCCTTGTACCATGCCCACAGCCTCTAACCATCTCCCCTTGTACCATGCCCACAGCCTCTAACCATCTCCCCCTGTACCATGCCCACAGCCTTTAACCATCTCTCCCTGTACCATGCCCACAGCCTCTAACCATCTGCCCCTGTACCATGCCCACAGCCTCTAACCATCTCCCACTCTACCCCATAGACATGCATTATGTCCGTATATCATCCGAAAACGGATAGGATGATATGCAGACATAGGGACCGGATGACACAAGTGTCATCCGTGTCCGTAAACAAAAAAAAAAGTGCCACAGCGGACAAAAAAAACGGAGCGGCCGTGTGAAAGAGGCCTTAGGCTACTGAATTTGCACTGAATTGTAAATATTTTTTGAAAAATACAATGAATTACAAGGCTGTAGAGAATAGAGAACAGTGCGCCTTTGCAAACTTATATTCTGAGGTTTTAATTACATTATTTTAATATAGTCAGTCATGAACTAAAGTGGGCCGGTCTAAGTCATGAAACTCCAGGGCTGAAAATGAGTCCCACTCCGGCCCTGATGATGGCATGCTAATGATAGCTCAGTAGTACACAGTGATTTAGCAGAGATTTATTATACCACCTTGAATAAAATATACCTGGTCCCTCATTATCTCTTATGTAGGAAAATGACTGTTTGAATTGTGTCATCTTGAGGATCTGTATTACTTTTTATTATGAAGGTTCACTTAATATGATGGACACTAACAGTGGTTCACAGACAAGAGACAGGCATGTTTGCAGTTATATATGTTTTTTTACATTAAATTTTTTGATACTCGATTTTGAAATACTTGACTGAGATTAAAGAATACTATTTATTTGTCATCATGATGCATATATGTCTTTGATAGTGTTGAGCGAACACGGACTGTATTATTCGTGTTCGTACCGAATAATTGGATTTTTGTTACCCGAACACGGACCCGAAAACTTTACTGTATGTTCGGGTTTAAAATCCGTGTTTGGTCATTTTATTTTCGGGTTTGTATGTATTGGCGCGCTTTTAATGGCGGGCTTTCAACAGCAAATCAACAAGCGTTTAACTGGTGTGCCTTAAGCCATCCCAGCCATGCCTACAAATGTATGAGTAGCTGTGATTGGCCATCCGAAGCATGTGACCAAGTCTTTATAAGTTCGAGACCGTGCGCCGCTGCGTCATTCTGCTGTAGTACAGGGACAGAACACACATCATAGGTGCTGGCTGCTGATTAGGGACAGACAGTCAAAAATTATATTGTGTCCGAAAAGAATTCAGGGACAGGTCGGAGTGCAGGCAGGGCGAGATATTAGGGCATTTTAGGGCGAGGCTGGAGATAGGCAGGGTCAGTGTTCTACAATCGATTTTGCTGTGTGGGGGGGGTTTGCAGTGCCGGCAGTGACCGATCTTATCGATCATTTTAGGGCCAGCCTGGAGATAGGCAGGGTCAGTGTTCTACAATTGATTTTGCTGTGTGGGGGGTTTGCAGTGCCGGCAGTGACCGATCTTATCGATCTTTTTAGGGCAAGGCTGGAGATAGGCAGGGTCAGTGGTCCACATCGATTTTGCTGTGTGTGGGGTGGTGTGAATACAATCTTTTTGCCCGCTGAGGAGGAGGGAGAAAAAAGTATTTTTTATCAGTCAGTTGTGTGCAGAGTTTTTCCTTCAGTGCTGTTGACTGTGATAATACACTGCTGTGTTCACATGTGCTATTATTGAGTGATTTCAAAATTCATACACTTTTTTCTATTCCACTATTCAATATACACCCTTTTGGGTTAAAAAAATTAAATTGTGGCATAGTCTGTACTAATCTATTTAAAAATTACAAACTTAAAAGGGGAATTTTCTTTTTTTTCCCCCTCCATAGCCTGTAGCAGAGCTGACTGATATAAGACACTGCTGTTCACATGTGCTATTGAAAAATCACCAATTTTATATTATATTTTCTATTCCGCTATTCAATCTACACCTTTGGGCTAAAAACAATTAAATTGTGGGATAGTCTGTATCGGTACGTGTGAGATACACCTTTCCAATTTTTGGGGCGCATCTCATACTGCCGAGGATTGCAGGGTGTTTTAGTGTGCCTCCTGCCTGTTCCGAACTCCTCCTACTCCTCATCCTGCCTTTGGGGGTACAAAAAATAGTAATTTGGGCCTAGTCTGGGTCTGTACGTGTGAGATACATGCACCTTTTGATATCATATTTTCTATTCCGCTATTCAATCTACACCTTTGGGGTAAAAACAATTAAATTGCGGGATAGTCTGTATCGGTATGTGTGAGATACACCTTTCCAATTTTTGGGGCGCATCTCATACCGCCGAGGATTGCAGGGTGCTTCAGTCTGCCTCCTGCCTGTTCCAAACTCCTCCTACTCCTCATCCTGCCTTTGGGGGTACAAAAAAATAGTAATTTGGGCCTAGTCTGGGTCTGTACGTGTGCGATACATACACCTTTTGATATCATATTTTCTATTCCGCTATTCAATCTACACCTTTGGGGTAAAAACAACTAAATTGCGGGATAGTCTGTATCGGTACGTGTGAGATACACCTTTCTAATTTTTGGGGAGCATCTCATACTGCCGAGGATTGCAGGGTGCTTCAGTGTGCCTCCTGCCTGTTCCGAACTCCTCCTACTCCTCATCCTGCCTTTGGGGGTACAAAAAATAGTAATTTGGGCCTAGTCTGGGTCTGTACGTGTGAAATACATACACCTTTTGATATCATATTTTCTATTCCGCTATTCAATCTACACCTTTGGGGTAAAAACAATTAAATTGCGGGATAGTCTGTATCGGTACGTGTGAGATACACCTTTCCAATTTTTGGGGCGCATCTCATACCGCCGAGGATTGCAGGGTGCTTCAGTCTGCCTCCTGCCTGTTCCAAACTCCTCCTACTCCTCATCCTGCCTTTGGGGGTACAAAAAATAGTAATTTGGGCCTAGTCTGGGTCTGTACGTGTGCGATACATACACCTTTTGATATCATATTTTCTATTCCGCTATTCAATCTACACCTTTGGGGTAAAAACAATTAAATTGCGGGATAGTCTGTATCGGTACGTGTGAGATACACCTTTCCAATTTTTGGGGCGCATCTCATACCGCCGAGGATTGCAGGGTGCTTCATTTTGCCTCCTGTTCGGACCTCCTCCTACTCCTCATCCTCATCCTGCCTTTAGGGTACAAAAAATTGTAATCGGGGCCTAGTCTGTGTTTGTACGTGTGAGATACACCACCGTTTTGTAAAATTTTTCCTATTCCGCTATTCAATATACACCCTGTTTGAGTGTAAAAAATTATATTACGGCACAGTCTGTATCGGTACGTGTGAGATACACCTTTTTAAATTTGTTTGGCGCATCTCCTTCCACCGCCGAGGATTGCAGGGCGCTTCAATTTGCCTCCTGTTCCGAACTCCTCCTACTCCTCTTCCTCATCCTGCCTTTAGGGTACAAAAAATTGTAATCTGGGCCTAGTCTGTGTTTGTACATGTGAGATACACCGTTTTATAAAAATTGTCCTATTCCGCTATTCAATATACACCCTGTTTGAGTGTAAAAAATTAAATTACGGCATAGTCTGTATCGGTACATGTGAGATACACCTTTTTTAATTTGTTTGGCGCATCTCCTTCCACCGCTGAGGATTGCAGGGCGCTTCAGTTTGCCTCCTGTTCCCAACTCCTCCTACTCCTCTTCCTCATCCTGCCTTTAGGGTACAAAAAATTGTAATCGGGGCCTAGTCTGTGTTTGTACATGTGAGATACACCGTATTATAACATTTTTCCTATTCCGCTATTCAATATACAAGTATATACTTCTGGTACACTATCCAAATTCTCCATCACGAACTGAACCAGACAAGGGTGCCCCTTATCCCCAGCGATATATAACTTACTAATAGAACCTCTGGCGGAAACCATACGATCCCATCCAAATATTACTGGCTTCTCCTTTCCACGTTCACACCACAAAATAACTCTATTTGCAAACGACATAATACTGATGCTTACGAACCCCTCCAGGTCCCTTCCAGCCGCATATGATGTACTACAAACCTTTAACCAAATTTCCTACTACAAACTGAATGCCTCTAAATCAACAGTCCTGAATTTAGGAGTCAGCCCCAACATTAAAAACTAAACTACAATCCTCTATACCTATCCCCTGGTCTTCAGACAGCATTCACTACTTAGGAATAGATCTGCCGGCAAACATCTCGCATTACCGCTTAACCTCAATAAACTCGTGACTAAAATTAATGCGGAGATCTCCAGAATGCGGGCACTGCGTCTCTCCTGGAGCGGCAGATTAGCAGCGTACAAAATGTTTATTCTCCCACAACTACTATATCTGTTTAGAGCTCTCCCCATACCCTTCCTAGCAACGAGCCTAGCCAAGTTGACTAAAGGTATGAGAAGCTTTATTTGGGATGGTAAAAAAGTCAGATGTGCTTCCTCAATCTTTACCAAAAAATTAAATTTTTGGGGGGGCGGCTATGCCGGACATTCCCATGTACTATTGGGCTACGATACTAGCTCAAATGCGCAATTGGGTCAACGCTGCAGACGCTCCTCTCTGGGTGGACAACTTAGAAACAAATATTGCTCCCTTTAAAGACCGGGTGTTACTCATTAGCGATAAATGGATCCCATGGGATTTAGCCAATCTCCCTCCAACTATGCAAGCATCTCTTCGGGCTTGGCGTCGGTCCATTGTGCCAACCAATGACCCTGATATACTTTCTGTATCACGTCTCCCGATATCACTACATAATGCACATGTTTCAGATATTTAAACCCATCTCTTCCGTACATGGAACATACACACTCTGGATCACCTCTACGAGGGTGGCTCCCTGATCTCACCTCGCGAATTAATGGGCACCTATGGAATATCGCAAACATTCTTCTACCACCTCCTCCACATTAATAATTTTCTGAGGCAAAACCCCCTTCATCCTATCTTGGTAGATGGTAAACTGTGGGACTTGTACATGACCCAATCATTAATACCCCCTAAACTTTCACACTACTACCATGTACTGCTAGATGATAACACTTTCTTCAAAACCGCGAACATGTTCAAATGGGATAGGGATCTCAAGGAAAGCTTCTCCATTCTTCAATAGAAGTAGGCGCTTTCCACAGCAAACATTTATACACACTGTGCAAATCACTGGTAGATTACCTTAAAAATCACCAATAGATGGTACTATACACCATATCGCCTGGTAGGCTTCTCTCCCATGCATTCCCAATTATGCTGGAGAGAATGTTCATACGTAGGTACACTTTTTCATATCTTATGGTCCTGCCCATCACTCACAAGCTTGTGGAACCAAGTATTTAGCTTCATGGCCTCACATACTGGTTGCATCATCAAGCCTAATCCGGCGTTTGCAATTTTGCACCTGGGTATAGAAAAGATCTCTCTCCAATATAGACCCTAGACCACACAATTCCTGCTGGCCACCAGAACACTCATTTTGCACAACTGGAAAACAACAACCACTCCAAATCTGTCCGATGTCATATCCCTACTACACATAAACTACCAATTCGAAAAGTCCTTAGCAATTAATAACATGTCATTAAAGAAATTTAGTAGATACTGAGATTTCTGGTCAACCAGCTGATACCATGTTATCCTCCTTATTAATGCATGTACCACGACTAGCTACTATTATGGTTTTTGTTAGGCTACTGTTGTTACAACCAATGTCATTGCTGTCATTGCTGATTGCACACTTGTGTGTTCAACCAATGCCAATGCAACATTATTCTTTGCTTGATATGTTTCCAAACTTTAATAAAAATTAATAAAAAAAAAAAAACACCGCTAAAAAAAAAAAAATAGGTGTTGCAGCCAAAACTACCAAGAGAGGCATCTTTTTTTTTAACTTGAAGTGGAACAAATTGTAATTCTGTTTTCGTATTTAGACAAAACTAAATGTAAAAGTAAAAATAAAGCTGTCACTCGTTACAAATATGTGATGCCAGAATACAGTGTTGCTGACACTGTCTGTGAAAATAATACTGTTCCTTAACACCTCATACAGCTCATCACTCAAGTACTATTTGTAATTTTAGGATTGATGTTCATACTTGAAATTGCAAAAAAGGGACCCTTTCCCCAATGTATGGTATTTTTAATATCTTTTTTTTTTTGTTTTGTTAAATGTTCACAATTGTAGTATCTCATTACCCGCACCCCTTTTTGACAACAACTTGCTTATTACCCCTAAAAATGGCCAAAATGTAGTATCAGATCCCCCATATACTTCAGTGGGATGCACTGCTGAGTTCAGATCTCGTGGAAGCAGGATTTAACAAACTCCTCCACTTATCAAACCCAAGCAGATTCGCTCATCCCTACAATGGACATGTAATGAGGTAATATTGTTTCATACGTATATGAAAATGTATGCAACAAAGACCTTTGTTTTCAGTCTAAATGTTAAATGCAGTTTCTAGCTAGGTCTTTGTGCTGGCTAGCTGGATTGATTGCTAGGGAATTTTTGCATTGTTTATTCATGGTTAGCTCATCTCTACTGACTCTAGTGACATGAAATATAAACACTCAGTATTTAAGTAATTACATTCAATATTCATGCTCTATGTATTAATCAAAGACACACCCTAATCTTAGAAAGAACATTTGTGAAGAACAAGGTGTTAAAAACAGCATATTAGAAATTCAATATGCCAGGGAAAATGTTACCATTACCGTTCTCCTTGAAGTAATGGAGAATGATTTAGTAGAAGATATAACAATAGGTAAACATATTGAAAAGAAACGTGGCTCTTGCAAAAGCCAAGGGAGGTGCAGATAGTTGGCACTGCAGCTAAAAAAATGGCCCAAGGATTTCACTATGATCACTTTTTGTTCCTGTGTGAATCCCAGTGCTCATTTATGTAAAGACAGTCCAAACAGGTGAAGAATCCAGGGGTACTCACGGAATGCTAATTTCTTTATTTGCTGCATACAAAAGCTAAATTGTTTACTTAGTAACTTGCCCAACAACCATTTTCGGTGCATTTAGCATCTTTTGTCAAGGCATTAAAAAGCCTGAAGAAAACATGCTTACTGCATGGGAAAGAGTCATTGGCCAGATATCTTTTAGAGTCCATTTATTTCAATGTCCTTCATCCTAAATGGCACTAACCCAATGCGCTAAGGTGCACATGGTTTTCAGCAAGCTGCAACACAACATGGTGTGTTATGTCACAAAATTTGTGACATATCTGATTTCTGGGATACTTTGGTGCATGTCATCCCATTATTTTCACATTAAAAATTTAAATTCACATTTAAATATTTTAAATTTGAAGCTAGGGAAAGGAGGGGCACTGCTTTGTTTCTGCTCCTAAGGTAGTAGACAGTGATTTAAAGCTAACATTTTAAACAGATAAGTCAGCACAAGATGTAGCTTACATTCACAGAAGCCATACTACAGCTTCTTTGAATGAAACAGGATCTATGAATGGAGGACAGGTTGGTTATTGATAGCTCTACCCTCTCCATTTTGAGATATTGTTTCATTCATAGAAGCCATAGTACAACTGTTATAATTGAATTAACTGGACAGGCATATTCAGGCTCTCATGATGAGAGCCTGTGATAGCCCCTTATTTGAATTGACCCCCGCAGTCATTATCTTCCAGTGTGGCAGGGTAATTGCAGACCTTTTACTTGCAGTTGCCATACAAAATAGTATCCCCAAGGGCAATGTCCTTCTCTGAAAGTGGCATTTTGGTCTCTGAGAATAGGGAGTGGCATGGGTTGGAACCCATTATTGTATAGGTTGATATGAGTTAGCCAAGCAGGACCTCTTTACAGGGAGGTGGCCACTGGTTCTGGGAAAGCTTATTTTGTTTAACAGGAAACTGAAAGCGTGATTGATGCTGAAAAGTTTGGATGGAGTTGTACCTTATGTAAGCAGGCAAAAGGAAATGGGAAGCCAAGTGGGTTATGCAGAGATGATAGCATCAGCCCAGCCCACTGTAGAGTTTCCAGATTAACTATGAAGCAGCCATGTAATCACTACAACAATAGATTTAATTTTATAATACTGAATTTTTATATCCAAATTGATTTTGATTGGACATAGATTTATGTATTACTACATTTGGTTTACCCTTGACTATACCATTTCTCCTTGTTATTCTTTCATTTCTGCCATTTAAGAAAGTGGGCAGAAAATCTTTCTCGTCAAGAAGATTGATACCCCTGTACTCTTCCATTGCAATTAGTTTTACAACCACTACTTTATATAAATACAAATTAAATATTGAAAGCTAGGGAAAAATGCTGTAATCACTTTTTCATTTCCTGTCTATTTTCTGCACAGGAGAGAGCCTCATCATATAGAAATCTAGATAATTCATGAAATGGAAAATCCTCTGCAGACTGGACAAATTAGTCAATCATGGAGAATAAAATTAGCAATTTGCTGATTGGTCTACTTTTTAATCCAATTTGCTTATCACATTTCATAACATTTCTTTTTATTTACTTAAATAATATTACCCTTTTCTTTCAGTTTTTTAAACTATGCCTTTAGTTCCATGCAGGTTGCAGGTGACATCATACAGTGTCCTGCCTCCCACTGTCCAATTCTGTAGGTAATTTTAGACACAGAGTAGCACATTTTATAAACTTGAGTCAAGCACTAACTCTTCTTATTGTAACCTTGGGTCCCATGAGCTCATGCTGTGCAGGAAATCTGTTTACTTAGTGAAAATAAAACTAATTGGCTGAAGAAGCCAAGATGTTACTGAAATGATAGAAAAGGTCACTGCAGCAGAAAAAGGATACATTTTTGGGCACTGATTCAAATAATATTACTTTTAAATCTTGTAATGAGCTTGGATAACATAGCCTTACACCTATTAATGTGAAATATTAATTTTATTTATTAACACTGTTAGTCTGAAGTTGGATAAAAAAACACTCAAAAGTTGGCCAAAAATTTAAAATAAAACCGGTGATATAAGAGACGTTGGAGCATATAGATTAAAAACTGAAACTTTCCAAAAGTAAAGCACATGATATTTTGTTTGATAAAGCACATTGTATCATAAACTGTTGTCAATACTGTTTTTTTAATACTTACTTTTAGTTTATTTTCTTGCATTTCAGTACTGTAGATCTCCTGCAGCATCTTTTTAGCAATTTCCTGTCTACATGCACTCCAGCAATGGAGTCGCATACAAGACCCTTATCTAAGCATGCATGTATGAGTTGTTGTACATGTGCTCGAGCAATGAAATCACATATGCACATTATGCACCCGAGCTTCCACAAGGAACCTATCAGGATACTCACATTGAACGTGAGAAGAACATTCTCATACCTAGGAATACTCCATGTGAACTTCCTTCACCCCCCATTTTTCTCCCTGATAAGTGACATTCATTTTTTGCACCGGCCGGTTTTTGTACTATTGTTACATGTTTGTTTGTCTTGTTTTCTGTACATCGTTGAATCCATGTTATTTGTACTGCATAGTAGTGTATAACACACAATATTAATACATTTTGACCTATTATCACATCATTCATGTGTCACCTTGTGTAATATTCACCCTCTATATAACCAACTTATTTCTGCGTCCTATGCAGAACACTTTTCTTTGAATGAAATCACATACCAGACCCTTATCCAAGCATGCATGTATGAGTTGTTGTACATGTGCTCGAGCAACTAAATCACATACCTGACCCTTATCCAAGCATGCGTGTATGAGTTGTTGTACATGTGCTTCAGCAACAAAATGACGTACCAGACCCTTATCCAAGCATGCATGTATGAGTTGTTGTACATGTGCTCCAGCAACAAAATCCCGTACTAGACCTTTATCCAAGCATACATGTATGAGTTGTTGTAACCAGTGATGCTGCAGTAAATACTGGTTTACTACTTTGCTCATGTGCTCATGTTGTCAATTAATGATGAGTGAACCTGGCTGGGTTCGATTGATCTGGAATCTGGCAAATCCTGTTGGAAAATCAGTAAACCCAAATTTAGTGGTGAATCGTATTTAAGATTATGAAGGATAAATAATTTTATTAACTTCTAGTTGTTTTTATGTTTAATAGGTAAACTACTGCCATGGAGGACATGTACCAATGGCAAAATGTTTAAAAAACAATATTGTGCAGCAGGGGGAAGGTTCTTTTTCATGTAGCTTTGAGAACAAATTTTAATAACACAAATACTTTAAATCACAGTTTTGGGGTCGGGGGGGGGGGGGTGCCTTAGAGCTTTTTATGGTTGTATGGTACAGTACGATATTCACTCACAGCCTCCATGAAAGCTGGCTCACGCAGTTCAAGTGTGCAGAATTTTTCTTTTTTATTTACATTTATCTTGGTCTACATATAGCAGCACTCCAATATGATTCATTTCAGTTATTTATTTTTTTTTAAGTAGTTTTAGCAGTGACACATGCTTTTTCATCAAGCAACAAAAGGCCTGCTTTGACCAGTGGTTATAAAGAGGCCATCAGTTTGCTGAGGCTGTCCTTGATCTTGCTGATGCAAAACTATATACTGCTGTCTTCCAATTTCTATCAAACTTGACCAGCATCAGCCCATTTTTAAATGATAAAATCTAGGATAAAGCTACTTGCGCCTCCTGCATTTAGCCCATGTTCATCCTATCCAGGTGTATAAGTACACCAGGGAGGCAAATGTGAAGCATCTATCCCGCTGCCTCAAAGTCTATGACTGACTAAAATACACTGAGGTTGGACGGTGCTGTACACTATGGTGCACGTTTTTTAGGGCCCTATGCATCTAAGGATTTATGCCTGGAACACTGAGTGTCTGCATTCTTGATATACATCCCTGAATGCATAAGCATAAAAAACAAATCTACAAACCAGTGTGTGCTGACAGTGTACACTCTAGCCGAGACTATTGGCCTAATTCACTATAGCACCTAGTCGGCAAATGGGTGAACAAATGGTCACGAACGACTAAAACAAATCAGAAATGGTATTCACTATAGCACGTGGTGAATATTTACTCATGGAATCAAATCCACTATAGGTCACATAAATCAGTGACCGTATAAATCAGTAGTTGTGCTAGAAGCAGGTGAATTGCACATGGAAATATTGTTTAGCGCTTAATCCCATAGAATTAATGGTTCCTAAACTTGTGGTATATTGTTTGGAGATGATCTGCTTTTAAATCTCTTGAACTTTTGTTGTGAAAGCAGAAATATGCTTGAAAGTCTGAGAAGAGATAAATTCACTCTGTTTTTAGAACTCTGTACTGACACAACTGAGCATGCCCAGACTAGGAAACTAGTCACAAACCTATTCTCATTTCGTTTTAGCCCCATGCTTCAGTGTATTCCGAAATGTGTGAATGCCTAACAAGCGTGAATTTGTGAGAGCTAGCAAACTATGTACTATTTATATACTGTATAAATGTTATTGTGCAAGTTTCAATCATTGATTCTCATTGTATAACTGTTACTTCCACAAAAACATACATTTCAATTTTTAGATGAACTATTTAATTCCTTAAATAAATTGTCCTTGCTGGAATTTTATGTTGCTTCTTATTCCTTTTTTTTTTTAAACAATGCTAGTAATGAGTAAAGTTTTCCTGTTTTTGGAACAGATTTTTATTTGCTCTCTCTACATATACTGTATGAATATATATATATATATATATATATATATATACACACACATAATGAATATATATATATATGAAGAGGGAGAGAGAGAGAGAGCGAAAGTGAGAGACATATAGAGAGAGAGAGAGAGAGAGATATGTACACTGCTCAAAAAAATTAAAGGAACACTTTTTAATCAGTATAGCTTAATTAAACTCCTGGGTTATTAATCTGATCAGTTAAGTAGCAGAGGGGGCTGTTAATCAGTTTCAGCTGCTTTGGTGTTAATGCAATTAACAACAGGTGCACTAGATAGGCAACAATGACACAACCTCCAAAACAGGAATGGTTCCACAGTTGGAGGCCACTGAAATTTTTTTCCCTACTGATTTTTTCTGACTGTTTTTCATTTGTTTTGTATTTGGCTAGGGTCAGTGTCACTACTTGTAGCATGAGGTGATACCTGGACCCTATCGAGGTTGCACAGACAGTCCAACTCCTCAAGGACAGCCTTTGAGAACGTCACCGGATGTGACGAAACACGTCAGTACGTGGACCGCACAACGTGACTCAAGTAACTCACCATTGGAACGCAAGCCGGATTTACCTCCGCTCGCCACTCTGCATGGTCGTACTGAATGTCACAGACATCAGCATAATAGATCCTTGCTGGAACTTGCTGAATCGTTGTCAAACCTTGCTATTTTGGGAATAAACCTTGAATTTACAATATTACACTATCTGGAGTTTTATCTTCTTTCCATTTATAACAACCTGAGCTGCTTTATGGAACGGTGAGGAGGAAAAAACCGCCAGCGGCATAGGAGGATCTTAAAGGGAATTTGCCATTAAGCGTGATTGGTCTCAAATTAAGATATATGAGACCCACTACATTTGGTAAGTTACCCATCTTATAAATTACTGCACGGGAAGAAGGCTTCAAGCACCTGCACTTTAACAGTCACTATTTGTATTTTTGAAAGAGCACTTGCACATTTCCTAAGAAAAGGAACTTTCACAGATGTTTTACTCATCAATTTTTTATATATTTTGATAATCTATATATATTTTTATACACAAGATGGATTTCTATTTTTCTATTTTATTAATTAATTTACACATGGAATTGTTGATATTGGACGTTTGATTAGCACAAGTAGTTTGCACACTTGCATTTTTATTTGTGAATTTACACATTTATGTACTACCATTGCACAGATTTATGTTTTATGTTTTATATTTTAGCAAGCGCTGTAGATAGCCCTATTTTTTAGGACTATTTCTTTCACATCTGCATTGATTAACTTTTTGCATCCCAGGGACTTAGGGCTATTTAATACCACAGAGATGGAAGCTACATGCATGTGGCAACACAGTAGCTAACTGGTTAGCCCCTTGCCTTGCAGCACCGGGGTCACCGGGGGTCATCATAAGTATGATGTGATCCTGCACCCATATTTAAATGTTGGTTGCTGATGACAAATGTGCTTGTCAACAATTTGTGTGAATCAGCCCTCACAAAGTTTACATTTCCTGCTTTGTACCCTCCACATGCCAGAAAATACAACTTGTATGGCCACCTTTAGCCCCCTAAAATGAACTAGTCGCTAACTACTTCTGTTTGCTTGGTACTACTATATATATAACTATATATTCTGGGCATAAACCTGATCAACACAGTGGCTTGCTCTCTGATCTAGCAACAGTTAGGTCATGGGTTCAGATTCCACCTATGCTACCTACCACCTCCCTAAAGAGTCAATGACGAATGTGTATGTGTGTAAGCAAATATTTGCCATCAGCACAATGCAATTTATCTCTCACGGACAGCACTTATACATTTGCCAAAGCACATATGCATTTGCAAATTTGTGCTAACTAAGCCCCTGTTTTTAACACATACTGTTAGACAGGGTAATTTAGCTGGTAAGTTGAGCTGAGAATTTTTCTGGTGTTGTCTCATATGCATTTGCCATTTCAATTCTAGGGAGGTTGTTGCATGGGTGGGATTTGAACTTGTGACTCAAGTGCTGCTAGCTAAAAGTGCTGAAGATTAAGCCACTGTGCTGCGTACAATAATACCTAGAATACCTAGAATACCTAGAATACCTAGAATACCTAGAATACCTAGAATATAAAGAAGGACCATGATTACAGAATGTACTTATATATCAATAGAACTCAACATTTTCATAAAATAAGAATTTGACATAAAAACATTTTACATACAGTATATAGAATAGAGATGTAACTCTTTCATCAATGATAATAATATAAATATCAGCAAAAGAAGCAAAACAAGTCACATCTACTAATTTCAATGATTTTTCATTTGTATTTTAGGGGAAGATAGATTCTCTTGATCTATGTTCATTCGTTAATCATGGTACTACTGTATATTCTAAGCATAAGCTTGCTCATCTTAATGGCTTGCTGGGTAGCACTCCTACCTAGAAAGATTCAGACCATGGGTTCAAATCCCAATCATGGTATCACCTGCTTAAATTTTAAACAGCAGAGTATGCTGAAAATAGGCGTAACACCTAATTGCCACTGCCACTGCCACATCAGCATGGTTGTTTCCATAATTTGCATCCTTGCATGCAATGGTATGCTATTTAGCAAAAATGTTATTGTGTGGAAATAAAATAATCAAATACTAGTGAACACATGGGATGTTAGCATGGTTGGGATTTCAATTCATGACCTAAGAGCTTTTTGCTCACGAGCGCAGACCATTAAGCCAATGTGCCAAGTACAATTACACCTGCATAATAGTTTAGTATGATTAAAGGTTGAACATAGATAATTAGAACGCTATAGTCTCCTGAAAAATAAATGTAACATGAAAAAAAAAAAATTAACATATAACTGATATGTAATGTAAATGATTAATACATGTAACCTCATGGAATATCAGACATTGCTCTGTCATAATCCTTCAGAACAGCATTCATTGGCAAAAGAAGAAAAACTATGCACAATATTTGTAATATAAATAAATAGCCACACACGAGGTAGAGCACACTCCAAATTTATTGGCATACATGTACACACACATGATCATAGCTAAATACTGCAGTGCAGTTTCATATAGGAAACGCATAGGCAATTGCCACTTATGGAACTGTGACTATGCCCATGTGGAATTCGCTAATGCATATTTGCCTATTTGTACTCTTACTTTTTTTGATCACATGTTCGCCTAGTTGTGGTCTCAGTTTGTTTAATTGGAAGTAATTAACCACTTGCCTACAGTGCACTTTCACCCCCTTCCTGCCCAGACCGATTTTCAGCTTTCAGCACTCTCACACTTTGACTGAGAATTACTCAGTCATGCAACACTGTACCCATACAAAAATTGTGTACTTTTTTTCACACAAATAGAGCTTTCTTTTGATGGTATTTGATCAATACTGGGTTTTTTATTTTTTGTGCTATAAATAAAAAAAGACTGAAAATATCGTGAAAAAACGCATTTTTCTTTGTTTCTGTCATAAAATTTTGCAAATTAGTAATTTTTCTTCTCAAATTTTGGCCAAAATTTATACTGCTATTTATCTTTGGTAAAAATAACCTAAGTAAGTGTATATTATTTGGTCTTTGTGAAAGTTATAGAGTCCACAAGCTATGGTGCGAATCATTGAAAATTGATCACACTTGCTCACACCTGATGTACTGAAGGCCTATCTCATTTCTTGAGACACTAAAAAGTCAGGAAAGTACAAATACCCCCCAAATTACCCCTTTTTGGAAAGTAGACATTCCAAGGTATTTAATAAGGGGCATGGTGAGTTTTTTGAAGTTGTAATTTTTTCCCACAATGCTTTGCAAAATGAAGATTTTTTTTTTTTTTTTACAAATTGCCATATTAACAGGTTATTTCTCTCACACAGCACATGTATACTTGCAACTACACCCCAAAACACATTCTACTACTCCTCCTGAGTATGGCGATACCACATGTGTGAGACTTTTTCACAGCCTGGCCACATACAGAGGCCTAACATTCAAGTAGCCCCGTCTGGCATTCTAGGAGCACAAATTATACATATAATTTCCTGACAACCTATCGCACTTTTGAAGGCCCTGGAGCACCAGGACAATGGAAACCCCCATAAAATGACCCCATTTTGGAAAGCAAACAGCCCAACGTATAATTTTTGAGGCATAATGAGTCTTTTGAATATGTCATTTTTTTCCACAAGTTTTTGGAAAATGTGGAAAGAAAATGAAAACACATTTTTTTTTACACAAAGCTGTCCATTTATGCAATATTTCTAACACATAGCATGTACATAGCAAAAATTGCACCCCAAAATACATTCTGCTATTCCTCCTGAGTATGGCGATACCACATGTGTAACACTTTTTCACAGCCTGGCCACACACATAGGTCTAACATCCAAGTAGCGCTTTACACAAAGTTGTCCATTTATCCACTTTAAGACTGGGCCTATTTTTGACACTTGGTGTTTACAAGCTAAAATCATTTTTTTTGCTAGAAAATTACTTGGAACCCCCAAACATTATATATTTTTTTTTAGCAGAGACCCTAGAGAATAAAATGGAGATCGTTGCAATATTTTTTATCACACCATATTTGCGCAGCAGTCTTCCAGATGCGATTTTTTTGAAAAAAAATCAGTTTTTTTAACTAAAAAATAAGAAAACAGTAAATTTAGCACAATTTTTTTTCCATAATGTGAAAGATAATGTTATGCCGAGTAATTAGATACCCAACATGTCATGCTCACAGAATGGCACCAAACATTGGTACTTAAAAATCCCCATAGGCAACATTTTAAAAATTTCTGCAGGTTACTAGCTTAGAGTTACAGAGGAGGTCTAGGGCTCAAATTATTGCTCTCGTTCTAACGATCACGGCGATACCTCACATGTATGGTTTGAACACCGTTTACAAATGTGGGCGGGACTTGCGTATGTGTTTGCTTCTGCGCGCGAGCTAACGGGGACAGGGCGCTTTAATTTTTTTTTTTTTTTTTCCTATTTATTTTATTTATTATTTTTTTATTTTTACACAGTTTAAAAAAAAAAAATGTTTTGATCATTTTTATTCCTATTACAAGGAATGTAAACATCCCTTGTAATAGAAATAGGCATGACAGGTCCTCTTTATTGTGAGATCTGGGGTCAAAAAGACCTCACACCTCACAACTACACTAAAAAAGAAAAGAAAAAAAAAATTGTTGAAAGAGGAAAAAAAAAAAAAGAAAAAAAAAAAAGAGGCCCTTTAAACCGGTTGCTAGGCAACGTCTTTTGACGTAGCTCCGGTCCTCCAAGACCATAGAGTTGAGTGAGGGCCATCTTGCCCTCACTTGACTTCCTGTCTCTGAGGATCCGAGACCGGATAGTTTTCCCCGCTGCTGGCGGGTCCGGTAAGCTGGGAAAACGTCTGGGACGTGGCAGGAGGGGGGGGGGCACCTCTTCCCCTGCACCGTAAGGGTAATTCCGCGGCGAATCCGCCACTGGGACCACCCTTATCTGAAAGCCGACCGCCCGCCGTTTCAAAAAATACCAGGGTTATGGGGGCTATCTGCTGCCATAACCCCAGTATTTAGCTTTTAATGGCCGACGCATATAGTCGTTAGGCGGTCAGTAAGTGATTGCATGTATATGGCAAACAGGTGACGATGACTGACGGGGTGACAGGTGACGATGACTGATGAGGTGACAGATGACGATGACTGATGGGGTGACAGGTGACGATGACTGATGGGGTGACAGGTGACAATGACTTATGGGGTGACAGGTGACGATGACTGATGGGGTAACAGGTGACGATGACTGATGGGGTGACAGGTGACGATGACTGATGAGGTGACAGGTGACGATGATTGATGAGGTGACAAGTGACGATGATTGATGGGGTGACAGATGACAATCACTGACGGGGTGACATGTGACGATGATTGATGGGATGACAAGTGACGATCACTGATGGGGTGTCAAGTGACGATGATTGATAGGGTGACAGATGACGATGACTGATGGGGTGACAGGTGACGATGACTGATGGGGTGACAGGTGACGGTGATTGATGGGGTGACAGGTGACGGGCGATGGTCACTGATGGGTGACAGGTGATGGGCGATGGTGCACGGCGGTACTGATGGCAGTCTCTGGTGACCGGTGAATTTTAGGCTACGTTCACATGTGAGCGTAGCGATCGCGGGCAGAATCACTGCGATTCTGCCCGTGATCCAGAAATCATTGCAAATTGCGGGACGCCTGTGCGTTGCCCATGATTTGCAATAGCACCCCAAACGCTGTGCGATGTTGCTGCGATTTCCGCCTGCCGAATTGCGGTAACATCACGCAAACAACGCATGACGCCCCAAAGAAGCTCTTGTACCTTTTTTGGGCGTCATGCGATGTTTGAGCGATGTTACCGCGATTCGGCAGGCGGAAATGGCAGCAACATTGCACAGCGTTTGGGGTGCTATTGCAAAAAACGGGCAACGCACAGGCGTCCCGCAATTTGCAATGATTTCCGGATTGCAGGCAGAATCGCGGTGATTCTGCCCGCGATCGCTG
Source organism: Pelophylax lessonae (assembly GCF_965119305.1). Lineage (NCBI taxonomy): Eukaryota > Metazoa > Chordata > Amphibia > Anura > Ranidae > Pelophylax > Pelophylax lessonae. The sequence continues at coordinate 205,396,620 of NC_138772.1, read as the reverse complement.
CGCTCACATGTGAACGTTATGGGTGTCAATTTCTGGGCACTGATGAGGTGACTGTTGGGTGACAGGTGACATTGGGGGGGGCTGAGGACTGTGTGGGGGGACCTTTATTAGTGTGATTTTACTTTTGCAGGTACACAGAGCAGTAACTCACTGTTTCTAGCTCTTCTCCCCTCACACTGGAAACTGTATGAGGAGAGAAGAGCTAGTAACACTGAGTTACTGCTCTTTGTTTACATTTTGTGATCGGCTGTGAATGGATTCACAGCCGATCACTTAGTAAACAGTCACTGTCAGTGACTGTTTACTACCGCCGGTGACAGCTGTGTTCCTACGGAACACAGTGCCACCGACATGACCGCGCTGCGCGCTCCCGATCGCGCATGCGCGGTCATCTCCCGGCCGCCTCCATTGTGATCGGCTGTGTCATTGGAACACAGCCGATCACGTGGGAAACAGCCACGCCCAGTGGCTGTTTCCCCCCTGCCGGTGACGGGGGGTGTCCCGGGGACACCCCGACACCGGCAGTGCACGGCGGCGCGCCCGCGATCGCGCGCCTGCCGTGCATTTCCTGGGTCAAGTCATATGACGTCCGCCCAGGATAATAGCCGCACCATCCCGCCGTCATATGAGTAAGTGGTTAAATGTAGAATGACTATTTCCTCTCCTTATTCTTAGTGAATTAGGCCATATGTGTGAAAATTGCACTGCTATTTAACACCACACATATCTTTAGGAATACCCAAAGCAGGTCATTTAAAAGGAACTGTGTCATTTCAATGTTGCCCTCAAAGCCCTATTAAAATACTCTCTCCACACTGTATGGTAGTTTTATCATTGTATCTTGCCTTAGTACATGTCCCCCATGGCAATGCCCGATTTCCCATGTTTTTTTGAACAGTAATTTGCCTATTAGCCTTAAAATTGCCAGATTTTACAAACTTGGTTAGCCCCACTTTCACCACCAAGTCTGGGTTCACTGAATTGCAAACAAGATTCCCAAAACTATTGGAGAATTGATCCCAAGCAGATCAACTCATCTCTGCAAATATATGCTCCCTGAAGCAAAAGACAGGTACTTATCTCTTTAACCCCTTTCTGCTGACTGTACACAAATATGAGGCCTCACGGAAGTGGATCTTTGTCCATGGGCTGCATATATGTTTACCTGTGTTTGTGCTGGCAGCATGCAATGCACAGTGCGCTCCCAGCACAGAGATCAAGCTCTCAAAGGGAGCCTTGGCTTCTGCACTAATGATTGGGGATCAGAAGGCCCAGTTCCCGATCAGCTGATCCCTGTGATCTCATTATCCCACTGACCAGTCACTGTAAAGCCAGCCCCTGTGTTTTTTCTCTCAGATTGTGCACTCTGCGGTTTCAGTAAATCTCCCCCAGTGTGTTTTAGGTAGGATTTAAAAAATAAAAAGCAAAATGCACACTATTGTTTCTGGGCCCTACTACAGGTGAAAACAAAAAATAACATATACATATGTGGTATCACTGTTATTATCAGGGGCTGGAGAATTTATTTTGGGTTGTTTTTGATGGTGGTATTGTAATTGTAGGAAATATATAGTTAAAGTAAAAAAAAATATTTCTATTATTTTATGCCAGTTTTCCTTTATTAATAAAAATTAAATCAGGAACTATCTATTACTATTTACCAATGGTAAACGAAAGCCCAGTTTGTCCTAAAAAAACAAGGTATAATTTATCTAGATACACTAAAGCTGAGTACACACTAGAAGTTTTTTTATTTGTTCAATCCAGTGAGCTAAATGAAAAAAAATAAAAATAAAATAGAGCTCCAACATTAAACTGACGTCTGAACCTTCCATATTGGATCCGATAATGAAATTCTACGATACTCCCAAACCTGCAGTTAAGGGCATATCCCTCATATATACTATGCTCCTACAATCTACACAAAATGCATCCTCTTCATCTATGGACTTTTGGTCTTCGACAGTTCCCAGTTCACCACCTCCAAACATGTGGCATTGAGCAATGCTTCTACCACTAAAAGCTTCAAGGTGCATATCCCATTGGGAATCTCTACAAAAACTATTCCACAAATGGTACTTTACCCCCTCTAGACTGGCAACTATATATCCCACCTCGTCTCTGTTATGCTGGTGAGGCTGTCAAGGAATAGGATCACTTCAACATATCTGGTGGGACTGCACGCATATCAAACCTTTCTGGAACTCAATGTCAGAATTTCTCTCCTCCCTGTGCAACATATCCTCCCCACTATCCCCTTTGGATCTCCTCCTGGGTCTCTCAATTCCAACATGGCCCTCTCTGATCAAAATCCTGGCTACCCATGTCCTCATAGCAGCTCGTCTCGCACTGGTGAGAGCCTGGAAATCACTGAAACCTCCCACATTAGCGGACACCATTCTCTTACTAAACAATCACCTCCGAATGGAATTTGCCTTTGCCAAAGTCAATCTGACCACCGCCTCCTTCTACAAGCATTGGAGACCTTGGCTCTCTGATAATAGGAGTGCTAACCTATGAATCTCTACCGGACTCGATGTAACTGATTCCTGAACTCCACCCCCAGATAACCTACATCACCCCAACTCTATTCTGTTTGGTAAATACAATGCATCCCCACGGACTGGGGACACTCCCACGCTTTCTGCATCAGGTGTCCACCTGCTTATCAAACTGTTTTCCTCTTGTTTTTTTTTTTCTTTCCTTTTTGTGGAACCTTGCCGGTACACGATCCCTCCTCTCGTAGCCCCTCCACTGATTGGCCTACCACAAGTTAATCACTGATGACCCCAACCTATAATACTCCCCTTGTTGTACTCGGTCCTGACTACAGTTTGTTCCCATGTGGGGTAGTCGGAGCCCGGTTGTCAGTTACCTTGGTGGAGGCCGAAGTGCTTCCCTTGCAGCTCGGTGCGGATCACCCCTGGTGGTGAAACAGGAGATGACACGTCCCAAGGAGCACTGGATGCGGATGGATCCCGGATGGATGGATGGTGATTCAGGACCGCTTCCAGGAGATCTATAGAAGCTCAGAGAAAAGAGACAAGGTTAATGCCAGGCCGAGGGTCATACACAGATAATCAGTCCGAGGAGATGAAGGTACAGAGGGCCGTACAAAAGAGAGAGTCCGTGGGATCCAAGCCAAGGTCGGTACACAGGAGATCCAGCTGAGGTGTCTTTTAGAGTAAAGAGTGGTCAGGCAAGCCGAGGTCAAACGAAGGAGAGATGCAGGTAAGTCAAAGGAGCAAGCCGGGTCAAACAGGAACAACAGGCAATCGGACAGGTCACGGGTACAGGAGCTGATGATAAACCAGCACTGAAGCACAGCCAGAGAGCGTCTTATATAGGGCCAGGGCTGGGGAGAAGGGCGTGGTGACACACCTGCTCTGCCTCCAGCAATCTATTGTTGCTGAATGGTAATTCCTTTCCTGACACCGGTGTACCTTAACGTTTGGACCTCACATGGTGGAAGCTTAACACTCATGTGTTACCGGCAAGGTTCACTTGAATTGCCTAGACTGGACCTGTTTTTATGTTCATGTTTCTTGTTTCAAATCTGTGACCACTGTGATAAATTTTTCTTCTTTATTATGCTACTACAATGTTTGTACCTAACCTTCTTGCAAAAACTCAATAAAAATTTGGTTATTAAAAAAAAAGAGAGAGAGATTGCCATATTAACACAAGTGATGTTAGTGCGGCGATCTCCTCACAGCAACATTGTATTCTGACACGGGGGCTGCCCCCTCAACACACTGGTCACTGCTCACAGCCATTATCTGCCAGTGCTGATCCAATGCTGGTTGGATGCTGGTTTTCCAACATGCCCATTCAACAGATACCAATGGTGAGACCAGTTTCTGTAGAACAGACAGCTCTACACATTGGCCGAAATTTGGCTGGCCCATGCCAAACTGGGCGATTTTGACTGATTTTTAGTACACAGCTTAGGTAGGTGTGATGAGATATATACAGTTTTACTAATATATGCCAAAGTTGCAAAAACTGTATTCAGGCATTAGGATTAATTTTACCTTCATCATGATTGAAGGGAATAAAAGGGTTAAAGGAAAAAGAAGGCCTAGCAGCAAAAAAAAAAGCAGGTTGCTACGGACAGGGTAACAGTTTAAAGTGTTTCTAAAGTTTACATTTTTTTTTTACAAAAATAAAAAAACATGTCATACTGTACTCATCTGCTCTGTGTAATGGTTTTGTTCAGAGCTGCCCAAATGCTATACTTCTTGTGTCCCCTGCTGGCACTCCTGGCTCCTTCTCTTCATCCAGTGCCCCCCATTGGAGGTCGCTGTGTCCAAAGACACAGACAGAGGGGCACGGTCCTTCCCTCTGCTTCTTCTTTACAGAGTTTGATTGACAACAGCAGGAGCCATTGGCTACCATTTGATCTGCCCTGTGGGAAGCTGATTAGATTTTGCCATTGGATCTGCCCTTTGGGGAAGCCACTGCTCTCATGCACATCACTGGATTGTGATGGAGCTTAGGAAAGTATGGGGGGGGGGGGGCTTTAGGGGGAAGCTGGATACAGATTTTTTTATTTACCTTCATGAATAGAAGGTAACAAAAAAACTTCAGTCTTTAGAACCACTTTAAAGTGGCCACTGTCTTCAAACCAAAATAAAATTGAACCTCATCCCTATCGTCAGTGAAGGCAGCAAACATTCCTATGATTTTTTTTTTCTGTAGGTAACCCAATGTAATTTCTGTACAAGAGGCTGTAATTGTTCTAATAGTTTAATGATTTTCTGCCTGCAGCCCTCCTAGACTCACCTTTAGTATAATTATTGCTCAGAGACTAGAGCAATATTGACTATATTCCAGTCATCTGGTACCTATTCTGAATCTAATGAGAGGTTACATGCTAATGTTACTAGATCAAGAATTTCATGTGCAATTAATTTGGGCTTGGTGAAAACTGTCTGAGACAGGTCATTTTTTAATGTTGACTTTATCTGCTTTATTTTTTATCCCTAGCCTAGCATTTATTATTACTGAGTAACTGAGCTACAACTTGCATCATTATCTCTACCTATTACACATACCCAAACTATATTAAGCTAATAATAACTCCAAGCACAGAGAGCTATTAGTTTTAACAATCACATATGATTCCCCAGATTGTATAATTGCATCAGTGATAATTGTAACCATTACTGCTATTCAAAAGCAAGATGATATTTTTTAGATTTAGGAATTAAACCTGAATTAAAGTAAGGATCATATCAAGGTAATCTTAATCTCCCGTATTTTGTTAAATAAAAATGAGTTATTTAATATTTTTTTTAGTATTATAAATTACAAGAATAATTTATTGCAAACTATTTTGGGCCCCTTCAGACCTCAGTGGTTGTTGCAGTGCTTTCCCTCATATGCGTTAACCTGCTATATTTGCTGAATGCACCTGACTACCTAATACAGGCCTCTATAGTGAACTTGTGTGTTACTCTTGCAGGAACCATTTTAATGGAATGCACCTTCAAAAACTTTACGTCCAGTTTACACTAATGTGTTTCTCAATGGGCCGTTCATGTATTTGAAGACCTGTAAGCTTTGTGACAGGCAAAAACAAAGTTTATAAAAATAAAACATGAAGAAGACCAACAAACAGGGACATGTTACAGAACTATTGAAAATAAAATTCATGTACAAAGACTGCCTTGTAAAATGGGAATGCGGCATGTTAATGTAATGAGTATTGTTGCAAAATTTTCAGAGAAACAAAATAATATAAATAAATGGAGCAGTCGCCAAAATACAAATGATTTTAAATAAATACATGAGAGTAAGGATATTTATTTATTTAGTGATCTTTGAAATTCTTTACAGTGACTGCCTTAACTGTGTCCAATATGTGGATCATTTTAAATCTATTTAAACCCACTTTACTTTTTTTAAAATAATTTTTCTTTACTTTATATTTCATTTTTATTTTATATTTCAGTATATAATTCAACGGATTAACTTTATCTTATATACATTTTTGAGAAATTGCATTATAAGATGACATTGCAGTGTAAACTACACTTTTTGTCTAATGTTTGCTTTGATGAAGTATACTTAGAGTATCATATCTGAACGTTATTTCTTATCCTTAATTATCTTTAATTGCTTACTAAAATCATGGCATAGGTAGAAGAAGGAAGATTCAGAAGTGACCAATTGTAAATGAGATTTGCAAAACAAAAGTCCACAATTAAAGCTTTCAACTGTTTAGACATTATAAGACTTAGAGAGGATTCATTTCTTAATTGCAATATACATCTGTTGGACAATAAATATCGGGATTTTCCAAGACATTACATGTGCCATAAATAGCCCATCATTTGTCATACTGCCCAATGTAGGTTCCTGTGCTTGGTGATAATCTAGTTTTTTTCCATACATAGTAATACAGCTGCATTACCAAGTCAGAATAGTTTATATTATGGCGGAGGGGGAGAAGGGTTGATAATGTGAGTTTTACCTGTCTTCCAGCATTCTTCAGTTCATTATACCTAATGTTAAAAAATAACCATGTGGTATTATTTATTGTTCTTCAAAAAATATTACCATGTATGGTTTGCAAGTCTTCATTCCTAAATTAAAACTCTACTAGCTTTTTTACTTATTTATGTTGGAGTGGTGGGCACTTTTATTTAAATTTAAAATCTTTAAAATTCAAGTTTTAAAGTAAAGGAATATTTAGGGGAACAGGTAAGTGGTCAAATGGAGCACTTTACCTGTTCACAGGTGTAGATTATAGCAATCTATCCCCATTGGTGGCAGGCATTCTCCTGTGACTTTACACAGTTCAGATGATCTGGTGCTCATTTAAATCAGTTTGATGTTTTGAGGGATCTGCATGCTTACAGCCTTCTTACTGTAGGTACATCAGCCCATACAGTATGCATAGTGTACTAGATCATTATTAATATAATACATCTACAGTATATTTACTTTTTAGTTTAACCACCTTAATACAGGGCCCTTTCACCCCTTCCTGCCCAGGCCAATTTTCAGCTTTCAGCACTGTCACACTTTGAATGACTATTGCGCGGTCATGCTATACTGTACCCATATGACATTTTTATCATTTTTTTTCACACAAATAGAGATTTCTTTGGTGGTATTTAATCACTGCTGAGTTTTTTATTTCTTACTAAAAAAAAAAAAAAAAAAAAGGAAAAAGACAGAAAATTTTGAAAAAAAAAAAGTTTTTCTTATTTTCTGTCAGTAAATTTTGAAAATAAGTAATTATTTATATAGAAACTAAAAAAATACTGTCCCCCGATAATCAGTCGCCCGTCTGCTGAAAAATAGCTGGTAGAATAACGGCTTAGCTGGTAGAATAAAGGGATTGCAAACAAAAGTCTGTGAGTTTGAATCCCCAGGCCAGTGGTTGATTAATATTAATTATGGATTTTAATTAAACCTATTAATTTTCCCGCCCCTTTTGAAGTGACGTCAGTAATTTATTCACTGCACCTGAGCAGTGGATTATGGGGCGCTGGTGATGTCAGAGCCCTACAAAAGAGCTATCAAACTCAGATAGAGAATTGTTAGGCAGAGAGAGTCTTAGGTTACTCGGTGGCTTAGCTGTTAGAATAACAAATTAGCAAGTGAGAGGCTGTGGGTTTGAATCCTTGGCCAGCAAGTGATTAATAATCACTTACATTTAAGCCTTTAAAATGAGGACTTGTGATTTTTCATTTTCATGTTCGTATGTTCACTAGAACATTTCCCCTGTTCGAGATGTTCTGTTGCGAACCGAACAGGGGGGTGTTCGGCTCATCACTAACCCTAACAGGTCAGACTGCATTCACAATTCCCATTTCACCAATGATATTAGGTTGGCAGCTAATATTATGCAACATACAAATATTATCCATAAGAAAGTCTGTATGCCTAGATTAAAGTGGATGTAAACCCAATTCATGAAATTTGACCTGGACACATATTTCTGTAGGGTTTACTTATCTCTCTCCAAAGCCCTAAGTCCCATGTCTTTCTGCTGCACCGTTCCTCTGTTATCAGCAGGATAATGTTTGATATGTTCTCCAACACAGGAGATAAAAGCAGCTGAAAATGTATGTTGGGGAAGGGACTTAGGCCCCTTTCACACATACGGTCCATTCAGTTCATCAGTTCAGTCACGTCAAAATCAGTTTTCCATCCGTTTTTCATCCATTTTTTATCCGTTTTTCATCCATTTTTCGTGAGTTGTTATCCGTTTTTTCAAAAAAACAGACAGTGACGGAAACGGATGAAAACAGATGTTAACGGATGATCATCCATTGTCATCCGTTTTTACATAGAGATACATTGATGTCTGTTTTTCATCTGTAAACGGACAAACAGACAGCATGTGTGAAAGGGGCCTTAGAGACAGATAAGCAGAGAGCTTGTCTATTCACAGCACAGCTCTGCACGTTTCTTCATTCTTCTGCCTATGTGGAGGTGGGTGGGTTCCTTTCCTCCAATCAGCTCACACAGTGTATACCTAGACTCCCCTACCACTGAAAACAGGAAGAAAAAATTCGAACACGATGTGCACTTGATGATATACATGTAAAAATGATGTAGGGAGATTTGTTTCATCTCTGTGTATCATCTGGCTGTTCACTTCACTGGGTATATGTGAGGGTTTACATTTACTTTAATATACAGTGTAATCTTAATATTAAAGAGATCTAAACTCATACCAACTACCTAAACTTTTATAAAGAAAAGGAGTTTCCCCTATTGGTGGGATTTTTTAGGCACTCACATATACACAAATGATTTTGAAAAAGTTTAAATATTTTATTGAAAAAGCAAAATTAACAAAATAGTATAAAAGGCAAGTTAAGTAGGATACATCACATATGCACTTCGAATGAATCACACCAATTCAGGGTAAAGGCTCCAGACCCGACTAGTTTCGGAGTTATACAAGTACTCCTTCTTCAGGGGGGAGGGAGGAGACCCTGGGTGGTGGTATTCTGTGCAGTGATGGGCAAAACTATATACCTGCCGGTATATGTTAAAAACAGGTGCTGTATACGCTCTACTGAATCCGCAGATTGGCTGTATCGTTGATATAATTCATATGATGAAACCTCACATACATATGTTGTGGGGAAAGAAAATTATGCCAATATATGTGAATAGTCCCTGGAAAACGCCAAGTAGGGACAGCTGGATCCCAGAGAGTGGCCGATCAGCTTTAGCAAGATGTTGGTCAGCCTAGATCAGGCCGGATCCCCTCAGTGTTCTCAGCAAGCGAACAAAGATTTTAGGGTCATTGTGTTTGACACATTTGCTCTAGGGGTTTCTTTGTGAGACTTCCAGTCCTTCAGACTGGACTGCAGCAGGGCTTTTACATCAGGTTCCTGTCTGGTTTGAATCTACATGACCAAAGTCTCTCTGCAGTCAATAGAGAAGTGGGTGTTTGCAAGTCTGAGATCAAGAAAAAATGCACCTTTAAAGTAATACTAAAGTCTTGTTTTTTTTTCTTTCTATTAAATAATAAACATAAATTCTCACGGAACTAAGGGTGCATTCCCTATGCACCATACGCCATTGGTATTAAATTATAACTTTTATTTGTATTCTATAAAACATTTCTGGACTGTATATATGTACAAAAAGGGAGGGTTGGTTTATTGGTTGGCCAATGACGTAATGGTGATTAGTGCACACAATAATATGTAATTAAGGCAAGAAAGAAAATGAGGATAGGGAAAAAAAGAACAACCAAACTCATAACATGTGGAGCATCCCTTTAAATCCCACCCAACCAGAATCAGAGGGGCAAAAACGCCTTCACTTCTGATAATGCTGGGTACTATCACCTGTCAACTAAACTCCTCCTCCCCAAACAGCTCACGCGTGTACTATAACCAGATATCACTCACAACTCTCTCTCATAGTATCTCATATGAAGTTTCAATAATATGGTCTGTTGGGATCTGGGTAACTACAAACCACTAGTTTAGCTAGCTACTCTTGCTCATAAAGCCTGCCTAGTAAATTGTATTGGAAGCTATTAGACTCTGTCTCTCTGACTCATATCTGGAATGATCCCGAGTATCTTCTCCAACAACATAATTATCCACTGGAGCTAATATCTGTATGTACACTGCTCCCAAAGCAAAGTAGCTAACTGGCAATTGGAATGCTTTATGCCCCTTTTGCGGATTTTTTATTTTAGCTACATTTAAACTTTAGACAATGCCAGGCAAATATAGAGCTCTTCAAGAATACTCAAATTAAATTCTAAGGTCAAGCATAGTGTTGAGTGAACACGGACTGTATTATTCGGGTTCGTACAGAATAATTGGATTTTTGTTACCCGAACAATACGGACCCGAAAACTTTACTGTATGTTCGGGTTTAAAATCCGTGTTCGGTAATTTTATTTCCTGTTTTGTATGTAATGGCGCGCTTTTAATGGCGGGCTTTCAACAGCCAATCAACAAGCGTTTAACTGGTGTGCGCCATCCCAGCCATGCCTACTAATGTTTTAGTAGCTGTGATTGGCCATCTGAAGCACGTGACCCATGTCTTTATAAGTTCGAGAGTCACAGCGCGGTGTGTCATTCTGCTGTAGTATAGGGAGAGAGCACACATCATACGTGCTGGCTGCTGATTAGGGACAGACAGTGAAAAATTGTGTCCGAAAAGAATGCAGGGACAGGACGGAGTGTAGGCAGGGAAAGTTTTTGAGCATTTTAGGGACAGGCTGGAGTGATTAGGCAGGGACAGTCTACATCGGTTTTGCTGTGTGGGGGGTGGTGCAGTGAACAATCTTTTTGCCCTCACTTGAGCCCACTGAGGAGGAGGAGGAGGAGGGAGAAAAAAATCTATTTTTATCAGTCTGTTGTGTGCAGCGTTCAGCTATATTTTACTACAGATTGCTGTTCTAATCTGCTATTAAAAAATTAAGTTAAAGGGTAATTTTTTTAAGAGCACTTGCCATGCTCTTAACTACGTTTTGCTGCCATTTGCAGCACTCTAGCCCTTTCCATTGGTGTTTTAGAGCCATTTTAGTGCCTGAAAGTTCAGGTCCCCATTGACTTCAATGGGGTTCGGTGTCCGGGTAAAGTTCGGAAAAAGTCCGGGACACGGACCCAGACTTTTTTTTCAAGTTCGGCCGAACCCGCCGAACACGGACATCCAGGTGTCCGCTCAACTCTAGTCAAGCACAATAGCAGTACAAGGTCCTAGTGTCTAGCTTAGATTTACAAAAAACATTTGATAAGCTCCAAATTGAACAATATTTACAAGCTTTGGTTTTGCAGGTAATATTTGAAAGCACATGAACAAAAAGAGCAGCTCCTCGTCAGTACACTCTTCACCAAGGTTTACAAGATAAGGTGTGTCCTCCACCTCAAATTAAAACCCAACTTACCAAAAAGGTAGATCTCTCACAGGTGCACCTCTTCACAGAGGTCAGTTCATGTGTTGGTATATTGATCAGCCAGAACATTAAGATCACTGACAGGTAAAGTGAATACAATTGTATATCTCATTACAATGACATCTGAAAGTCGGTGGGATACATTAGGCAGCAAGTGGACAGGTTGTCCATGAGGTTTATAAGTTGACCCAGACTGGTCACGGTCATACTGACCCATATCCACAACCAAAATTGCCTACAATGAGCACATGAGCATTAGAACTGGACCACAGAACATTGAAACAAGGTGGCCTGGTCTGATGAATCACATTTTCTTATAATTCATGTGGATGGCCAGGTGCTTGTGCATTGCTTACCTGCGGAAGATGCACTATGATGTTTGTGTAATGCTTTGGGCAGTAATCTGCTGGAAAATCTTTGGCCCTACCATTTATGAGGATGTCACTTTGAAAAGGACCGCTGACCTAAGTATTGTTACTGACTGTGTAAGTGCACCCCTTCATAGAAACAGTAATCCCTGATGGCAGTGGCCTCTTTTAGAAGAATAATGTGCCTTTCAACAATGCAAAAATAGTTTGAGGAAAAATGGTTTGAGGAACACAACAATGAGTTTGAGTTGGTAACTTGGCCTCCAAATTTCTTAAGATCTGAATCCATCAAGCATCTTTGGGATGTGCTATAAAAACAAGTCCAATTCAGGGAGGCCCCACCTTACAACTTGGAGGACTTAAAAGATCTTTCACTGATTGCTTGGTGCCAGATAGTACAGCATACCGTCAGAGGTCTAGTTGCATCCATGCTGTGATAGGCAGGGCCGTCTTTACCGCAGGGCAAAAGGGGCAGCTGCCCAGGGCCCTGTCAATCTTTAGGGGCCCAAAGCAGAGCTGCACCTTAAGCCGCAAATCGGCGCTGACCGCTGTAATGTAAATCTACCGTTCCGAACTTCCGGTCCGCGGCGCTGCGTCTAGACAGTCTCTCAGACTGTCAGTGACATTCTGTGCAAAGAAGCCGGCATCCGGACCTGGCATCGGCGCAGCGCACTGATCATTGCTATCTAGGAGGGAGCGAGCAGAGAGGAGTGGGCGGGGCCTTGAGCTCAACTGATGCACTAGCCCCACCCCTTTGCTGTGAATGGTGTGTGATGTGATGGAGGGTCTCGGAGTAGGAGACGGAGTAGCCAGCAGGACTGCACAGTGGAGCTGACAGCAGTGTGTCCACTCTCCTCTCCAGCCCAGGCGGCGATGGTGCCAGGCTCTCCAGAGTCCGGAGCTCTATGTGATGTAGACGGCTCCCCTCGTCACAGGGCTCTACCTCCGCCCACATGCGTGACATCATCAGTCGGCTCCTCCAGCTCAAGGCAACGTCAGTGGTGGATGGATGGTACCTTTAGCTAGCATTAGCGACGGTCGACAGAAGGCTTGGCTTCTCAGGTATCAAAAGAAGATATCTCTTTTAAAATTAAATGTTGGTTGTGCCTGTGTGTTAGCTGTCTTCACTTGCAGTGCTGCTTCCATGATGTTAAAGAAAGGTCAAAAGCTGTACATTCTGGATAAAGTAACAGGTATATTTTACTGTAAGCACCCTTGAGAGCATTTACTTAGCATTCTACTGACTACTGCTGACTGTAACTGATGCCCAGAGAAAAATTCAGTACTTCCAGGTATTGGAACCCCATACCTGGAAGTATGGGATTTTTCTCTGGGCATCAGTTACAGTGAGCAGTAGTCAGTAGAATGCTAAGTAAATGCTCTCAAGGGTGCTTACAGTAATATATACCTGTTACTTTATCCAGAATGTACATGGGGAAGCAGGCTACTTTCCCTTGCCTCTTCATAATACAGAGCCAGGCCCAGGGACGTACGAATGGATGGCCGGACTGGCGCCCACCGGGGGCACAGGCCGAGGGGGGTTGCAAAAAAATGAACAGTGTTAGTAGTGATTTTTGCACCCTCTGCTCAGCCTGTGACACTGGCGCCTCCAGGCAGCATGCAGCTCCAATCCAGGAGCCCTATGACCACTTCAGGGGGCGTCAGTGTGGGCTCTCCGGAGCGCTGTCTCCACCCACACATGCGGCCAGTCAGCAGTCACATGACGGTGATATCTTCAATCGGATCCAGTGGCAGCAGGCTCTGGATGGGGACTGCACTGGGCTGTCAGAGGAGCCTGTACCGCCACTTAGCACGGCGAGACTCCACCAACCTCCTCTCCACTCCCAGGCCTGAAGGACAGGCTGACCGGGGGACCTCCCCTCTATCTCTGTCACCCGCCTCTCTCTTGTCACCCCCTCTCTCTCTCTCTGTCAACCCCTCTGTCAACCCCTCTCTCTCTCTCTCTCTGTCTCCCCCATCTCTCTCTCTCTCACCCTCTCTCTCTCTCATCCCCTCTCACTCCCTCTGTCACTCTCTGTCACCCCCTCTCTCTCTCTGTCACCCCCCCCTCTCTCTCAACCCCCTCTCTCTCTCTCTGTCACCCCCCCTCTCTCTCTCTGTCACCCCCCCTCTCCCTCTCTCTCTCACCCCCCTTTCTTTCTGTCACCCCTCCCTCTCACTCCCTCTCTCTCTGTCACTCCCTGTCACCCCACCCTCTCTCTCTCTGTCACCCCCTCTCTCTGTCATGGTTCTAGTCGTACCCGCCAGATGGCTAGGCGTGGCCACCCCACTGGTGCCTTTCAGAGGTATTGAACCTGTGTCTTTCTGGCTTCCCAGTCTGCAAACTAGCCTCTGAGCCACTTCAGGACTTTGGATAACTCCAGTTTATTCCTGTATTGCCTGCAGCACTAGGGGGCTGGATTTCACCAGAGGCTCAGACCTGTCAGTAACTCTCCAGCTGTATTTGATACCTAATTAACAAGGTATAAGACACTGCCCCTCCCTAAGGGCAGTGTCAGTTCATTGATTCTGGTTTCCTGGTTTGGTTCCTGTTGTTTGAGTTCCTGCATTCCTGTTTGTTTCTGGCATCTGACCCCTGGCTTCACCTGACGGTTCTCCTGCTCTAGTCCTTGCCTGTATTTGGACCTGGTTATCCTGAACAGCCCCCGTGCACAAACTCACAGGCCAGGTGGCTTCTTACCTGGTCACCCTGGTCTGTGTTTGTTTGCAAGGGTGAGCATAAATCTCTGCCTGAATGACTCCCAACAAAGGTAAGCCTTCTCTCTCTCTCTCTCTCTCTCTCTCTCTCTCTCTCTCTCTCTCTCTCGCTCGCTCGCTCGCTCGCTCGCTCGCTCTCTCGCTCTCTCTCTCGGTCAAACCCTCGCTCTCTCTCTCTCTCTGTCAAACCCTCGCGCTCTCTCTCTCTCTCGGTCAAACCCTCGCTCTCTCTCTCTCTCTCTCGCTCTCGGTCAAACCCTCGCTCTCTCTCTCTCTCTGTTTCTGTCAAACCCTCGCTCTCGCTCTGTTTCGGTCAAACCCTCGCTCTCGCTCTGTTTCGGTCAAACCCTCACTCTCGCTCTGTTTCGGTCAAACCCTCTCTCGCTCTGTTTCGGTCAAACCCTCTCTCGCTCTGTTTCGGTCAAACCCTCTCTCGCTCTGTTTCGGTCAAACCCTCGCTCTCTCTGTTTCGGTCAAACCCTCGCTCTCTCTGTCAAAACCCCTCTCTCTCTCTGTTTCGGTCAAACCCTCTCTCTCTCTGTTTCGGTCAAACCCTCTCTCGGGGGGTGCCGATACAGCTCCTCGCCAAGGGCGCTGAAGACCCTAGGTACGCCTCTGACAGCAGAGTGCTCCTGTCCTGGCTGTCACGCAGGCCGCAGTTACAACTTACAGCCACTGATCACAGCGGAGCTTGCAAGGACCAGACCAGGTAGGTCTTTCTCCTCTCTAGGCTCCCAGGCTCCCCATAGGTAGTAGTGAGTTAGAGTAGTAATAGTATATTAATGTACCCCTTAATGCATGAACCTGCCACTGGAAATTTTTAGAGATTTTCCACTGCTGCCCAATATCAACTGTGGTCAGGGCATCAGTTGCAGTTGCACAGATACAAAGTGGAGGGGAGGTTAAACATGACAGCATTTAATACAGAACCCCAATAACCCCCACCCCCCCCTCCACTTTGTATCTGTGCAACTGCAACTGATGCACTGACCACAGTTGATACAGTTAGTTAGTAAATCCTCACCATTTCAGGCTGTGTCCAGAAGGATTTATTCATAAGGCCCCTTTCACACAGGCGGACCATTCAGATCCCCCTGTCCCCCCATGCATCTCCCCATTCAGGTCCCCCCATGCATCTCTATGGGGCATCGGATGTCAGCAGAGAACATGTCCGCTGACATCCGATCCGATCCGTCAAATCTGGACGGATGGAAACCCTATTTTCCATCCGTCCAGCGGTCCATTCCCATTCGGTTTCCCCCATAGAGATGCATGGGGATCTAAGAGCTGTGTCTCCACACACAGAGCGGAGACACAGCTGTCATCCGCCTGCTCAGTGGGGGATCGGCGGATCAATCCCCCGCTGAGATAAACGGAGTCCGTCCGACGGACTCCATGTGTGAAAGGGGCCTTAGAGAGCATGCTGCATGGCTCTGGGCCACCACCAGACCAGATACTGCTTGATGGGCCTACTTTAGGCCTGATTTACATGTATGCAGGTTGGGGGCCCACATTTTCAAAGGCACAGCATCATATTCATTTGAATGGGCTGCTATGCGTTTCCAGCAGAAAAAAAGGTGCATGCAGCATTTTAAAATTTCAGTGGCATCATGCACCATGCAACCTACCTGCAGTTCCTTGACTGTTAAGCTTGCTGCATTTTTAGGTATGTGGGCCATGCATTTAAAAACACAGTGCATTTGCGTTAACTGTGTCATGCAAACGCACTGTGTTTTTAAATGCATGGCCCACATACCTAAAAATGCAGCAAGCTTGCCAGTGCAGGAACTGCAGGTAAGTCGCATGGTGCAAAAGCAGGGTGGATTTAAAGGCCACTGAAATTTTAAAATGCTGCATGCACCTTTTTTCTACGGGAAATGCAGGCATAGCAGCCCATTTAAATGAATAGGATGTTGTGCCCTTCTAAAATGTGGGCCGCCAACCCACATACATGTAAATCAGGCCTTAAGCAGTAGTAAAGTAATTTACATATAAAAAAACTAGTCCCCCTGCAGGTTTAAGTCATACTGCACTAGTATACACATTGATGTGAAAATGGCTGCAATGTAATGGGGTGTTGTAATGTGATAAGGGGTACTGTGATGTGTAAAGTTGGCGAGTACTGTTACATACAGATATAGCTAAGGACTTGACTTGCTTGTGGACTAGTTCTTTATGTTTACATTATTAAAGTTTTTTTTTTTGATAATTCTATGTGTGTGTATGTTTTTTGAGATTTTGGGGTGGAGAGCTAAATTGCATGGGTGGGGGGGGGCCCAAGAAAATGTTTGCCCAGGGTCCAATCCATATTAAAGACGGCCCTAGTGATAAGTAAAGGCTATTATGGTGGAAAAAGGGGCTGTTTTGGTGGCAAAAGGGGGGCCTACTCAATATTAGATGGGTCATTAATGTTATGACTGATCGGTGTAAAAAATTGTTCTCAGAAGGGATCACTTTCTTATCCAGCAATTAATCACAGCTGCACACCCAAGGATGATGATGTTGCTTGCAAAAATGTGGTTATACAAAAGATATATAAATACATTGTATTATTATTGTTAGTGATTTACACAAGCAAGTTTTGGGAAACAAAATGGAATATGCTTAAAAATGTCAACTAACAAAAAAAAAAAAGTGCCCCTAGCAACCAATCAGAATGCTTATTTTATTTTAAAAATGTGAGTTGGACTCTGCCTGCTTGTTGGGGGTTATTATATATTATCTTGTTAATACTTTGTATAAATAAGTCTCTCCATGGTTCACAAACAGGTAGGGCATTGTGATATGTTTTCTATATTAATAGATGTCAAAGTGTAAAGGTATTTGTAACCTAATTTTACATGCTTTCCTGGAATGTTAGATAGAAAACAGCACATCTGTGTTATGCCATTACATTTTAGCAACCCATTAGATAACAGTCCATCATAAGGCTGTGCTTGGGTCTGTTGCATTGCTTTTAATTCAGTGCTCTATTTCCATGGCATACTTGTAATTGCATAGCTATCATTGTTATCAGATTGCTGGCATTGACTGCGGCACCAAAAAGACTCAACAACAGATTTAGCACATATTGACCCTACATGAAATAGCAACTTCCCTGTGGATAACCTCATGGGAATAGACATGAAGAAATAAATATTTGAAGGCCAATGCCTTTATAAAACAAACCAGTAGCTAAAACAAAAAAACAAAAGCTTGACACATTGCTTATATTTCCAAAGCTACAGCACTCACTTATGTTTTTTCTGAACTGAACAAAAAGAAACAAAACAGAGTATCAGTTGGCATTTATTTTTCACTGAAAACTCAACAATGACATCATATGAAAAAAGCACAAAAAAAACATTGCTCTCTATAAGAAAATCAAAATAGATGCATCTACACATTAGGCATTGAACTTCAAGAATCAATTATCAATTCAATTATCAATTATTATCAATATCATTTATCAATTATTTTTAATTTATAAATATTATTACTAATTAGAAAATGTTTGTACTTGCATTAACAGGGTGTAGGCCCGTACACACGTACTGATTGTCGGCCGTAAATATTCGGCCAACATCCGATCGGCCGATTGTCGGCTTGTTATTATGATGCTTCCGACAACCGACTGCGACTTTTCGGCCGAACAAAATCTGGTGTGCTGCTATATAGTTTTTGTTGGCCAACAAAGAACGGCCGATTGTTCATCAGTCAGTACAGATTTCGGCCGACAAAAGCCAGATGAGCAAGACCGGGCATGCTCAGAGAAGAAAAAAACTCGGAAAGTAGACCAGAACATGACATCACTTCTGCAGTTGTTTGTTGTTGGCCGACAAAATTCGTGTGCAGTCTAGAGCACATTTCAACCAACAAAACAACACTGGACAAAAGACAATTGGTGCGTGTGTACGGGGCTTAAGGCCCCTTTCACACTAGCAGACCGTTCAGATCCGCCTGTCAGTTTTTCAGGCGGATCTGAACGGATGCCCCATGCATCTCTATGGGGCATCGGATGTCAGCAGAGACATGTCCGCTGACATCCGATCCAATCCGGTCTGTCAAATCTGGACGGATGGAAACCCTATTTTCCATCCGTCCAGCGGATCGGATCTGATGGGATCGGATGAGAGCGAACAGGCGGCCCGTTCTCATCCGATTCCCCCATAGAGAACAGCGGGGACCTGACAGCTCTGTCTCCACACACAGCATGGAGACAGAGCTGCCATCCGCATGCTCAGCGGGGGATCAGCGGATCGATCCCCCGCTGAGAAAAACGGAGTCCGCCGACGGACTCCAAAGTGTGAAAGGGGCCTAAATCTGGAAGTGCATGCAAGTTTATTTGTTGCAAATTTTTCCTGTGGAATGTTCCATGTTAGATATCTATA
The DNA here is from genome assembly GCF_965119305.1 of Pelophylax lessonae. Taxonomy (NCBI): domain Eukaryota; kingdom Metazoa; phylum Chordata; class Amphibia; order Anura; family Ranidae; genus Pelophylax; species Pelophylax lessonae. The sequence continues at coordinate 205,377,769 of NC_138772.1, read as the reverse complement.
CTCTGTTTTAAATACATACAGTAAGTGTTATGAATTAAATGGGATTTTTAAGATGAGTGGAGATGAGGTTCAACTCATATAGGCTTTGGCCTCAAGTTTGGCTATTCAGCATTTAGGTGACCTAATTGGCATATTTTCCACCAAGCTAAACTTCTGGCTGTAGTAGGAAGTCATACATTTACCAGTTGGGTTCAGATTAAAATTTGAATTTATGAGTACTTTGGTGAACATCCAGCAAAACCAAACCCCGATTCATGCTCATCAGTATAGATGAGCATAGTGAAAAAGTGGAAATGGGTAGAGGAGGGAAAAGGGTGGGAGTAAAACATAGCACTATTAACCACTTAAGCCCCAGAAGATTTTACCCCCTTCCTGACCAGGCCCTATTTTGCGATTCGGCACTGTGTGATTTTAACGGACAATTGCGCGGTTGTGCGACGCTGTACCCAAATTAAATTGACGTCCTTTTTTCCCCACCAACAGAGCTTTCTTTTTGGTCTATTTGATCACCTGTGCGATTTTTACTTTTTGCACTATAAACAACAATTTTTATATGAAATTCCCCCCCAAAAAATGTAAAAATCAAAATTTTTTAACATTTTAGGCCAATTTGTTTTCTGCTACATATGTTTGGTAAAAAAAATTGCAATAAGCGTATTTTGATTGGTTTGCGCAAAAGTTATTGCGTTTACTAACTAAGGGAAAGATTTCTGTCATTTTTTTTTTTTTTATCGAGTAATAGCGGCGATTTGCGATTTTTTTTTTTGCGGCACTGCGACATTGCGGCGGACAGATCGGACCCTTGACTGACATTTTTGACACTTTTGGGGTTACCAGTGACATTACTACTGTAATCAGTGCTATACATATGCACTGTTACTGTAAAAATTACACTGGCAGGGAAGGGGTTAACTTTATTGGTGATGCAGGGGTTAAGTGTGTCCCCAGGGGCGTGCTTCTAACTGTAAAGGGGTGTGGCTAGTGATGTAAGCACAGACATACGATCCTACATAGCAGGATCGTATGATCTCTGTTCTTATATCAGGGAGAATAACAGGCAGCTTTGTTTACATCAGCCGCCTGCCTTTCTCCCTCTCCACGGGGAGATCGCGAGTGGCCGGCGGACATCGGATCCGCCGGTCACACACGCAGACTTGTTAGGGAACGAGCGTGGGCGGGAGCGCGCCTCCGGCGGCGCACACTCGCCCCCTAGAGGCTCACAGGCTAGCGACGTAGTACTACGTCACTTTGCCTGTACGGGCTGACCGCCGGCGGTCGGCAAGTGGTTAAAATCAGGAGATTATAATGCATCCACAGGTGTGCACAGCCTATTGCATTAGGGCGTGCACCCCAAAGCTCAAAAACACGTCTTTCTCTGCAGCCTCAGCTGCACTGGTCATTAAATGAATGGGCAGTGCTCTGTGCTGAGCAGCTTCCTCTTCATTCACAAACTGAAGCATTGGAATGAATGAACATGGTGAGTGAGTGTGTTAACTGTGTTCATTTAGAAAATGAAGGGTCCGGTAAATTACATATTGACTAGCCCTTTCCCCCACTCTCCATTCCGAAACATCTCCCACAGCAGCTGAGGGAAGAGGAGAGATGAAAGGGGAAGCCAGCAGCACTTCGGGGGCGATGGGAGCAACATGGGGGAAAGCCCAGGCGGTAAGCACTGCACAGAGTGAATAGGATGCACCCAGACACCCCCTGTGCATGCCTATAAATGCAACCAATGATCCAATGAAGGCCTCAAGGAGTGTGGGATATTCTTTTAACATGTAATTAGAACTCTATGAAAGATGTAAGGGGACTGCAAATAGATAGAAGATAATGTGTTAAGTTTTCCACGGTCTCTCTTATGTAAATGGTGTGCCATCTCCTTTGTCTAAACAGGGTTGACAGATTACGTACAGTCAGGTTATTTTTGTGACAGTTTTAAGACTTTCAATATAACAGTCAGTAACATATTAAAATATGTGGAAGATTATATGCAGAAATAGGTCCATATGCTATGGTGGAGGGGAGCACTATTTGAGTTGACTTTGTATATATGAAGCGCACTGGTGGCTTTTCATTTAACCCCTATAACAAGAAGATCTTCTTCCCATATTCACTATAGCGTTTGAATGACAAGCTTCTTCAAGGACTTACTATTTATTTGATTGGATCCTTAGCAGATGGACTAGCCTCATTATAGTTTGATATGTGGCTATTGGTCTTGTTTATTTTTATTTTGTTATAACACTGATTTGGACACTCATTATCATTTTAGACTTTCTAGTGCTGCACTTTTGTTTACAGGACTCTGTGCAGGCCAGTCGAGTTCCTCTACTGCAAACTCGCTCACCTATGTCTTTATGGACCTTGCTTTGAGCACTGGTGCGCAATCATGTTGGAACAGGAAGGGGCCATCCCCAAACTGTTCCCACAAAGTTTGAAGCATGAAATTGTCCAAAATGTCTGGGTATGTTGATGCCTAAAATGTCCCCCCCCCCCACTGGAACTAAGGGGCCAAGCCTAACCCCTGATAAACAACCCCACACCATAATCCCTCCTCCACCAAATGATTTGGACCAGAGCACAAAACAAGTAATGTGGTGGAGGAACTTGACTGACCTGCACAGCGTCCTGACCTCAACCCCATAGAAAACCTTTGAGATAATTTAGAGCAGAGACTGCGAGCCAGGCCTTCTCATCCACATCAGTACCTGGCCTCACAAATGCGCTCTGGAAGAATAGTCAAACATTCCCATAGACACACTTCTAAACCTTTTGGACGGCCTTCATAGCTGCAAAGGGTGGGCCACTTCAATATTGAACCCTACAGACTAAGGATGCCATTAAAGTTCATATGCGTGTAAAGACAGGTGTCCCAATACTTTTGGTAATATAGTGTATATTACTGTGCTGTAAATTAAGAATGCTTTCAGAAATAAAAGTGTTAATAGTTCTTTTTTTTATCAGTTAACAAAATGGAAAGTAAATTAACAGAGAAATACAAATCAAATCAATATTTGGTGTGACCACCCCTTGCCTTCAAACAGCATCAATTCTTCTAGGTATACTTGCACACAGTTTTTGAAGGAACTCGGCAGGTAGGTTGTTTCAGTCATCTTGGAGAACTAACCACAGATCTTCTGTGGATGAAGGCTGCCTCAAATCATTCTGTCTCTTCATGTAAACCCAGACAGACTTGATGATGTTAAGATCAGGGCATTGTGGGAGCCAAACCATCACTTCCAGGACTCCTTGTTCTTCTTCAATAGAAAAATTTGAACAAAAAATGCCAGATTCCGCTATTGTTATAGGTAAGGGTGCACAATGTTGTAGCGAAAATGAATATACAATTGGGAATGCATTTCTATAATCCCTACATAATGGAGCTATTAGGTTTTTTCCCCTTAAAGCGGTAGTATACCGCTTTTTTTGACTTTTAACTACAGGTAAGCCTATAATAAGGCTTACCTGTAGGTACAATTAATATCTCCTAAACCTACATAGTTCAGGAGATATTTGCTTTGCATGCAGCCGCTGACGCGTGCGGCACATGCGCTCTGAAGGTCCGGGGGGACCTTCAAAGTTCCTTGCCGGGAATTGCTGGAAAATGACTCCCACGCGCATGCACGGGAGTGACGTCATCGCGGCTCCGGCCAATCACAGCGCCGGAGCCGCCGAACCCGCCGAACCCGGAAGAGACGCCAAGGGATCAATAATAGCGCCCACAGCGGTGTCCCAGGGTCCGTGAAGGGGGCTTCGTTCTAAGGTAAGTGTTTCATAATGAGCTAGTATGCGATGCATACTAGCTCATAATGCCTTTGTCTTACAGGTTTTTTTTTTTTGTATGAGTTTACTACCGCTTTAATTTTTACTGTATATCTGATTCTTATGAAGTTTAGTGTGTTTTATACTCTTTTCCACTTCTTCCCACCTTTCTATTTCCTTTATCAGATCATCTTCATTGTCCTATTTAAAGAGGTTGTACACTCGTTTAAAATTTTTTTTTTTTTTTTTACAACCTGCAAGAGAAACGCATAATGAGCTAGTATGCATCGCATACTAGCTCATTATGAAATACTTACCTTAGAACGAGCCCCCGCCGTGCCGCCCGCTTACCTGTATGACGAGCGACATGTTCAGTCGCCCGTCTTCCGGGATCGCGGCATCAGGCCATCTGATTGGCCGGAGCCGCGGTGACGTCACTTCCGCGCACGGAATAATATCCTAAACTGCTACCTTCACACTCTAACATTGAGAACTTGGATTCCTATTGATTTATATATTACAAACCCCTACCTTTACTCCTCCACAAACCCACTGAGATACACAACATTTTGCAGAACTCTGTATTATTGGTGAACTAGGATTCAGGAGGTTTAATCATTTAAAGATTATTGTATTCCTACATTATCCAATGGAGTGATCAACAACTGATTCCCTTTGCCAATTTGTTTATTTATACTGAAAATGTCCCCCCTTTCCTTTTTCCTTTTCTGTATCCTGCTCCTATCTGAAATTGTAAAAATAAAAGTTTTATTTTATAGTTGATAATTTTAGAATAAATAACCAGACACACTTAAATGAAACGTTATTTTGGTATCATTGTTATCATTGTTAAATTCATATTTTAAGTTTCACCTTTTATGCTATGTTAAAACCCTGATAAAGGGGGCTTTGTGTGGCCCCCAAAACATTTTGGTTTTTGTACCAAATCAGGGACACCACCAGCTTAATATTTACAGAAATTAGAGAACTATAGTTTAATTTATCCTCATCTTAAGATACCAAGGCCATCAACTCACTCCCTCACACAATTCAGAGGGGTCCCTTCTCCTATGCACACTTCCTTTGCTATTTTAAGAAGTCTTATTATTTATTCCCTTTTTTTGGGGGGATTACTGAAAGATCATTAAAACATTGTGGAGAGTTTCAGTCATTTAGCAAAGACAACTGTGCAGATCTAACACCACCCAGCCCAAAAACATTGCCATGAAGGTGACACCACTCAGCCCACAAAAGGATGTAGGAGCTTAGTGCATTTTGTTTGCACTTTTTTTTTTTATTAACTTTCAAAGACTCTAAAGGGTTAAAGAGGTTGTAAACCCTCTCTTGGAACTTGTACCTATAGGTAAGCCTTTGATAAGGCTTACCGATAGGGAACTGTAAATATCTCCTAAACTTGCACTGTTTTGGAGATATTTACTTTTAATGCAGCCGATGACGTCATTGGCGCATGCGCTCTAAAGGAATGGCCACCTGTGCCGTTCCTTCAGAGCCCTGTGCCGTAAACGGCGGCTCCCGCGGGCATGTGCGGGAGTGATGTAATGGCGCCTCCGGCCAATCAGATCGCTGGAGGATGAGAACCAGGAAGCAGGATGGCCGAACATGTCGGCCGTCCTGCCGCTGAGCAGGCGGCACTGCGGGGGCTTCATTGTAAGTTAAGTATTTCATAATGAGCTAGTATGCGATGCAGACTAGCACATTATGCTTTTGTCTTACAGGGGTTTTTTTTTATTTCATTTTTTTGGGGGGAGGGTTTACTTCCTCTTTAAACACAATGAAATATGTTCTGCAGAGATATACTGCACATTTTTCTTTGTATTAGTGACATGCACTTTAATGAAAAACGTAAAAAAGAATACAGCCAAGTAATTAATACAGTAGCTAACCATAAAAGGAAGAACGTCGATCGTAAAAATCACTGATAGCTGATTTGTTTATTATTCCTATTAGGTATACACTCACTTTCACTAAAAAAAAAAAAAACATAGATAGCTGACATACCTGAATTGGAATTGTATAGCAGTTCTTTTAAAGCAATCAACAAGTGTGAACAACAAGAAGAAAATGTCAGTGTTTTGCTGGTGGTTTATTATGAATAAAGGGAATTCACACTAATACTAAAATCCCCTGTAGTTTCACATTATGCAGAATTTCCAGTGTGGTTTCCCAGATTTGTATCAATTACTTGCATTGTTAAAAAAAAAAAAGCTATTCAATAATGAAAAAACAGTACAGCGGATTTACGAGGAAGCACAGACATTTTAAACAAAATCTTGTTTACGTGTTGAATAACCGCAACATTGAGTCAAACATTTTGGTGTTAAAGCTGAACTCTGGAATGCACAAATATTGTCTAAATACAAGAAGCAAATGTGTTTTTACTTGAATCTTAGTGTGTTTTGTGTAATTCTTCCAGATCTTTGCAGTAATCCAGTGTAAAACCTTGGCTTCTGTAATCAAGACCAGTCAGTGCTGCTCCTTCTCCTTGTGCAGGATAATTGGTCTTGTCTCCACCCCCTCCTGTAGTTTTCTACAGGAAGCATTTAGTGGGTGACACCTACTGAGCCCGTCTCAAAGCTATGCTCTCTGCATAGGCTATGTACAGAACAGTGATGATGTCACTGCTAGCCATGAAATGTCATATCTGAATTTGCAAAGGCATTCAGCTATCACATTGTATATCTGAATATACAAAGTATATTTATATCCTGATTTATTTTCCCAGAAGTCTGCCTAAGATACAAATCAGATTTCAGGCATCCTCTGGAACAAAAATTCTATTTTTGGTGAGATGCTCTCAATAGGAACAAATCTAAAGGGATGCAGTCCCAGCAGATTTCCTCATTAGTGCTCTGCAGTTGCCACAGCTGATTGATATTTATGAAACCACTCCCATTAGATTATTTTTCCGACATAGAGAAACACAGAAGGATTTCTTCAGAATAACAAAAGGTAGGAATCTACAGAAAAGGTTGTTATAATCCTTGTAATGTACATAGATCACATAGATCACCCAGAGGAGAATGTTTTTTTCTTAACAAAAGTAAATGCTTTAAAGCCACAGAAGAACAAACAGGTTGAGCAGATTCAGTCTGTCTGACAGTGTCACTTTAATTGAAGCATAGTGTAACATAACAAGTGGCAATGCACAGTTATGTATTACCATATGGTGTGGCATGCTGCAACGTAGAACTTAGCATGCTACACTGCCATTTAAAATTGGCATTACAATGTACGAACACAATGGGCACAATTCACTAAAACTTATTCCATGAGTTATGTCGGTCATGTGATCACTTAATGCATGCGACAACGAAAATGGCAATTTGCTATCGCCTGTATGCGGTATTTAATGGAAACACCAAAAACGTTCAGTATATTCTGTGCTTTTCAATTGTAAATCTTTGCTTTCATATGTAAAATACCGCATTTTTTGCACTAGATGGACCTAAGTATCATAGAAATGTTCCATAATACTTAGCTCTATTTAGTGGCCAAATGCCGATATCTGAATATCCAAACTAGCCCAAATCAGTTCACCTGCCCAAAAACCTGGCTACTAAAATGTAAATAATTTCATGACCATATTTGCTCAATGACTTAACCCAGTACTCCAACTTCTGTGTTAACATTCCAGCAAGATCAGGGATCGATCATTTACAATGGGAGTCAGGCAGTGAAACATCAGCGGGTGGTGAGTCATTGTGGTTGTCAAGAATTTACATAACTGGATGACATAATTGACAATGATATTACTTCTGGGGAAATTATGGACTTTTTGTTTGTATTTTATTTTATTTATTTTTTTGTAATTTTATTTAATAACCCTGTCACTGTGTGGGTGTCTGTGTTTTTACTTTTAACTCTTTGTGAGAATGGAAACTAAGGGGTACTAATATATCCCTATAATTATTCCTTTAGGAGGGGTGGGTAGCTGAGAGCCCCTTATTATAAATGGGGCTTTTAAATTCCTTTATAAATCACACCACCAACACACATATCTTTTTTGGTGGGCAGGATGTAGGGAAGAGGTCCGTTTCCCTCAACATTGGAGTGCCTCCCCTTCCAAGGTATTTCCCCAAAGTTGAAAGGCATGTGGCCTGGTATGGTACAGAAAGGAGGGGGCTGCATGCTAACTGCCATTCCTGGCCACCCAGTCTGATTGCCTAAATAACGGTCTAATAAGAATTGCAAGAGGGAACCCCTGGCATTATTTTCTATTTTATTCTAAATGTCACTTTTGAAGAATTACCTTGTACTACCCTGCAACACCATGTGTAACTTTAAAGCGGAACTAAACCCAACTATTTAACAGTTTCAAGAAACAGTTACATTTTCGGCATGCTGAGAATGCTGTCACATTTACTTGTACTAGGGATGGTGCTGCCTAGGAAGATGGAGAGTACAGCAATATGCTAAAAAAGTATGAAAAGGTCTGGGAAGAATATAATAAGAGCAAAAGCTGGATAAAGTGGCTTAGATATATATGTATGGAGTGTGGGTCCAGTAACAAATGATGATAATATGGCAATACTTCGGAAAAAGTGACAGGGGCTTCTAAGTGGACAACAATACAATCTGACAATATGCAATGGATAAGGTTAAAACAAACCCATAATAAATAAGGTGACTAGTGCCATAAAATGCAGAGTTCTGGGCGACTGAAAGGTGAGTCCAGTAATAATGGTGGCAGGAAAAAAACAAATAAACAATAAATGGTAATAAAAGGTAAAGTGCTGATCCAGAACAATGCAATAAGGTGTGCAGTGCTAAGTGACTGAGTGCTATAAATAATAAGTATTAGTGGATGAGTATAAATAGTATACTAAATATTAAATAGATTATGCAGGGTGGCCCTTATAGAGCATACTAAACCGTATAAAGAAAATAATAATAAATAAATAAATAATAAAGTTGACACTGTGCAGAGGCAGATAATGGCTAAATTGTTCTATAGTCCATAGTGCACAGCAGGTGGTTAAATCTTTGTGCAATATTCACAAACCGTATAATCGTGGTGGGTATGGTGGTTGAGTGCTGGTGATCCCTCAAGAAAATTATGCACTCACCAGAGATACCCACTCCACACAGGGTTAATGAGTGGGGTAGTAATTAAGAGTATACTGAAGGCTCTGCCTGGTCCTGGATATCCCTCTAATGGTCCTGGTAAGAGGTCCTGGTAAGAGGTCCTGGATCTCCCTCTAGGAATCTTACTACCTGGTTGGGGGTGCACAGTACCTGGCCTGGGGGTCCTATCTTGGATAATCCTCAGAGCGTTGGGGTATGTAGTGGTACCATAAAAAGCAAGGGGAGGACCAATAGTGTGATACTGTATAAACTTATTTTATTTAGGAAACAAAGTACGGTACTCACAAGTCACAATGTCCAGAGTGGTTAAAATCACATAAACACAGATACGGAACGCTATGCGTTCCACTGGGGTTCGGAACCGAAAGTGACGTGACGGCGCCATACGCGTTTCGTCATTCGACGTCCTCATGCTGAATATTTTACCATCATTTATGGTAAATATATATTGTGGGATTCTTTTTTTATTAATGAACTTGGCAAAATGTAAGAAGAGGTTTTGTCAGAAAGGCTCTGGCAGAGGATGAGTTAAACTCACAGGCTAATCCTGGCTCCACCCTTCTCATCAACGAAGAGCACTATTTAAGCTGGATCAGCACACAGGTTCAGTGTTGCTTTGTCTTCAGCCTTGTTGACCTGAACCTGCTACCTGTATCCTGTTTACCAGTACCAGACCCGGCTTGTCCTGACTATCCTCTGCTCTCCGCCTGCACCGACCTCGGCTTGTCCCTTGACCTCCGCTCCAGTCTGCTCCTTCTGGCTCCTGTATGACCGTTTGTCTCACTACACCCCTGCCACCAGCACCAGTTGCCTGCATACCTGCTCTGGACCTACCCGGCTATCCCTGTCTGTGGACATCAGCCTGCTTCCAGCTACATCAGGCACTCGTGCTACTCTATACTCGGCACCTCCTGTCTACACTATCAGGGGTCCAGAGTCAGAGGCGTAAGAGAGGCCTTCCTCACCGTTCAGGCTCACCTCCAGGTACATGATACAAAAGCTGTGTTTGTGTTTTTTTTTTTTACTATTTACTAAGTACCCTTTACTCATTCACATAGGAGAAGACAAGTATCTGGGGGCCCACTTATTGTTAACTACTTCAACACTGGGCACTTTTACCCCCTTCCTGATGAGGCCAATTATCAGCTTTCAGTGCTGTTGCTCTTTGAATGACAAATAGAGCTTTCTTTTGGTAGTATTTAATCACCACCGGGTTTTTTACTTTTTGCTAAACAAACAAAAAAAGACAAACATTTTAAAAAAGAAAACCTTTCTTAATTTCTGTTATAAAATTGTGCAAATAAGTAATTTTTCTTCTTCACTAATGTGCGCTGAGGAGGCTGCAGTGATGGTCACTGATAAGGCAGCACTGATGGGCTGCACTGATATACTATATATACTGATATACTATAGCCTGCACTCAGGTGCACTGATAGACACGGACTAGCACTGATGGGGCTGCACTGATAATCAGTGCATTGATTATCAGTGTAAATGATGTGCTGATAGGCTTGCTGGTCAACGGCTCTCCTTTCATCCCACAGACGCAGTGTGCGAGGAAAGGATTGCTAATAACCAGCAAGTCTGTTTACATGTGACCAGCTGTGATTAGACACATTAAGGACCACTGTGATTGTCCCTTTACCCCAATCTGTGATCAGCTGAGCCCGAAGGACACTTTGGTCACAGAGCGCACACGATGCGCACCACTGGAGGCGCACAGGGAGCAGGATTCTGGGAGGATGTCTATCGATGCCCTCCCAGAACTGGATGACTGTGCTATAGCCGTCTTTCAGCTATAGCAAGTGGTTATAGGGGGCTTCCAGATTCCGATAAGCCCCCACTCACAGACTCCAACAACCACCAGGCCAGGGTTATTGGAAGGAGGTGTTTGGCCTCATTTACATGGAACTAGGTGCTTTTCCAAGGGGTTTACCCCTGGAAAAGCCACCCCCCCCCCTCATGTTGAGGGAATGTGGCCTGGTATGATTCAAGAGGAATTCAGGGGATGCAATCTCATTCCCCCCTTTCCTGACCTGCTAGGCTGTATACTCGTGTAGCAAGGTTTCCAGGCCTGTGGCCTGAGGTGGGTCTGCCATTGTTACCGTTTACCTCTCCAGCCCATGTGAGCTGCGGCCCCGAGTGTGAGAACTGATACATTGACAACTCCGGCATCTTTGTTTGCTTGCTTTATTGTAGTTTTAGGGGATAGGAGAAGGGAATAAGTGGGATACTCCTCTGGCTCGACTATGTACAATTCTGGGATTTTTATAGCAAAAATGCCCGTTAACGCTGTCTTGACGCCAGCCAACGCTTACTGGCGCTTTGAACACACTGTATCTCTGAAAGCTGTGCTGGAACTCCGACTTAAGTCCAGAAGATCCAGGACTGTGAAACATTGAACATCTGACACTTCTTGCACTGCAAAGTCACTGACTACTCTCTCCAGCCTTGCCCTGGCTTGAGGTAGCTTGCTGTGTATTCTTTTATGGCTGCAACCCTCAACTGATGCACTCACACTGTGCATTAACTCTTCAGGGCCCAAACTGCAGGCGCCCCCTTTACCACTTCAGGGTCCTCAACCTAGGTACCTCCTATATCACTTCTGGGTCCTCTGACTAGGTACCCCCTTTACAGCTAGCTGACTCTTGGATCCTAGAACCTTCTCTGGAGTGAAGGTTCTAGGATCTAGGCAGACCCCCTGTGTAGGCTTTCCTGGGACTGGACCCCTCTCGCTCTTCGCTGGTTCTCGGCACACCGGATCCCCCTCAGCTACACTTACCACTCTCTGGATTCTCAGGCAGCACCTGAGACATCCATTTCCTCTGACAGGAGGAGAGACAGACTGTCCTCTCCCTCCTGGAACTCTGCTTCCCACCAAAGACAATGAGTCATGCCCTCCCTAAAACCTATACCCACTCCCAGAATCCTTTGCGCCAGAATCTGCCTTCTGTGGTAGTTACAAGCCTGAATGTATCCCTGATTGGGTCTTCTCCACTGCCCTATGAGAAGCCTCTCCCAGAGCCAGTGGGGAGACTCCCTCCTCAGCAGACACACCTGGAAGCCATGACACCCTACCAAAAAAGAAATCATGGCCCCGCTGTTAGGCAGACATGGCCCACTATACATTTACCTAGCACCTACCTGTAGGGTGCTACACTTGGATAAGGGTCTGGTATAGTTTTATGGAAGGGGTACTTGTGCTTTTCTTTTATTTTTGCATGGGGTTTTCCCTTAAAATCAATACCATACCCAAAGAGTCTGGTACTGTATATAATTTAAAGGTACCTCATGCCATACCTTTTTTCATAGGGTTCTGAGGGGCCCATATAGCTTTTTTTCTGTGTGAGGGTTCCCCATTAACATCTATATCAGATCAGTTTTTCTATAGTAGTTTTTTTTTTTTTTTATCCATAAAATTGCTATAGTAGTTTGTGTACATCACACAACTGCTCCACTTCATATGCCTACTACAGTAGCCTTGAAAATAGCCAGAAAATTTTTAACATTTAGTTACTATTGACTTTAAAGGACTTCGGATTTGGCATCCAAACTTAATCATGTTTGCTGTACCCTGCTAGAACCAAATCTAAGCATGTTCGGCTTATAATTGGTGGTCAGTTTTAATATAGGAAAACAACCTACATAAAGGTATAATTCAGTCGTTTGCTTTTTCACACAGTTTTTTTTTTTTTTTTTTTACCACGGGTTTAAATTTCAAGAAGGATAACGTTAACTTAATGGTCCCCCAGATGATAAACATTTAAACTAAAAGCCTTATCTAGTTTTCCTGCTGATTCTGAAGCTAAGATATGGTGGTATCACTGTATATCTTTCCTTTTTATCCCTGTCAAGGTTTCGTTCCTTTTCCTCTTTTAGAAAGGTACAGTGTCCAATGCCAATAAATTTAAGCACCTGACCAAACTGCCAATGACAATTTATAGAAGACAAAGGGCTACTGTGGTTAGATAAATGGTCCCTTCTTAACTTGGCCTCTGCACTTGTGTCTGAGCCCACTGCTGTCTTGAGAACTCTGCCAGCTACTAAACAAAAGAGTAAATTTAAGACATTCTGGAAAGGTCAAGTTTTTTGAACTTGCATTGCTAATAACAGGGAATCTAGTTTATTGCATTAATGAAAGAAGGTATACATTTAAATTAAATATTGTGTATGCTTATGTGTTAACCTTTGCTTTGCAGCACCTTTCTTTCCCAAGCCTTTAGAAATACAACAACCTGTACGTGAATGCAAAATGCTTTTAGCATAATAAAAACATGATTATAATATCTCAAACAAAACCTGTATACTCCTAATGTTTTACAAATATAGGCCTACTGGTTCAGCAATAACTCAATTACAACACCGAAGCCCCGTGTACTGTGAATCCTTTATAGGGAGAAAAAGGGGGGTGAACAAGGTTTTCTCTTGCCATTGTCCTATATACATTATTTTCTTCGCACTCTATAGGCAAAAACTTTTAAAAACATAAAATATGTTTTTTTTGTATAGCTTGACTGATATTTTTTCTAAAGTAACCTAGAGTTACTGTAGAGAATAAGCACAGGTTTTATTGTGTAAATTGTCTCATTTATAATGACATTAAAACTATGATTTTAGGACAAAGCAATATGAAAATATTTATATGTTTTAAAAAAGTATGGCATTACTTATACATAATTTACCATACACATGTGCAAAATATGCAAAACGATATATTAAAGTCCTAAAAGATGTGCAAAAAACTCCAGAAAATTGTGCAAAAAAGTGTAAACAAGCTACTCAGAAAGTGCACTAATTAATAAATGTCCATATAAAGTGCATTAGCATCTCATAAATATTTCTTCACATCCAAAGGTGCAAAACTTGGCAGCAAAAGAGTGCTTAAAAGGTGCTCATGCTTCCTCCACCACATATGGATGACCTCTCACCTCAAGGTTAGATCTGTAGTTCACCACAAGGTTTCATCAGCTGTTCCCCTGAGGGGATAAAATGAGCCACACCACCGTATCTGGAATCCTTCCTTTGAGCCACTTAGAATACAAGGCTAATCTCCACACATATGGCTTCCACCACATTTATAAGTGCTTGAAAAAAGAAGGAGATATCTAGTGCTCTTTGCATAAATTCTATTTATTTGTAGTAAAATAACAATATTCACTCACAAAATCGGCACATGAAGCTGTGCGGGCTATCCTCATGTATCGGTATTAGAAGCTGGTCGCCTAGTCCCATCTAACTGAAGAGCTTTGCTCCCTTTACGCGTTACGTCATATTTGCAACACAATCGGCTTCTTCAGTAGGGGTTACTTCTTCCCCTACTGAAGAAGTGTATGTGTATACAATTTTTTTTTCTTTGCTTTTTGACCATCAAAAGAGCTTCTTAACCACTTAAGCCCCGGAGGATTTGGCTGCTCAAAGACCAGGCCCTATTTTGCGATTCGGCACTGCGTGACTTTAACGGACAATTGGGCGGTCATGCAATGCTGTACCCATATGAAATTGACGTCCTTTTTTTCCTACAAACAGAGCTTTTTTTTGGTGGTATTTGATCATGTGTGCGATTTTTACTTTTTTATACTATAAACAAAAAAAGAGCGACAATTTTGAAAAAAATAACAATATTTTTTACATTTTTTTATATGAAATTCTCAAAAAAAAAAACAATTTTAAATCAACATTTTTTAACATTTTAGGCCAATTTGTTTTCTGCTACATATTTTTGGTAAAAATAATCGCAATAAGCATATTTTGATTGGTTTGCGCAAAAGTTATTGTGTTTACTAACTACGGGAAACATTTATGCAATTTTTATTGTTTTTTTTTAACTAGTAATGGCGGGTATCTGTGTTTTTTTTTGGGGACTGCGATATTGTCGCGGACAGATCGGACCCTTGACTGACATTTTTGACACTTTTGGGGGTACCAGTGACATTACTACAGTAATCAGTGCTATCAATATGCACTGTTACTGTAAAAATTACACTGGCAGGGAAGGGGTTAACTCTATTAGTGATCAAGGGGTTAAGTGTGTCCCTGGGGCGTGATTTTAACTGTCAACAGAGACATACGATCCTACATAGCAATATTGCATAGCCTCTGTCATGATCTAAGGGAAAATGACGGATGGCTGTGTTTATATCAGCCATCTGCCTTTCTCCCTCTCCTGCGGGAGATCGCGAGTGTCTGGCGGACATCGGAGCCGCCGGTCACACGCGCGGGGATGTCAGGGAGCGAGCGGGGGCAGGCCTCCGGCGGCGCGTGCTCGCCCCCTAGAGGCTCGTGGGCGAGTGACGTACCCCTACGTCACTTTGCCCAGGAGGGGTTGACCCAGGAGGGGTTAATAACCTGTTTCTACCATGCATGTTGTTCAACTGGAGCAGATAAACAAAACTATGTCAGTGAATCTTGGTAGGCAGTACTTAAAATAATATAATTAAAAATAATACGTTTTTTTTTAAATTATTTTTGTTTATCTATTTTGTAGATTCAAACCAATGGTATAAAGTAAGGGAGCAAAAATGATTGCAACTCTAAGTATATGAAATGTTTTTGCATATGCATACAGTGCAAAGGTAATAATAAAGAAGATAGAAAATGTAAGTCTGAGGAACTTCAGGAGTGATACGGGCATTTAATTTTAAGAGTGAAATGGATGGGTGGATGGATGCATTCAATGGATGGACGGATGAATGGATGATTGGACAAATGGAATAGCAGTATACTCTGAATAAGGAACATTTATAGATCATACTTTTATAATGAATAAATAGTTTGTGTATTATGCCCCTTCAATAGAAAATGAATATCTGTTAAAGTTTTGATCTAATTTCACGAAGTAGAAAAACTGATACCATATAATCATTTTCTTTCCAATGTCACTTTCCCTAAATCACATCAGGGAGCTTGTGAGTAAGAGCAGATGTGTACTAAGTGTAAAAACATACAAGGAACACTCTAGATATTCAGCACAGGTACTTTAAGACAGCTTAATTCTCAAATCGCTCATCAAACCGATGATATATTACGGTTTTGAGTGAGAATGTTGAAATTTTTACAGACATGACCATTTTTTTAGTTGTAATTTAAACTTTCTAGCATTAGGTTACAGGAATTGCACTTAATGTTTTTATACTCTATATAAAAATATGGTTATTGGTTTAAACAGAGATGATGTAATGATTTATTTATCAAAGCTTGGCTGCACAAATTAATATGTGAAAAATAATCAAGAGAATATGAGAGGCTGACCTAACGTGTTTAGTAAACATAGGTGATAAAATGGAGGCTTAAAGTAGACTTGAATTCAAAAAGTAGTTTGCTAACTTATAGGGAACAACTACGAATGTTAAAGCTTAACGTCAGGCAAAGCCTGCCTTACCTGTCTTACCTGCCAAAATATTAGTATTTCTATCCATCTGGCACTGCCATTTATACAACTCTGCCAAACAGTACATCCCTGTTGACAGGGAAGATGAACTGATATTTCACTACTTAACAGCTTCATACCCACCCCTACATTGAAAGGAGAAGCAGAAGACATTGTCACTCTCTTCTCTCCTACTGTCAGCATGCTCATACCGTCACAAGGGCTGATACCAGATCTAATTCAGGTACTTATACTTTTCACATTTAAAAGTGCATTGCATGACAATTTAATGAATACAGGAATGCATTAACAATTGCCTTAGGTTCAGCATTATTGTGTCTAAGCAGTACCCTGAAATATATACCTTTTGTCTTGAAGTTCTCCAGAAAAAAAGCAGTGCCCTCATGTGCCCGAAGCCTTACAGCTATATATCTGCATTGTGAGAGGCACTCCTGCTATTAAATGCTAGCCTCACAAGATTTAAAATGAGATTTGGCGATGTCATCACTGTGCTGCTTGCTGGATATAAAGTTGTGGCTTAGTGAGCACCTGGGGTGCTTGTATCTTCTGCATCATTCATTTTTTTGGATCTTTACTTCATACACATCTCACCCTGGTTTTTAATCATACCTCATCAATCGTTGGATGAGCAATTTGAAGGGAATAGGAAATGCTTTTACAGAAGGAAGCAAAGCATTGTCTCTGCCAAGATGGCCACTAGGGATGATCGAACGGTTCGGGTCAACCATTGGTTTGACCCGGACATTGGCTGTTCGAGGTTCGGCCAAATTCCGAACTTTTTTCTGAAAAGGTTCCAAATTCGGCAACCAGAACCGACCAAAATACAATGGGACAGGAAATGGGCTTTAAAAGCCCGTGATTGGACCAGAACCATCAGTAAAAAACAATTGAGGGGGCAAGAGAATGCTAGGAATGTGTTTGGAGTGACTAGGGGGTCCAGAGGCCAATCATTAGTGAATACGCCCCCCAGTATATAAGATAGCCCCCGCCAAATTCCTAGCATTGTAATACAGGGACATGGAAGAGAGTGGAAGCAGTTCTGTTACTTCTGCTACAAAGTGTCATTTAGTAATTTTTAGTGTGAGGAAAGCGATATCTAGTGTAGTTAGGGTGCTATTTTCCACTTTAGTTAGCTTTAATAATCTAGTTTCTGTAGGGAAAGTGTTAAGTGTAAGGGGATCGTAGTGTAGTGTAGGGTTAACTGACTCTGACTGCTATGGCAGGGTGACAAAACCCTTCCATTTCAGGGTGACCGCTATAGAGAAAAGATCATTTCTCTTTTGTCACTTACAGAGCAGCGATATGGCTTCTTGCCGGTCAGCCTGCTTTTTGCTGCAGGCGTTCATAGGGCTTTTTTGAGGACATGTTTGGAGTCAGGCATGACATCTGAACTTCTTTATAGGGGTATATATACACCTACACTGACATAGGTGTGAAAGTAGCAGAACACTATGCTTGCGCTAATGAAATAGTTAACAGGCATATGTCTCCACTCCTATCACACCTATATATGTGTATGTGTAAAATACATATAAGTGTGTGTGTATATATACCCCTATACAGAAGTTGAGATGTTTTGCCTGCCTCCAAAGACCCACAAAAAATGCCCAAAAAAACGCCTGCGCCAAAAAAAAGCGCCCAGGTGTGTTATTGCAGAGGTTATTTTTTGGGCATTTTTTTGGGTTCTTTGGAGGCAGGCAAAACATCTGAACTTCTGTATAGGGGTATATATACACACACACTTATATGTATATATACACATACACATATATAGGTGTGATAGGAGCGGAGACATATTGGTGTTAATTATTTCATTAGCGCAAGCATAGTGTTCTGCTATTTTCACACCTATATGTGTGTAGGTGTATATATACATACATGTGTGTGTATATATACCCCTATACCGAAGTTCAGATGTCATGTCTGCCTCCAAAGACCCCCAAAAAATGCCCCAAAAAAAAGCCTGCAATAACACACCTGGGCGTTTTTTTTGGGCGCAGGCCTTTTTTTGGGCATTTTTTTGGGGTCTTTGGAGGCAGGCATGACATCTGAACTTCTGTATAGTGGTATATATACACACACATGTATGTATATATACACCTACACACATATAGGTTTGAAAATAGCAGAACACTATACTTGCGCTAATGAAATAATTAACACCAATATGTCTCCGCTCCTATCACACCTATATGTGTGTATGTGTAAAATACATATAAGTGTGTGTGTATATATACCCCTATACACACACACACTTATATGTATTTTACACATACACATATATAGGTGTGATAGGAGCGGAGACATATTGGTGTTAATTATTTCATTAGCGCAAGTATAGTGTTCTGCTACTTTCACACCTATATATGTGTAGGTGTATATATACATACATGTGTGTGTATATATACCCCTATACAGAAGTTCTGATGTTATGCCTGCCTCCAATAACCCCCAAAAAATGCCCAAAAAAACGCTTGCTACAAAACCGGCAAGGTGTGAAAATAGCGGAGCCATATCCCTGTTCTATAAGTGTTCTAATACAAACAATCTTTTTTTTTTCTGGTTCTGGACATGCTACAGAGCTGAAACTTCACAGGTACACATTTTAGACCCCCCAGACACTAAATCCAAAGAAACCTCATTTTTTTTTCTTTCAATAATTTTTTCAATAATTGGCTCTCTATCAAAAATGACAATTTTTAAGAACTCTTTTTGTGTGATTAATAGTCCCTGGGGCATGACCCAGAACCCTAGGCACTTTTTAGGGGCATTTATTGGGTTTTAGGGCTTCAAAATGGTGTTTTTTGATTACCGAAGTTCGGGTCCCATTGATTTCAATGGGGTTCTGAAATCCGGGCCGAACTTTTGGGAAGTTCGGGTTTTCTGGTCAAACCGAACTTTTGAAAAGTTTGATCATAGCTAATGGCCACCTCCACACAGTGATACAATGTAGAGTAAGACATGGTAAAACATTAATGGGAAAAAGATAAGCCGCAGGTATTCTACTGGCGCTACTGTTAACTAGTCCTTTGTCCTCTGCTTGCCTTTTTGAGAACAGCTTCCACATTGCAGGTCCTACATTACCAGTCCATCAATATATTGTCTTTAATACTTTCTGAGAACTGATAAGTGAACCGGCCTAGTTTTGGTTCATGGAGGGATTCACAAACCCTGTCTGAAACATGTAAATGCTAAACTCAACACCTGAAACCCCTTGAAATCTATGGGAGCCAAATAGTGTAATATATGTAACTTTTTTCAAAGCCAGTTTAACCACTTTAGCCCCGGAGGATTTGGCTGCTCAAAGACCAGGCCCTATTTTGCGATTCGGCACTGCGTGACTTTAACGGACAATTGCGAAGCTGTACCAAAATGAAATTGACGTTCTTTTTTCCCCACAAACAGAGCTTTCTTTTGGTGGTATTTGATCACCTTTGCGATTTTATTTTTTGCGCTATAAACAAAAAAAGAGCGACAATTTTGAAAAAAAATAACAATATTTTTCACATTTTTTTATATGAAATTCTTCCAAAAAAAGTAAAAATCAAAAATTTTTAACATTTTAGGCCAATTTGTTTTCTGCTTCATATTTTTGGTAAAAAAAATCGCAATAAGTGTATTTTGATTGATTTGCAAAAAAGTTTACTAACTACAGGAAAAATTTATGTCATTTTTATTGTTTTTTTTTTAATTGCAATGGCGGCGATCTGCGATTTTTTTTGCGGGACTGCGACATTGCGCCGGACAGATCGGACCCCTGACTAACATTTTTGACACTTTTGGGGGTACCAGTGACATTACTACAGTAATCAGTGCTA
The DNA here is from genome assembly GCF_965119305.1 of Pelophylax lessonae. Taxonomy (NCBI): domain Eukaryota; kingdom Metazoa; phylum Chordata; class Amphibia; order Anura; family Ranidae; genus Pelophylax; species Pelophylax lessonae. The sequence continues at coordinate 205,357,696 of NC_138772.1, read as the reverse complement.
TCAATATGCACTGTTACTGTAAAAATGACACTGGCAGAGAAGGGGTTAACTTTATTGGTGATCAAGGGGTTAAGTGTGTCCCTAGGGGCATGATTCTAACTGTCAAGGGGCGTGGCTAATGAAGTAACCACAGAGACATGGTATAGAAGGATCTCATAGCCTCTGTGATCACTTTAGGGAGAATGACAGACGGCTGTGTTTACATCAGCCGTCTGTCTTTCTCCCTCTCCTGCGGGAGATCGCGAGTGTCCGGTGGCCATCGGAGCCGCTGGGCACACGCGCTAGCTCCCCAGAGAACGAGCGGGAGTGTGCCGCCACCCCCTACAGGTCTACGTTGCTTTGCCTGTAAGTAAATAGACGTTAGGCGGTTGGCAAGTGGTTAAAGCTTTCTTTTAACGAAGGAAAGGGATAGGTGCCGGAGGACATCGAGTCCCTGTGAGTCGCACAACGGCTTCTGATGTAAATTATAACAGCAGAAGCGGCCCCCCATGATCCCTGCAGGCAGAAGTGTAGGGTCATGTGTATATATACATGATCATGCGCACAGCAGCCGCCGTGTAGCAGTAAAAGTGCTATAGGGTGGTCAGCAAATGGTTAAATGTGAATTCAAGGGCATGGGAAAACAATCTTACTATATAAAGTACAAGTGTCTCTGCGTCCAGTCCCTGTGTCCGTGGGATTGGGCTACTGCGCATGTGCCCCACGGACAGCCGTTGGGACTGACTTGGAGCGCAGAGACTTCGGGCGGCCGGCCTAAAATGTTGAAGCGGCAGGTGTGCGCAGGCACGCGGCAGGTGCGCGCTCGCACGCGAGAGCCACTCGGTCAGCTCTGCGCGTGTCCCCGATGTTGCTAGGGCAACAGGGACGCTATGCGCAGAGCTGGCTACGTCATGCTGCTCTACAATTCAGAAGAAGAGTGTTCAACTTAGCAAGTTGAGTTAAACATTACAAAGGCCAAAAGACAAAGAATAGAAAATAGATCTATTGAAGAACAGGAAAATTATGTTAGAAATTCAACATAACCCCCCCCCCCCCCCAAAAAAAAAAACAAGAACAAATATGAAAAAAAAAAAAAAAAACTCTACTGATTTTGTATATTTCCAATTGTTTGCAAAAGGTTTGCACTCAAGCAACATTTACCATACCTTAATTGTTTTTGTTAACTACATAAAAAAAAAAATAGAAAAGTGAAATTTTTCACATTATTCTTCTTTAACATTTCTAAAGAATAAATACGATAAGATAGAAATCAACTGCATGGTTGTCCACTTTTTTTTTGTACTGGAACAAGTCTGTTTTTACAAATGTTTGACCACATATATTATAGCGCCCATTAATTTAATGGGCTTAATGTCTAGTATTTAAATTATATGCTTGGGAGGCGATTTTAAGTTGCATGTGAAATTTCAGAACAGTATGATTTTCAGTTTCAGGAACACTGTATTCTGGCATGACATATTTTGGAAAGGAGGAGCGCCCAGTGTCCAAAATAATGTGACTCTTGATGGAAAAATACAATCATTTATTGAAAGTCTAAAAATGTACAGATCAAGCCTACACATTTCTGATTTGCTGCCTTGCTGCCTCTGCATCAATACAAGCCGGCACTCTTCCAAAAGACTGGAGGGAATAGCAGCTACAACAGATCTAAAAGCAGTGGCGGCTGGTGCTCAAAATTTTTTGGGGGGGGCGCAAAAAGAAAAATGTAATAAGTATTGCTTCGCGCCAAAAAACGCAGTAAAAAAATTGCGTGACTTTGAAGTCATGGTACAGGCATGGCACAGGTGATGGTATAGGCATGGCATAGGCGATGGTACAGGAGATGGTATAGGCATGGCACAGATATGGTATAGGCATGGCACAGGTCATGGTACAGGAGATGGTGCATGCCCCCTTCAATGCAATGAACACTGTGCTGTGACCCCTTCAATGCAATAAACACTGTGCTGTGACCCCTTCAATGCAATGAACAATGTGCTGTGACCCCTTCAATGCAATGAACAATGTGGTGTGCCCCCTTCAATGCAATAAACACTGTGCTGTGCCCCCTTCAATGCAATGAACACTGTGCTGTGACCCCTTCAATGCAATAAACACTGTGCTGTGCCCCCTTCAATGCAATAAACACTGTGCTGTGCCCCCTTCAATGCAATGAACACTGTGCTGTGCCCCCTTCAATGCAATAAACACTGTGCTGTGCCCTCTTCAATGCAATGAACACTGTGCTGTGACCCCTTCAATGCAATGAACACTGTGCTGTGCCCCCTTCAATGCAATGAACACTGTGCTGTGCCCCCTTCAATGCAATAAACACTGTGCTGTGACCCCTTCAATGCAATAAACACTGTGCCCCCTTCAATGCAATAAACACTGTGCTGTGCCCCCTTCAATGCAATAAACACTGTGCTGTGCCCCCTTCAATGCAATAAACACTGTGCTGTGCCCCCTTCAATGCAATAAACACTGTGCTGTGACCCCTTCAATGCAATAAACACTGTGCTGTGCCCCCTTCAATGCAATAAACACTGTGCTGTGACCCCTTCAATGCAATAAACACCGTGCTGTGCCCCCTTCAATGCAATAAACACTGCGCTGTGCCCCCTTCAATGCAATAAACACCGTGCTGTGCCCCCTTCAATGCAATAAACACTGTGCTGTGCCCCCTTCAATTCAATAAACACTGTGCTGTGCCCCCTTCAATGCAATAAACACTGTGCTGTGACCCCTTCAATGCAATAAACACTGTGCTGTGCCCCCTTCAATGCAATAAACACTGTGCTGTGACCCCTTCAATGCAATAAACACTGTGCTGTGCCCCTTCAATGCAATAAACACTGTGCTGTGCCCCCTTCAATGCAATGAACACTGTGCTGTGCCCCCACAATGCAGAGTTCAGCGTGCATGCCCCTTTCAATGCAGAGCGCCGCAGCATTGTCCCCAATCACTGCAGAGCGCCACAGCATTGTCCCCAATGATTGCAGAGTGCCCACAGCATTGTCCCCCAATGATTGCAGAGTGCCCACAGCATTGTCCCCCAATGATTGCAGAGTGCCACAGAATTGTACCCCAATGATTGCAGAGTGCCCACAGCATTGTACCCCAATGATTGCAGAGTGCCACAGAATTGTACCCCAATGATTGAAGAGTGCCACAGCATTGTACCCCAATGATTGCAGAGTGCCCACAGCATTGTACCCCAATGATTGCAGAGTGCCCACAGCATTGTACCTCAATGATTGCAGATTGCCCACAGCATTGTACCCCAATGATTGCAGAGTGCCACAGCATTGTACCCCAATGATTGCAGAGTGCCCACAGCATTGTACCCCAATGATTGCAGAGTGCCCACAGCATTATACCCCAATGATTTCAGAGTGCCACAGCATTGTACCCCAATGATTGCAGAGTGCCCACAGCATTGTACCCCAATGATTGCAGAGTGACACAGAATTGTACCCCAATGATTGCAGAGTGACACAGCATTGTACCCCAATGATTGCAGAGTGCCACAGCATTGTACCCCAATGATTGCAGAGTGCCACAGAATTGTACCCCAATGATTGCAGAGTGACACAGCATTGTACCCCAATAAATGCAGAGTGCCCACAGCATTGTACCCCAATGATTGCAGAGTGCCCACAGCATTGTACCCCAATAAATGCAGAGTGCCCACAGCATTGTACCCCAATGATTGCAGAGTGCCCACAGCATTGTACCCCAATAAATGCAGAGTGCCCACAGCATTGTACCCCAATGATTGCAGAGTGCCACAGAATTGTACCCCAATGATTGCAGAGTGCCACAGCATTGTACCCCAATAAATGCAGAGTGCCCACAGCATTGTACCCCAATAAATGCAGAGTGCCCACAGCATTGTACCCCAATAAATGCAGAGTGCCCACAGCATTGTCCCCCAATCAATGCAGAGACCAGCGTGCGTGCTCCCTTCAATTTAATGCACTTACCTGGCGGCGGCGGCGGCGGGTTCTTCCCTCCTCGATCCAGTTCATCCTCTCTGCGGAGGCGGCGGCGGCGGGAAGGTGAGCGGCTTCTCCCTCGTCCTCCGAGCGGCGGTGAGTGACTGACTCACGCACCGGCACCGCCCCCATTGTGACGTCAGGGATCGGATGTCCTGGATGATGATTGGTCCAGGCTGGAGACTGGACCAATCACAGCCAGGATATCAGAAAGTGGGGGTGTCCAATCGCAAAGACTTGCGCCCGGGTTACGCCCCCAGAAGGCAGCCAATCGGCGCCTCTTCTGGGACGTAAACCCCACCCCCCCCCCCCCCAGCCACCAGTTCCATCACAGAGGCCGGCGAACCCAATTTTTTTTTTTTTACAACTTTATTTGTTAGCTTTGTAATTTTTTTTTCTTTTTTTTAGGGTCTCTCAAAATGCGATAGCCAGTTTCCTGACTATCTAACATCTTTCAACACCCATGTGTACAAATTGTGTGCCCCAGACTGTGCCGTGCTGAACCATATATTATTACTCCACTAGCATGGTAGCAATGGAAGCAGTCCTTGATGCAGAGACCAAATTGGCCAGGACAGGAGGGACAGAAAAAGTGGGTGTCTTGTCCTATTCCGTGTTCGCTACAGACAAAACATCTTCTTTGGGGTGACCTTTGGCATGGGGTAGCAGTGAGAACATCAGGAAAATGCCCTATGCAGCCAGCTCACCGCATCTGGATTTGGGGATTGGGCCACAGCCCCTTCTCGATACAAAAGGGCTGTGATGATCTCTTCCTTAAATTTTCAGAAGGATCCACTTCACCCTGTTGCTTTGTAAATTACAAAAGCGTTATATACAGCCAATTGAAATAGATAAGTAAACACCTTTTTTTACCAGTGTCTGACTTTGTGGAAAACTAAATAAAGCTTCACCATTTGGTCATTGAAGTCCACCCTTAATATGTTAAGGTTAAAGTCATGGACACAGAGTCGCTTCTCAAAAACACCAGATGCCATGCTAATTTCGACCATCACGTCTATGTAAATGGAAGACAGGATGAAAACATCCCGTTTGTCCTTCCACTTCACTGCAAGCAAATCATTATTTTTCTCAAGCAGGCTTTCTCCCTTTTTCTAAGTCGGGGTATTTACAAGCCATTGGGGGAAGCCCCAGCGATTAGGTTGCATGGTGCCATATGAGAAAATTCCAAGATTGTATAAATGTCTAAATAGTGGAACGACTGTATAGAAGTTGTCCACCTACAAGTGGTACCCCTTGCTGAACAAAGATGTTTTATTGGAGCGTATACACATCTGCAAATTTCTAAGTGAGGTGGTTTATGAGAGGGCACAATTTTGTAGAGCTGATCATTATATTCAGGGTCACCCTGTTGATGACCCCGAGTCTGTTATCACTAAAATGCATGAAACACATTATCATCTCATATCTATGCTTGGTCATCGCTGCAGAGAACACGGGCATATGATGAATCGTGTCTGTGGACCAATATGACCACTTTTTTGTAATGCTCATGTTGAGGGTAAGGCCCAATAAAGTTCTGAATTCAGAAACCGTGATAGGTTTTCATGTGAATTGTCTGGCAAGATTTGAATTTGGGTGGGCGGTGCGTATAAATTGCTTTGGCCGAAAATCAAAATCATACAGATTTTCTGTGAAAAACAGCTAAAAAAAAAAAAAAATCAAAGGAAATTGTTAAATTTGCTGTTCCCACCTGAATTCCGGGTTGGGCAGTGAATGAGGACAATACTGATTAATCTCTGGGCTGCCCATCAGGATTTGCAAGCACATCCAGAAGGACACTATGGGCTCTACAGGCCTGTGTTTGAATTATTGATGGCTGCGGGCACTACTAGTGCTAGCCACCACATCAGCTTGGACAGCACTTATGGGACTCCCCACATCACCAAGTGATACTGCATCACCGGTGTGTAAAATGTCAGGATGTACTAGGCAACTGGTGCCTGCCAGATCACCAAAAGGTTGTGCCGCACAAGTACTTAGGCCGAGCTGCATATGAGACAAGTCACATGTTTTGGGTACTTCAGGTACATGGTGGCGAGTACACTTCATCTTAACAGGGACCTCTTCTACATTGTTCCAGCTACCTGTCAGGGTGCTGTTGCTCTCTACAGGTTCGTATTCTGAGGAAAATTCTGGACAGGCTTCCCCTACTCTCTCATCTGACATGCTCAGAATCCTGTAGGCCTCTTAAATTTTACCTTAAATTTACCTTGAATTTACAGGTACGTAGTGTGACTCATGGTAAAAAGAGCAGCTGGCTGCCAACGACTGCTTGAATGGCTAAAAATAAAGTTTACCTGCTAGTACTAGCAGAGATTAGTACAAAATGATCACTTCCAGTGCTCAGAGATCCTCAACTGTTGAATAGGACTGTGCAACTATTTCAAATGCTAGGTGGATGCAGCCTTCCATGGATAAAGGAATCCAAAGTGGAACTGCAAAAACAAGGAAACAGGAAGGTGCAAAAATCTAGTGCATTACTGCAAACTATTTATTTCAGCAAATCCAGTTCAGCTATTAGGAAGGGGGTTCTCCCCTGAAACGTGTCAGCTTGGCTATACAGTGGATACAATTGGAGCATACATATCTTACACTGTATGGTATCTTGTGGTCGACGTGTTTTTTACCAGTTATACTTTTGTAAGTATGCAATTTTTATCCATTTTACTTGCTCAAATAATTTTTTTTGCGGTAATGCACTAGGTGCTTGCGCCTTCCTGTTTCCTTGTTCTTGTAGTTCCACTATCAGAGACCAGGTTTGATCTTTCTAACACTGTGGTTTTGTGTACAATGTATCAGAAGTGACAGTGATCTACTTACACTGCACTTGTTGGGGGGGAGGGGCTAAACACAAGTGCTGGCAGCGAACAGGGCTGATCCTGCTAACCCTGCAATAGTGTGTGGGCAATCTAACGCTAGATGACCCTGGCTGGGAAGGGCGTTAACTTACCCTAATGCTATCTGACACTATCTGATATGGCATGTGATGCTAATACAGTGATCAGTAAAAAATACTGTACACTGACTCTATACTATTGGCACTGGCTGGGTGACAGAGGTGATCATAGTGTTAAATGGGTCTATATAAAGTGTTTGTGTGTGTAAAATGTAGTGTTTTTACTCACTGTGTCTTTCTGGATCAAAAAGGGTCCAGGAAGAGAAGAACCAGCAAAGTCTTGTGCTTGTGTTTACTAACACAGGCACAGAACTGCTTCTTTATTCACTGCAGGAGATTGACAGGGTACCAGCCGTTCCAAACCCAGAAATATTAAGTGACATACAGGTATGTCGCTGTGCCCGGAGCCACTGCCCACCTGCAGTACATTGCGAGGGGGGGGGGGGTCGGCAAATGGTTAAAAAGAAACAAAGCCCTCAATTTTGTACATATAATAGTGTAGTTTGGGAGCTTCTTTTGTCAAAACACAACAATGCATTGTCTTAAACATTTAATGAAATGTAAAAATAGAGTGAACAAAACACTTCAAAACCACAAGCTCACATTACCTGAACCCCATCATTTTATCCCCAATTTTTCCTAAAATATTCAAAATATTGAACTCAGGTATGTGTTTGGTAGAAACTGGCTACTTAGAAGTAGTTGCGTAGGAAGCAAATATACATAGTCAAGATAGGTTTTACCTTGAATATAAATTACAATGTATTATCCATGTATTTGAGAAACAATAACCACAAATATTGTTCAGTGGCTGTACAGCATGTAAACAGCTTGGTTAAGCTGCAATATAAGAATAATAGATGAAGCAGAGTTTATTCTACAATCTAAATTAAAGTGTATTCTTTGAGAGAAAATAGCCACAAATATTTTTCTTTTGCTGGACAGTATGGGGTTGATTTGCTAAAACTGGAGAGTGAAAAATCTGGGGCACCTGTGCATGGTAGCCAATCAGCTTCTAACTTCATCTTGTTCAATTAAAAAAAAAAAAAACGGATCGGTTTCTATGCAGAGCTGCACCAGATTTTGCCCTCTCCAGTTTTAGTAAATCAACCCCCTATGTAAACAGTTTACTCGAGCCACAATATAATAGGGAGGGTCAAGTTATCTTAAAAAAGAAATAAGAGTGTAATATTTGAGAAACAACAGTCACTTTTTGTTCCATAGCTGTGCAGTATGCAATTATGCATGAAGCTTGGTTGGCTAAAGTATAAAAGGAAGAGAAAAGGCAGGTTTTATTTTTCAGTTAAAATGACAGTATATTATCTGAAAGAAAACAGCCACAAATATTGTTCAGTGGCTAAACAGTATAAGCAGCTTGGCTGGGCCACGATGTAAGAAGGAGAGATTTATTTATTTCAGGTACTTTTATAGCGCTGTAAATTTACATAGCGCTTTACATATATGTTGTACATTAACATCAGTCCCTGCCCTCAAGGACCTTACAATCTTAGGTCCCCAACCCCCATTTATACATACACATAGTAGGGCCAATTTAGACTGGTTCCAATTAACCTACCAGCACATCTTTGAAGTGTGGGAGGAAACTGAATTACATGGATGGAACCCACGCAGGCACAGGGAGATTATGCAAACTCCAGGCAGGTAGTGTCATGGTTGGGATTCAAACTGGTGACCCTTTTGCTGCTAGGCAAAAGTGCTAACCATTAACCACTGTGCCACCCAAGATGAGCAAGGTGAGCAAGGTGAGCGAGATGAGGCAGGCTCCATTTTGAGTTAAACATTACAATATATTATCTGAAAGACAATAGCCACAAATCTTGTCTAGTGACTGGACCCTCATTGCAGGTGTTGCAGCTGGAGGGGAGGCAGACCAGCGAATATCCGTTTGCTGCAATGTGTATAACCTCACTTTTAGTTTCTGCTGTTATAGCGCAATCTATACTCTATTTGTTTCAGTGAAAGACAGACGAGACATCAGGGGTCTAAAAATCCCTAATGTCTCAATAAATAGAACCTGTCATAATATGTTATTTTTTGTCCCCTATGAGATCTACATAAAGTTTTAGAAGATACAGTGTCAAAAATAAAGTTACACGCAAGCACAAACCCCCCAAATTTTTGAGCCCCTCCTGCCCCACATATGTGTACACACAAACTTAAAAACACCTATCCAGAGCACCTCATGAAAACAGTTCAAGGTATTAAGGAAGAGGCATGATGAGTTTTTTGAAGTTGTAATTTTTTTATTATAATGTTTTGGAAAATTAAGAAATTAAAATAATACAAACCGTCACCAGTGCAGTACAGCCTCGTGATATAACTGGTGTGGAGGTGATCAGGGACACTGACTGGTGACAGTATGAAAAAAAAGTAAAAATCATTTTTTTTTCCACATTTTTTTTTTTTTTAACATACTGTGACCAAAGCAATATATTATTACCATAGTAACATTGTACTACTCTGGAAGCAGTGTTTAGGATTTTGTATTTTTTTTTTTTTTTTTTTTTTTTTACACATTAGGTCTGCTTTGAGCAATGAATTTCATTGCTATAAGCAAGCATTTTCTGAAATTGATTCATTCAGTTTGTTTTGTTGTGATTAGCTGTGGTTGGCCAAAGCTAATCAGATGGTACAGATGGGCTGTGATTGGTCCTGTCTATAGCATGTGATCACTGTGACCAATCACAGCTAACAGCACAATTATAACAATGAATGGTGTAAATCAAAGCCATTCATTGTTTACAGTTGTCATGTAATCTGCTGTGATAGGTCAAAGTGATCACATGGTACCGGCAGTAGGCCGGTACACCAATTAGTCATCGTCTGTGTCCGGTAGAAACAGCCAGTGACAGAACCCCTAGGCGTGTGAAGCTCATTCCAGGAGGATGTCATATGACGTCCACTCACAACTGGTTACATTGAACTATAGTGTATTTTGATTAAAAATTGGCACTTGATAAACTGTTGCCAAATATTATTATTATACAGGATTTATATAGCGCCAATAGTTTGCGCAGCGCTTAACAAAATGAGGGCAGACATTACAAGTAGAAGTTACAATACAATTTGGTACAAAATAATTCAGAGGGTCCTACTCGTTAGAGCTTACAATCTAAAAGGGAGGTTCAATTGATACAAAAAGGTAATAGCTGTGGGGGATGAGCTGATGGAGAAAGTTAGAAGCCGGATAGGCTTCCTTAAAGAGAAGGGTTTTCAGGGATCATCTAAAGAAGGATAGATTAGGGGAGAGTCAGACAGATTGGGGTAGAGAGTTTCAAAGGATATAAGAAGCTCTGCAGAAATCCTGGAGGCGAGCAAGCTGTCTTGGGAGGACCGAAGAGAGTGGCTTGGTTGATATTTTGAGATCAGGTTAGTGATGTAGCTGTGGGCAGAGTTGTGGATGGCATTGTAAACTATTGTTAGTACTTTGAATTTTATTTGTTGGATGAGTGGAAGCCAGTGAAGGGATTGGCAGAGAGGGACTGAGAAAACTGAATGGTTGATAAGGTGGATGAGTCTTGCAGCAGCATTCATTATGGACTGAAGGGGGGATAGTCTATGTAAAGGTAATCCAATGAGGAGGGAGTTGCAGTAATCAAGGCGATAGATAACCAGTGAATTAGAAGCTTGGTGGCATTGTTGGTTAAAAAAGGGCGTATTCTAGAGATGTTGCGGAGTTAAGGCGGCATGATTTGGACAGGGATTGGATGTGGGCATGAAAGGACATTGCAGAGTCCAGGGTTACACCTAGCACCCTGGCATGTGTGGAAGGACTGATCCATTGATCTTGACAGAGAATTCAGGGGAAGGGGCACGTGGGGGAGGAAATATTATGAGCTCAGTTTTAGATAGATTCCATTTGAGAAAGTAGTGAGAAATCCAGGCTGATATGTCTGTTAGTAAATCAGTGATGCAAATCAGTGAAGTGGGAGGAGACTGATGGGGTGAGCTGAGGGGTAGAGAGATAGATTTGGGTGTCATCAGCATAGAAATGGTGGTGGAAGCTAGTGAAGACCCAGGGAGAAGGTAAAGATGGAGGAGAGTACATCCTGACGTTCACCTCAAATGTACCCCCCCCTCCCCTCCCCCCCTTATTTTTTTTTCTTCAATCTTCTCCTCTTTCCTCCCTCATCCCGCTCTTCCTCCTCTCTTTCCCTTTCCTTTGCCACTTTCAGGCTTTACCCCCCCCCCCCTGGTGTACTTTTCATTTCTGTTCCTGCTGGGTGCATGGTTGCCCCCGGGCAGGCCCGATGGGCACACCACCCCTTCTGCGCTCAGTGCATCGACAGTTCGGACAATGTGCTCTTGACAACTCCCGCTTTCCCGTCCCTGGGTGCCTCGCGCCCAGGATATGGGCCCTGCCCTGGACCTTACCCTGACAGTGTAATTATTCCTCATGTAGAGTTTCTTTGCTACTTTGAGCCCCCCCTTCTTCTCATTTTCTTCGTATTGGCTGAAAGCTTGGGTAGGGCGCCGCCCTCGGACTCTAGAACCTTTACAATGCTTTGATCTTAATCGGCTGTTTTGCTGATGGTTTTTCCACATTGTAATCTTTTCTTCTGCTACCTCTATCCGTGTAAGGTCCCCACCGACCCGCCACAATTTCCAAACCGGATAGTTGTCCTCTGTTAGCTGTGTACATCTATGATCCTTTGTATGACTCTGTTTTCAGCTAATAATTCTTTTGCTGATGTTTGTACACTTTTATACCTTAATTAAAAAAAAAAAAAAAAGGAGAGTAGAGGTCCAAGGACAGAACCATGTGACATAGAAAAAAATGGAACTGCCACTATTTTATTTCGCCGGTGTCTGTTTTCAGAAAATATATAGTGTTTGGGAGTTTTATGCTATGTGCAAAGAATGCAAAACCTGTTTGACGGTGAGAGGAATATTAAATAAAAGTATTGAAATACATGTATTTACTAAGCAAAATTTGGCCAAGAAACAACAAGGGAGAGGAGGAACAGGATGGGAAAGGGGAATGGGGCAAGCAGGATTTTCTTGGTACCGTCAAAGAACATGAACAATTAGATAAAATCAAAGATCTTTATTACAAATAGTATGACAAATAGAAGTATGACAATCAATAGTACATTGCATATTCATAAAAATTGATCAGTTCAAGAGGCTCATTTTCAGTGACATTGTTTTACCCGTGTTGTAACAATGCAACATGTGTCCCGGTTCAAGCCTGCAGTTGGGCCACACTCGGTGAGTAAGTCTATTATGACATAGGATAAAGTATGCTGTATAAACAATATTTTTTAAAGAGCAACGAATATTTATAAATATACAAGCATTGATGAAAATGTAAGCATGTTTTTGTAGTGTAAGCCATGTAGAGTTGAAGGAGCTCTACTCTAATATTAGCTTTACTATGTATATGCAGTTCCAATATTTTTCAACATGCAGAGTTATTAGAATAATATGTACAATGCTGCCAAGAAGGCCCTTGTTCAGGCACTAATTTTTTTTAAAAGGGGACAACTTTTTCCTGTGCTTCTGCATTGTCACCTGCCTCTGGTTAAAACTACGCAAGACAGTGCGCACATACTGTGGATATGGACACCTGTCCATCTCTTCCTGGATACAGACCTCTGCCTTTTTCTTTGTGGAAATGGACCCCTTTCTTTCTCTCTGTTAATACAGACTCCTGTCCTTATGACATAGTCCTCTGTTGTCACTATCGATAAAAAAGGTAATGACGTGCAGCTGAATCCAGAGCAAGTGAATATTGACAAGAAATAGCTGAAAGCAATATGCAATCAGATGAAAGAAAAAAAAGGATACATAAGTGAAACCAGTAATTTATGAAAAAAGAAAAGTAACTGTCATCCCATTACATCTATTATGAGGGACATTTCTGTCTGAATTCAGTCCCTAATTAGGTTTAAAATGTCTCCGGCTGCATTATAGTTGTTGTGCTACCTAGTATTGGAAAATTATAGGTAAAGTGTATGAACAGAATTGATAGAAATAAATCTAAGTCTAGAAACAATGCTTTCTAAAAAAAAAAAAAAAAAAAAAAAACACTTTGATATACTATGGAAGCAATGGAATTATAACCTGGTCGCCTTTCACCATATTGCATGAAAAGTAGCACTTAACATACTGTACTATTTGTAGGTGGTTTACATAGTTACAATGTGAGTAGGAACATTTTATGCCAAATATATCTTCCCAAAAATTGCTTTTGACAACGGTATATGCAGTGTTTTATGCAGAGAGGTCATTTCTCCCCATGTGGCTTAAATAAAAAGGCAATATGGCTCCAGATCTAAGGATCAAATTTCCCGTTATCCTAGCTAACTAATCAAATTTGACTGAAAAAGGTACATTAAGAACACATTCAAGGCAAACAAAAATGGGTAAAAAAACATTTATGAATTTTAATTTGTCCTATGCCAAGATACAGTCTCTGCAAAATTCATTATCAGATTTACTCTGCTAAATTTCTCACTTACATACTCATAATGTTCTCTCTATTTTGACAGTCCATTTTTCATTCAAACTGTTTCCATTTCTATTGTGCTTTCCTGATGAAAAACAAGGCAGGATTGTATTGAATTTGTAATTGGAAGATTACATGTAAAAATATTCAGTAGTCGTTTAGAAGGAAATACACACATGCACAAATCACACTCACTGGAGTTTATTAAACAAAGGTAGAAAATGTTCACACTGAAGCTCTGTTCACTTTGAATACCCAACCATTTGCAGAGAAAGCTTAGAAAATAGAAATCTGGTGTCTTGTAGGGATGATCGAACTTTTCAAAAGTTCGGTTCGGCCAGAACACTTGAACTTCCCGAAAGTTCGGCCCGGATTTCAGAACCCCATTGAAATCAATGGGACCCGAACTTCGGTAATCAAAAAACACCATTTTGAAGCCCTAAAACCCAATAAATGCCCCTAAAAAGTGCCTAGGGTTCTGGGTCATACCCCAGGGACTATTAATCACACAAAAAAAGTTCTTAAAAATTTTCATTTTTGATAGAGAGCCAATTATTGAAAAAAAAAAATAAATAAATAAAAAAAAAAAAAAAAAAAATTCTTTGGATTTAGTATCTGGGGGGTCTAAAAAGTGTACCTGTGGAGTTTCAGCTCTGTAGCATGTCCAGAACCATAAAAAAAAAAAGATTGTTTGTATTAGGTCACTTATAGAACAGGATAGTGGCTTCTCTCTTTTCACACCTTGCCGGTTTAGTAGCAGGCGTTTTTTTGGGCATTTTTTGGGGTCTTTTGAGGCAGGCAAAACATCTGAACTTGTGTATATGGGTATATATATATACACACATACTTATATGTATATATACACCTAGACATATATAGGTGTGATAGTAACAGAAATATATGCTTGCGCTAATGAAATAATTAACACTAATATGGTTACGCTCCTATAACACCTATACATGTGTAAGTGTAAAATTGTAATGTTCCGGTACCTTTGGTACCCTAAATTACACTTTCCACAAGTGTATGCGCCCCACCATTTACTTTTGGAAAGGTGCGCATACACCTTTAAGACTGGAGCTGTCATCACCCAGCGCCGGACTAGATGGCTATTTAAAGCGCCGGTTCTCACTCACATGTGTTCGTTCAAACACCTTTACCTGGATGCTATCCTTGCTTGAAGCTTCCATGCTTGCAAGCTTACCTCGCTGACGGAACCTCGCTGCGCTGATCCCTGTATCCCGCTACTGGATCATCCGCCTCTCCTGAACCACCCTTCGACTGTATCGCTAATAGTGCTAAGTACCCCGCAGGGGAATTCTCTATAAACGTATACTAAGCTTACACTATCTAGCTCTGCATAGTAAAGACTGTTTATTACATCTGCATAACTAGATTGCTAGCTCTTGAGACTACTGCTACTTTTCTGCACTGGGTTGATCTCTTTTGTATGTCCACCTGCTATTCTGTCATCTGCTACCATACAACATTGCTAAACCTTCCTGCATCCATCTGCTACTGTCTCACCTTCAAGTGTCTATCACCTACCACCTCCACTCAACCTATCCCTCAACCTTCATCATTGTGTTACCACATACATAAAGTCACTCTAGGAACCAGCTTGCTAATTGTGTGTATTTACTGGCTGAAATAAGACCTTCCACACATGATGAGTCATTGAGGTTGGGAATGGTATCTCAGCATATCTCTTACATGACTACTGACGTGGAACTATTTCTGCAGCTGAAAATCCACACCATATAAGAAACGCAGGAGCGTTACAAAAATACATATAAGTATGTGTGTATATATACCACTATACACAAGTTCAGATGTTTTGCCTGCCTCCAAAGAACCCAAAAAAATGCCCAAAAAAACGCCAGCACAAAAAAAAAAAAACGCCCAGGTGTGTTGTTGCAGGCATTTTTTGGGGGTCTTTTGAGGCAGGCAAAACATCTGAACTTGTGTATACGGGTATATATATACACACATGCTTATATGTATATATACACCTAGACATATATAGGTGTGATAGTAGCAGAAATATATATTTGCTCTAATAAAATAATTTACACTAATATGGCTCCGCTCCTATAACACCTATATATGTGTAAGTGTAAAATACAAGTATGTGTGTATATATACCACTATACACAAGTTCAGATGTTTTGCCTACCTCCAAAAACCCCCAAAAAATGCCTGCAACAACACACCTGGGCGTTTTTTTTTGGCGCTGGCGTTTTTTTGGGCATTTTTTTGGGTTCTTTGGAGGCAGGCAAAACATCTGAACTTCTGTATAGGGGTATATATATATACACACACACTTATATGTATTTTACACATACACATATATAGGTGTGATAGGAGCGTAACTATATTGGTGTTAATTATTTCATTAGCGCAAGTAGTGTTTTCTGCTCCTTTCACACCTATATATGTGCAGGTGTATATATACATACATGGGTGTGTATATATACCCCCTATACACATGTTCAGATGTCATGCCTGACTCCAAACATGTCCTCAAAAAATCCCTATAAATGCCTGCAGCCAAAAAGCAAGCTGACCGGCGAGAAGCCATATTAGTGCACCGAATGTGACTTCAGAGAAACTATCTTTTCTCTATAGCGGTCACCCTGATATGGAAGGGTTTGGTCACCCTGCCATAGCATTCAGTGTCAGTTCACCCTACACTACATTACGGTCACCCTGGCACTTAACACTTTCCCTACAGAAACAACATTTTTGCATCTAACTAAAGTGTAAAAGAGCACTCTAACTACACTAGATATCCCTTTCCTCACACTAATAAATGCTAAATGACACTTTTAAAGTAAAATTAACAGAACTGCTTCCACTCTCTTCCATGTCCCTGTATTACAATGCTAGGAATTTGGCGGGGGCTATCTTATATACTGGGGGGCGTATTCACTAATGATTGGCCTAGGGACCCCCTAGTCACTCCAATCACATTCCTAGCATTCTCCTGCCCCCTCAATTGGCTTTTGCTAATGGTTCTGGTCCAATCATGGGCTTTTAAAGCCCATTTCCTGGCCCATTGCATTTTGGTCGGTTCTGGTTGCCGAATTCCGAACTTTTTCAGCAAAAAGTTCTAAATTCGGCCGAACCTCGAAGAGTCAATGTTCGGGTCGAACCGATGGTCGACCCGAACCGTTCAATCATCCCTAGTGTCTTGGTGTATGACTGTATCAAAGTGAAAAGACATTCACTGGGCAAACATTCTTTAACTACTTTGCCCCAGGGCAATTTTTTAATTTTTTTTTACACATGGTAGAATCTGCAGTTTTTGCAACAAAAATTACTTAGAACTCCCAAATAATTACATATTTTGTGAAAGCAGAGACCCTGTAGTATAAGATGGTTGCAGTTGCAATTTTTAGAGTCACATAATATTTGCACAGCTGTTTATCAAACACTTTTCAGGAAAAATACACTATTTTAATGAGCACAAACACAATAAAATACCTAATTTTTGTGACAGTATAAAAGCTGGGGTTTCATCACCTAAATAGATAGCCAAACATGCCAAGCCTCAAAATTGCACATGCCGGGGAAATGGTGAAAAAAGAAGGTACCCAAAATTATCCTTGAATGATACTTCAAAAACCTTTCAGGTTATGAGTTTAGAGTTAACTGTTAAGGATGGCCCTAGAATTATTGATCTCACTCTGACATTCACAAAAATACTTTACAATTGCTGTTTACATATGCATGCATACTCTATACTTGCATTTGCATTGGCATGCATGTGTGGGGTGATGGGGTGCATTTAACATTTAAAAAAATGTATTTTTATATATTTTATTTTAGTTTAAATTTCAAAATGTTTTTTGTTTTTTTCATTTTCTTGCTTTCACAAGAGGGGGAAAACTGGCCCCTATGTGGTATAATGCCCAGGTGACAAGTTTCCTTTTTGGAGACATCAGGGGACTATTAAAATAAAAGACCAAAAAGGTCCACCCTGTGCGTATAGGAATAAATTAAATTAAATATTTCAGTGAAAAAAATCCCAGTAAAAAAATAAATCCCCTAGATACTACAGCTGCTGCTCATCAACAAGTGAAAAAAGTGTAGGTATATAAACACAGTGCTAAGTACAGTGTAAGGCTTCTTTCACACAGCCGCTCCGCTGCTTTAGTCCTCTGTGGGACTTTTTTTTTTTTTTTTCACGGAGCGGATGACATTTGTGTCATCCGCTCCGTGTGCCCGCATATCATCCCATCCATTTGCGGATGATATGCGGACATAATGTAAGTATATGGCACTGCGGATGTCAGCAGATGACACCGCTGACATCCGATTTTCCTTCCTTTCCGTTTTTTACACGGATGAAAAAATAGGGTTCTGTTCCATTCCAAAAAACGGAACAGAACTGAAAGGAGGAAAATCGGATGTCAGCGGATGGTATTCCGCTGACATCCGCAGTGCCATTCACTTACATTATGTCCGCAAATCATCCGCAAAAAAATAGGATGATTTGCGGACACACGGAGCGGCCGTGTGAAAGGACCCTAAGTGATCTAAAACAATAATTCAATAATAATATAAAGCAGTGTCCAAATAAAGTTCCGTGCCAAAAACACAAATGTCCACTGTGAAACTTCTTTGTGTAAATAATAACAACGTGCTCCCAAGTGTTATCTGAATAGATCCACACGTGCCCTCTTCCCCACACGTGAGTCCACTTACCAGATTGTGTGGACCCCTTAAGGCCTTATGGTTTTGGGGTCTAACAGGCTTTTGGGTAAGTGGATAAGCTTGGGTGCCTTCAGGATAGCCTTCCCATATGGATATGAAAATAAGCATAAAAAAGACCAATGGTGCAGTATGGTCCAATTAGATAAATTTAATAGATAAAAGTGACCACAGGAAATACACTCACATTTACAAATAAATTGCAAGCCTTATAATAAATTATCCCCGGCATCTAGTGGATAGTGTTCCTACCATCCTCCCTGATTTGCTGGAAACTGAAGCGTGCCGCTAAAGCCCCGTACACACGTACCGATTGTCGGCCAAACGATCGGCCGTCTTTTGTCCAGTGCTGTCGTGTTGGTTGAAAAGTGCTCAAGACTGCACAAGAATTTTGTCGGCCAACAACAACCAACTTCAGAAGTGATGTCATGTGATGGTTAACTTTCCGTGTGTTTTTTCTTCTCTGAGCATGCCCAGTCTTGCTCATCTGGCTTTTGTCGGCTGAAATCTGTACTGACTGACGAACAATCGGCCTTTCTGGTGTTGGCCAACAAAAATTTTATAGCATGCAGACCAGATTTTGTTCAGGCGAAAAGTCGCAGTCGGTTGTCGGAAGCATCATACTAACAAGCCGACAATCGGCCGATCGGACGTCGGCCGAATATTTACGGCCGACAATCGGTACGTGTGTACGGGCCTTAACATTGGACCGAGGCCTTTTGTATCCAGGAGTATGAGACGGATGTGGTCTTTTCTAATGCATTTCCCTGAAGGCAGACCGACTCCAGTTCAGTCAGACCTCTCTTGAAATTACTTTTCCTAGAGCTGTCTGTGATATAGTTATGTATTTGTCTATATGTTCAGAAGTTTAGTAGTGGGGTGTTCAGATCTTGTGACATTGTTTCAAGCTTTTTTATATGGCCCTCTGAAAAACAATTCCCAGCTAGAGTAGGGTTTGTTGAATTAGGTGTCTTGACATATGGGTTGTTAAAACCAGGGAGAAAGTCAGGGTGTTCTATCAAGGGGTTGAGGGGGCTCAGATTTGTTGAAATGGTCCTAAACCTAGATAGGTTATGGAAAATTGTAAGGGTGGTCGCAATTAAGGGGTGGATATTGAACTCATATAAAACTCAAGGGAGACCCAATCTTTAGAGTCACTATGACAGTGCCAGTCAATAATTGTTGCAATATGTGATGAAAAATAGTAATTTCTAAAGACAGGGAGTCCCATCCCTCCTAACTCCTTCGGTCTAGTCAGCAGTGAGAATTTGATTCTGGGATTCTTGTAGGCCCAGACAAATATGAGTTGTATTGACTGCAAGGACTTGAAGAAGGACATGGGAATTTTGATAGGTAATGTACTAATCAAATAGAGTCGTTTTAGGAGTACAGTCATTTTGATAATGGCCACCCTCCCGAACCATGAGAAATGTTTGTTGTGCAAAGTCTTCATATCTTGCTCAATTTTTTTTAAAAAGTGGTGGAAGATTGTGGTTTAATAGTGATGGCAAGGTGGGTGTCTCCATAACCCCAGATATTTAAGTGAAGAATCCCACTCAAAAGGACAATTGTCTCGGGTCTTTTCAAAAATTCAGTGTCATGGAGAGAGATATTAATCACCTCTGACTTTGAATAATTTATCTTTAAGTTACAGAAATTTCCATAAGTTGCAATTGTGTGTAATAAATTCGGAATTGTTATGTGTGGGTTGATCAAACATCGGCATAGGCTGCTATTTTTTACTCTGTTCATTGTTTGAAAACCCTGAATTAAGCTAGCTCTCAGCATTTACTCTTCTGATGAATGGTTCAAGGGATAAAATAAATAGAACTGGAAGCTGTTTGCTAAGAGGGAAAGACACACCAGCGTGCTGTGTGAAAGGCTCCACTTGTGGACTGAGACCTGCTGGGAGAAGCCAGTAGCGTGCTTGAAATAGTGCTCCACATTTATCCATTGAAACAATCCTATTCTGATTAATCTGAACAATCTTGAAGTTTTGGAGCTTCCTTCCATGAATCTAAGGGATCTGGACTCAGTGACCGTTTGGCTATAAAAGCGTGATTGACTGCTGCGAACCCCAGCAGTTATTTGGATCTGGTAAGAGTCAGTGTGCATCTTCATCTTGGTGGTGGATCCATCCTTCTTTCACATAAATATGTTCTGCTTCACTGGAGGACTTTGGATTGTTGTCTGAGCGCTGCTTTATTTATGATTGATTTCTTTTCAATGGTGTCAGTAGGAATTCTTGGTACCATTCAGGCAGTTCGACTTGGCCAAAATGTAATGCAACACAAAAGTCTGACAGTTCACTTGGTAAGTGCAGGAGGTGTTGTCTGTTGTTGTATGCCACGCATAAAGTGAACAGAAAGTGCCAGGTATATTTTAAATAATTTTCTCGTAGTTTGTCCAGCAAGGGACGTAAAGATCTGCGATTCTTTAGCGTAATCTGAGACAAGTCCTGAAATAACATTAAAGTCTCTCCGTTAAAGATGATTTGATCGTTACTACAGGCTTTCCTGAAGAATAGCTTATTTTAGTGTGAAGTTTTGGAGGCAGCATATTATGTCACATGAAGGAGCAGTATAAGGGCTAGTGATGGACGAACATCGGCCGGGGCGGTTCGCGAACGCCAGCCGCAAATTTTCTCAAAAGTCTGCGAACCGCGAGTTCGCGGTGGGCCCCACTGACTTTAATGGGAGGCGAACTTTAAAAACCTTTAGGTCATATTTGCAGCCACAAAAGACGTACTAGCTGTGCACAAATAGTCCCAGCACATGGACAATGTCATAACAGAAGTATTGCAATTTAAAAAGTTGCCCTAATTTTTTTTTTTTTTTACAGCAAAAAATATATATATTTTTTTCATAAATCAGCCAGAACTGACAGCAGCCAGTAAATACATTGTCTAATACATATAGGGTCCATTCACAAATCTGTAAAATGGGTCCGCATCCATTCCACAATTTGGCGGAACCTTTACAGACCCATTGTTTTTCATTTCCAGTCTGAAAAATTAGGCATTCACAGGATAAAGAAGTAAGTGTCGGCCATTTCAGGCCCCAAAAATTAGCCCACATGTGTTTACCTGACAGCTAAGAACGTAGTATTCTGTGGCTGAAGGTACATTAGGCATTCACAGGATACAGAAGTAAGTGTTGGCCTGTATAGGCCCCAAAAATTAGCCCACATGGGTTTACCTGACAGCTAAGTACGTAGTATTCTGTGGCTGAAGGCACATTAGGCATTCACACAGTATACAGAAGTAAGTGTCGGCCTGTATAGGCTGCAAAAATTATCTCACATGGGTTGAACTGACAGCAAAGAACGTAGTATATGATGGCTAGAGGTACAGTAGGCGTTCACAGTATACACAAGTTGGTGGCGGGCTGTATAGGCCACAAAAAATGAGCTCACATGGGTTGAACTGACAGCAAAGAACGTAGTATATGATGGCTAGAGGTACAGTAGGCATTCACAGTATACACAAGTTGGTGGCGGGCTGTATAGGCCGCAAAAATGAGCTCACATGGGTTGAACTGACAGCAAAAAACATAGTATATGATGGCTAGAGGTACAGTAGGCATTCACAGTATACACAAGTTGGTGGCGGGCTGTATAGGCCACAAAAATTAGCTCACATGGGTTCAACTGACAGCAAAGAACGTAGTATATGATGGCTAGAGGTACAGTAGGCGTTCACGGTATACACAAGTTGGTGGCGGTCTGTATAGGCCGCAAAAATGAGCTCACATGGGTTGAACTGACAGCAAAAAACGTAGTATATGATGGCTAGAGGTACAGTAGGCATTCACAGTGCACAGAACAGTAAGTGTCGGCCTGTATAGGCTGCAAAAATTAGCCATTCAATGGACATGAAATGCCTTTTATGCCGCTGTATTTAGCGAAGCCAAGGACCAGGAATTGTTGTGGGTGGATGGCGGTCTTCCGGATATTTGTGGCCTGGCATGAGGAATTTCAATGAAACCTGGTCTACTGGTCACATGTGTTGAATTCCTCAGAGATCCATGCCTCATTCATTTTTATAAATGTGAGGTAGTCTACACTGTCATGAGCTAGGTGAGTGCGCTTATCGGTCACGATCCCCCCTGCTGCGCTGAACGTCCTTTCGAACAGGACACTGGACGAAGCCAACAGTTCCATTGAAAATTGTGCAAGCTCTGGCCATAGGTCAAGCCTGCCCACCCAGTAGTCCAGGGGTTCATAACTCCTCAGAGCGTCCACATCGGCCGTTAACCCGATGTAGTCGGACACCTTTTTTTACGCACCAACATTTGAGCCACAGAAGTCTGCCTTTTTCCAGAACAACGTGACGACAGCATCATGGAAGGTGGAGTGTTAGACAACTGTGAGGAGACAGGAGAAGGGGGAGGAGAAGGAGAAGAGGCTGGACGGTGAGAGCATGGAGTGGGGCTTTGTGGGTTCTGACAGTTTTGCTCCCACTGGGCTTGGTGATGGGATTTCAGGTGCCTTTTTAAGGCGGTTGTCCCTAGGTGAGTGTTGGGCTTACTGCGACTTATGCGTTGACTGCAAAGGCTGCAGATGGCAACACTGGTGTCAGCAACGGACACATTAAAAAAAGCACACACTGCGGAGCCATGTGCCGGCATCCTGGGAGCGCCAGATGTGACTGTACATGGTTGATGGCTCACTCCTGATACATTTGCAGTCTGCTTTGTACCTCTTGTGCAATGCAAGTTCTGCCTGCCTCTCCTCCTTATCTGCCAGTCCGTCAGTCCACCAGTTCTACAAATAATTGGCCAGTAACTGTTGTCACTGTGTGTAGCACTGTTTACACAGCGAGAGGCCACATTTTTGCAGGACTAAAATACACTCTTAGAAAATTATACTGTTAAATAACACCCCACTTCAATATGTGGCATTGGGGGGGGGGGGGGCATTGGTGTAGCACACCAGTTCAAAAATTGGCCAGTGAGTTTGGCGCTGTGTGTACCAGACTTCACTCAGCAAACTAGGCAATATTGTTGCATGACACAAATACACTTGAAAAAGTTTACTCAGATAACACCCCACTTCAATATGTGTCATTGGGGGGGGGGGGGCAATTGGTCTATCACACCAGTTATAATACATTATAACAATGCTTTTGTCACTGTGTGTAGTATTGCTGCAGAAATGCTCAGTCTCACCACCACACCTGTCACAATGCTGCACAGTGCACAATAATAGTACTAATCCACTATAATATGCTTTCTACAAAGTATATTATACTGTGGATTACTCCCCCCCTTTTTAGTGCACTGCACAGCAATACCAAAAAATGTGCAGCCCTTTACATGATTTTTGTGGACATTAACAGAACAATTTCTGTGTGACTGCAGCCGATTTCTAACTGCCCCCAAAGCAACCACTGGATACCTGCCCCTATAGTAAAGAGACTGTAATAGACCCTATAACAACACTGGAGCTTTTAAATGACCTTTGTGGACATTGACAAAGCAATTTCTGTGTGACTGCAGCCAATCTCTAACTGCACCTAAAGCAACCACTGGATACCTCTGCCTATAGTAAAGAGACTGTAATAGACCCTAAAACGACATTGGAGCATTTTAAATGACTTTTGTGGACATTGACAGAGCGATTTCTGTGTGACTGCAGCCAATCTCTAACTGCCCCAAAAGCAACCACAGGATACCTCTCCCTAAGCTCAAAAGATACTAGACCTATACCGAAATACCAGCCCTCAAAAGGACTTTTGTGGAACTTCACAGCGCTATATGTGTCTAGCAAACTCTCCCTGATGAGCACAGCAGACCTCTCTCTACACTGGCAGAAAGCGGAATGTGAAATGGCCGCCTGATCGGGTCTATTTAAAGGGTAGGGGGACTGTCCATGTGCTGGAATGTTTCAATTGGCTGTCCCGTTCCACCTGACGGCTGTGTCACGGGTCAAAGTTCTCCCCAATGTAAACAAATATGGCCGCCGCAAACTACGCCATGTGTCTGAAAATTTAGCGGGTAGCGAACAAGCAAAATTTGCTGCGAACCGACCGCTGGGCGAACCGCAAGGCCATCTCTAATCAGGGCCTCTTGCTCTCAGGGCTCCAAGAGCTCCTACAAATTCAATCACCATTTCTTCAGGTCTCTCTAACAAGCTATTAAATACTCTCTGGAGAAAAGGGTATAATTTGGTTAGCTTCAACTGATTCAGGGATCCCCCTGACTCTGATGTCATTGCGTTTGCCTCAATTTTCCAAGTCCTCCAGGTATCTATTCATCTCTATGAAGTGGAGAGAGTGAGTAGCAGTTACTTTCTCTAGTCTGTTGATGGCTCTGTCTCTGTGTTTTCCATCAACTTCTACTGATGTTAGTTCCTCAGCGAGGACAAGCAGGTTAGATTTTAAGTCAGTGATAGTGGCTGAGAAAGATTTTATGTTGACTGCAAATCCAGACATATCTGCATATATGAATGGGGGATCTGTGAGAAAGTTCTCCCTACCTGCGTCCTCTAAGGTGGATTGAAATTCCTCACTGAATTCATCTAGCTGCCAGGACGGCGCCATCTTGCTTCCAGCCATGCCGCTGCAGGCGGGTTGTTGTGGCTTGAACAGATCTGATATGTTCCGTGATGAGGAAGTAGCCAGCGAACAACATGTACAGGTGTGAGGAGTATGGTGATTCTGTCTGCCCATATTCGAGTCTGAGAGGTGCCAGAATAGTGCACTAGGGCTTTGAGTCTGTCGGTGCTTCCATCCACGCTGCGTGCCAAGCCTCGCCCCTGAGTAATTTTTTTTTTTTTTTCAACCTGAATCCAAATGATTAATCCATGGCCAGCTTAACTCTAGCTTTGCTTTTAAAAGGTTGTTGTTTGGGCTAAGCTGGCTCAAACAAACGATTTCCTGTACCAATAGAATGATTATTATTACAGGGATTGTACTACTATATTACAAAGTGTGTGACAAGCTTTAAGCCTTCTTCTATTTTCTTACTTCACCTCCACTTTATTGAATCCACTCTGACAGGGAGTTGTTATAATTCTCCTTATATGTACACCAATCAGCCATAACATTATTACCACTGACAGGTAAAAGGAATATCTTGTTACAATGGCATCTGAAAATTGGTGGGATATATTAGGCAGCAAGTGAACATGTTGTCCATGAAGCTAATGTGGTGAAAGCAGAAAAAAAAATGGACATCATAGTTTGTTGTGTGGGGCTGTGAAGCCCATGATAACCCATGTCCATAGCCAAAAGGTTCTGCAATGATCACATGAACATTAGAACTGGACTTTGGAGCATTGGAAGAAGGTGGCCTGGTCTGATGAATTATGTTTTATTCTACATTATGTGGATGGTCGGGTGCATGTGCATCACTTACCTGGGGAAGAGTTGGCACCAGGATGCGATATAAGAAGCAAGTCGGCAGAGACAGTGTGGTGCTTTGGGCAATGTTCTGCTGGGAAAACTTGGGTGCTGCCATTCTTGTGTGGATGTTACTTTGGTGTCCATGCCTCAATGTGTCAGGGCTGTTTTAGCAAAAAGGGGGCCATACTCAATATTGGATGGGTGGTCATAATGTTATGGCTGATCGTGTATTGTGACAATTTTATTATCAAGGTATGGAGGTTACTTAATAGAAAAAATAAGGATAACAGCAAAGATACAGTTTTGAATCAGTGAATAAGTTGGAGTCAGATCAAAATATCTTTCGAATTAGAGATTTAATTAACTTGTACATGTTTATAAAATGCAATAGAATCATTCATTCTGTAACAGTGATAGGTGTAGCTCCAATATTTCCTTATTACATGGATAGTAGAAACTGGATAGGTATAAAAGAGCATTCTCAAGGAGTCTACAAAACCTGCGGTTATATCTGTTATCTAAGCTTCTAATATTCCAGTTAAGTTACTTGAAAAGATCAACTGGAGTGATAAGTTGTTACTGAAGGAAACAATTAAACTCATTCATATTGAACACTTATTCTTTCTTACGACACAATGGTTTCTATTTAGCGATGCTAAAAACATGAATGTACAAAGATTTTTTTCAAAAGGTAAGAAAACTAGATAGGTTGCATTTATTTATTCAATCTTTTTATACAATGTGTACATGCATTATTGATGTTAAGAGAGTGACTGACAAATAGCGTAAGCTTATACAAGCCTAGAAACCTATCTCTAGATTACCTGCAGTTATATAAGCCTCCAATACTAATTAGAGACACTCATTGCCATACCAGCATTTAATCAGCCATAACTGTGTAATCCATATGTGTTGGTAATTAAAGGGATGAGTTGGAAGCCCTTGAATTTGTTGTTATAAAACCCATCGATGAATCAGGGGATATTATGTACTTTCACTGCACACGTGTGAGTTTTTGCTGTATTTCTTTAAAACAAATTTAATGTTTGTTTCCTATTTTACATTCTTGATGTTCCATATTTTGCTATTGTGTTCATTATAGAAGTTTTTTTAGATCACTAGATGTAGCAAACATTCAATTTGCCAACACTCAGGTGCTCTACCTAAAACACTGCTGATAAAAAAGCATATGTAATGTACAGTTTAATGAGTTTTCTGATGATGCATAGATACCACAGTGGGAAGCAGTGATGAGCTGAACACACCTATACTTGTTTTGAGAAGGGTTCGGCAAACGTGAGCAATTCCTTTTTTTTTTTTTTTTTTATTTGACTGGGAGCAGTGATTTTAGTAGTGCTTGAAGTGATTCATTAAAAGTGCAAAATTCCATTAATTAACATGCCTGGGGAATGCCCATCCTTATTTAGATGAGGGTCTGCTATAGATGTTAACCACTTAAGCCCCGGAGGATTTGGCTGCTTAAAGACCAGGGCCTGTTTTGCGATTCGGCACTGCGTGACTTTAACGGACAATTGCGCGGTCGTGCGACACTGTACCCAAATTAAATCAATTTCCATTTTTTCCCACAAACAGAGCTTTCTTTTGGTGGTATTTGATCACCTGTGCGATTTTTATTTTTTGCACTATAAACAAAAAAAGAGCGACAATTTTGAAAAAATAACAATATTTTTCACTTTTTTTATATGAAATTCTCAAAAAAAAAAGTAAAAATCAAAATTTTTAACATTTTAGGCCAATTTGTTTTCTGCTACAGATTTTTGGTAAAAAAATAATCACAATAAGCGTATTTTGATTGGTTTGCGCAAAAGTTTTTGCGTTTACTAACTATGGGAAAGATTTATGTCATTTTTATTGTTTTTTTTTTTAACTAGTAATGGCGGCGATCTGGGATTTTTTTTGCGGGACTGCGACATTGCGGCGGACAGATCTGACCCCTGACTGACATTTTTGACTCTTTTGGGAGTACCAGTGACATTACTACAGTAATCAGTGCTATAAATATGCACTGTTACTGTAAAAATGACACTGGCAGGGAAGGGGTTAACTTTATTGGTGATCAGTGGGTTAAATGTATCCCTAGGGGCGTAATTCTAACTGTGGGGGGGCGTGGCTTGTGATGTAACCACAGAGACATACGATCCTACATAGCAGGATCGTATAGTCTCTGCAGTTACTTCAGGGAGAATGACAGGCGACTGTGTTTACATCTTTCTCCCGCTCCCGCTCGCTTTGTCAAAACCATGTGTTTAGGTAGGGATTCTATTATTATTGTTAAACAGGACTTCCAGATTCTGATAAGACCAGGCCAGATTTGTGGGGAAGATGACCTTGTCTTCACCAGGTGAGTCTCCACTGGCAAGGTACCCCCCCATGCTGAGGGCATGCGGTTAGGTAAGGTTCAGGAGTGGGGGGGGTGCTTATCCCTCGCTTCCTGGTGAGCTAGGCTGCACACTTGGATAAAAGGCCACACTTTTTCTTCATTTTTGCTTGGGGTTCCCCCCTGAAGGGTCTAGTATGGAGTTTGGAGGTATCCCATGCTGTTTTTCTTTTTTTGTTTTGGATCTCCTTTGAGAATCATACTAGACCTGAAGGGCCCAGTATGAATTAGGGGGAACCCTCAAGGCATCCTATTGGCCATTGGGGAGGAGAGGGCCACCAAGAGGGAACATGAAGACTGAGGGGAAAGCTGCCGCAGCTGCCTGTCGGTCCCGCGGAACAAGGTAAGTAAACTGGCATGGCGGGATATGGTGGTCGGGCGGAAGGGATTGGGGGGTCCATCTGCTGCCCGCCACCCCCCCCCCCCCCCGACTGGGGTGATCACTTTTTAAAAAAGTGATCTTTTTTAAAAGTGTTCACCTTTACCCAGCCCATAAATTAAGCAATTTTATTTCCTTACACCTGCTTGATTGCTTGATTCCCCCATCAACGCAGTCAGTGATGATGGAGGAATCCCTCCCACAATGCTATTGTGTTCTGCCTGCGGGGAGCCTTCCTTGCCGACAGAATGCAATAATTACTGCTGGCGGCTATAGACACTGGCAGTGATTGCATGGAAGAAAATCTGACAGGGTGGTTGTACTGAAGTTGATCAATGGATCGACTTCAGTACAACCAGCCTGCCCATAGATGAATCAAATCTCAACCATTCCCTGCTGAACTAGCTGAGATTCGATCTATCTATGGCTGACTTTACAATGAGAGGGGCCAGCCCACCCCGCCTCTGCTGCCTACGATGGTTCTCTGGACTCTCTCAATCCTCTGAGAAGCCCAGGACCATGGTAAACTGTGGTAACTTTGAGAGAAGGAGGTGAACAGAAATTTTTTTTTACCCAGTCCTCCATGCAACTAATGAACCTGGAAGTCACTTGTATTACATCACTTCCCTTTGTCTCAGCTACCTACTGTGCCTTGTGGTTAATCTGCTCCTTATTTGTTACAAAGTTACCATTCTAAATTCCCTTAGTAAAGCAATGCCACACAATTGGTGTACAAGTAGACATATGGCATAGATGAAAAAAAAAAACATATTTGTAATCTTACCTAATAAAAAGGAAAGGGTCTCTATACATTAAATTAAAAATAAGTTGTTAGAGGTTTCCTGAGACATCATCACATCTTAAGGATAATGTTAACCTATCAAGAGGGAACAATATATCAGTCCTTTACGCATAGTTGACAGCTAGAAATGGATAAATATTATTTTTTACCTCTTTGCTATTACACATGGAGCTTGTTAACCTTACATGGGTCATGGTAAGGTTGAACTATTTAATCTCACTGGTCATTCTGTGATGTGTTGTTAGAGGATACTACAAGCATAAACATTGACTTATACTGTGATACGGATGTAGAAGTCTTCATGTCTCCCCTAGGAAACACAAATCAGGAATCATCTCGTACAAGCTAGAGCGGCAGAGCAATCTGTTGGCTGAATACTGTATACCACGTGTGATGTTATGTTCTGACTCTATGTTGTGCGGTTGTATACTGTAGTGTGCCACAAATTATTTTTCAACACCTCACTAAAGACTTGCCAGGAGGCCTGGTGTATATGGATTTTGGTTTTCCAAGGTTAGGGGGAATAGTGAACCTTTGACATGGAGATATCTCCTTTAATAAAGCCTTTGTTAAAGAACAAAGATTAAGTTGCATGCACATGAAAGCATGATGAAGAATTAAAGAAAAGTTAAATCTATCTATGCTTGCTGTGCCTTGCTCTTTTTTTTTCTATAGATTTTAAAATGTATCTGGTCTTCATAATGTTCTTAGTCTGAGCTCTGTGTCGCACTACTCCCAGAGGTGATTTTGTGATTTCTCTTCACACTTGAAGATGACACACCTCGTTCACCTAGCACTTACTGACACGCCTTGAGATATTTCAAAGAATTTATCTGGTCAAGCATGGCCTAAAAGAAGAGAGGATTAACAAGCACACTCAAACAAACATTCAATAAGACAATAACATTATTCTAAGAGATATGGTTAAAAACCTACAGTATTCTATCTAACAGTAGTTAACAGAACTGAACTGCATTTACCTAGCATCAGTATATAAAACAGTCCTAACTCGCTATAACTGTTTTGTCATACTGGCCAGTGAATGATGAATAAACCAGTGACCGGCAAGGTTGGAGCCCTTGAAAAAAGTTCACAGCAGACAACAGATTAACTTGTGCAATGTTAGTCTCTTTTCAGACCCAGGGTTCCCTCCTCTGGGACTCCAGACATGTGCTCTGATCCAGTAGTCAGACAGGGATAGAAGTTGCTTTGATCTCTCTGTTTTAATCCTGCTGAGAAAGGCCAACTTTCCTTCCTTACAAGTGGCGAGAGTGCTCTCTAGTACAGTCTGATTACAAGGCATCAAAATCACACCTCACACTGTGATAAGCAGTCTGTGCTCATTGTGGTTAGCCATGGAGATCCATTCAGCCAGCAGCCCAATCTTTTTCCACATTTCCAGCTTTAAGACTGTCCTCTCTCCTTTCCTCTCATCAGCCTGCCAACCACAATTCTCCTTGCTCTGTTGCATAAGCCAACTACCATCCTCCAGGATTGATCCAGACCCAGCCAAGATGGCTGCCCCTGCAATGGAGACACTCTGTAGACGAGCATTACAAAATGGTCCCTTAAAGAAGGAAGCTTCACTTCTGCATTAATCTATATTTAAGAAAGATAATACAGCAGCAACCAAGGAAGAGATTCTGCAGCAGTTATCAGCTACAGTCCAGGTTACATGTTTTTTTTTCCTGTGCTTACCTTTCTACAAAATTAAGTTTATGGGGTTGATTTAATAAAGACAAATAGGGTCTTTATTAAAGACAAATAGGATCTAGGGAATTATCCCTAGATCTTGAATGAGGTGAAGCTCTGCTGACCTCCATCATCCAATCATGTGCAAGTAAAAATTCTGTTTTTTTATATTTTATAGGTGTAGTTGGGGTCCTTCCTTCTTTTGACGTTGGGGCCCCACTATACCTGTCTTTTATCCAGTATACACTATTTGGGATTGTAGGGATATCGTACCATGTGATTCTAGTCTATCCAACAACCAATTATTTAACTAAAAATTCTGTTTTTTATTTTCACATATGATTGGGTATTCTTTTTAAAGTGAATCTTCAACACATTCACTAAGCTCTGGGGTATATTCCCTTGCAGATTGTAGGGGAGAATGTGAATGTGGGAAATGTTTTTGTAAAGGGGCAGGGATATCTAGCAGTCTCATGTAAAAATTTAGCATGGCCCCAGTTTCCAACCACTCCTTTAGCATGCTTGCATTTTCCTTTCAATGTTGTGTAGCATCCCTGCAGTCTCTGACAATCTCTTTTAGTAAGTTTGCCTTCTCAGACCGCATTTATTACAATGCAAAAAAAGCCAAAGTTGCCCACTATAAATAAATATTTATGAAATCCTTACAAATGTTCAATATCAGGACACAGTCCTAACCCATAAACCAACTAAAACAGTTCTCTAATTGCCCACACAGTGAATATTATCTGTAGCCATTTGTCAGAGACCACACTTGAGGTCTCTGCCTTACGGTGACCTCACAGTCTCTTATGGACTAAAGCTGGCCATAGATGAAGAGAAAGTCAGCTGGTTCAGTAGAGGCTGGCCAAATCTTGATCACTGTGTGGCCCTCCCTGTTAAACAAAATTTGATCATTGGATTGACTTTTGTTAAATGAGCAAGTTGAAGCCACTGCTCAGTGTATTCTGACAGCAGTGGAAGCTGCTGTCAGAATACAATGTCCCTGCAGAGGGGATTCCTCTATCCACCTTGTTTGTGTGGAAGGAGGAATCTCCCAGTGGTTGAATGTAAAAAAATGTAACTGTCTATGGCCAGCTTAAAGCGGAACTACATTGCATCTGTGCACCACAAACCAAAAACTGTATTTATTTGTTTATATATATACACCAAATTCACCCATCCATCCATCCATGCCTCTATGCTTTTATTTGCTGATAAATCACTTTAAAAAACACCCTCCCCCCCCTCCCCAGCATTTCTGGCCATGGTCATCTTGAGTAAGGTCTTGGTTATCTTGAGTAAGGGCAGATGATTCATGTAGCATTTAATTCCTGGAGTTCATCTGCCCTTAGCTTAGGCATGCAGGAAAAAGGTTGTGCTTAGCTGAAAAAAAAAAAACTTCTCTCCTCCTAAAGACTCCTGGGACGTATGACAGTTTATCTAGGCCTGGAAACCAGGAAGTAACAGAAGAAATGTAAAGAATGCTTTTGGGAATCCCCTGAAACAAAAATTTCATTTTCATTGAGATACGTTCAAAGGGAAAATTACGTCTAAGGTCCCTTTCACAGGGGTGCCTCTGTTGCACGGAATCTACTTGCTCAGATTGCTCTGCTGATCCCCACTGAGCAGGCGGATGACAGGTCCGTCTCTGCTCACTGTGCAGAGCGGAGACAGACACAGTCCTTCTCTCCCCTATGGGGAAATCAGGTAAAAATGGACCGCCTCTCCATTTTCATCTGATCCTATCCAATCCGATCTACCAGACAGATGGAAAATAGGACCACCATTCATCTGGATTTTGCAGACAGGATCAGATCGGATAGTGGCAGATGTTAGCGAACATCTCACCGCTGACATCCGCCACTCCATAGGGGTGAATGGAGGGTCTGATCAGACCCGCCTGAAAAACTGACAGGCGGACCTGATCGAACAGACCACGTGAAAGGACCCAAAATAGATGCAGACCCTGCAAGTTTCCTCATTAGAGCCGATTGATAATTATAAAACCTCTCCCATACAGATTCACTCTTCACATAGACACAGACAAACAGATATCCCTTTAGAATAACAAAAGGTAAGAATCTGCAAGAAAGTTTTTTAAATCCTTGCAATGTACATAGATCACCCAGAGGGGAATGTTTTTTTTTCTCAACAAAAGTGGAGCTACTCTTTAAAATACAGTAATGGTCAGTTATAATGCAACTGTTAACCACTTGCCGACCGCCGCACGACTATCTACGTCGGCGGTCAGCCCCTCACAGGCAAAGTGACGTAGGGCTACGTCACAAGCTTGTGAGGGTCTAGGGAGCGAGCGCGCGCCGCCGGAGGCGCGCTCCCGCTCCCGCGTGGTCACGGACCCCCCCGCGCGTGTGACCGGCGGACATCGGCCGGTCACACGCGACACTCTGCGATCGGCGGGGGAGAGGGAGAAAGTCAGGCGGCTTGTGTAAACAAGCTGCCTGTCATTCTCCCCTGTGTATGAAGGATGATCATACGGTTCTACTAGGTAGAACCGTTGATCACTCTTCATACATCTGAAGCCACAGCCAATCGCAGTAGAAAGCACACCCCTAGGGACACACATAGCCCCTCCCTTTCAAAAAAGTTAACCCCTTCACTGCCAGTGTATTTTTACAGTAACAGTGCATACTTATAGCACTGATTACTGTAGAAATGTCACTGGTAACCCCAAAAGTGGCAAAAATGTCAGTCAAGGGTCCGATCTGTCCGCTGCAATGTCACAGTACCGCAAAAAAAATCGCAGATCGCCGCCATTACGCGTTAAAAAAAAAAAACAACAAAAATGACAAAAATCTTTCCCTTTGTTAGTAAACGCGATAACTTTTGCGCAAACCAGTAAAAATACACTTTTGGCGATTTTTTTTACCAAACATAGGTAGCATAAAACAAATTGGCCGAAAATGTTAAAAAATTTTGATTTTTACATTTCTTTGGGGGGGAATTTCATGAATACATGAAATTGAAAACATTTCAAAATATGTGAAAATATTGCTATTTTTGCAAAATTGACGCTCTTTTTTTGTTTATAGCGCGTGATCAAAAAATCGCACAGGTGATCAAATACCACCAAAAGAAAGCTCTGTTTGTGGGAAAAAAAGGACGCCAAATTCATTTAGATACAGCGTCGCACGACCGCGCAATTGTCCGTTAAAGTCACGCAGTGCCGAATCGCACAATACCCCCTGGTCAGGAAGGGGGTAAAATCTTCCGGGGCTTAAGTGGTTAACAAAGAGCATATAGAAATTTACATCAGTCTTCCAGCCACTTTGGCCAGTAGCCCATCAACCGACCAGCACCTTTTTGGGTTGCATAGGGAAACAAAAGCATCCTGAATAAACCCATGCAAGCACTGGGAAATTTACAAATTCAGAAAAAGTAGAATGCAGGTGGGCTTGAGCTCTGAGCCCAAATTCTTGGTCATGCAAGATAGCATGCATACACATTTTGCATACTTGCTTCCTAACCTTCCTAAAAATCCTTGTGTAGCAATATAGCTCTTTTAGCAGGTGTGCAGAATCAATAGAAGTCAACAAGGATTGCAAAATGAATACGTCCAGGTGCTGCAGGCTGCCTTCAGCTTATCATGTTGCATGGTAACTAAAAATAATGCCTCGTACAAGTAGGACAAAAAATGTTCTTTGGGTTTTTGCACACAATTGCTTCTAATGGCATGAACAAGTGTTTGAAGCACCACAGGAACACAGATTCAAGGCCTGCTTTGGCATACATAGAAATATAGCCTTTCTTTACATTGATAGGGTCATAGATAAGTCTTGCAGTACATATTCCTCATATATCTCCTAGAAGAAAGCTGACTATTGCCGTTAAGCCACTTGAAATCCTGAAATCTCACTGCAAATAATTTAGAGATGGACAATGTCACTAAAATATGAGTCCTTCGTCTTGTTTTCCATGAGTCACAGGGAAACTTCTCATCATTAAAAGCCCCCAAAACGCAGAGGTGTTTGATTGCTAAAATATATAACTTTGCATTTCGTTGCCGTAAATCACTAATAAAAAAATAAAGCAATAAGTTCCTTCAGCTTTTATGGACAAGCCTCTTGAATATTTTAAACATATGTGTTTTTCTTTCCCTTCTGTCAGCTTATCAGACACAACTACTTCCAAGCTCATTTTATAAAATGAGTGATAAATATGGCCGGATGAGACCTACATATTGATTTAATGGGAACAGTCTTTTCCGATTATATGCTTGGCTTAGGAAACGAGCAGTGTTTTTGCACCTGGCTATCCCAGCCAATACATCTACACTAAATAGGCCAGTGATGGCTAAGATTGTAACCACTATGACTGATCACAAATCATAGTTAAGTCAACTTCAATTGTGATCAGCTATGGAACTGCGAGTTACAAAACCACCCACAAATAAAGTTTAAAAATATAGACTGACTACAATAGGAAGGATTAGAGAAAACACTTTCACCATACCAGATGTGTAACAAAATAAGCTGTCCTTGCAGAATATGTTCCAGGGCTAAAAAAAAAAAAAGAACAAAAATTGTGGCTCAGTCACATGCGCAGTCAACTTCATATAGTCATACAGTTTACCTTACTGATACCAACTTGTTAAACGAGTTATGATAAAAGGGGCCAAAAGATAATAATGGCTTGCAGAAATGATTTTACAAGAATTTGAAATTAAAAAAATAGTAAATCTGATATTAAAGCAATAAAGGTGCAAGAGCCATACATCTTTTACCCAAAATTCACATATCTAACATTACTCCTTTTGGAAATGTGTGAATCATGTGTGAAAGTTGTGTGAATCTTGTGTTTAAAACATTTAAGCCCCCTTATAGTGCTATTCACATATGTTAGTTATACTGTATATATATATATATGTGTGTGTGTATATGTCGTATATAGACAATGACATCAACTTTGGGTGACCCACTTTTGTCTATACCATCTATACCAGCTGTCATAATCCGAATTTGTCATTTGGCAGGCATGAAGTGACAGGAACAGACACGTATTGGCAGTAGACATGTTTTTTCATTTACCAGGTTGGTGGGCATTGGACATCGTGACTGACATGGATCCAACCCCACCCCCATCTCATGTAATTTGTTTGACAAATCCCAGCATATTACCCTAGAAATGGTCATTACTATTTTTAACATTCTGTTCCCAATGACTTCAGTGGCATTTGGAATTGGCACCCCTACCAAACCCAAGTACGTTCTCATCTTTATATATATATATATATATATATATATATATCTTTAAAAATTAAAGAAACCCCGCACTTATGGGAAATGAGATTAAATCAATACTGTGTCCATCTCAGTTAGGTGTATATTAACCTATATGTGAAATAGATCCTCACTGCTGCCACCGTAAACATAAAAACGTACAATACAAATTAAAAATCACAGTGTAACACTCTCTAAAAGTAGCGCTGTGAAAAACAACAATTATTTAACAATGAAAACGAATGTGCTATAGAATAAAGTCCATATAATATGAAAACAACCGATGCTGTTCTTGGTGTCGATAATGTGCCAAAAAAAAACTCTTTAAATAAAAAAAAAAGTGAAGTCTTCCTTATGCAAAGTCCACTTCCAACATTGTCTCATGTGCAAAAAGTGATCCCACTCCCCATGGATGTGAACTCATCAGCTACTAATGCCTTCCACTGTCATGGTCGGCAAACCAGCTATAATCAAACAGCTCCAAGGTAGATGCCAGACTCTCACTCCATACAATAGAATAGTAAAGGATTAAAGTGTTTGATATACAAAAAATATGTTAGCAAAGTACCGACATCCCAGTTGAATAATCAATCTGTGGTAGAAAAAGGAGACTACCAAAAAAGATGGATTGGGGCTCGAGGTGTCCGAGCCTTCATCCAGAAAATACATGGAAGACCATGAGTGAGCATGGGGAAGAAAAAGATATAGAAAAGGGGAAGAGCAAGGACTGGATAAGAAAAAAAGAGAGAGAAAAGAAATGGAAAGGAAGGGAAGGGGAGGGGGAGAGAGGGGGGACAAGAGGAGAACAGGGAAGGAATAAACGAAAGGGGAGGAAAAAGAGAGAGGAAGACAAGGAAGCAAAAATGGAAAGATGAGAAAAAAGAAAAGAAAGAACAGAACAAGGGTCCAAGGAAAAATGATGAGGGCTGGTGGGATTTTAATGGTACCGTAGAAAAAATCATTTTTCTATGATTTTTTCTACGGTACCATTAAAATCCCACCAACCCTCATCATTTTTCCTTGGACCCTTGTTCTGTTCTTTCTTTTCTTTTTTCTCATCTTTCCATTTTTGCTTCCTTGTCTTCCTCTCTCTTTTTCCTCCCCTTTCTTTTATTCCTTCCCTGTTCTCCTCTTGTCCCCCCTCTCTCCCCCTCCCCTTCCCTTCCTTTCCATTTCTTTTCTCTCTCTTTTTTTCTTATCCAGTCCTTGCTCTTCCCCTTTTCTATATCTTTTTCTTCCCCATGCTCACTCATGGTCTTCCATGTATTTTCTGGATGAAGGCTCGGACACCTCGAGCCCCCATCCATCTTTTTTGGTAGTCTCCTTTTTATACAATAGAATAGGTCAAACTTCTTGTGGGAATAAAACAGAAAACTCCAATGACATAGTAACAGAAAACCATCCAATTTTATTAAAAATAAATAAAAGAGCTGCTCACATTATGTAAAAACAATTCAGGCGTTTGCATATCACTAAGGCATTTCTTTGGTCTCCTGTCTCACCACTGATAGACGCTGCCCAATCCACATCCTGATGGCTCCTCTGGTTGCTATATTTAGACAATACTTGCTTATCTTGGAGTTCAGCTTTCAGTTTATTTTCATCTCTAATGGGAGCTCTAGTCATATGTCTTCAGACGATTGTTTAATTCATCAGAATAAGGCCTTTTTTTTATTCATTTTAACATTTCAGCACTGTTGATCTCCTCCAGCCTCTTTTTCTGATAGTGACAAAAGTGGACCATCTCTGTCTAATGTATATTGGCATAGCTGCTTGTAGTTTCCAACAGGGGCACATGTGACAACGTGACAATGTGAAAGCACAAATGCAAGGCAGATGTCACGCCATAACAAGAATTGCCTGACAAGGACCTTTTAAAAAGATTGAAAACTTTTTAAATTACATTAACAAGTTAAAGCCAACATGATATTTGATCTAATTTACCCTTTGGCATAACTGTGAGACAGCTGTCACCCTGTAACAGGAAGTGCGTGGTCAAGGATATTCTTGACAGGAGTGTTCAAATTACATCATCATGGTAAAGTTTTTATAGGATTTTAGTGATTGGACTGGATTGGATTGAGGTCTACTTCAAGAAAAACATGCTTAGGGCCATTGTAGCCATATTGCTGTACTCACAACAAAATAATTGGGTATCAGTATCGTCCACAAACTTTTTTTTAATAACTTTATTATACCTGCAAAATAAAGAGAGTGATGAAGCCATACTGGTTGCAGACAGATATTGTACTGTAATGTTGTCATCAAACCAAACTATTTGAGAAAAGCTTGAAACAGAACATGTATAAATCTGGTCTAATTTGAAAAAGAGTAGAGTATGCCGTTAGGTTTCTGGGGCTTTTCAACTAGTTAACCCATTGAGTTGTGGTTTGAGAAATATGTTTTTCAAACATATTAGGAGTAATTATTTCAGAAGACTTAAAGGTGGGAAGACAATGCAATAGAGCAGCACGAAATGCCAGCAGAATGCTTGGATGTATAGGCAGAGGTATAAGCAGTAGAAAGAGAGAAGTGCTTATGCCGCTGTACAGAACACTGGTGAGACCTCACTTGGAGTATTGTGCGCAGTACTGGAGGCCATATCTCCAGAAGGATATAGATACTCTAGAGAGAGTTCAGAGAAGAGCTACTAAACTAGTACATGGATTGCAGGAAAAAACTTACCAGGAAAGGTTAAAGGACCTTAACATGTATAGCTTGGAAGAAAGAAGAGACAGAGGGGATGTGATAGAAACTTTTAAATACATAAAGGGAATCAACTCGGTAAAGGAGGAGAGCATATTTAAAAGAAGAAAAACTACCACAAGAGGACACAGTTTTAAATTAGAGGGGCAAAGGTTTAAAAGTAATATGAGGAAGTATTACTTTACTGAGAGAGTAGTGGATGCATGGAATAACCTTCCTGCAGAAGTGTTAGCTGCAAATACAGTGAAGGAGTTTAAGCATGCATGGGATAGGCATAAGGCTATCCTTCATATAAGATAGGGCCAGGGACTATTCATAGGATTCAGATATATTGGGCAGACTAGATGGGCCAAATGGTTCTTATCTGCCGACACATTCTATGTTTCTATGTTTCTAAAATTAAGTCAGAATAATTTCAAAACAACTGATGGAGGTGGGGGATGTTTTTTTAAGAAGACATAAAGATGTGACAGGAATAACCAGAAGAAGTAGGTTAAGAGTAGAGATGGGCTCTGGCGTGTTTGGGATCCTAGTCCTAACCCACCAGCCCAATCCTGCCAGTAAGCCAACACTGCACACTGCCAATCACAGGTAGCTGCGGACCAAAAAATGTCTCAATGCCTGCTGTTATTAATAGTGTGAAGTGTTGGCTTCCTGGCGGGATCGGGCTGGTGGGTTGGGACTAGGATCCTGAACACGCCAGAGCCAATCTCTAGATAAAAGGGGTAGGAAGAAAAGAAAAAAAAGGGGAAGGATAGGGGATGAGGGGGAAAAGGAAGGGGGGAGAGAATGAGATCTTCAGGATACTACTGGTCATTGCATTTATCTAGACAGGGCCTTGACTATTTTCAATAGCCATCCCAGCCTTTGCAGGGAGCTATAGACAAAGATGGGAGGGTTTTATTCCATGTAGTAATGTTAGCCAGAGCTCAGATGTTACAGAATTTAGAGAGCAACCATGCTGTCCATGTGATTTTGTAACAACTGGAGGAATAGTTTGAAGACCTCTGCTCTAAACTTTCAGCTCATACAAGGAGAAGACTGATCAGAGATGCAGCCAAGAGGCCCATGATCACTCTGGATGAACTGCAGAGATCTACAGCTGAGGTGGGAGACTCTGTCCATAGGACAACAATCAGTCGTATACTGCACAAATCTGGCCTTTATGGAAGAGTGGCAAGAAGAAAGCCATTTCTTAAAGATATCCATAAAAAGTGTCGTTTAAAGTTTGCCACAAGCCACCTGGGAGACACACCAAACATGTGGAAGAAGGTGCTCTGGTCAGATGAAACCAAAATCAACAATGCAAAACGTTATGTTTGGTGTAAAAGCAACACACCTCATCACCCTGAATACACCATCCCTACTGTCAAACATGGTGGTGGCAGCATCATGGTTTGGGCCTGCTTTTCTTCAGCAGGGACAGGGAAGATGGTTAAAATTGATGGGAAGATGGATTGAGCCAAATACAGGACCATTCTGGAAGAAAACCTGATGGAGTCTGCAAAAGACCTGAGACTGGGACGGAGATTTGTCTTCCCACAAGACAATGATCCAAAACAAAGCAAAATCTACAATGGAATGGTTCACAAATAAACATATCCAGGTGTTAGAATGGCCAAGTCAAAGTCCAGACCTGAATCCAATCGAGAATCTGTGGAAAGAACTGAAAACTGCTGTTCACAAACGCTCTCCATCCAACCTCACTGAGCTCGAGCTGTTTTGCAAGGAGTAATGGGCAAAAATTTCAGTCTCTCGATGTGCAAAACTTACAGCTGTAATCGCAGCAAAAGGTGGCGCTACAAAGT
This sequence comes from Pelophylax lessonae, assembly GCF_965119305.1. NCBI lineage: Eukaryota > Metazoa > Chordata > Amphibia > Anura > Ranidae > Pelophylax > Pelophylax lessonae. The sequence goes on along the minus strand of NC_138772.1, from coordinate 205,317,247 downwards.
ATTAACTTAAGGGGGCTGAATAATTTTGCACAACCAATTTTTCAGGTTTTTATTTGTTAAAAAAGTTTGAAATATCCAATAAATTTCGTTCCACTTCAAGATTGTGTCCCACTTGTTTTTGATTCTTCACAAAAAATTACAGTTTTATATCTTTATGTTTGAAGCCTGAAATGTGGCAAAAGGTCGAAAAGTTAAAAGGGGGCCGAATACTTTCGCAAGGCACTGTATTTTCCTCTCCCAGCTGATCTAGATTTCCTTTTACTGTTGGATTTTAAAATTAGGAGGAGGAGCTGAATTATTTCTTGTTAGGGAATTGTATAGATAAGAAATAGTGTGTTTTACTGGGGTACCTGTGTACAAAGATTACAAGGTATGCAGTGGTGTTAAGAAATTGTGTTTGTATTTGTGATGCATGATATAGTTACATATTTGAAAATAGGACCAGCATGGCAGGGGAGGTTCGGCCTAGGAGTTTTAGGTCTTCCCCATCTCTAAATGTTCCTTTGTAAAGAAAATCTTTCACTCTAGGTGTTAGTGTATTGCTATTGAAGTTGGTCAAGGGCATAGAATTACCAGGTGGAAACTCTGGGTTGTTAGAGAGTAGGGTCATAGGACCTGGAGAAGAGGTCGCTTTCAGTAGCGCACCATCATTGTCTGTAATATGTCTTCTTGGGACGCTTTTGGTCTGTAAAATGTAGGGGTCCACGGGATTATATTGCATGAGGAGCCCATAATAATAATTTTTAAGGTAACCCAATCTTTGTAGGTGAAAAAGCAGTACCAATAGACAATTTTTTTTTTAGGGTGGCCTAAAGGCCTATCCATCCTTATTGTTTAACTGCGGCAAGGTGGCTCGGATGCGCGAATCAACGTAACTGTACGTTGGGTGCGCGCCGTCCCCACGATGTGCTGATTCGGTTCAGAGCCGATCAGTCATCAGGTCCAGGCTAATGATTTTTGGCCTGGCCCTGGTGATCAGTTCTGACTAATTGCAAAATGCCTTGTGCCTGTGTAATGTAAACACAGGCACAGGAAATTATGAAATATTCTCTCCAGGAGCCCTTTTTGGTTTCAGCGTGAGAGAAGAGAACATCAGACAGTGAGTACACAAGCAATACACTGACACCAGTACACATAGGCACATTTGTCATCCGATCACCCCCCATTTAACCCTTTTACTCCCTGTCAAGGTGTCACTATATACAGTATACCGATAATTTGCTGATCACTGTATTAGTGTCACTTGTGACGCAAGTTAGTTTGAGAGGTAGTTAGTGGTAGTTTAGTGGCAGTCCCAGATAGGTTTAGGGTACCCGCCATATATCCCCTAATAAAGATTTAACCCCCTGATCACCCCCCAGTTAACCTTTCATTGCTCGTTCACAGTGTCACTATTATAGTGTGCAACAAACATCAAAATAATTGGCGCAACAGTGTCACCTCAACAACTGGTGGGTAATGTAGGGGAGAGGGTAGGGGGACAGCAAGGACAGTCCATCTGAATACTGCTCACTTTAGTGGCTGCAAGTGGAGGAGGTAGAAGCAACTCTGGAGAAACAAGGAAAAGAAAAGCACAGCGCCTTTTAAGTGCAGCAGTAGACAAAATTTAATATGGGTGTAATAAAAACCTACTCACAAGTGTAAGCTAGGTAAAAGCATTTAAAATCAATGAGGATGTCTGTGCATCGCAGTCCTGGGGATCCTGGGTGGTGGTATCCTCGCTGGCTTGCTCGGTAGAGGGATTCCTGGGTGGTGTCTGAGGTTTCCCTGGTCTGTGGAATTACATTTGTCTACTGCTGCACTTAGAAGGCTCTGTGCTTTTCTCTTTCTCACTATTATAGTGTACAGATCCTTTTTCTGATCACTGTATTAGTGTCAGAGGTGACATCAGTTAGTGTTAACATTGGTTTGCGTCAGTCTAGGACAGCGTCAGATTGCCTGCTGCATATTTAGTAATACATTTTAACCCTTTGATTGCCAGTGACACACACACTAAACACCTCCATTACTAGTTTAGTGTCTGAACGGATCAATATCTCAGATCCGAACTATATTAGCTTACCCAATAGTTTAGTATAGTGCTCCCAAAACACAGCGTTAGCCAGCACCTGCGTTTAGCCCCTCCGCCCAGCCCCCAAGAAGTGCATTATCAGCAGATTACTGTTACTTCAAATACACATCACACTAAACTGCAGCATTATCAGAGTCAGGCCTGATCTCTGCTAACACTAGCAGTTACATTTTTTGGTAGCGGTTCAAATAGTCCTTGCCAACCAGGTGCTTTTTTTACCTATGAGTCATACTAGGTACCTATACTTTTATTGGCAAAATGTCTAAACAGAGGTACACTAGTGAAGAGTCCTACACGATGCTAAGCATGACAGATGAGAGTGATGGGAAAGCCTCACTTTCAGAATCAGGCTCAGTATTCAAACCTGTAGAGAGCAGTGGCACCCTGATAGATAGCTCTGATGACAGAATAACTGTCCCTGCTAAGGTCAGGCGTACCGGACCCTGTTCTTCTGTTGCTGAGGTGCAACAATCGCAGGGTTATTGTATGCAGCAGAGTGTTGATACTAGTCCTGCTCAACATTCTGGTGAACTGGCAAGCACCAGCGGCCTAGTACATCCTGGTCGTAGTCAAACCAGCACTGCAGTAACACTTGGTGACGTGGAGAGTCCCATAAGTGCAGTTCAATCTGGTGCGATGGCTAGCACAAGTAGTGTCCCGCAGCCACCAAGAATTCGAAGACAGGCCTGTAGAGCCCATAGTGTTCTTTCTGATGCGCTTGCAAATCCTGATTGGGAGCCCATAACTTCTGCAGCGCCCATACTTCCCCCATTCACTGGCCAACCCAGAATTCAGGTGGAAACAGCTGATTTTACTCCTCTTGGTTTTTATGAGCTGTTTTTCACAGAAGATCTGTACAGATCTATTGTGGACCAAAGCAGTTTATGTGGCAATCAATTTTTCACCGCAAATACAAATTTGACCCTTGCCAGAGAATTTGCATGGAAAAGTATCATTGTTTCTGAATTTAAAACCTTTCTAGACCTATCACTCCTCATATGCATTACTAAAAAGAGTGAGTTGAGTCATATTGGTCCACTGACGCAATTCATCATATGCCTATGTTCTCTGCTGCCATGGCCAGGACTAGATACGAGAAAATCTTGCGCTTCATGCATTTCAATGACAAATTAACTCTTTCGTCCTCGGGGGTGACCCTCGGGGGTGACCCTGGATATGACCGGCTCCACAAAATTCTTTAACCAAAAGTTTGCACCCTTATATATGCCCCAAAAAGCAGTCTGTGTTGATGAGTCCCTGATTAAATTTCTGGCTGCCTTGTTTTCAAACAGTTTCTCCCCAGCAAGCAGGCCAGATATGGGGTCAAGATGTATAAGCTGTGTGATAGGGCAACAGGCTATACATTTTTTTTTTACATGTTTTTGTTCTGTCCTCCATTCACGCAGATACGGCAGTCCAGGCCAGACGCTGGTACAAGAAAGTACCTGTGTACTTATTCCAATTGGCTTTGCTGAATGCTTATGTGCTATACAAAGCATCAGGAAGAAGTGGATCCTTCCTTCCTAAAATTCCAGGAAGAGATCATCACAACCCTTCTGTATCCAGAAGGTGCTGTGGCCCAAATTCACAATCCAGATGCAGTGAGTCAGCTGCATGAGAGTCATTTTCCGGATGTCCTCCCTGGTACCCCTACCCAAAGATATAGGCGTGATACCAGCTTTTTTTTGTCCCTCCTGTCCTGGCCAACCTGGTCTCTGCATCAGAGACTGTTTCCATCGCTACCACACACTAGTAGAGTATTAGTATATAGTGCAGCACAGTCTGGGGAAACCCTTTCACACAGAGTCTCAAAAGATGTTAGATGGCTTTCGCATTTTCGCCTGGCCTGGAACGTTTAACCACTTCAATACCGGGCACTTTCACCCCCTTCCTGCCCAGGCCAATTTTCCCCTTTTAGCGCTGTTGCATTTTGAATGACAATTGCGCGGTCATGCAACACTGTACCTACACCAAATTTATGTCATTTTCCCCCCACAAATAGAGCTTTCTTTTGGTGGTATTTGATCACCTCTGGGTTTTTTCCTTTTTGCTAAACAAATAAAAAAATACCGAAAAGTTTGAAATAAAAAAAAGTTTTTTTGTTTATGTTATACAATTTTGTAAATAAATACGTTTTTTCCTGCACTGATGAGACTGCACTGACAGGCACTGATGGGGGGCACTGATGGGGTGGCACTGATGGGGTGGCACTGATAGGCGGCACTGATAGGCGGCACTGATAGGCACTGATATGTGGCACTGATAAGTAGCACTGATATGCAGCATTGGTGGGCACTGATAGGCGGCACTGCTGGGCACTGACAGGCGGCATTGATGGGCACTGATAGGTGGCACTGATGGGCACTGATAGGTGGCACTGATGGGCACTGATAGGTGGCACTAATGGGCACTAATGGGCACCGATAGGCGGCACTGGTGGGCAGTGATGGGCACTGATAGGCGGCACTGATCGGCACTGACGGGCGGCACTGATGGGCACTAATGGGCACTGATAGGCGGCACTGGTGGGCAATAATGGGCACTGGTGGGCGACACTGATAGATGGCAATGATGGGCACTGGTGGGCAGCACTGATAGGGAGGGCACTGGCGGGCAGCACTGATGGGGCGGGGGGGGCGCCGAGCTGTATTATCCTGCCGCCGTTATATGACGTCCGGTCAGGATAATACAACCACAATCCTGCCGTCAATTGCCTATAGGGCGGGCGGGAAGTGGTTAAAGTTGTTTTACAAGTGTAAAAAAAAAAAAAAATAGAAAAATAAAAAAGCCAAAAATAGTTGTTTTATTGAGTGAATTTTCTGTTCCTACTGTTTTACTGTACTTTATAATATACTGCTATACTGTAATGTTTTATTGTTACTGTTTATCATTGTTTACCATTGTTTTATTTGCAGATGCCACCATTCTACTGTTTTACTGTACTGTATACTATTATATATATTTTTGTAATTTTTTTTGTTGCTGTGTTTTTCAGTCCCGGTTCACACTAGGGCGACCTGTGAGGCGACCTGGTCGCCTCACAGGTCGCCGCAGGTCGCCTCCCATAGGGAAGCTGCGGACCCGTTCTAATAGGAGCGACACAAGTCGCTCCAACCTAGAAAAAGGGTCCGGAGCTTCTTTGGGGCGACCAGGAGGCGACCGCCATAGACTTCAATGTTATGAAGTCCGTGGCGGCCGCTCCGAGGTCGCGTCGCCCCTATGTGAATGGGGCCTCATTGTTAACCATAGTATTCTTTGGAGATACCACCATTCTACTATTTTACTGCACTGTATACTATTATATTGTAATGTTTTATTGTTACTGTGTTTTATTGTTAACTATTATTTGCTTTGCAGGTACGCCCATCAGCTGCAGTACTGATTTGTTTATTCTGACAGCAACACCATTTGCTCTCAGCATATACGTAAATCAATGATTGCAGCGCTGTAGGAGGTGATTTTACCTCCGCAGTTAAAAAAAGAGTATAAATGGCAAAGCATAGGGGATGGTTTCTGGCAGAGATTTCTTCATCCAAATTGATCGATGTGAATGGAGGAATCTGTTAGGTTCTCTTTTTTCATTTAGCCCACAGGCTGCATGAAAAAAAAAAGAACCTTACAATATATGCCCAACAATGACCTGAAACGTACTGGTACGACGTTGGACTTTGAGTGGTCATACCAGGGTGATGCCTGCAGATTTAGGCATCATATTGGTATTGTTTTTTACAGCCAGTGGTCAGCTTTCACGTAAAAGCAATCCTAGCAGCTAATTAGCCACTGGACTTGTTTTACAAGCAGTGGGAAGGGACTCTCCCCCCGCCGGGAGGGCTCTCCTGTCCCACCGGGTAACCCGAGACTGCAGCCGGTGGTTCTGTCAGCTGACCATAGAGCTGATTGGGGAATGTATTTTGAGGTGTCATTCCACATATACCCATGGCATGCGTGAGCATTATATCATTTCAATGACAACTTTGTGTAAAAAAAAAATATTTTTTTGTCATTTTTTTTAAAACACCAGTGACAAAAAAATTAAATATTTAATGGGCTCAACATGCCTCTCAGGAAATTCCTTGGGGTGTCTACTTTCCAAAAAGGGGTGATTTGGTGGGGGGTTTGTACTGCCCTGCCATTTTAGCACTTCAAGAATTGAGATAGACAGTCAGAACTTTTGCGCAAACCAAGAAATATACGCTTATTGTGAGTTTTTTTTATCAAAGACATGTAACTACATTTTAGCCTAAATGTATAACAAAAATTTAGTTTATTGGATATTTTGTATAAGAAAAATGTAAATTTTCTCTCAAAACTTTAGGTCTTTTTTCGTTTATATTGCAAAAAATAAAAACCACAGAGATGATCAAATGCCACCAAAAGAAAGTTCTATTTGTGGGGAAAAAAGGACAAATTTTGTTTGGATATGGCATTGCATGACTGCGCAATTACCAGTTAAAGTCATGCACGCAGTGCAAAATTGCAAAAAAACAGCCTGGTCATTAAGGGGGTAAAAGCTTTCGGTCCTTAAGTGGTTAAGTAAAGTGAGGAGGGAGTGTTTAAGTCTTGGCCTTTTGTTTATCCACACATATATAGTGATTCATACTGTATCTGTAAGGCCCCTTTTAAACATTCAGGTCCGTCAGCGGACTCCGTTTATCTCAGCGGGGGATCGATCCGCCGATCCCCCACTGAGCAGGCGGATGGCAGCTGTGTCTCCACGCTGTGTGCGGAGACACAGCTGTCAGGATGGGAGCTGTCAGGAATCGGATTGGAATGGACCGTCTGTCCGTTCTCATCTGATCCCATCCAATCCGATCCACTAGACGGATGGAAAATAGGGTTTCCATCTGTCCAGATTTGACGGATCAGGTCGGATGTCAGCAGATATGTCTCCGCTAACATCCGATGCCCCATAGAGATGCATGGGGCATCCGTTCAGATCCCCCAAAAAAAGGGACAGGCGAGTCTGAACGGTCCGCCTGTGTGAAAGGAGCCTAAGGCTTTCAGAAAAAAATGAAAAAGTAGAAGGGAGATTGTTTGGAGAGCATGGAGAAGTTCACAAAAATTGTTCATTTTAATTATAGTTGCACACCCAAACTAAAATAGGGTGGGTATATCCAATTTGTTAAGGTCATAAAAGCAGTGGGGTGAAGATCAGCTTGCAAGATCTTGTTGGGATGGGCTGGGATGTGGATGCCTAAGAATTAAATGGCTCTAGGTTCCCATCAAAATGCAAAAGAGTTTTTAATTATAAACATATAAAAACTAAAATGAAGCTAGGGATGAGCAAAACACCAGTTAAAAAAAAAACATAACAAAAAAAAAATATCTTACTTTGTTTGACTACATATAAAACGTGTTTTAACTTGTGAAAAGAACTTCTAAATGTATACACTCTACTCAATAATTCTAAAACCATCTACAATTAAACATGTCAGGTATGTTCCTATATCCAGATATTGAGATGCAGACATGTAATAGTCAATGACTCCACAGTGTGCAGGGGGATTAACATATATCAGCACTTTTCATGCCTCATTGCACACAGAACATGTAGTGAGCATCACACTCCTGGGATTCAATAAACACTTTGAGAAGGGCATATCAAAAGCTGTGGGCAGGTTCAGCTGTTATGCACAAAGGTAATAACAAACCGAATGCACATCACAGGGGTACATTGGAATGGCATGTACTGAAAGCCAAAGCAGGTTTTATTTATTTATGTTTAATGTAGAAGTTTGTTGAATGAGCTAACACCAGAATTAATAGCCTTTTTAAAAAAAAATGATTATTTTTTTGAGACACCATATCCCTTCCTTGTTTTAAAGTTTTTAAGCATGTTTATTATGGGAAAGGGGGGGGGGGCTGAGATTGTAAGGGCCATGGATTTATCATAATCATTTTGAGATTGGAAAGAGATCCCAAAGTTTGGAAGGTCTGAATACGATATGGGATCAGCTGGGTTGGATGGGTGAAAAAGAACATCTGCAAATGCTGAAGCTAGGTACACTCTTTCACCAACCCTAAAAACCAGGTACACGTTTATGGTGCAGATAAAACGTTTTTTTTTGGATGATATGAAAAGTAGAGAGATATTGGTAAGTTGCCAAAAATAATTCAATTTATTTTAAGTCTTGCTGTGGGGTTTGATCAAAAGCTTGATAACCACGAAACCCTTTGATTGGGGTAGTCCTATTTTATTCAGGGTAGCAAAAAGGAAGTCCCATCCCGTTTGGTCAAAGGCCTTTTCTGTTTCTGTAGACAGAAGAAGGCTCTACACTCATTTCTGTTTAACCGGTTGCCGACCACATGCCGTGTATTTACTGCGACAGTGTGGCTCCCCCAGGCAAACCGATGTAGGGCTACGTCGGTCGTGAGCAGGGAGCTAGGGGGTGAAGCCGATGCACAGTCAGGCAGCTCTGATTGCCGCCTGACACCCGCGATCGTTCCCTGCTGAGAGAGAAGGACGGTCGGCTGTTTGTAAACACAGCTGTCCATTCTTCTCCCTGGAATGATCACAGAGCTCCTGTGATCCTTCTATATATCTGATCACAGATCTCTATGGTCATTTCAGAAGCCACACCCCCCCACAGTTAGAATCACCCCCCTAGGCTCACATTTAATCCCTTGATCACCCACAATGTTAACCCTTTCCCTGCCAGTGTCATTATTACAGTAACAGTGCATATTTTTCGCACTGATTACTGTTACTGGTCCCCTCAAAAGTGTCAAAAATGTCAGTTAGGGTTCCGATCTGTCCGCCACAATGTCGCAGTCCCACTAAAAATTCACTGATCGCCGCCATTACTAGTAAACAAAACTATAAAAATTACATAAATCTTTCCCGTAGTTTTTTTTTGTTTAATATATGTTTATTAAAGCCAAGAAAGACATGTACAATGTAAACATTCCGTGAGATAACCGACAAACATAAGGCAAGGCATCTTGAAAAACTGAAATAGTTATACAACAGGCCAATATCAGCCACCTAGGTGGAGAGCAGTAAGTCACAACAACAACTGTATGCCAAAAACAACAATGGGTCCAGCAAGTGAGCAGACAACAGGAATAGAAGGACTTGGTCAGACTTGGAACTTTTAGAGAATGAAAAAAGGCAAATAGAGCATGGAGATAGGAGGAAAGAAAAAAGAACGAGGAAAACATAGAAGTATGGTAAGACAGCTAGAAAGCTAGGGGTAGGAAAGCTAGAAAGTAGGAGAAAGGAAAAAATACGCGGGAGGGGAGGGGAGGGGAGGGGAGGGGAGGGGAGGGGGAAAGCAGGCCAAGGAGTATTTGATAACAAAAAGGTACAAAAACCCACAGTAGAGAAGCGGAGTCATCAACAACCCGTAGAATATAGCTAGCAGACATCTAACATCCAACTCTAAGTAAGCATATAAGGCTACCCAGTGGGGGCAGCAGGAGCAGTGATGAGTGTGGGTGCATCCCAAAGGATGTGAATGTATTGGGAGGTGGTTTTGAAAGAGATCCAGGGCCACCAAGTTGATGTGTGTAAAAGTCCAGTTTATCTTTGGTCAGGAAAGAAAGCCCCTCCATCTGACAGGTATCCTCAACTTTTCGCAGCCAAAGTTTAGACGTGGGAACGTTGACCGAACCCCAGAAGGCAGGGATAAGGGCTTTCGCCGAGTTAGGGCTCCTTCACTTGTGTCATCCACTCCGTATGTCTGCATATCATCCCCTCCGTTTGCAGATGATATATGGACATAATATATGTCTATGGGCATTGCGGATGTCAGCGGATGACACTGCTGACATCCGATTTAGCTTCCTTTCCGTTTTTTAAACGGAACAAAAATAGGGTTCTGTTCCGTTCCAAAAAACGGAACAGAACTGAAAGGATGAAAATCGTATGTCATCGGATGGTCATCCGCTAACATCCAAAATCCCATTGACATACATTATGTCAGTATATCATCCGCAAAAAAATAGGATGATATGCGGACATGCGGAACGCCCGTGTGAAAGGGCCCTTAAGCAAGTGGGGGATGATGGAACATCTGGAATTTTTCAGAGGGTGAGGGGTGCAGTGAAGGAGTATTGTCCATGGATCAGAGGGAAGGGTGTCGCCCGTAATCACAGAGATAAGTTGCAGGATGTCTCGCCAAAGCGGCTGAATCAGTGGGCAGGACCATCAGATGTGGGCATGAGAAGCAATGTCCCCACAACCCCTGCAGCATAATGGGGAGTTGGCAGGGGTTGTGTAGTGTTGTGTAGTACCATCTGGAAAGAAGCGTATAGTTCGGCTGTCTTGGAGGAAATCGACGAAACATGAGCAAGAGCAAGCACTTTATCCTTTTGAGCATCTGAAATTGTGGTGTTGAGATCTGACTCCAATTTCTGCAGGAAGGGTGGATATTGTTGCCCTTGCAGGGCAAGAAGAGCTTTGTAGAATTGAGAAACAGCATGCAGTGGAGGTCCACGAGATTTAAGGATGATTTTGATAGGATTCAGCTGTGAGAGGTCTCGATGTGGTCGTGGGAGAGAGCAAATTAATTTCCTGAGCTGTCCGTAACGCCAGAGATCCATGGCGGTGGCCAAGAATGTGCCATCTGCCTGCATAACATGGTAGAGGAGCAGAGACCCTCCTGGAGACCATTCTTGGAATCTGGAGTCCAGAGTGCCAGGTACTAAGTAGGGGTTGTTTAAAATGGGCATCAAAGGCGAATTTTATGTCCAAGAATACCTCCTATGAAGAGAATCCCAAGAGTTCAGGCTAGAAACAGTCAGAGGTGACGCTGTTGGGGAGAGAGCTCTAATGGAGTGAGGAATCCAGGGTGTCAAAGAAAGGTCCACACCGCCGAGTTCGGACTCCAAACACACCCAAAGTTTGTCATTTGCAGCATATTTCCAATCAGCAATGCGTGACAACTGCACTGCGTGGTAATACTCCTTCACATGCGAGAGTGCAAGCCCCCCAGACCACTTTGGACGATAAAGTGTATTTTTGACAAGTTGGGGGCACCTGCCCTACCAGATAAAACCTGAAATTAAAGACTGTAATATAGAGAAGAACCCTATAGGCACACCCAGCGGCAACATCTGCATAGTGAAAAGAACACGGGGAAGGACATTTATTTTGATTATGCCAATTTTACCTAACCAGGCATGAGGCATAGAGGACCATTTTTGCAGGTCAGTTTTGACCGCATTCAATAGGGGAATATAGTTAAGTCAAAAGAGTGAGCGTGGGGGGGGGGGGGGGGGGGGGTAAGGAAAACACCTAAATACTTACATTTTTCGGAGCACCAGGAGAAGTCCTGAAAAGCTTGCATGAGATTGGGGAGGGATATACGTGGCTGTTGGACGAAAAACAAGATATTGTCCGCGTAAGCAGCATAAGTGTGTGTTGTGCATCCAACTGTGACTCTGTGAATGCCCGGAGTATTCCTGACTGTGGCAAGAAAGGGTTCAAGGGAGATGGCAAAAAGCAGGGGGGACAAAGGGCACCCCTGCTTCGTGCCATTATGTAATGTAAAAAACGCTGTTGACACGCACCTGTGCGGATGGCTGGGAATAGAGCAAGGAAATTCGGTGCAGGGCTTTGGGGCCAAGGCCGAAAAACCTTAAGGTAGTCAACAGGTAGTCCCAGTCCACCCTGTCAAAAGCCTTCTTGGCATTAGTCGAGAGGAACAGGGTGGGCTGGGAGTGGGTGCAAGCAAAGTGGATTAGAGAAAGCACTTGAAGGGAATTATCCCTAGCCTCCCTGCCAGGAATGAAGCCCGTCTGTCCCAGAGAGATCCATTTAGGGATAAGGGGAAGGAGTCTATTGGCTATTACTTTAGAATACAATTTGAAGTCTGCGTCAGCAAGGAAATGGGACGATAGCTATAGCAGTGTGCCGGATCTTTGCCTGGTTTGGGGGTGACAGATATGTGCGCAGTAAGCGACTCAGGGCGTAGGCCAGCGGAAGCAGCTATGGAATTAGCATAAGCGGTTAGGCGGGGAAGGAGAACGTCTCCAAATGTTTTGTAGTAGAGGACCGTAAAACCATCGGGGCCAGGGGCTTTGCCCGACGGTGTACTTTTCAGTCATCCTCCAACTTTCTCAGCAAGTGGGTAGAGAGTTTGGGGAGCTTTGCCCGTTTCAAGTAAGACCATATCTGCCTACGCTTCTCCATAAGTGACAAATGTCTGAGGTTGCCCTCTACGTTGTATAGGGATTGACAGAAATCCCGAAAGGCATTGGCTATCTGGGAGGAGGAGTGAACTAGTTGGCCGGTGGAGACCTTAATCTTGGAGATAAAAGAAGCTGTCTTCTTTGCCCGCAGAGCTCTGGCAAGAAGTCTACCGAGCTTATTGCCCCATTCGTAAAATTTATGGGAGAGCAAGTAGAACTTACGTTTAGTGGCTGCATTCAAGAGGGTTTTCAGATCCTCCCTGGCTCACGTCAAGGCCTCCAAATGGGAAGCGTTTGTGGAATGCGAGACAATTTGTGGAATTTTTCCAAATCCGCTACCAACTTGAGCTGGTCTGCGAGTTGCTGACTGCACTCCCTCTTTCTGCACGCCCCTAGCTCCATGAGCTTACCCCTCACACTGGCCTTGTGGGCCTCCCGCAACAGCGAGGGGGAAATATCAGGCGAATAATTATCAGCAAAATACTGCGATATGGCAGTAGACAACATGGATACATCAGTGGGATTTGACAGAAGAGAGCCATTAAGCTTCCAGTTCCTGGCAGGAAGGAAGCTCAGAAGCAAAGACAGGGAGACCGGGGCGTGGTCAGAGATAGAAGTACATTTATGCGTTTTGGAAAAGTGGGAGTAATCTTTCACTTTAGGGTGAAGGATGCGCCAGGCATTCATCAACTGTAAGTTGTAAAGGGTCCTCTTAATCAGCAAAATTTTCCAGAAGGAAATAGTGGAATGACCACTGGAGGTGTCAAGCAGTGGGTCAAAAGTCATATTGAAATCTCCCGCCAGGACGGTCAGGCCCTTAGCGAAGGAGGTGAGTTTGGCCAGGGCAGAGGAGAGGAAAGAGGTCTGAGCGTGGTTAGGGCTATATATATTAGCAAAGGTGCAGCAGGTAGTGCCTATAGAGCCCTTGATAAAAATAAATCTACCATCATCATCCGTCAGTCTGTCATCGAGCTGGAAAGGGGTGGATTTGTGGAACCCGATGGTTACGCCCTTTGCTTTATTGGTGGAAGAGAGACTATAAAACCACGTGGGGTAGAAGGAGGAAGAAAGTTGGATGTTGGTGGAATGAGTGAGGTGGGTTTCCTGGAGGAAAGCCACTGAACAGGAAGCCCTGCGGGGCTCCTGAAGTACTTGGTGGAGTTTCATAGGGGTGCTAAGACCCCGCACGTTGTAAGATACTACAGTAATGTGAGCCATCGGGTCACGTGATACCCCTGTCCATTCAAGGCAAACACCCTGGCCTGCATGTAGGGAGGGAAGAGGGAGGGGAGGAAAGGGAAGTAGCAGAGAGAAAAAGAAAGAGAGGAGAGAGAAGCACACAAGAGACAATCAACTGAAGAGGCAATAGGTAACATGTGGGACAAAAAATGACCTCACGTAGCAAGCTGCAGTGGTCCCATAGGGGGTGGGTGGGCCACAAGGCAAGACCACATGCAACAGATGCAATGAGTCGGATAGAGCAGGTGTCTCTGGCACCCCCCACACCCCAAAAGGAGGAGGGGAAGCAAGGCAAGCTGGGGGAACATATCACCTCGAGTTCCAAACATATCATGCAACTGACATTCGGCAAAATAAAAACTGTGGCATTATTAATAGCAACAGAATAGCCTCTGGCAAGTAAAAATGCCCTCCCCATGAAGGGGGAGTCAATCAAAAACAGTGATATCTGAACAGAAAGTAGATCACAAAAAAACAGAACATAAGTAAGCTACAATTAAAGAGGCAGCAGAACATAGTCACAAATATTACCCATAGCAGCATTGAAAAAGCTATGAAGGAGTATTACCACTTTTCTGGGAAGAAGAGGGGGCGCAGATGTGCGCCTCTTCTTCGAGGGTGTCTTGCGCCAGGGGAAATCAGGCACGTAGGAAAAAGGTGGGGACACCATTGTGCCACCCAGGTAGCTCCAGGGGTGGGAGACCGGTTTCATGTAAGAAATGTGGAAGCTCTTCTGGGAAACGCAGTGTGGAGGAGAGATCATTTTTCTGAGCGATGAGGCAGGCAGGGAACCCCCATCTATAAGTGAACCTGTCAGCCCTCAATTTCTCCAAAAGCGGTTTCAATGCCTGTCTGCATTCCAGGGTCTCCTTGGATAGATCCAGAAAGATGCTAAGGGGCGGCACTGTCAAAATCAATGGTTTGCATGCCACGCAGTTTAGTCATAATAGCGTTTTTGTCCTCAAAATAGTATAGCCGACAGATGACATTCCTAGGGAACTCTGATGAAAGGTTGCGGGGACAGAGAGCATGGTGGGTGCAATCAAACTGCAGCAGCTTTGTGGCCTGTCTGCCCAGGATGGAGTTGAAAATACCCCGCACAGTGTCTTCTAGGTCGTTATCCCTGGTTGCTTCAGGCAAACCCTGGATGCGCAAATTATTTCTGCGGTTGCGATTTTCTAAATCCTCCAATTTATAGAGGGCTGCACGGTGAGCCATGGCAATCTGTGTTACCTTGTCCTGGAGCTCCTTAATGGCGCCTTCTTGTGAGTCCTGGTGGCGCTCAGTGTCCTCCACTCTGACAAGGAGATGGGACATGTCAGAGCGCACTGCAGCAATGTCCCTCTTAACCGATTTCTTCAGGCTGCGAAACATGCCACCAAGTTCTTGCTTGATACCCTGGAGGAGGGAGGTCATATCCGATGCAGCTGGTGATGGTGGGTCCTCCATTAGTTCTGAGCAGTAGAAGGAGGAAGGTGAGCCATCTCCGAGAGTGGACTCAAGCGCGGAAGCCCCTCTACTCGAGCGCGGGGCTCCGGCCTGGTCACCGTACAAATGTGAGCTGGAGCCGCCGGTAGAGAGGAAGCGCTTGATAGTGCCGTGTCTGCTTCTTAGATGTGGATCCGGTCCCAGAGCATTTACCCGACAGGAGGCGGAGGTTGGGTGCTCTAGAAGGCATAGCCAGAGGGTGAAAAGCAAGTCAGTGTGCGGAGCGAGGTTCAGGCACGTCTGTCCGTCGCCATGCGCAAACCACACCCCATCTTTCCCGTAGTTAGTAGACGATATAACTTTTGCGCAAACCAATAAAAATACGCTCATTGCAATTTTTTTACCAAAAATATGTAGCAGAAAACAAATTGGCCTAAAATGTTAAAAAATTTTGATTTTTAATTTTTTTTTTAAATGTTATATAGAAGAATGTGAAAAATATTGGTGTTTTTTTTTTTTTTTTCCAGAATTGTGGCTTTTTTGTTTATAGCGCAAAAAATAAAAAAATTGCACAGGTGATCAAATACCACCAAAAGAAAGCTCTATTTGTGGGAAAAAGGGAAAAAAAGGACATCAATTTTATTTAAGTACAGCATCGCACGACCGCGCAATTGTCCGTTAAAGTAACGCAGTGCCGAATCGCAAAATATGGCCTGGTCATTAAGGGGGAAAATCTTCCGGTCCAAAAGTGGTTAATGTACCCAAGGTCAATACTGCCTGGTCTAAACCTACCAAGAATGGAATAGCTTTGAGTAGCCTATTTACAAGAATTTTTGCAAACATTATGCAAAATCTGCCAATGTGCTATTCCAATGTTGTATTTCTGGGTCACTAACCCAGGAAAAGTATGCTGCAATAGGGGTAAGAGAGAAATAAGCACTTATGTACTTGTTTGGGGATCAATGACACAGAAATTAGCCTTTGAATCAACATGATAGCCAAGTAACTAGTATTCTCAGAAGAATAGGTAAGCATGGGTAACCTTTGTATTTCTCTCAATAAATGTCCCCTTTTCAGTTTATAAACTATTAACCACTTAAGGACCAAGCCTATTTCTGACACATTGTTTACAAGTTAAAATTAGTATTTTTTGCTAGAAAATTACTTTGAACCCCAAACATTATATACAAAATATATATATATATATATATATATATATATATATATATATATATATATATATATATGTATATTTATTTTTTATTTTAGCAAATACTCTGGAGAATAAAATAGCGGTCATTGCAATATTTGCGCAACAGTCTTTTAAACACAATTTTGAAAATACACTTCACCGAATTAAAAAAAAATAAATAAACAGTAGAGTTAGCCCAACTTTTTTGTATATTTTGAAAGATGATGTCACACCAAATAAATAGATATCTAACATGTTATGGTTTTAAATTGCGTGGAATGGCGACAAAGTACGGTACTTGAAACTCACCATAGGCGACGCTTGAAGCTTTTTTAATGGTTACCAGTTTAGAGTTACAGAGGAGGTCTTTTGCTCTCACTCTGATGATCACGGCAATACCTCACATGTGTGATTTCCACATTTATTTTATTTTTTTATTTTTTTCACTGTTCCTAAAAAAAAAAAAATCTGATCACTTTTATTTCTCTCACAAGGACGTAAACATCCCTTGTGACAGTAATAGGCAGTGACAGGTACTCTTTGTGGAGGGATCTGGGGTCTAAAAGACCCCAAATCCCTCCTTTGCACTTAAAAGTATTCAAAACGCCAAAATCTGCATTTTTGAATACTGTCACTTTTTTAAATTCGGGGCGGTTGCCAGCTGAGTAACCCGGAAGGGAGGTTGTGACGTTGCTTCCAAGTTACCTGATCGAAGCCGAATCTGGTTTAGTTGGGGACTCTAACCAGCTGGTGGACGCGCCGGCTGGTTGCTCGGGGCTCCCGGTGGGACAGGAGACCCGGGTAGAGTGTCGAAAGTCGGCGGGGGGATGTCCACTCCCGCTCCCTGTGATAATGGCTGAGCGGCTGCTAAGCCGCATTGGTTGTTATCATCAGGAAGCCGACTGCTGGCTCTAAAAAATGGTACCGGGGTGATGCCTATAGCTGCAGGCTTCACCCCGGTACAACCGACATACAGGTACTTTGGTTTGTGGGAAATGGTTAAGCATATATTTGTGCTGAGTGATCTAAAGCATATAGAATATCCATAAGACAGGTTGTCTCTGTTTTTCAGGAGTAAAAAATACTGTGGACTTAATTTAACAAAGGAAAATAGATTGTTTACTTTGTAAGGGAATTTTCCATTAACTTAGTGTGTGTAAAAATTCCCTTTGCAAAGAATACCCAACCCTGCACATGGAAGAAAAAAAAAAAGCAGCAAAAAATATATATATTTGCTTGCATTTGATTGTTGGAAGTCAGCAGAGCTTCACCCTATTCACTAAGCTACAGTAAGGGAAAATTGCCTTTAGTAAATAAACCACGTAGTGTTCTTGCTGTTTCATATTGTTACTTGGATATGAAAGAACTGTTCATTCACTGCACTATTGTTAAACATCTTTGACTTTAAGTGGTTCTAAAGGTTGTAATAAAAGACAAACATGTTATACTTACCTGTTCTGTGCAATGGTTTTCTTTTTGGGATCCCCCGCTCTTGTTCCTGGCTTCTCCCCCCTGCCAAGTGTCTCATTAGCATGCCTCGCTATGGGGGCACTTGAGCAGGCTCGCTCCCAAAGCACGCTCCTGACAATGGACATTGTCTATTCGCACACAGAGTGCAACTCAGAATTACACAGGCATGAGAGGGGAGGGGCGGGGAGGAGATTGTCTCTCACACAGACTATGAAAGGGACAAGGAGAGGGGGAGATGTAGAGATGCTGAGGAGATAGCTGGATGATGGGGGAACATAAATTGACCACACTATCAGAGATCAGCAAGCCATGGCAAACGTGGTCAGTTTACAGAGGGGGAAGACATGAACAGGCAGGATCAGCCAGTTATTGTAGAACATAGAAAGGGACAATTGACATGGCAAAAGCACTGTGCTACATTTTGTACCCTAAAGAGACAGGAGCATTTTTTTTAAGGGTTACAACTACTTTAATGTAAAAAATGCCCCACTAACTGTTTCCCACCCCCAGCCCTAAACACTAACTTGACTCCTCTCACTGATCCAGCAGTGTCCAGGATCCTGCTGTTTCCAGTCAAACTCCTGTGTGGATGGAGCAGGGGCATGACATACCAGAGCTGAGTGTGTCTATGACTGAACACAGCCCAGCTCAGAAGCACACCCAAATAGGAGCCCCCTTAGCTCCCGGCTTGCTAAAGGGCACTCGTAGGAAGAAGGATTGGATAGTGCTGGCAGGGGATTGCAGGGGATTGCCAAAGAGGAGTTAAAGAAGTAAGGTAATTATACACTTTTTTTTCTTAATTAAAAAAAAACGAATATCACTTTAACTCTGATTTGTGCCATGTCAGTGATTCAGAAAGCCTTGTACTCAGACAGCCAGTAATTGTGCAAGGGGTGTTCTAACAGCAGAGAACAGATTAAGGTTTGCTGCAACCATGAGTCTGAAGTGACCCATGTAGGTTCGAGATTTGCATTCTGGAAGAATTTGTGTGCATATTTGCCAGGAGATTTTTTTAAACCATAATGCATTTCATGGCCTCCGTGAAAAAAAAAAAACCATATGACGTCCTCCCAAGATTGCCCCTTGCATGCGCCCCACGGGGCACAGTGAATGACTAAACAGTGTACCAGGCTGCTGCTGGTACCATGTGATGGCTGTGACCAATCACAGCAGATCAGTTGGTAATAATACACAATGAATAGCTTCCATTTAGACCATCCATTGTGTACTATTGTATTGATCTCTGCGATTGGTCACAGTGATCACATGCTACAGGTAGAGCCAATTACAGCCCATCTGTATCATGTGATTAGCTAAGGCCAATCACAGCTAATCACAATAGTACTCACTGAATGAATAAATTACATTGATAAAAAAAAAAACGGTAGTTTATAACAGTGAATATCTGTACAAGTGCCCCACCTTTCCATTCTTTGTTTCTACAGTAGTTTGCCTAATACCCCCAAAATGGCTAGAATTTAACAACATGAATCACTCCCCATCAACATCAATGGGATTTGCCTCTAAGTTCTGGTTTGCCAAAATTTCAAAAAAGATTCACTGAATCACAGTTTTGCCCACCACTAATCAACCATAACAACCTCCGTATTCCCCCTAAACTTACCACTTTCCATTAATGTTGTGGTCATATACTGTTGCCTCCTCTGCCTTTATGATGTAAACATATTTATGAATGTCATAGAGTGTCTAAATATTAGTAACAGATACCTTTTCATCAATAATGTATTCATCTCTAAACAGATATTTAGCCAGCAGGAAATTAGTTGTTCTTCTAAGTAAATTCTCCAGTAATGATTTTCGCAATGATGCAATCAGTTATTATCTATACAAAGGGAATGTTTGTTGTAAGCTGTATAGATCAGACAGTTTTGTGTTTCCTATTTAGGTTGAAGCATTATGTTAAAGGGTCCTTAAGTGCCAATGGCAATGGCCTTTTTCTAGGCCTGATAGATGTATGTGCTTCATTGTTTGTCCAACTCTGATCTGTTTTTTCTGAAAAAACTTCAGTAAGCCTGGATGACTTTAGATTTGATAAATAAAAAAATGTTCAACTAAATGATCTACTATTTTATGATATGTGTGCATTCATGTGCAATTTTTCATTATTTTTGGTTGAGTGATAATAAAAAAATATGTTCACAGGATTACTATGTGTACTCGATATCACACAAAGTTTTATAAAGCGACGAAGTGCAACTAAGGTAATTCCCCATTCAACAACACTGTGTTGCTCTCTGCAACTGCTGGTGTGATCAGGACTAAAAATTGCCCATGAACATATACATTCAGCTTTAAATGCCAACAGTTTATGTTCTTTAAAATCTCTGACTATACTAATTTGAGGGACAATATAAAAAAGCAGTTACCCTAATCACCCTAATCTGATAGTTCACGTGGGGTCCACTCAGGCCTTTCCTCTATTGAACATATGAAGGTAGGAAAATAAACAATTATCCAACAGAATCACTTTAAGATATATGAGTATATCATCTTAGACTTACCTCTACCATACCCTTTCCCCCATATATGAAATTTCACTTTGCAAAGGGAACACACGCTACTCTTGTCAGAGATGGCACAGCAGTCAGTATGGACAATCCGCTTTTTCAGGTTTGTTTTTCAACTCTCAGTTATTTGGGCTTCCCTGGATTCAAAACTGGGTGCTTTCAAAAAAAAAAAAAAAGTACCCTTTATATAACTTACACTATATTACCAAAAGTATTGGGACACCTGTCTTTACACGCACATGAACTTTAATGGCATCCCAGTCTTAGTCCATAGGGTTCAATATTAAGTTAACCCACCCTTGGCAGCTAGAACAGCTTCAATACTTCTGGGAAGGCTGTCCACAAGGTTTAGGAGTGTATCTTTGGGAATGTTTGACCATTCTTTCAGAAGCGCATTTGTGAGGTCATGCACTGATGTTGGACAAGAATGCCTGTCTCCACTCTAATTCATTCCAAAGGTATTCTTTCAGGTTGAGGTAAGGCAGGTTCTTCCACGCCAAACTCGCTCATCCATGTCTTTATGGACCTTGCATGGTGTGCTAGTGAGCAGTCATGTTGGAACAGGAAGGGGCCATCCCCAAACTGTTCCCACAAAGTTGGGAGCATGAAATTGTCAAAAATGTCTTGGAATGCTGATGCCTTAAGAGTTCCCTTCACTTAAACTCAGGGGCCAAGCCCAACCCTTTAAAAACAACCCCCCCCCCCATAATCCTCTCTTCACCAAATGATTTGGACCAGTGCACAAAGCAAGGTCCATAAAGACATGGATTGGTGAGATTGGGATGGGGAGGAACTTGACTGGCCTGCAGAGAGTCCTGATCTCAACCTGATAGAACACCTTTGGAATGAATTTGAGAGGAAACTGCGAGTCAGGCCTCCTTGTCCACGTCAGTGCCTGACATCACAAATGCACTTCTGGAAGAATGGTCAAACATTTCCATAGACACACTCCTAAACCTTGTGGACAACCTTACCAGAAGAGTTGAAGCTGTTATAGCTGCAAAGGGTGGGCCAACTCAATATTAACCACTTGCCGACCGCCCACAGTATATTTACTGCGGCAGTCAGCCCCTCACAGGCAAAGCGACGTAGGAGTACGTCGCTAGCCTGTGAGGCTCTAGGGGGCAAGCGCTCGCCACCGGAGGTGCGCTCCCGCCCCCGCTCGTTCACGGACCCCGATGTCCGCCAGCCACTCGCCATCGTCTGCTGCAGAGGGAGAAAGGCAGGAGGCTGATGTAAACAAAGCCGCCTGTCATTCTCCCCTGTGTAAGATCAGAGATCATACGGTCCTGCTATGTAGGATTGTATGTCTCTGTTGTTACACAACAAGCCACATCCCTTCACAGTTAGAAGCTTGCCCCTAGGGACACACTTAACTCCTGCATCACCAATAAAGTTAACCCCTTCCCTGCCAGTGTCATTTTTACAGTAACAGTGCATATGTATAGCACTGATTACTGCAGTAATGTCCCTGGAAACCCCAAAAGTGTCAAAAATGTCATTCAAGGGTCCGATCTGTCCACCGCAATGTCGCAGTCCCGTAAAAAAAAAAAAAAATCGCAGATCGCCGCCATTACTCGTTAAAAAAAAAAACAACAAAAATGACAAAAATCTTTCCCTTAGTTAGTAAACACAATAACTTTTGCGCAAACTAATCATAATACGCTTCTTGCGATTTTTTTTACCAAATATATGTAGCAGAAAACAAATTGGCCTAAAATGTTAAAAAATTTAGATTTTTACATTTTTTGGGGGGGAATTTCATATAAAAAAATGTGAAAAATATTGTTATTTTTGCAAAATTTACGCTTTCTTTTTGTTTATAGCGCATGATCAAAAAATCGCACAGGTGATCAAATACCACCAAAAGAAAGCCCTGTTTGTGGGAAAAAAGGATGTCAATTTCATTTGGGTACAGATGCACGACCGTTTAATTGTCCGTTAAAGTCACGCAGTGCCGAATCGAAAAATAGGCCCTGGTCAGGAAGGGGGTAAAATCTTCCGGGGCTTAAGTGGTTAAACCCTACGGACTAAGACTGGGATGCCAATAAAATTCATGTGCGTGTAAAAAGGCTGGAGTCTCAATACTTTTGGTAATATCGTGTATATGTGTGTGTTAGCATAGTGTTATAGTACAAGTACAATTCCATAACAGATACAGTTTCTCTGGGACTGCATGGATTTTCTTGTGTCATAGGTTTAGTCATCATCCTTTAGGCTCCACATTATGCAACTTCTATCTCCTGTCATCTACACAACATGAATTGATTATCCATCACTGACAATTTTGAGACAGCTGTTTTAACCTCTAGAAAACAATACAGTATAATTATTTTCCTTCATTTATATGAATTCATGACAGTTGCCCTTGTGGAAAGTTTGAAGTAATAGGAGTTTTACAGGAAATCCAGCAAAAAAGGATCTGCTCTAAAAACATATATCACCCATTGCTGGATTTTCATAATATAATAATAAGCCCCGAAGCTTTTCAGCAATACCATTTCAAATAACTGGTTGAGGCCATTTCAAATGTGTTTTGTTTGTTATTCAGTACACTAGGTTTTTTTTTTCCGTTCAACCCAGCTCCAATCGGAGCCACTGTACTAACAATTGGATGTTAGTACAGCGATATCCCATGCTGTTCTATTGTGTTCTGACAGCCCCCCCGGGTTGATGGAAGCCTGGTGGATGGCACCACCTACAGTTTGGAAAAACTGTGTCTGCTCTTCACTCCAACCGCCTACATGGATTGTGAAAGAGCAGCAGCATACTAATGGGGTGCATCCCTCTACTCTTTCCTTCTCTTTGTTTGTTCCCTGTTAGACAGCTCCTAATCACTCCCCTTCAGACAGTGTAAGTGTGTCTGAAGGGTAAAAACCCCACCTTATGCGTTACGTTCTATACAGATTTCATCGGAGACCCACCGATGAAGACCGTATTAGATGTAACTCATAAGGCATTGTTTCTTTTGTGATGTCATCATTATGGAGCTAGCACACTGACACTGAAGAGAAAAAGAACACTAAGAGGCAAGTGGGTGGAGGATCGTATAGCAGTGGCTTGGCTGGGTTTTTGAACTTTGCACAGAGAATTGGTTGGTGCGGATTTACCTTGATACGTGTATATGTTTTTAATCTTGTATATTTTAATGAAGAAAAATGGAGAGCACTATGTTTTTTTTTTTTTTTTTTTTTCCAAAAACCGTTTTTATTGAAATGTTTTCCAATAGAAATATTAACAACAATTAGTTCAAACAGTCTGAAGCATGAAATATTTGACAAAAAATGGGCAATACAGTATATAAAAAAAAAAAGATATATCATAGAAGAGACATTGACAACTGTGTCAAGAGGCATACATAGGTGTAACTTGAGGTGAAGCAAAGCCCGAGTGGGTTCCTACATTGAGTCCTAACTCTTAACGTAATCCAATATTTGAGACAGATGTGTTACATGAACAATAAAATTGAACGTGAATGTGGTAACCTGGGGTTTCAACATATAGGCCATAGAAAAGAGAGGAGAAAAAACAATATGGTGTATAAGCAACAGTGAATGCTAATTGAACCAAAGTTCGTTAACAATCCTTTCGTCTATGGGGAGGTCTAACTGGCTCATTGCCATGTAGGAGTTATAACTTTTGAATGTGAGTGGGAGGGAGCATATCAAGGAATGGAAGACTGAATGAGGGGAAGCGCATACTGAGTGTACAAAGAGGTGGGGGATGTGTTAAATGACAGGGAAGGTAGAAGGGTAGGGGAGGGAGGGAAGGGAGAGGGTAGACAGGAACGGGTCTCTGTCCCTGGGGGACGTCTTCTGAGAAAAGTATTTCTATTTGGAGAGCTCAGAGGTAGTGATTCGGTAGTTGGTGGGGGAGGGGGCCATAAAGGGGATGTTAGTGGGAACGGGGTTACGTTAAGGAAAACTCCCACAGACTTCCCATTTTTTAGGGGTGGGAGAGATCCGACCGTGATCTCGTTTTAGGATGTGAGTTTACGTTCCCAAGTGGGGTAAGGAATGAAAGATGAGAGGAATTAAGGTGTCGGGATACTGAGTGGATCCATTGGTACTGTTTATATGTGCCTAGTTTGATATATTTATGTTGTGAATCGAAGAGGGAGCGGAACGAGGAGAGGATGGGGGTGCCAGATGTGAGCATGAATGGTAGTTTTATCTTTAGCGATAGCTATGAGTTCTTCCAATTTGGCAATTTTTTCTATTCTCCTGACGCACTCTTGGATTGTAGGAATAGTTTTTTTATGTTTTATTTTTTATTTTTTTTATGTTTTATTGAAGAAAAATCTTTGATTAATCCAGTCCGGGAGAGGAGTGCTGGGAGTGATTAGGAGCTGTCTGCCATTATCTGGGGATAGATCCAAGAGCTGTATATGACCTCCCATGACAGAGGTCCAACTGTAAGGGTGAGCTTATGGAATTTAGATAGTTATTGCTAGAGGTTTAAGACAATGCAAAGCACCACATCCCTGAAACAAATAGTAACTACAATCGAGGGGGCAAAGTGGGACTTTTAAGGTGCAAATGATGGAGAAAAATCTGGATTCTCAAAAAATATACATTTTATTATACACATAGGATTAGGACAAGACACAACATTGATTAAAATGTTAAAAGCAAAAAAATGCACTCGATAATATCAACTCTACATGTTTCGCCATCTTCATAATAGCTTCTTCAGGAGTTTTCATAGATATTTCTCGAGAGTGAACATTTCTAAATTGCAAAGAAAGAAACATGAAAGTGGGACACATATAATTACAATAGGGCATATTTCAATGGTCCTATATTGAATACCCGCATGAATTTGCATGATTCTAATGTTAATGACAATAGGTACCTTAAAGAGACCTGAACCTTTTCGTTTGCCGGAGGTGGAGGCGACGTAGGTGCAGAGACAGGGGTGAATGGGGAAGAGGGGACTGAGATACCTGACCCCTTAACGTTGACTCATAGAGGAGATGATAGCCAAGCCGAAAATAGCACAGGAAGAGATGATGAGAGACTGCAATATAGGAATACATTTGAGAAATATAAATTACATGAATGTACTCTAGAAGACTGGATGTCCATTTAAATATACTGAATGTATTTACCAATTTAGTTAGGGGGTGTAAAAATACCACAAAGGGCACCCCAATAACACTGGTGAAGGAGAAGATATCCCACAATTTCCAGAGAGAAAAGTTTCCCTTTAAAATAATAAAGAGAGCACTATAGGCATGTCTTCCATAAGGAAAGGTTTGCCAGCACTGTATATTTATTATACTGAAAATAGAGTATACAATAGACAATAGAAATGCCATTTACCCTGGTGATCCAGTTTTCTATGCATCCAAATTCTTATGAGGAAATTCGGTAGGAATTGGTTATATCAGAGAGAGTTTGTTGAATGATGCGCTGCAATGCGAAGCTGCATGAAGGATAGGGCAAAAATACAGAGAAGAGAGGTTGAGTCACCATTCAAAAATCAAGAAGTGGAGAAAAAGCCAAAGGAGGGAAATTCCATTACCGCATGTCTCTCCAAACGAACGTCCTGTTCCCCGGTGGTCTAGTGGAGTACTGACCAATGGCGCCGGGAATTTGTACATCTCCTCCACTCCCTCGGCGTCTGATGTCACCGAGGGAGTGAGAGCGAAGCATGCCCACCGACCAATAGGAACCCAAAGAGGAAGTGCATCATTACGGCGTCACATGGTCAGACTGGAAACCGGAAGCTGAGGACAATAACATCCGGTCCGGCTACCATGTATGACGCTGTATGCAAAGAAGTGCACAAGGAAGAAGACATAGGCCAGACAAAGGGAAGATCACTCCCCCCAATGGCTCAAACAGTCCCAGGCAGACAAAATCAGCATAATACCAAAATGCTAGGAACTACATTCCAGCACGGATACACATAGTATACACCGTAAAGGATCCCAAAGGGACACAGTCACACATAGAGATCCAAGACCCGAACACTATATTGAACACATGACCAATCAATTCCATAATTGAGTGAGTAACAAAGAGAAGTCTTTGGGAATACATTTGATAGGGCTCCAATATAGGACAGTTGGGAATAGGGGGCGGTGCCTCTACTTACCAGGCAGGACCAAAATACCTGGAAACAATGTAGGACACCGCGGGTGCCCATATGGGCAACAAAAATGGGGGCAGGAAAATCGTACTCAGTCCGAGGATCCTCCCATATGATGGAAATACTTTCACCATCCAAACTAAGCACCCATAGTCGCATCCACCTACCGGCAAGGATCAGGAAATTGTTAAGAAGTTAAACCTGAAAGAATCCTTTGTTCAATCACAGGCAGATGGATTACATCTGAAAAATATAATGCAGGCAAGTCTGCGCACAAAAAATATTACATATTCACTGATAATGATACATATAATAAAAAAGGACTTATAGCATATGTACAAAGTCCAATTTATTGGTTCCCACCCCAACAAAGTTAGGGTGAGACTCACAATGCATTATATTGACATTTCCCTAGCCAAGAAAGGGTTTGAAACTAATGGATTAGTTTATACCAGGATACTGAGTGGCCGATAAATTAAATATCCATTTGGTTTCACGTTGCAATAGATTTTTGTCTATACTTCCACCACGTTCATTGAGTGGAATGTGTTCCAAGGCAAAAAAAGTCATCATTTTATCATTAAAACTATGATAGAGGCCCATATGACGACTAATGGGACTTTCGAACTTTTTGTTTTTGACAAGTTTGACATGATCACGAATTCGATTAAAGAAAGGTCTTTTTGTTTTTCCTATGTAAAAGGCTTTGCAGCTACAATACATTATGTATATGACCCCAGCAGTTTGGCAATTTGCGTAGAAATTGGGTCTGTATTTTTTACCATTTGGAAGAATGATTTCACTGATATTAGGCAAATATCTGCAGAAGTTGCATCTTCTGCAAGAATATGTGCCGGTCAGGGATCTTTTAGATTTACCAGAAGAGGTATAGTGACTATGGACTAATTGATCCCTTAATGAACGGGATCTTTTAAATGTTATCTGGGGACGATCTCCAATGTGTTTGAAAATCTTTTCATTAGCCTCTAAAAGGTACCAAAACTTTTTTAGGATTGATCGTACCTGGTCGTGTTGACCCGAATACCGTGTGATCAAACGTACCCCATTAGTATTGTTTGTTTTTTTATTTTTTCCAAAAATTAGATCGGTTCTATCCAATTTTTTTGCTCTATGATAGGATTTCTTTTAACAAGCCCTACTATATCCTCTACATAAGAGCCGTTTTTGTAGATTTTTTGCCTCTCTCTCAAAATCCTCTGATTTAGTACAATTGCGTCGTAATCTTAGGTATTGGCTGTAAGGCATACTAGATACAAACGGCTGGGGGTGAGAACTATCTGCTCTTAGAATAGTGTTACCTGCAGTGGTTTTTTCGAAAGAGGGTGGAGCCTAAAGTTCCGTCATCTCCTATGTAGATTGTGATATCTAAGAGATTCAGATTTCTGGTTATACACATAAGTGAATTTGAGATTGAAATCATTGGTTTTCAAAACTTCAAGAAATCTCAGTAGCATAGTTGAAGGGCCCGTCCAAATCATAAAAATGTCATCAATGAATCTTCTCCACAGGAGCACACAGGAGAGAAGTGACTCAAGATCGTCCCTGGAGAAGAGATCCCGTTCCCACCCCCCCCAGGTGCAGGTTGGCATAAGAGGGGGCACACTTGGTCCCCATAGCCACTCCCTGCACCTGGAGGTAGTGAGAACCGTTGAACAAAAAAACATTGTTGGACAAGATGAATCTAAGCAGTGAGATAATGAAGGCGTTATATTCCAATGAGGAACCCCCTCTCTCAGATAGGAAGCTCTCCACAACTCTGACCCCACAATGATGCGGGATTGAATTGTAAAGAGCCTCCACATCTATGCCCACTAACCATGCATCTTTTGGGACCTGGATGCCATCTATGGCTTTGATCAGGTCACTGGTATCCCTAATGTAAGAAGGTAAAGCCAATACGTGGGGACGCAGATAGTCGTCCACCAACTGACTAGCTCGCTCAGTCAGGCATCCATTGCCAGAAACTATGGGCCTGCCTGGAGGTTTTTTCAAGTTCTTGTGAACCTTGGGTAAAGCATACATAGTGGGTGTTTTTGGATCTTTGATATCCAAAAACTCCCACGTTTTTTTATTTATCAGAGCTCTAGAGTAGGCCTCAGAGATAAGTTGGCGATATTTGATGACTATTCTTGCCAAGAAACTTTCAGATATTTTTCTATACCAATCCTTGTTGTTTAGAATATCTAAAACCATAGCCTCATAACCTGTAGTATCCATTACAACGACATTACCCCCCTTATCTGATGGCTTGATAGTTAGGGAGGGGTCGTTCTGAAGTGATTGAATGGCCATAATCTGACTTTCATTCAGATTGGAGGAATTCAAATCTTTCCATTTAGTTTTTTGATTTCCCTAATCACCTGTTGGGTGAAAGCCCAGATGTTAGGGTTGGATTGCAGCAAAGGAAAAAATTGAGATTTAGATTTGTAGGTGGACGGAGGTGGAAAAGTGGCTTCCATTACAGGACCCTTTTGGGTAACCGAGGGTTGAGATAACTCCTCGGTAAAAGGCCAGCCTGACGATTCACCCTCATCCCAGAGGTCCATCAAATCATTGAGTGCCTCTATTTCAGCCATGGAAAGTTCATGGTTTTGTGCAGGCTTACAATGAGACTGATTGACCTGATCAGAGAGATGATTATCTTTATCATACATTACTTTAAACATCAATCTACGAGCAAACAAGTGAACATCCTTGATTAGCTCGAAAGTATCGATTTTTTGAGTAGGACAATAGGTTAAACCAAGAGATAGAACACATATTTGAGCTTCGTTTAGTTTTTTACTTGATAAGTTTATAACTCTCAAAACTTCAGAGTCACAACTCTGAGGTTCAGAGAATGATTACTAACTATGTTGGCTCTTAGGGAGCTGAAAAATAGGTGCCGTACGAACATCACTGTTAACCACCGTGTTGTGACTTACTTTGGAGGAATTAATGGTGATATTTGGATTCAAAGTGGCTGAAGGATTATCATAACCTGAATCCCCAGTGTTCTGTGAAGATTGAGACGGGGAGTGAGGAAGTGTTGGTGTAATGTTCTGGTACCTTTGGGTACCCTAATTACTCTTTCATAAGTGTATGCGCCCCACCATTCCCTTTTGGTAAGGTGCGCATACACCTTTAAGACTGATGCTGTCATCACTGAGCGCCGGACTGGATGGCTATTTAGATCGCCGGCTCTCACTCACATGTGTTCGTTCAAACTGCTTTGTGCCTTGATGCTAACCTGTCTTGAAGCTCTCATGCTGGCAAGCATACCTCGCTGTCGGAACCACGCTGCGCTGATCCCTGTATCCCGCTACCGGATCATCCGCTCTTGCCGAACCTCTCCTCTGCTACATTGCTATTAGTGATAAGTACCCCACAGGGGAAACCTCTATAACTTTCATACTAAAGCTTACACTATCTAGCTCTGCATACTAAGGACTATTACTACATCTGCATTATCTAAGATTGCTAGCTCTTGAGCCTACTACCACCTGTTCTTGCACTGGGTTGATCTCTCTTGTATGTCCACCTGCTACTCTGTCATCTGCTACCATACATGATTGCTAAACCTATCTGCATCCCATCTGCTACTATCTTACTTTCAAGAACATTTCCTTTCAAGTGTCTGTCATCTACCATCTCTACCCAACCTGTCTCTTCAGCCTATCATCACTGTGTTACTATATACATAAGTCACTCTAGGAAACATCTTATTGAGTGTGTGTATTTACTTGCTGAATTGAGATCATCCACACATGATGAGTCATTGAGAGTTGGGATTGGTGTCTCAGCGTTTCTCTACATGACTACTGAAGTGGAATATTTCTGCAGCTGAAAATCCACATCATACATAAAACGCAGGAGCGTTACAGATTGAACGAACCACAAATGGATTCAGCAGAAATAACCACTCAGATGACACAATTAAAACAGCAAGTACCTGCGTTAATACACGCACTTGCTGAATTCAAAGAAGACAATCAGGCTCTGTCGCAGCAGGTAATTAGACTGACACAACTTACCACTGCTCAGTCCCCTGAACCCAAAATAAATCCTCCTTTGGTATTTACAGGCGATCGCAAAAAATTTCACGAATTTAAAAACGCATGTGAGTTACTTTTCTTGCTAAAACCCCGTACCTACCTTACTGATCACATTAAGGTTTGTACTATTATTTCTTACCTAACAGGCGATCCTCGGGCCTGGGCAGACTCTCTTTTTGAGAAAAGCGACCAGCTTCTCAACTCCTATGCCTTGTTCCTAGCAGAACTCACTAGCCTATATGATGATCCCAATAGGCAGAGTACTGCCGATCTTCAATTAAGATCCTTGAAACAAGGTGGGAGACCTGTAGAAGACTTTGTCGCAGAATTCAAGAGATGGACCCTTGATTCAGAATGGAATGATGCATCTCTGAAATCCCAATTTAGGCTTGGCCTATCAGAGGCCGTTAAAGACGAGCTCGCCCGAGCGGATCTGCCAAAAACCCTGGATGCATTGATACAACTCAGTATCACCATAGATAGAAGACTACGAGAAAGAAAGGCTGAGAAAATGGGAATGCCATTATCCAGTTCTTCTCGGATTTCGGCCGTTGACCCCGTTCCTATGGAGGTAGGAACCATACGCCCACCTCTATCAACTATGGAAAGAGCCAGAAGACGATCTGGTAATCTCTGCTTGTACTGTGCATCCCCGGATCACAAGATAAAGGTCTGTCCCCTAGTCTACAAAAAGAAGGGTGAGTGTTCACATGTCCTCCTAGGGGGATTGACAACTTCAATCACTAACCCTTACCTTTCTGTTTGCTTAACATTACAGTGGGACCAGAACAGGATTACTACTAAGGCCATGATTGACACAGGATCTTGTGGAAATTATATTGACATACGTTTTGCTGCTTTAAATAAAGTTCCTATAATTTCTAAACTTAAACCTGTCTCAGTGAGTCTTATTAACGGTGTTCCTTTATCCTCTGGTCCGATCACTGATCAGACACAGGCACTCCTAGTCACTACTAACGGGTCTCATATGGAGACCACTACCTTCGATCTAATACCTTCACCCCACTTTCCCATTGTTTTGGGACTTCCCTGGTTGCACACACATCAACCAACCATAGATTGGAAGGAACGGACCCTGACCTTCCTCTCTTGCTATTGCGAGAGTACGTGTAACCTCCCGTCTTTCGGGAAGATCCTGTCTGTGGTTACAGATGAGATTGCACCACTATGTTATCAGGATCTCTCTGAGGTTTTTCTTGAGAAAAATGCTCAAGCATTACCTCCCCATCGAGACTATGATTGTAGCATTGATCTACTCCCAAATAGCAGATTGCCGTTCGGTCATGTTTATCCTCTTTCACAGGATGAACTTTCCCATCTCAAAGACTATTTGGATGAGAATTTGGAAAAAGGTTTTATTAGACCTTCCACTTCTTCCACAGCAGCAGGACTCTTTTTTGTCCGCAATAAGGACTCAAGTCTCAGGCCTATCATCGACTATAGGCAATTGAATGCTATTACAATAAAAGATCGCTAACCTCTACCGCTTATCCCTGAACTCATTGAGCAGGTGCGTGGAGCTACCTATTTTTCAAAATTGGACCTGAAAGGAGCATACAATCTCATTCGAATCCGTGATGGACACGAGTGGAAGACTGCATTCAGAACCAGATATGGATTGTTCGAATATCTTGTAATGCCATTCGGGCTATGCAACGCCCCTGCAGTTTTTCAACGATTTATAAACTATATTTTCAGAGACTTACTAGATGTCTGTGTTGTGGTATATCTGGACGATATACTTATATATTCACGATCCCTGTCTGAACACATAAGACATGTAAGACTAGTATTATCGAGATTGCTTGCACACAACCTTTATGTGAAACTGAAAAAATGCTTGTTTCATAAAGAAGAGGTACTGTTTCTAGGCTACATCATATCCAAAACAGGAATCGAGATGGACATGAGTAAGATATCCTGCATTTAGGATTGGCCTACACCAACCACACGCAAGGCGCTACAGCGATTCCTTGGATTTTCGAATTTCTACAGGAAGTTCATTAGAAACTTCTCTGCCATTGTGAGACCCCTCACACAGCTCACTAGCATTAAAAAAACATTCAAATGGTCAGATGAAGCAAATAAAGCTTTTCACCTGTTAAAGACAAAGTTTACTTCTGCTCCCATACTACGCCATCCAGACCCATCCCTCCAATACATTCTGGAAGTAGATGCGTCAAACATGGCAGTAGGAGCAATACTCTCCCAACGACCAACTCACACTTCACCACTTCATCCAGTCGCCTTTTTTCTAAATCCCTAAGCAGTCCAGAGATAAATTACCCCGTGGGTGAAAAGGAACTGCTTGCTATAAAATTGGCTCTGGAGAATTGGCGACATCTACTCGAAGGCACCCAATTACCAATACTTATATACACGGACCATAAAAATCTCCAATATCTTCAGACTAACAAAACTCTCTCGCACCGACAGGTACGATGGTCACTATTCTTTCTAAGGTTTAACTTCCTAGTGACCTACACACCTGCAGATAAGAACAAAAAGGCGGATGCACTATCACGACTAACTGAAGAAAACTACTTTGAAATCCCTTCCGTTCCTATAATACCTCACAAACGCATTATTGGAGTTGTCCGTTCCTTGAAGGAAGAGGTTTTGCATGTAAGTTTGGATTCACCCCCACCACAACTAAATACTGATGCAGAAGGCTTCCTCTACTACAACGAAAAACTTTACATACCACCTACCATACGCACCAAGATCTTGGAATTATCGCATGATGTGCCTATGGCAGGACATATGGGTATGACAAAGACTCTTAATCTGATTACCAGGCAATTCTGGTGGCCTGACATGAAAACATCTATACAAAAATTCGTCTCTTCATGCAATGTCTGTGCCGGGTCCAAAATTGACACTACTAGACCATCCTGTCTACTATGCAGTCTACCAATACCCCAAACTCCATGGGAAGTTGTGTCCTTGGCTTTATAGTGGAATTGCCTCCTTCCAAAGGATTTAATACCATCTTAGTGTCAGTGGACCATCTGACAAAAATGGCACATTTCATTGCTATTCACAGACTACCTTCGTCCAAACAAACTGCAGAACTCCTGATGAAACATGTCTTTAAGTTACATGGTATCCCAAAAACTCTTCTGTCTGACCGTGGATCACAATTTATTTCCAAGTTCTGGCAAGAACTATGTCACATACTACGGATCGAGCGGAAGCTCACTTCTCCTTGCCATCCGCAGACCAACGGACAGACTGAAAGAGTCAACCAATGCATCAAGCAATATTTACGTTGTTACACTTCTTACCAACAGGATGATTGGGTGGATCTTCTCCCTCTGGCAGAATTTGCCTACAACAACGCAACCCACAGTACGACCAAGCAGAGTCCGTTCTACTTGAACTATGGGTTTCATCCCTCTATTCTTCCACCACGCATCCTTCCTTCAAATAACCCAGTAGCTTCAGACTATCTTACCCAAATAAAGGACTCTCTGGGTTTGCTTAATACTACCATTGCACACGCTCATAGTCAACAAAAGAAGTACTATGATCTTCGCAGAAGACCTTCTCCTCAGTACGCTATCGGGGACCTCGTTTGGCTCTCAACAAAAAATTTAAGACTGAAAATCCCTAGCAAAAAGCTTGGACCTCTGTTCTTGGGACCTTTCCCAATCAAGAAACTTATTGGAAAAGCTGCAGTACAGCTTACATTGCCAATAGACCTCAAAATACATCCCATTTTCCATGTGTCGCTACTGAAGCCCCATGTTCCTGACCAAGGAATAAGGCCTACTATCCCACCTCCTCCTCCTGTACAAGTTGAAGGTGGAGAAGAATATGAGATAAAAGAGATTCTGGATTCTCGTATCCACAGAGGAAGACTTCAGTACTTGGTTCGATGGAAGAACTATGGGCCCCAAGACGACACCTGGCTAAACACCTCTGACATACATGCCTCTAGATTAATCCGCAATTTTCATGCGAAGTACCCAGACAAACCAGCTCCAGAGGCCTTCAGGAGCCGGCCTTAAGGGGGGGGTACTGTAATGTTCTGGTACCTTTGGGTACCCTAATTACTCTTTCATAAGTGTATGCGCCCCACCATTCTCTTTTGGTAAGGTGCGCATACACCTTTAAGACTGATGCTGTCATCACTGAGCGCCGGACTGGATGGCTATTTAGATCGCCGGCTCTCACTCACATGTGTTCGTTCAAACTGCTTTGTGCCTTGATGCTAACCTGTCTTGAAGCTCTCATGCTTGCAAGCATACCTCGCTGTCGGAACCACGCTGCGCTGATCCCTGTATTCCGCTACCGGATCATCCGCTCTTGCCGAACCTCTCCTCTGCTACATTGCTATTAGTGATAAGTACCCCACAGGGGAAACCTCTATAACTTTCATACTAAAGCTTACACTATCTAGCTCTGCATACTAAGGACTATTACTACATCTGCATTATCTAAGATTGCTAGCTCTTGAGCCTACTACCACCTGTTCTTGCACTGGGTTGATCTCTCTTGTATGTCCACCTGCTACTCTTTCATCTGCTACCATACATGATTGCTAAACCTATCTGCATCCCATCTGCTACTATCTTACTTTCAAGAACATTTCCTTTCAAGTGTCTGTCATCTACCATCTCTACCCAACCTGTCTCTTCAGCCTATCATCACTGTGTTACTATATACATAAGTCACTCTAGGAAACATCTTATTGAGTGTGTGTATTTACTTGCTGAATTGAGATCATCCACACATGATGAGTCATTGAGAGTTGGGATTGGTGTCTCAGCGTTTCTCTACATGACTACTGAAGTGGAATATTTCTGCAGCTGAAAATCCACATCATACATAAAACGCAGGAGCGTTACAGTTGGGTGGCGTTCAGAGGGAAACAAGGGAGTGTGTTTAGAAGACATATTAATCTTTGATTAATCCAGTCCGGGAGAGGAGTGCTGGGAGTGATTAGGAGCGGTCTGCCATTATCTGGGGATGGATCCAAGAGCTGTATATGACCTCCCATGACAGAGGTCCAACTGTAAGGGTGAGCTTATATTCACACTAGATGATGAAGGTTCACAGCACTTGCTTTGAGGACATAAAGATTAAAGTGGTTCACAGTTGGGTGTTTTTAAGTCAGTTATAGAAGATCTACTAAACTAAGAGAGTAGAACTATATCCATTCAATGTAAGGTGCACATACAGTATCATAAATGAATTCAAATCATAAACCAGGTTACAACTTCACTCGTTATTAACAGGTATTCTTGGCCTTTTACTTTACCACCTGGCTTTTACTTTGCCTACAATAAAGAGATTTCTATAGAGAAGTCATCTCACACTTAATCTTCATTCCATGCCATCACAGCTATCTGATGGCTGCTCATTGCACTGGCTCACCACCACTCTGCAACTTCTACAATTTCTGGGTTCAGCACACTGCCAGCACAGTGTTCACATTATGTCTCAGCACATTCTGCAGCCTCCGATTCCCCAATGAGGAGCACCTATTATGTTTGTTATATAACCACTTCTGGACCACCGCATAGCACATATACTGCTAAAGGGCGGCACTCCTGTGCAGAATCATGTATATATACGTGATTCTGTACTCCCGCCTAGGGCACACGTGCACGTTACCGGCTGGCCACTTCTGCTGTGATTGCTCACAGCAGAAGCCGATCTGCAGGTTCTGAGCAATAGATGTCTGCCGGCAGAGACACAGAATGGAGGTCTGCCTATGTAAATGAGGCAGAGCTCCATTCCAACAGGGGAGGTAAGTATTTTCTTTCCCTGCAAAGCAGCACATGCAGTACACAAAAACACTGGCTAGGCACACAGTAAACCCTTTGATCACTTTAGATGTTTAACCCTTTCTCAGCCATGTCATAAGTACAGTGACAGTGCCTATTTTTTAGCACTGACCACTGTATTAGTGTCACTGGTTCCCACAAAGTGTCAAAAGTGTCAGTTAGTATTTCCTTCAATCCTTGCCATCGGCGACCTCGTTTACTACACGCCTCACTCCTTTCGAGGACCTATGTACTCTCCATTGCGCCACACCGTATCTTTGCTCTATCGCCTTCTGTCGGGCCCCAATCCTTCCTTCAGACCTCTGTACCTGACTCGTTGGGAACAGGACCTAGGGCTCTCTCTATCTGACCACCAGATGGAGCGTATTTTCTTTTTCACCTATAAGACTTCTACGTGCTCCAAGTATCAAGAGGCTGGCTATAAGTTTTTGACCGGGTGGTACTACACCCCGGCCAGGCTACATAAGATGTTCCCCTCATGCTCGAATCTCTGCTGGCGCTGTGGGGAGGAAGTGTGATCCCTCCTCCACATTTTCTGGTCCTGCAGTCGACTGCAACCCTTTTGGGCTGAAGTATTGCACATTTCGCAGAAGTTCACGGATCATGTCCTCACTATGAGTCCTGCTCTCTTCCTCCTCCGCCCCAATAGCTTCCCGCGATCATCCTATCGGAAATCGATCTTGCCGATCCTATTTACGGCGGCTAAGAGCTGTATCCCTCTTCTCTGGAAACAGGTGCACCCTCCCACGGTAGCAATGTGGTTGCGAAAAGTGGCACATATCAACTAAATGGAAGAACTTGTTGCGGCTGACAGGGGCACCAGAGAGAGGTTCCTCAAACGATGGTACTACTGGCATGAGTTTCAGTTTCAGTTATGAATATAAAGATTTGATCGCCTAGCTTGCTGTCTGCAGGCCGGTTGGCCATCTCCCCCCCTCCTCTCTATCTTTTAACCCTTCCCTTCCCCCCCTTTTTTTTTTTCTCTCTGCTCTCTTCTCCGCTCTACCTCCCTTCTCCACACTTTTTCCCCTCCACTGCACTGTATTCTCCTCTTCCTTTTCCTGTGCTAGCTCTTCTCTTCTTCTTGAAAATCTCCTTCCCCCCGGGCATACGTAACCTAACTACCTCTCGAAATATGTGGGCAGGTCAGGTCACCAAATCGGTTCCTCTCTGTCTCCGTATGCGGCCATTTGGTAGAAGCCGGTGGAGATTGAGACCTCTCTGGAGGGCCAGTGCCCCGCGGATCGTGTTTTTTTTTACCTTGCCTTTAGCGTTTATCATTGTGAGATTATTTGTCCTACGGTATGTTTTTGCCTTCTGTTTTGTATTCTGTTTGCCTACTGTTTATGGACATGTACCACTGCACATGACTGTGTTGTATGCCTATTCCTTTTTCAATAAACATTGAATTTACAAAAAAAAAAAGTGTCAGTTAGTGTCCGATCGTCTGCAGCAATATTGCAGTCCCACTATAAGTCGCTGATCGCCACCATTACTAGTTTAAAAAAAAATGTACAATTCCAGTATATATCATACTTTGTAGACGCTATAACCTTTGCCCAAACCAATCAATACACGCTTATTGAGATTTTTTTAAATATGTAGCAGAATACATGTTGGCCTAAATTCATGAAGAAATTCGATTTTTTTAAAATCTTTTTATTATTTAGGTATTATAGCAGAAAGTAAAAAATATTGTTTTTTTTTTAATTGTTGGTCTTTTTTTGTTTACAGCACCAAAATTAAAAAACACAGCGCAGTGATGATCAAATACCATCAAAAGAAAGCTCTATTTTTGGGACAAAAAATTTTATTTGGGTACATCGTTGCATGACCGTGCAATTGTCAGTTAACGCATTGCCGTATTGCAAAAAATTGCCTTTTTATGAAGAGGGGTAAATCTTCTGGAGGTCAAGGATAAAGAGCACCTATTTTGTTTGTTATACGAAGAATATACAGTGCCTTGCAAAAGTATTCAGCCCCCTTGAACTTTTCGACCTTTTGCTACATTTCAGGCTTCAAACATAAAGATATAGAACTGTAATTTTTTGTGAAGAATCAACAACAAATGAAGTGGAACAAATTTTTTTGGATATTTCAAACTTTGTTAACAAATAAAAAAACGAAAAATTGGGCGTGCAAAATTATTCAGCCCCTTTACTTTCAGTGCAGCAAACTCTCTCCAGAAGTTCAGTGAGGATTTCTGAATGATCCAATGTTGACCTAAATGACTAATGATGATGAATAGAATCCACCTGTGTGTAATCAAGTCTCTGTATAAATGCAACTGCACTGTCATAGTCTCAGAGGTCCGTTTAAAGCGCAGAGAGCATCATGAAGAACAAGGAACACACCAGGCAGGTCCGAGATACTGTTGTGGAGAAGTTTAAAGCCGGATTTGGATACAAACAGATTTCCCAAGCTTTTAACATCCCAAGGAGCACTGTGCAATCGATAATATTGAAATGGAAGAAGTATCAGACCGCTGCAAATCTACGAAGACCTGGCCGTCCCTCTAAACTTTCAGATCATACAAGGAGAAGACTAATCAGAGATGCAGCCAAGAGGCCCATGATCACTCTGGATAACCTGCAGAGATCTACAGCTGAGGTGG
The DNA here is from genome assembly GCF_965119305.1 of Pelophylax lessonae. Lineage (NCBI taxonomy): Eukaryota > Metazoa > Chordata > Amphibia > Anura > Ranidae > Pelophylax > Pelophylax lessonae. The sequence continues at coordinate 205,278,604 of NC_138772.1, read as the reverse complement.
GAGACTCTGTCCATAGGACAACAATCAGTCGTATACTACACAAATCTGGCCTTTATGGAAGAAGGGCAAGAAGAAAGCCATTTCTTAAAGATATCCATTAAAAAGTGTCGTTTAAAGTTTGCCACAAGCCATCTGGGAGACACACCAAACATGTGGAAGAAGGTGCTCTGGTCAGATGAAACCAAAATCGAACTTTTTGGCAACAATGCAAAACATTATGTTTGGCGTAAAAGCAACACAGCTCATCACCCTGAACACACCATCCCTACTGTCAAACATGGTGGTTACAGCATCATGGTTTGGGCCTGCTTTTCTTCAGCAGGGACAGGGAAGATGGTTAAAATTGATGGGAAGATGGATGGAGACAAATACAGGACCATTCTGGAAGAAAACCTGATGGAGTCTGCAAAAGACCTAAAACTGGGACGGAGATTTGTCTTCCAACAAGACAATGATCCAAAACATAAAGCAAAATCTACAATGGAATGGTTCACAAATAAACATATCCAGGTGTTAGAATGGCCAAGTCAAAGTCCAGACCTGAATCCAATCGAGAATCTGTGGAAAGAACTGAAAACTGCTGTTCAAACACTCTCCATCCAACCTCACTGAGCTCGAGTTGTTTTGCAAGGAGGAATGGGCAAAAATTTCAGTCTCTCAATGTGCAAAACTGATAGAGACATACCCCAAGCGAATTACAGCTGTAATCGCAGCAAAAGGTGGCACTACAAAGTATTAACTTAAGGGGGCTGAATAATTTTGCACGCCCAATTTTTCAGTTTTTTATTTGTTAAAAAAGTTTGAAATATCCAATAAATTTCGTTCCACTTCATGATTGTGTCCCACTTGTTTTTGATTCATCAAAAAAAATTACAGTTTTATATCTTTATGTTTGAAGCCTGAAATGTGGCAAAAGGTCGAAAAGTTCAAGGGGGCCGAATACTTTTGCAAGGCACTGTATTTTATTATAAGGAGGTTTTGGTGTATAGGTACTGTATAAAAAGTGCTTCACTTCTTTGGATTTATATATTTAATTGATTCACATTAGTGCAAACAGCTAATAGGGGGTTGGTTCTTTCTAGGAGATGTGCATGAACACTTTTTTTATTTATTTTCAAACATTGTTTTCAATCCTTGCATCATTCATTAAAAGAAAACATGGTAATCCTTCTATAAGTGCCGGTTCACATTTCTGCGATGCGGGAACGCTGCGAATATACAGCGTGTTCCCGCATCGCATCCGCACCCCTGGCAGTTCACACTGCCATATGCTATACGCTGGAGGTGTCAATTAAAAGTTAACGACACCCCCAGATCAGATCGCATATCGCAGTGCGATCTGAAAGTTCGCACAGAATCGGATCGCACTAATGTGAACCACCATGCGATCCGATTCTGCTGTGGACCAAAAAAAGGGTCCTGTGCGTGTTTCAGTGCGATTGCGGTGCGAATTTAGCCATACAAACTTTATGGTTGAATTTGCACCGCACAGAGATCGCATGTAATTTTAAGAGCAGTGCGCTCCGAATTACATGCGATCTCTGTGATCGCACAAATGTGAACCGGCTCTGAAGGTCATTCAGACACTTCTTTTTAGTTTTTTTTTTTTTTTCAACCCTGGTGCAGACTACAAAGCCACAACACACAGGCCTACTGCTGTCACTATAAGAAATCCAGCATTTAGCAATGACATACAGCGGGTGCTAGATAGCATGCATGTAGACAGGATGTGATTGAAGGAGGCTGGAGATCGACACCACTGAGATACAAAAACAGAAGAAAAGGGTAAAAACAGAATTTATATCTAAAAAATGGCAGTTTATAATATACACTATATTATCAAAAGTATTGTCCGTAGGGTTCAATATGGAGTTGGCCCATCCTTTGCAGCTATACCCGTTTCAACACTTCTGGGAAGGCTGTCCACAAGGTTTAGGAGTGTGTCGATAGGAATGTTTGACAATTCTTCCAGAAGCACATTTGTGAGGTCAAGCACTGATGTGGATGAGAAGGCCTGGCTCAAAGTCTCCTCTCTAATTCATCCCAAAGGTGTTCTATCAGATGAGGTCAGGACTTTGTGCAGACTATTCAAGTTCCTCCACCCCAAACTCGTTCATCCATGTCTTTATGGACCTTGCTTTGTGCATTGGTGTGCAGTTATGTTGGAACAGGACTGGGCCTTCCCCAAACTGTTCCCACAAAGTTGGGAGCATGAAATTGTCCATAATGTCTTGGTATACCGACACCTTAAAAGTTCCCTTCACTGAAACTAAGGGGCCAACCCCAACCCTTGAAAAACACCACCATACCATAATCCCCCTCCATCAAGTAATTTAGACCAGTGCACAAAGTAAGGTCCATAAAGACATGGGTGAGTGAGCTTGGGGTGGAGGAACTTGACTGGCCTGCACGCACCTTTACCCGATAGAACACCTTTAGGATAATTTAGAGAGGAGACTACGAGCCAGGCCTTCTTGTCCACATCTGTGCCTGACCTCACAAATGCACTTCTGGAAGAATGGTTACGCATTCCCACAGACACACTCCTAAACCTTCTGGACAGCCTTCCCAGAAGAGTTGAAGCTGCAAAGGGTGGGCCAACTCAATATTGAACCCTACGGACTAAGACTGGGTTGCCATTAAAGTTCATGGTCGTGTAAAGGCAGGAGACCCAATACTATTGGTAATATAGTGTACATGGTACCTTAGAAAACAAAATGTCATCCAGATAAGGTTTACAACTACATTAAATTAGTAAAACAGTGAATAAAGGATTAAATGCTCGACTACGGGTGCTAATACCATATATTGGGCTTCCTTTAAAAATGCCAAGGATAATATTAAGTAAATAATATGCAGGACTCAAAAACAGATAATGTTTTGATTTTCATATAATTATAAAAAGAAAGAAACATATACAGACAAAACTGTACAACATAGTACAGTACATGCACAAGATCTCCCCACAGTTCCTCTCAGCTACAGGCAACATATGCATTTTCATTAGAACAGGGGCTAATAGTATAGCAATTATCAAACATCAATGCACATAGATAGATACCAGAAAAAACCTTTAGCGGACATGCAGACACTTAAGCCTCGTACACACGCGTCGCAAATTGGCAGGGAATTTTTGTCCGACGACCGATCTGCCGATTTTCGGCTTGTTAGTACGATGCTTCCGACAACCGACTCCGACTTTTCGGCCGAAAAATATCTGGTGTGCAGGCTATAAAATTTTTGTCCGCCGTCAAAACACGCCCGATTTTCGTGCAGTCAGTACAGATTTCGATGGGGAAAAATCTTATGAGCAAGACTGGGCATGCTCAGAGAAGAAAGAACACAAAGAAAGCAAACCAACACATGACATCACTTCTGAAGTAGAATTTTGTTGGGAGAGAAAATTCGTGTGCAGTCTAGGCACATTCCAACCAACAAAACACAACTCTGGACAAAAGACGGACGATCGGTCGGCCGATAATCGTTACGTGTGTACTAGGCTTGAGGCAGTGGTGGGAATCACAACGTTTCGGGGTTAAAACTCTTTTCTCAAGTGGATCTCACCTAAGTACCTGCAAAGTTGTAAGAGCTGGTTATATCAGGTTTTTAAAAAATGGAGAAAGACAGTGGGAAAATCAATTTCAACAGGTACAATTGAGTAGACTGCTTTTACAGAATAACAGTTTTGACAATAATTATTCATCTTTTAGTTCACAGAAGTCAGATTTTTTTAAATTCTAACCTACTGCACGATGTGAGACACAGACACCACGATTACGCAGGAAATACAATTGCTTATTCTGTGAGCCAAAATCTGTATGCCACAGAGCTTGTATGCCCTGTCCTCATATGAACCCTACCTGTCCTGACTCCTGCTGTGTTTCCTGCCTATCCCTTTCCTCCCTAGCCTGGTTTTGAAGCTCATCTCTGGTTACACTTCATGAAGAACTGCGAAAGCATGCTTCTGCCTTATTCTCTGGTTCTAACTCACTCCATCTGGATATACCTCCTTTTAGCCTGTCTAGCTATCAAAAGAAAACAAATGGGTGCTCAACATGTCAATTGGGGAGTTCACAAAATAAATTAGGCTGGGGTGTCAATGTAAAGTTAATGACACCCCCAGATCAGTTCACAGATCGCAGTGCGAACTGTGAAATGGTACAGGAATCAGGTTAAATGGGTGTGATCCGAATCCAGTGCTGACCAAAAAAAAAGTCCTGCACCATTTTGGCCTGAATGCGATGCAAATTTAGCCATACAACCTGTATGGCTGAATTTGCATCACACAGACATCGCATGTGATCTGCAATGCGGTGAGAATCACATGCAATGTCTGTCATCGCACCAGTGTGAACCAATAACACTGGGCATGAAGAAACAAGTATCACCTACATGTGGTATACACTGTGTTGCATATGTTCATTAAAGTAAAACTATAGGCAAAACTTTTTTTCCCCTTGTTGGATAGAGCAAGGGAGGGTTATACCCCTGTCAGATATCTTTTCACCATCTGTGTCCCGTTGCAGAGAATTCCCTTAACTTCCGGTCCCACAGCACAACAAGAAGTGAGAGGAAATCACTGCAAATTAAGGGAACTCCTTGGATTTTATTTTACTTTTAATGGTAATAGTAAACAGGACAAATAGATAGGATGAATCTTATGAATCTTATTAATGGGAGCTCTGACATTAATAAAAACTGACAGGTGTTTTATAGCAGAAAAGTAAAAAATATCCATCTCCACTCTATCCAAAACTAGAAAAAAAAAAAAAAAGTGTTTGCCTTTAGTTATACTTTAACATTTACTCAATGAGTGCATGACTGCCCTGTAATGTAATGCAATAATACACTTGCAAATAAATGCATGTAACAAGGTGTGTAGTCACAAACCAAAGTGCAATATGATGTGATTGCCTACATAAGCACAACTGCCGCAATAGGTAAGGGGGGCCAAGAAAATGAATCATTAGGTACAATATTCTCACATGACTTAGAATCTTCAGTGGAGAAAAAAAAAAAAAAAGCAGTCTCCTAGCCAGAGGAATAAATTAATAGTAAAACTTGTTCCTGATACAGCTGCACATTTAAAAATTGGAAGGGTTCAACTGGAGACCAGCTTCCTATGACTAAATTCATGTCCACAATAAAATCTGTTCATGAATGATGTAGCTAAATATTATCACCCTAAGTTGTTATATTAACATAATACCTAATCCACAGTATATCACAATAACAAGATATAAGCATATACACAATTCTCCACTTGTGTCTAATATTTATGTGCTCACCAGAACAGTTGGACTTTTTAAACTACAGGAGGTCTAAGCAGGCTCATTCCCATCATGAGGTATTCCAACCCAGTACTTAATACATATTGTTCTGATACAGTGGTGACAACCCCTGATGACTTTTTACTGACAAAACATAAAAAATGTACTGACAAAGCAAATGTTTTACTGACAACCATTAGACAGATTAAGACAATCAATATTTAAAGGCGAAATTCCCCAATAAGGAGCCTGAAATCAAAGGATCAGTAGATCATGGGTGCAGCAGATTAATTCTCCAGCTTTTTGGGTAGAAAGCTGGAGGACGTGTTAAAGTACTATTTGACTGCGCTAAAAGACGGGGGGGGGGGGTGCTTAGCAACATGTTACACCCTAAAAACTATGGGTGTAACATATAAAATTTTCTAAAGGCGAACTTAGCCTTTAACCACATCAAGTCAAGCCACATTTACCCACTTCTAGATCCAGGCCTTTTTTCAGCTTTTAGCGCTGTCATACTTTGAATTACAATTACTCAGTCATGCAACACTGTACCCCAATTACATTTTTTATCATATATTTGAGACAGATAGAGATTTTTTTTTTTTTGTGGTGTTTAATCACCACTGGCTTTTTTACTTTTTGCTATATAAATGAAAAAAAAAAAATATATATATTTTTTCAAACATGTTTTCTTAGTTTCTTTTATAAAAATTTGCAAATAAATAATTTTTCTTCATACAATTAGGCCACAATATATGCTACTACATTTCTTTGGTTGAAATAACCAAAATTAGTGAATATTATTTAGTCTGTGCGAAGGTTATAGGTCTACAAAGTATTGTATATATATATTTGAAAATTGATCACTCCTGGCGTGCTCGTTTCTTGAGGACCTAAAATGCCAGGACAGTACAAATACCCCAAATAACCCATTTTTAGAAAGTAGACAGTCCAGGGTATTTAGTAGGAGGAATGGTGAGTTATTTGAAGTTGTAATTTTTGTCATTTTTTTGGAAAATGAAGAAATTTAATTAAAATAGATTTTTTCTCCACAAAGTTTTCATTTTAACAAGACATTTCTCACACACAGCATCGGGATACTTACAATTACACCCCTAATGTGGTATCCCCTATTATTGGAATACCACATGTGTGAGACTTTTTCACAACCTAGATGCATAAAAGGCCCCAAATTCCAAGGAGCACCTTTAGGCATTTTAGCGGCATGAATTACACATTAATTTCCTGACTACCTTTCACATTTTTGGAAGCTCTGGAGCAACAGGACAGTAATAATAACTAAATGGCCGAATTTCGGGAAGCAAACACCCCAAGGTATCTTATAAAAGGCATAGTAAGTCTTTTGAAAATGTAATTTTTTGAAAATGCAGGAAAGAATAGGAACATTTTTTTTTTTACACAAAGTTGTCAATAATAGGAAATTTCTAACAAACATCAAAGGCATATTTCAAAATACACCCCCAATACACACATTCTTCTTTTACTCCTGAGTAGGGCGATACCACATTTATGAGACTTTTTCACAGCCTAGTCACACAGAAGGACCAAAAATCCAAGGAGCACCTTCAGGCTTTCTAGGGGCATAAATTACACATCTAATTTCCTGACTACCTTTCAAATTTTTGGATGCCCTGGAGCACCAGGACAAAAGAAATACTCATAAAATTACTATATTTTGGAGAGTAAATATCCCAAGGTATTTTTAAGAGGCATGGTGAGTCTTTTGAAGACTTGTTTGACAAAAGATTTTGAAAAATGCAGAAAGAAAACTAAAATATTTGTTTTTTACACAAGGATGGCAATTTATGATATTTCTCACACACAGCATGGGCATACTTAGAATTACACTCCAAAACATATTCTACCACTCTTTCTCAGAATGATAATACCTCATGTGTGAGACCTTATCAGTGTCTGGACTGATTATGTACCAGACATTGTATCTTGTGTATTACACAAATCAGCCAATTGTGTCAAAACCAATGCACTGTAGCGCTACCTATAGTCCTCCAAATCCCTATAAGCCAAATAAGCCTAGCCTACTGGAATGTGACTGCCCTCAGGAGTGCCGTGTTCACTGGCCAGGAAGTACGGGAGGCTGAACAACGGAAGAACAAAAGAATTCCAGGAGTGCAGTTGTCCACAGGGGATGGCTGAGACTGGTGTCCCACAGTTACATAGTCAGCGGGATGTGCAGATGGGTCCATTCAGGCACAAGGAGAGATATGTTCAGCAGGCAGACAAAGGATTGGTCCAGGCAGCAGGCATTCACCTAATAGACCAGTATTGGTACAGGCAGCAAGCAGAGGCAACACTGCACTGGTGTGCAGTGATCAGGATCACCATAACTGGTGTGGTGGTGATCATAGATACTGTACCTGGTGCAGAGTGGATCACAGATACTGTAACTGGTGTGGTGATTGACAAGGACAATATGGTTGGTGTGGCGGTGATCAGGAACAATGTAACTGGTGAGGCGTGATCGCTGACCCCATAACTGGTGTGGCAGTGATCACAGGCACCATAACTGGTGTGAAGGTGATCACAGACACTGTAACTGTTGTGGCGGTGATTAAGGATGATCGAACTTTTGAAAAGTTCGGTTCGACCAGAACACCTGAATTTTCCAAAAGTTCGGGTTCGGATTTCAGAACCCCATTGAAATCAATGGGACCCGAACTTCGGTAATCAAAAAACACAATTTTGAAGCCCTAAAACCCAATAAATGCCCCTAAAAAGTGGCTAGGGTTCTGGGTCATGCCCCATTAACTAATAATCACACAAAAAAAGTTCTTAAAAATTGTCATTTTTGATAAAAAAAAGCCAATTATTGAAAAAATTAAAAAAAAAAAAAAGAGAGATTTTTTGATTTTTACTTTGGATTTAGTATCTGGGGGGGGGGGGTCTAAAATGTGTGCATGTGAATTTTCAGCTCTGTAGCATGTCCAGAACCATGAAAAAAAAAAAGATAATTTTTCAGTAGAACAGGGATGTGGGTCGGGACCCTCCTTTAACTTTAACACCTATATGATCTTTTTTTCTGGTTCTGGACATGCTACAGAGCTGAAACTTCACAGGTACACCTTTTAGACCCCCCAGACACAAAATCACACAAAAAAAGTTCTTAAAAATTGTCATTTTTGATAAAAAAGCCAATTATTGAAAAATGAAAAAAAAAAAAAAAAAAAGAGATTTTTTGATTTTTACTTTGGATTTCGTATCTGGGGGGTCTAAAAGGTGTGCATGTGAACTTTCCGCTCTGTAGCATGTCCAGAACCATGAAAAAAAAAAAAAAAAAGATAATTTTTCAGTAGAACAGGGATGTGGGTCGGGACCCTCCTTTAACTTTAACACCTATATGATCTTTTTTTCTGGTTCTGGACATGCTACAGAGCTGAAACTTCACAGGTACACCTTTTAGACCCCCCAGACACAAAATCACACAAAAAAAGTTCTTAAAAATTGTCATTTTAGATAAAAAAGCCAATTATTGAAAAAATTAAAAAAAAAAAAAAAGAGATTTTTTGTATTAGAAAACTTTCTGACAGGGGGTTTGCTTCGCTGCTGTAACACCTTGCCGGTTTAATAGAAGGCATTTTTTTGGGATCTTTGCAGTCAGGAAAAACATCTGAACTTGTGTATAGTGGTACTGTGCACAAGTTCAGATGTTTTGCCTGCCTCCAAAACCCCCCAAAAAATGCCAGCAAAAACACACCTGGGCATTTTTTTTTTGACGCTAGCATTTTTTTGGCATTTTTTTTGGGTTCTTTTGAGGCAGGCAAAACATCTGAACATGTGTATAGGGGGTATATATACACATATATGTCTGAATATATACCCCTAGACATATATAGGTGTGATAGTAGCAGAAATATATTACTGTAAATGATTTCATTAGCGCAAGCATTTATTTCTGCTACTATCACACCTATTTATGTCTAGGGGTATATATTCAGACATATATGTCTATATATACCCCCTATACACATGTTCAGATGTTTTGCCTGCCTCCAAAACCCCCCCAAAAATGCCAGCAAAAACACACCTGGGCATTTTTTTTTTTTTGACGCTAGCGTTTTTTTGGCATTTTTTTGGGTTCTTTTGAGGCAGGCAAAACATCTGAACATGTGTATAGGGGGTATATATAGACATATATGTCTGAATATATACCCCTAGACATATATAGGTGTGATAGTAGCAGAAATATATTTCTGTAAATGATTTCATTAGCGCAAGCATTTATTTCTGCTACTATCACACCTATATATGTCTAGGGGTATATATTCAGACATATATGTCTATATATACACCCTATACACATGTTCAGATGTTTTGCCTGCCTCCAAAACCCCCCAAAAAATGCCAGTAAAAACACACCTGGGCAATTTTTTTTGACGCTAGCGTTTTTTTGGCATTTTTTTGGGTTCTTTTGAGGCAGGCAAAACATCTGAACATGTGTATAGGGGGTATATATAGACATATATGTCTGAATATATACCCCTAGACATATATAGGTGTGAAAGTAGCAGAAATATATTACTGTAAATGATTTCATTAGCGCAAGCATTTATTTCTGCTACTATCACACCTATATATCTATATATCTATATATTCAGACATATATGTCTATATATACCCCCTATACACATGTTCAGATGTCATGTCTGACATCAAACATGTCCTCAAAAAAGCACTGGCAGTGGCTGCCCCTGCAGCATAAAAAATGCTTGGCTGGTGAGAAGCCATATTCCAGTTACGAAGCTATTCAGAGAAATGATCATTTCTCTATAGCGGTCACCCTGCTATGGAAGGGTTTTGTCACCCTGCCATAGCAGTCACTGTCAGTTAACCCTACACTACACTACGGTCCCCTTACACTTAACACTTTCCCTACAGAAACTCAATTTTTGAAGCTAACTTAAGTGTAAAGGAGCACTCTAACTACACTAGATATCCCTTTCCTCACACTAAAAATAGCTAAATGACACTTTTAAAGTAAAATTACCAGAACTGCTTCCATTCTCTTCCATGTCCAGTATAACAATGCTAGGAATATGGCGGGGGCGATCTTATATACTGGGGGGCGTATTCACTAATGATTGGTCTAGGGACCCCCTAGTCACTCCAATCACATTTCTAGCATTCTCCTGCCCCCTCAATTGGCTTTTGTACAATGCTTTCTGAATCACTGACATGGTGCAAGCATATAGAATATAAAGTCAGAGTTAAAGTGATATCAATTTTTCTAAATAAAATTAAAAAACTTTTTTTTTTGCTTTTGCTTTGTGCAACAATATTGCATAGAGTGGTCCCATAACTCCTTTTTTGGCATTTCCTTGCCAGCGCTATCCAATCCTCCTTCCTGGTGTGACAGTAATCACGGACTCCGAAACTGGTGTAGTGGTGGTGATCACAGACTCTATAACTGGTGTGGCGGTGATCTTAGAAAGGGTAACCGGTGTGGCGGTGATCACGGACAATGTAACTGGTGTGAAGGTGATCACGGACTCTGGCTGGTGACAGGGAGTTTTTTCTTAACATTTTTTTATTTTTTACATACTGTCAACCTAGCAGTACTGTGTCCCCATAGTGATTGGACACAGCTATCACATGGTACAGGGATACTGTGAATGGCCCTGTACTATGTAATTTCTGTGGCTGATCACAGAGATCACACAGTAGTAAATAATGATGCCAGAAAATGACATATCGTTTGCCATACTTTATGTGATTACCGATTGGCTACAGCAATCACATGTCATATTAATGTTCTGCTGTGTCCAGTGGACATAGCAGGCACAGATCTTACTACTAAATGCTCTCAAGGAGCTCATTCAAGCAGCGGGTGCAGGGAGACATACAGTAAGTCCGCCCCTATCAGTGCAGCTCCTGTCTGGGCAATTATGCACTATGGCTGGATGGGATGCGGTTAAACAGTACAAACAATATGTAAACATTAACTATACTCACAACAAGTAATCTGCCTGGGTTTACCATTAAAAAGTTAAAACAGCATGACAAATGTGAGCATGAGCAATACTTAAATTATGAAAGACATGGAGCACCCTATGAAAAAAAAAGAAAAGAAAGGTAATTTGAGAACAATGGGCATGGCCAGTGGGAGGGTCTTAAAGGGGTATTGAACACAATCTGCAACTGCTGTATACACTGCACACATATACCACAGTCCTTGTATCCACAAAATTACTGTGCCAAACTGACAGTCTAACAGACACAAACAAACCTCAGGACAAAGGAACACTTAAGGACCAGAGGATTTGGCTGCTCAATGACCAGGCCCTATTTTGCGATTCGGCACTGCATTACTTTAACGGACAATTGCGCGGTCGTGCGACACTGTACCCAAACAAAATTGACGTCTTTTTTTTCCCACAAATAGAACTTTCTTTTGGTGGTATTTGATCACCTGTGCAATTTTAATTTTTTGCGCTATAAACAAAAAAAGAGCGACAATTTTGAAAATATTACAATATTTTTCACATTCTTTTATATGAAATTCTCAAAAAAAAAAAGTAAAAATCAAAATTTTTTAACATTTTAGGCCAATTTGTTTTCTGCTACATATTTTTGATAAAAAAAAAATTGCAATAAGCATATTTTGATTGGTTTGCATAAAAGTTATTGTGTTTACTAACTACGGGAAAGATTTATGTAATTTTTATTGTTTTTTTTTTTTTTTTACTAGTAATGGCAGTGATCTGCGATTTTTTTTTTGTGGGACTGCGACATTGCGGCGGACATATTGACACTTTTGGGGGTACCAGTGACATAACTACTGCTAAAAATATGCACTGTTACTGTAAAAATGACACTGGCAGGGAAGAGGTTAACAGTACTGGTGATCAGTGAGTTAAATGTGTCTCTAGGGGCGTGATTTTAACTGTCAGGGGGCGTGGCTTGTGTAGTAATCACAGAGACATGCGATCCTATATAGCAGGATCACATAGCCTCTGTGATTACTTCAGGGAGAATGACAGACGGCTGTGTTTACGGCTGCGGGAGATCGCGAGTGGCCGGGGGCCATCGGTGCCGCCGGTCACACGCACTGGCTCCCCAGCTTACGAGTGGGGGCGGGAGCGTGCTCGCACCCTGGAGTCTCCTGAGCGAGTGATGAAACATAACGTCGCTTTGCCCAGGAGTGGCTGCCTGCTGCAGTAAAACTGCGGCGGGGGGTAGTTATGTGGTTAATGAAAGCTTTATATTATAAATATTTTAATGCATACAAAAAGGATATTTTTGTTTTGCTGAATCTACCTTACCTAATTACAATCAGCAACTGTTGAGACAATGAACACCTTTGGTCAGGTCTATGTATAGCATAATTAAAAAAAAAAAAACATATATATATATATTTATATATATATATATATATATATATACAGGGGTCAGAAGTAAGTACCAAACAAAACAACATAGAATGTAGCAGCCAGGAGGACACCGTTCACATCAGAGTCCTCCCTTTTCTCAAAGTCCCCAGCATTCCCCCCCCATAAATCAGCTGTTCATGTCCACAGAGTGCCACTTTACATCAGAGCCTTCTTACATGCTCCAAAGTGCACCCTTATTTCAGTACTCCCAGACTGCCCCTTTACATCAGTGCCTCCAGAGTACCCACCTATATTTTTTTGAGTGTCCCATTACATCCTCAAGAATACCCCCTTACATCCTTCAGAGTGCCCCCTTACATCCTCCTCTAGTGTGCCTCCTTATATCCTCCTTCAGAGTTTCCCCTTACGCATTCCTTCACTCTGAACTACCCATGCACATTTCCGGGGCCAGCCAATTAGTGAACTGCCAAGCTGGGTGTCCATATAAACCACACCTGATCAAAGGCTGAGTTCAGCAGTTCTCTAATATGTTGGCTCCAGGACTCTGCATGTGTTGTTCAAAGTCACCAACAAGGGGATTTTTACAGGCACTTTTTTTTTTTTTCCTGTCTATGGACATTTATAGACAGGAGAGAAGTATCTGTTTTTTACTAACCATCCGATGGTTGGCAACACTGATATGATAAGAGCTCAATTAAAGACTGAAAAGGATCATAGTGCTTTCTGTTTGTTTTTATTAAAGTACTTCAATAGATTAAAAACTCAACGTGAATAGTTCTTAGTTCACTAACAAATTGCATGCCAGTGAAACAGTAGATCTCAGGATAACCCAATGCTCGAACTCCCCAGTACAGACCAGACCAAGATAATGAAACCACAGCTCATAACTCTGCCTTACAGAATGGTCCTGAGGACTTCATTAGAGGAATACATAAATAAATAAAAAGCCAAGAGGTATAAAAACAAAAAGTTAAGAAGTTCAAAAAATATAGAAGCAACCCTAAAAAAAGGCGAAATCTCAAAAGGTGTTTTATTAAAAGACAACAAATGGGTTCTCATCTCCACATGTAAATTATGTACTCCACAAGGTAAATTACCCAGAAAAAAATCCCCAAATATATATTTTTTATTATGTTTCATAATTACATGATTTTAGAGATGTTTTATGCAGGATAATAAATTAAACAAATCTGTGCTATATCTGGGTCATGTATATTTTATATTACAGTATACTGTATACTAAGGATAAGTGGGGAAGACAGGCATGTAGCCCCCCAGAACAATACCAGGCCACATGCCCTCGACATGGGGAATATCCTGATAAGTGAAATCCCCCTGGCAAAGCACTTTGTCCCTATCTTAATGAGGACAAGGGCCTCTTCCCCACAACCCTGGCCCTGTGGCTGTGGGGGGTCTGCGGGCAGGAGACTTATTGGAATCTTGAAGACCCCTTTACAATAAGAGGGCACCCAGATACGTATTCCTACCTATGTGAATGCATATGAGGTACATAGAATAACCATGTTTTCATAAATAATTCTAATTCATCTCTACAGTCAATCCAGCATCAAACATCATCCAGGCTTTTCTGAAAATAAATATGATTTAACACAAGTTCAATTCAATCAGGAGCAAGGCCTGGAAAAAGAGTGGTATTTCCACTTACTCTATTTATAACCAATATGCTGTTCAAATGTTGCAACTTTCTCACAGAGGACACAAATGACACCCTTGCAAATATATTATTTATGTGGTAAAATTTTTTTTATGTTATTTACTTCATGGGGTGAATGTAACACCCCCAGGCAAATAAAACATTTGATGATGTTTGCCGTAGTACAATGTTAGATCTATTCTAGATGTCATAGCATGGGTAACCCTGACAGATGTTGTTGTATAGTTGACTTACATTTGGCTGAAATCTGTACAACAGAATTTACTTACTTTACTAGAAATGTATTAACTATTATACAGGTTGGTGTGTTGATTTCCCTGTAAAAAAAAGTCTGTAAATTTAGATGGTCTTTTGATTTTACCAATGTTATTTGGCAATGTAGAGTCAAGTCTGTGTAGTTGCTTTTTTCTTTCTTCTTCATTGTTTGCACATTTTTTTTCTTGTCTAAAAGGTTTCTTTAATGTATTGTTGCAGGAAGTTCAGCATGATGCATTAGTTGAATGAGATCTAAGTCTTCTCTGAAGGATCATAATAATAAAATGCAATTTGATATAATCCAAACCGTGTTTTACCTTTTTTACTTTCTGAAGGCTAACATGATGTATCTTGAGTGTCGACATGACCAAGTCATAGACAGTAACGTGTATTTCGTACAAATCATCATCTCCTAGTTTGATTCCATTTATTCATCACAGGAATACAAGGATGCTTTGGAGCTCTTCACCAGTTCCTTTATCAGTGGTCACTGTTGCCCGATGAAGGAGCTGGTGTAGAACTCTGGAAAATAGCTGTTTTTGTGTGATGAATGAATGGAATAAAAAATAAATAAATAAAAAAGGAGTTGATTTTGTGCTAGTGACACACATTATCTTCTCTAAAGGATCAGCCATCAATGCGTAAATGATGTGCGGTCTCATGCATAGTTTCTTGAGTGGCAGCTTCTGTCTTTGCGTATCATGTTAAATACCTGCTGAAAAGTCATTAATGTAAAAATGGCTTTTACACTTCTAACATTGTTCATTTAATTTAAGATAGTTTTTACAAAGCCTAATGCTTTTGCAGAATAGCCATAGTAAACAGAAATGATTAAAAATATGAAAACTAATATGTTGTTAGAAATGTTTAACTTTCCTAAAATTGTTTTGCAAAAACAAATATTTTTTTAAAAAATTAACTGAACTGAAAATATAAAATAGATATGACCTTCTTTTGGCAAAAAAGTTAAAATTAATCAAATAAAACACCATAAATAATATCCCCCCCCCCAAAAAAAAAATAATAATAATAATTTTATATATATATATATATATATATATATATATATATATATATATATATATATATAAAATTATGAATATAAATTAACTTCTTCAGTTTCAATATATTTATTGAATTTTCAAAGTAAACATAACAAGCTCACAGTTTGCCCACACAGGGGCAGAGCTAAACAGTCACATTTAAAGAGGAAGTAAACCCTCCTCAGGAAGTTGTACCTATAGGTAAGCCTATGATAAGGCTTACCTATAGGTACTGTAAATATCTCCTAAACATGTACCGTTTAGGAGATATTTAACTTTAATGCAGCCAGTGACGTCACTGGCGCATGCGCTCTGAAGGAACGGCTGATCGTGCCGTTCCTTCAGAGCCCCGTGCCGTGACCGTCGGCTCCCGCGTGCGTGCGCGGGAGTGACGTCACCGCGGCTCCGGCCAATCAGATGACCGGATGCCGCGATCCCGGAAGACGAGCGACATGTCATGTCGCCCGTCATACAGGTAAGAGAGCGGCACGGCGGGGGCTCGTTCTAAGGTAAGTATTTCATAATGAGCTAGTATGCGATGCATACTAGCTCATTATGTCTTTCTCTTGCAGGTTGTAAAAAAAAAAAAAATTTTTAAACAAGTTTACAACCTCTTTAAGAACAAGTACAAATAGGAAATTTATAATATTAAAACAGAAAAGGACCAGCCAAAACTAAGGACGACCAGTAGGAAATTCAAAGCAAATTGCTATTATTGCCAAGCGTTCCTTACAAATACAATACAATACAATAACAAATATTAAGAAAGGAAGAGAGAGGAAAGCAAAAAAGGAGAGAGGGGCAAGAGGGGAAAAAGGCATCATGGACTTCAGACCGACCCGGACAACACCTATAAATTACTATAAATTACCTTCTAGTGCAGGGATTTTGACTCAACCTGGAGTGCTGCCAATTCCTTTTCTTTTATCAGGGTTTCTCAACCAGGGTTTCGTGGAACCCCGGGGTTCCTCCTGAGGTTGCTAGGGGTTCCTTGAGCAATGGGAAATTTCTGCCTTTCAGATAAGTTTCCAATGACACTATTGTTCCTTTTAGCTATCTGTAAGGGGGTAATTCTTCCCAATGATGACAAGAGTAAGAAGCATTCTTCCCACTGAATGTCACACTAATGTGTCATGAGTTATAGATTTTTAGTTTTTAGCAGGGGTTCCCCGAGACCAGAAATGTATTTCAAGGGTTCATCTGTGTTGAAAAGGTTGAGAAAGGTGTAAAAACCCAGTTGCTGCTCTCAATGTGCTCCCCAATAATAGCACATGCATGTGATAAACAAAAAGCAATGAGCTGCGCTAATATACCTACAGTGGTGATCGAAAGTTTGGGCATCCCAGGTAAAAATTTGTATTAATGTGCATGAAGAAGCCAAGGAAAGATGGAAAAATCTCCAAAAGGCTTTAAATTATAGATTAGACATTCTTATAGTATGTCAACAGAAGTTAGATTTTATTTTCATCATTTACACTTTCAAAATTGCAGAAAACAAAAAAAAATGGCTTCTGCAAAAGTTTGGGCACCCTGCAGAGTTAATATCTTGTACTGCCCCCTTTGGCAAGTATCACAGCTTGTAAACGCTTTTTGTAGCCAGCCAAGAGTCTTTCAATTCTTGTTTGAGGTATCTTTGCCCATTCTTCCTTACAAAAGTCTTCCAGTTCTTTGAGATTTCTGGGCTGTCTGTCACACACTGCTCTTTTAAGGTCTATCCATAGATTTTCAATTATGTTGAGGTCAGGAGATTGTGAAAGCCATGGCAAAACCTTCAGTTTATGCTTCTTGATGTAATCCCCAGTGGATTTCGAGGTGTGTTTAGGAAGGATCATTATCCATTTGTAGAAGCCATCCTCTCTTTAACTTCAGCTTTTTCACAGATGGCATCAAGTTACCATCCAAAATTTGCGGAAATTTTATTGAATCCATTTTTCCTTCTACTCACACAGATATTCCCTGTGCCACTGGCTGCAATACAACCCAAAGGCATGATTGATCCACCCCCATGCTTAACAGAGGTTCTTTTCATTAAATTCTGTGCCCCTTCTTCTCCAAACGTACCTTTGCTCAATCCGGTCAAAAAGTTTGATTTTAACCTCATCGGTCCACAGAACTTGTTTCCAAAATGCATCAGGCTTGTCTGTATGTTCATTTGCAAAGTTCAAATGCTGATTTTTGTGGCGAGGACGTACAAGAGGTTTTCTTCTGATGACTCTTCCGTGAAGACCGTATTTGTACAAGTATCTCTTTATAGTGAAATAGTGTACCACAACTCCAGTGTCTGCCCGATCTTTCTGGAGGGATCGTGCAGTCAAACGTGGGTTTTGAATTGTTTTTCTCACAATCCTACCAGCTGTTCTGTCTGATATTTTTCTGGGTCTTCCAGATCTTGCTTTAACTTCCACTGTTCCTAATGACTGCCATTTCTTAATTACATTCCGAACAGAGGATATTGACATCTGAAAACGCTTTGCTATCTTCTTATAGCCTTCTCCAGCTTTGTGAGCGTCAACTATTTTCAGTTTCAGTTTTCTAGACAACTGCTTAAAAGATCCCATGGTGCTGATTGTTGGGGCAAGGTCAGATGAGTCTGGGCATTTAAAACCTTTGAGATTGACATCACCTGGTCTTCCCAGATGATGATTGAGAACAATCCATGACACTGGCAGGTTTAAGCCTTGCAAAGGGCGGCAGTGCATGCTATAAATTCTGCAGGGTGCCCAAACTTTTGCAGATGCCATTTTTTTTTTGTTTTCTGTAATTTTGAAAGTGTCAATGATGGAAATAAAATCTAACTTTTGTTGACATATTATAAGAATGTCTAATCTGTAATTTGATGCCTTTTGGAGATTTTTCCATCTTTCCTTGGCTTCTTTATGCACATTAATACAAATTTTTACCTGGGGTGCCCAAACTTTCGATCACCACTGTTAACCAGTCAAATATGTGCTCAATATTAGAGAATTTTGCTGTGTTAAAAAAATCATACAAATTTTAAAAACTAGTTTACCAAACCACACTGCCCGTGGTGCAGACCACATATTGTAGGCCACAAGGGCACTCTAGTACATATGTGGTGTGTGTGAGATTACACTTGATACGTTTTTGATAGAATATTGCCTCTTAGTATAGCTGGATTTGAGTAATCTTGCAGTTTCTTATATTCTTTTTATCTGTAAATTTGTGAGTTAACAAACTTGTTACACAATCATGCTTGTGTTGCAACTTCTATATTCCCTGGTATTCGTCATACAGATTTAGCCTGCTGTGTGGAGTACTTGACTTTTTTGGTGGATGAGAAACAAGGAGCAGCCTTCAATGATATGAACGCATGTTGAGCCATTCTACAGGGTCCAAGACTCTGGTGAGTCTATATACATGTAGGGTATGTTTTAGATCAGCACATGAAGTGCTATTTGTAGAATGAAGTGGCAAATATCTTGAAGCAGTTGAGCACAGAGAACCTATGCACTTAAAGAGTGGAGTTACACTTTATTACCTGATTATATTTATATTACATATTGCATGAAGTGATAAACTATAGTGTGGTTTTGTAGTTTGTTAAATTAATTTTAAAATTGTATGTTTTTGTAACACAGCACTATGCTCTAATAATGAGCACATCTTTGACTGGTATTAGCCCAGCTCATTGCTTTTTGTTTATCATCCAAATCCTCCACCATGTGGTCATCTCCTCTGTGTTCCAGGTCTTTGACTTCCCCGACATCTCTGCATGCTTCTAAGTTCCACCACCACTCCTCTCAGAGTCAACCCTTTAGGGGACTCTCTCCTAGCAAGGCAACAGCCTGACAAGGAACCAACTGGATCCCTGTCACCTGAAAGCCAAGGTAAGTGACTTGTTTTTCCTTGTGTCTCTCCTACCTACCGGATGTCCTCTCTTTGACTGCATAGTGGCAGAGTGATAAGATAAGCTGTGATAATCAATAAATGATAAGACAATCAAAAACATAGCTGCTTCACTCTAACATTATTCAACATTCTATACAAAAAACAGTGTTGACAGTTCACTATTAGATGTAATATTTTAATATATTCAATATAATATTCAAATACACTGCCTGGCCAAAAAAAATGGTCGCTACCAAAAAGGTACTACATTTTCATTGGCTTTGATTACAGCACCCATTCGCTGTTGCATTCTGGCAAGCTTCTGCAATGTCACAAGATTTATTTCTGTCCAGTGTTGCATTCATTTTTCACCAAGATCTTGTATTGATGATGGGAGAGTTGGACCACTGCGCAAAGCCTTCTCCAGACTTCCGGTTCCGGCGCTCATGCAGGAGGAGTGAGCCTCCACAGCTCCGCTACACCCGCCGCCGAACTGCTTAAAAATACCGGGACCGAGGCCGCCCGGAGAGCATTAACCTCCGCCACTCTCATCCCGCACACCGGGGCTCTGGATGGACCGGTTTGTGGAGCGCCAGCGCCCGCCGTCTTCTGCCAGCACGGATCGGCCGGATATGGATGCCGCTCCTCACACAGCTCCCAATATGGCCGCGGCTGCTGGAGCACAGCGGGAGGGGGAGGTGAGTGACTCACTCTCCCTCTCTCCAAATGCTCCACAACATACAAACCTCCCGCTGCTCACCCCAGCCACTTCAGTCACACAGGCTGACCCAGCCTATATAAAAATGGCAGAGGCTGTAGCACAAATATTATCCCCCACAATAAAGGCAGCAATTGAAACTGCCATTACTCAGAGTCTGTCACAATTCCAAAAAGAACTGAGCTCCCACAGACACCAAATCCAGGAGGCTGAACTGAGGATTGCGTCCCTGGAGGAAGAGACCCTGCTTAACAGTAGGGATATTAATAATCAGGACAAGGCGCTTCAAGCATTGCAGGATAAAATTGAAGATCTGGAGAACCGCTCCAGAAGGAATAATCTCCGGATCATCGGGACACCTGAGGCGGTTCAGGGGGCGGAGCTTCTTGCTCTCTGTTCAGACTTTATTCCTAGAGCCCTGGGTTTGCCATCCCCTTGTATTGTGGAGAGGGCGCATCGGGTGGGGGCCCCTAACGAGTCCCGGAAAAACCCGCGACCCATCATTGCCCGATATTTAAACTATGCAGACAAAAATGCCATTTTGATGTCATTCAGGAAACAAAGACCCATACACATTAAAGGCTGCTCTATTCTACTCTTCGCAGACTACTCCGCGGAAGTGTCCAGGCGACGTAAGGCGTTTGCTCCAGTATGCTCCTCTCTTTTTCAACAGCAACTGCGTTTCACCTTGGCGTACCCTGCTGTCCTGCATGTTACTACACCTGGGGGTGAACGCCTGTCTTTCCATACGCCATCGGACGCGGAGCACTATCTCTCGTCATTATCCACGCCGATGGAAGAATCCTCCTCTCAACCCAGACGAGAGTCTCTTGTTCGCAAGGCCCAACTCACACCTGACAAGGAACCCCCCAAGAAGGGTAAATATGGTCATCCCTCTGCCCGCAGATCCCTCATGTGAACTTGGATGGCCTAGTTTTTCCAAGTGAACGATCTTCCTCAGGTACTGTTATACTGTTAGCCCCAAGCCTCCTGTGAGACTAGAAAGTTCGCAGGTATCTGGTTGGAACTTTTTGCTCGTAGTCATACTTTTACACAGGTATCACATCTACCCTTACACCTGGTGTAACATGTCATGATTATAAGTTAGCTCATTGCTTGTTATGTATTTTGTTTACTTCTTGCTGTTCCTCCAAAGCTCTTAAAGGGATGTTATTAGCTGTCTCCTGGTCACATGTACTGAGCACCCAGTACATGGACTCGCTGCTCTCCGGAGTGTACTTCTGTTCTACTGTCCTTCAACATAGGCATATGGGTGTGGGGCTACGCTTGCACACTTCCTTCTCACTGAGAAAAAAGCGAAGTCTCAAGATTGGTTTCCCCCTCTTAGTACAACCTGAAGCACACTTTTTCACCGAAATCCTCTTCTGGGGCTCCATAATGCCCCGGCAAGGGCTCCTATCTCCTAATTTTCCACCTTCTATCTTGCACCTACATTATTTGCCACATCAGGTCTCCCTGTCCATGAGAATCCTTGCGATTGGTACATTCTCTACGTTATATAACCATACCATTCTCTATCCATGGCCACCCTAAATGTTATATCATGGAACGTGAAGGGACTTAGATCACCTAATAAACGTATGATGATATTGCGCCATCTCAAGCGCTTGGGGGCGGATGTCGCTCTCCTCCAGGAGACTCATCTGGGGGAGGGAGACATGCGATTTTTGAAGAAGCTCTGGGTTGGGGAGGCGATATGCTCCCCTGCCACGGGTCGCAAGGCTGGGGTAGTCATATTGTTAAATAAAAAGATTCCCTACGAAATTATAGACACTAGCCGGGACGACGCCGGCAGGAGACTGTCTTTATTGCTCAGACTGCCTACGGGCTCAGTACGAGTCTCTAATGTGTATGCCCCAACACCCTCTTCCGCCACTTTTAACGGTGATACCACGACATGGCTGCTCCAGAACCCCACTCCCTTTCACATAATAGGAGGAGACTTTAATGATGTCATGGACATGACTGCTGACCGTAAACAACGCAGAGCGAGGGCCCAAACCTCCCCCTACACATATCACACCAAGGAAACTCCCCTGCATTCCATGATGTCTGCCCTACACTTAGTGGACGTGTGGCGACTTAGCCACCCTACAGATTATGAATACTCCTTTTATTCTCCCCCACAAGACTCCATGGCAAGACTGGACTACCTATTCATTACCCCAGAACTTGTCCGATATGTTGACAGCGTGGACATACATGATATTGCCATATCAGATCACTCCCCGATATCCCTATCCATTTCACTAGCGGCTACCACTCCTCCTGTAGGTACCTGGAGATTCCCTGTATTTCTCATACATAATAAGGACTTCCAAAATCACGTGCAATCAACCTGGCAGGACTATGCTAACCTGAACCAGGAGCATTCCACGGACCCTATCCTTTTCTGGGAGGCAGGCAAAGCAGTCCTGCGAGGACATATTATGTCCTATGTCTCTACGTATAGGAAAGCTCTTGCTAAACATTACCTAGAGGCGAGCAAAAAATTGCACCGAGCCCAATCCCGTCTCACCACTTCGCACTCCACAGAGCTCAAGGCCGAGTGGCACGAGGCTAAAAAGAATTTTGACCACTGGGCAGACAAAATTGAGGAAACTAAACGTTCCCGATTTATGGCATCCTTTTATCGTTTTGGGAATAAACCCGGAAAACTACTTTCTAGATTGATCAAAGGCCCTTACAAACCCACGCACATACTGACACTCAGGAACGAGTCAGGACAGCTAACACACTCACCTACAGACATTAGCGGCATTCTGGAAAAATACTACAGTACCTTATATAGCGAAGACCCGGTAAACCTTGAGGCCGCCAGGAATTTTCTAGATAATGTTCCTCTCCCTTCACTTACAGAAGCCCAATTGCTAGAAATCAATGCCCCAATAAGCTCAGATGACATAGCTTACACCATATCTCATATGGCATCCCAAAAAGCACCGGGCCCAGATGGATACTCGACTGAATTTTTTAAAACTTTTAAGGATACCCTCTTGCCCACTCTCACAACATTATACAACAATATGTGGCAAAATGGCACTTACCTTCCCACAGGCTCTCAGGCATACATAAAATTATTATCCAAGAAAGGTAAGGATCCCACTCAACCAGGCTCATATCGGCCTATATCCCTTCTAAACATTGATGCTAAAATCTTATCCAAAATAATAGCCTCCAGAATAGCACAGGTTCTTCCCACACTTATTCATCCTTCCCAAGCTGGCTTCGTCAGGGGCAGGTCGGCCGCTGCAAATATACGCAAGGTCTTGGCGGTCCTTGAACATGTTAAAGCTAACCCTACTAGTCACTCGGCCATAGTGACTTTAGACGCCGAAAAGGCATTCGATAATGTCAATTTGGACTGGCTCTTCCTGACCCTGGCGAAGTTAGGGTTCTCTGGCAAGATAACTAACTTCTTGAAAGCTCTTTATGCTTCCCCCTCAGCGCGTATCTTCACGTCTACGGGCATATCAAACCCAATTTTGTTATATAAGGGCACACGCCAGGGCTGTCCCCTATCTCCCTTATTGTTTAATATGGCCATAGAGCCCCTTTCCAGATACTTGGTATTCTCGAACACAATTCACGGTATCCCGCTAGGTCAAACAGAGCTCAAAACTGCACTTTTTGCAGATGATCTGCTTATATTCACATCCCAACCTAGTACTGACCTCCCAGCGTTATGTTCGCTGTTAAGCGAATTCAGATTAATTTCAGGGTTAAAAATTAATTTCGAAAAAAGCGAAGTCCTCCCTCTAACGCAGTCGGTCATAGAACACTGGGACCATTCCCTCCCATTCCCTTTAAACCATCACCACATCACCTACCTGGGCATCAAGATTGGCAGACATACATCCACACTTTATCAACTGAATTATGTCCCACTTATAGAAAAAATTATTAAAGAGCTGGAATTGTGGATGACTCTACCCCTCTCGTTCTTTGGAAGGTGCCACCTGGTCAAAATGGTCAGCTTCCCGCGTCTGCTTTACCCCCTCCAAACCCTCCCTTTCCTTCTCAAACATAAAGATATTAACACTCTGAACAAGGCTGTTACGGCCTTTCTCTGGAATAAGAGGAGACCCAGGATATCCATTGCCAAACTGCACCTTCCAAAGGGTGAGGGGGGAGCTGGCTTACCCAATATTAGGTTGTATAATTTATCTTGCCTCCTACGCTATGGCCTGGATTGGATAACCAAATCCTCGACTTATTCCAACTACCACATTGAAACTCAACTAGCCCACCCATGGTGCCTTCCTGGAGTGCTACACAGCACCTTTACAGCTTTGCCCGTACACCTTCAACGACATGTACTCTTTCGAGACACTATGATAGCTTGGAGGGAAGTACGGAAATGTCTGGGAGTTCCCTCAACCATCTCCAAGCACTTGCCTCTCCACGGCAATCCATTGTTTCCGCAATTTATGGACTATGCTTCGTTCAGACTATGGGAGCAGAATGGATTAACATTGGTACATTCTTTGGTTCGACCCAAGGATCTTTCCATAAAACCATATACGGAACTTGCAGGGGAATACCACTTGCCCCCGTCCCATCAGCTATATTACCATCAGGCAGTAGCCTATGTAAAATCTTGTTCACCCAGCACTGTTATAAGTTTTCAAAAATCTGTCTTGGATGATTTCATCAAGAACAAAAGTTACAACATTTCCGTCCTATACAATCAACTGCTTGTACACTCTAATAAACTCTCCACGGAAACCATGTTTGATAAATGGGGTACTGTCTTCCCCCTGGAGGATATTGCTCCTAAAATATTGCAGGGATACCTTCGGCTTAGAAAAACTGTGTTGATGGAGACATGGAGAGAGACCCAATTCAAGCTAATTCACAGGGCCTTTGTTCCGGCTTTGTATACCAACGATCCTAAAATTCCTGCAATATGCCCTCAGTGCGGTGGAGAGAGACCGACGCTAGCCCACAGATTCTGGCATTGCCCCACTATTTCGTGTTTCTGGGACCAGGTGTTGACCTTTATACAGGCGGTTCTGGGAATCCGGCTGGAAAAATCCCCCCACTTGTTATTATTTGGGCTACGAAGAGCCTTTGCAGTCCGCATCTGCTCCAGATCGGAAAGGTAAACGGCTACCCCCTTGGACCCACTTGTGTACCTTGGCAGCTAAAAAAGCAATTCTAAAGACTTGGATCTCCAATACTCCCCCTACGATTTCCATGGTTTGCAACGATCTTAAAGCACTTCTTCATATGGAAAAAGGAAATCTGGACAGTGACAAATTTTCGTCAATGGAAACATTTTTCTCCAGATGGCGCTCATTTCTGCAATATGCCTTTAATACAAATGAGCTGAATGATCTGATGGTACCCTTCCAATTCACGGAATGGTATTTAAAGGCTTCAATATCCAATACCTTAGGAAGGCTTAGAATATAAGGCAATACCCTTCAGCGTTCCCTCCTTCACAGGACCGTACCTATCGCCTGCTTATTGAATGCTTCAAGCGGGATCTCATGGATATCACTATTCCTCTTCTCCCCTTCTACCCCCCCCCCCATTTCTAAAGCATGATGTCATATTGCGAGTAGACTAGGCATATAGTTCAGCCAGTAAGAGTCACCTTTTTATGTACATTAGATGCTGTTTCCTTTACATAATTGACGTTCTCCTCACGTCCCATGCGAGAGTGTCATTCTCTTTCCACAACCCTACTCCCTACCACACCACACCACACCTCTCCCCTCACAGTGTTTTTCACATTTTGTTCACTAATACCTTTGAGTATAATATTTGTGTTACTGTTATTATAAAATGCAAGAACTCTCTGTCTGCATTCATAATTTTTGTTGTTTCAAGAAATTTGTTATTTGGATGCAATACAGACCTTGTAATTGTTTCATATGTTCAATAAAAATATATTTAAAAAAAAAAAAAAGCCTTCTCCAAAAATAGCAAGTAAAGAAAAAATGATATAGCATATACAATTGTGACACAAGTCGTATTGTAATTGAAAGGTATTAAAAATTACCTTTCCTTTTCAATCTGCAGTGGCTGGAATTTTCAATGTGAAATATGGCTACCTGGAGGTGCTCTGTATACAGACAGAAACATAAATTTCCTGCTTGCATGATTGGCTCACCATTTTTTCCAGAAGTCTGCCTTCAGGCATCCCCTGCAACAAAAATGTCATTATTGGTGAGATACTCCCAATAGGAACACATCTAAAGGGATGCAGGCCAAGCAGATTTCTCATTAGTGCTCTGCAGGTGCACAGCTGATTGATAATTATGAAACCACTCCCATTAGACCCACTCAGCACAGAGGCACAGAGGAACAAACATGGATTTCTTCAGAATACCAAAGGTAGGAATCTGCAACAAAGGTTGTAATAATCCTTGCAATGTACATAGATCACCCAGAAGAGAATGTTTTTTTCGCAACAAAAGTAAAGTTACGCTTTAAAACCACAGAAGGACGAAGAGGTTGAGCAGATTCAGTGTCGCTTTAATTGAAGCATAGTGTAACATAACAAGTGGCAATGCACAGTTATGCATTACCATATGGTGTGACATGCTGCAACATAAATGCATTATATATGAGCCAGGGGGGAATGTTTTTTTCTCAACAAAAGTAGAGTTACAATTTAAATATAGTGCCTGGTGGGGTCCCCTTAGTCTGCCTGTAAAGTGGTGCATCTGTATCACATACTTGCTGCAGCAAGACTGACATATATAAAGAAAAGAAAATGACATTTACCACATATACTACGGCAGTTTGGCTCGATCCCGTGAAACAACTTAACTAGTGGGGGGCGCATGCACACCGATCGGTTACAGGGGGAGCCAATTAGTGGGTCCAGTGGCCGCAATGTCCGCCGGGCACTAGCGTTCGCTCCCCATAGAGACAGAACAGCGGCCTGCCATTGTAAACATGGCAGACCGCTGATTTGTCAGTAATGAACACAGGGATCCTGTGTTCCTCTTATTTAGGAACACAGGTCTCTGTATTCATTCAGCAAGCCCATCCCCCACACAGTTAGAAAGCACTCCCTAGGGACACATTTAACCCTTTGATCGCTCCTGGTGTTAACCCCTTCCCTGCCAGTGTCATTAGTACATTAACAGTGCATATTTTTAGCACTAATTACTGTAGTAATGTCACTGGTCCCCCCAAGAGTGTAAAAAATTTAAATTAGATGTTCTATCTGTCCCCCGTAATGTCTTAGCTCCGCTAAAAATTGCAATCACTGCCATTACTAGTAAAAATTAAAAAAAAAAAAAAGACACATTTTTGTCCTAGTTTGTAGATGCAATAACTTTTGTGCAAAATCAATCAATATACACTTATTGGGATTTTTTTACCAAAAATATGTAGCAGAATACATATTGGCCTAAAATGATGAAAAAAATGTATTTTAATTTTTTTTTTATGGGAATGTTTTAATGCAGAAAGTAAAAAATATTGTTTTTTGTTTCAGAATTGTCGCTCTTTTTTGGTTCATAGCCCAAAAAATAAAAATCACAGGAGGTGATCAAATACCACCAAAAGAAAGCTCTATTTGTGGGAAAAAGACATCAATTTTATTTGGGTGCAGCGCCGGAGGACCACGCAACTGTCAGGTAAAGCAATGCAGTGCGGTATCGCAAAAAATGGCCTGGTCATTAAGGGGGTAAAACCTTTCCGGTCCAGAAGTGGTTAAATTGATTTTTTTATTTTGTAAACAATGGCTTGGGGGGCCAGTCTATATCATGAGGTCACAATTTAGTGCACTTGGAACAAGTTTTTTGGATAAATTCTGGTCACATCCAGACTTTGGGTGGAAATAAATTTTTGCACGACAGTGAGTAAGCCTTATGTGAAGAAGTCAAATTATTGTACATTCAGGCCTAAATTCATGGGGGAACATGACTGCCAATTTGTTGTTTATCAGTGTTATTCCCTCTCTGTAGGCTCATGTTACTCCCTTTCTCAACCTCAGAATCAAGTAATGCCTGTGCATCGTCAAGGAGCAAGTGGCTGACGTTGTGTTAAAATAATTCAACTGACTTCTCCATGCATAAAGCTGGGGCTATGACAGGAGTAGCTGTGGGCATGGAGGCAAAATAAGCCACTCTGGCAGCTGCGGTGGACTGTGCAC
Source organism: Pelophylax lessonae (assembly GCF_965119305.1). NCBI lineage: Eukaryota > Metazoa > Chordata > Amphibia > Anura > Ranidae > Pelophylax > Pelophylax lessonae. The sequence continues at coordinate 205,250,284 of NC_138772.1, read as the reverse complement.
TAGTCTCTGCTTGGGTGATAGAGAATGAGGAGGAGAAGGATGGTTTAGTAAGCCAGTCCACCACCTCCTCTGCATGCTGTGGCTGGATAGCACGGGACACATCACTAAACATAGGAACGATGCCCTGCCTGAGGACAGAACACATCCACCTTTGCCTGTAGACATAGACGGTGCTAGCCCCCCATAGTGCCATGGGAAAATCTTTCTCTCCTTGTTGGCCCTCCAGACATGATGGTGGGGGGGGGGGGGGGGGCGAGAGGCTTTTTTCTGAAATGTAATAGAGACAGGGAAATGTGTACTTGGATGCACTTTAATCAATGGAAAGTGGTGTTTGGTGCAATTCAACTTGAGGACTTACTACACAGACATACTCCACTGACACACTACAATATACTGCAGTAAAACTGCACTAAAGCACTTCAATATATTGAGGTGAAAGTGCCCTGATGCACTTCAATATACTGCAGCAAAAGTGCACTAATGCACTTCAATATACGGCAGTAAAAGTGCACTAACGCACTTCAATGTACTACAGGAGAAGTGCCCTGAGACTCTACACTGACATACTGTAATATACTGCAGTAAACCTGCCCTGGCACACTAAACTGACACTAAAGTAAAAAAAGGAAAGTCGCACTGCACTCACGATGCGCTACCACTATATTCACACTACTCTGACACTCTACACTCACAATAGAATCACAATAGCAAATGAAAGCACACTAACTCACAAGTGGCAATGAACAGAGCCCTGTTGTATCTATCGCCACTCGAATATTACACTGCAAATAGCTGCTCTGGGAAGGGATCTTTTATAGTGTGGGGTGGGTCTATGAGCAATGAGCCATGATTGGACACAGTCATCATGACTCTGTCCAATAATGGCTTAGACAGTGTTCTGTGCCCTGATTGGGCAAAGCCTTCATTGCTTCAGCCAATCAGGGCTTCCAACGTACTGTGCGGCATGTTCATTGGCTGAATAAACAGTTGCATACCACAACAATTCAGGTTTTCGCCGAAAGGGCAAACAGTCAATGTTTGGCCAGAGCTCATGTTTGGGCCAAACTGTTCACCCAGTACTAACCCATACAAAGAACCACACTATGCACATGGTATGAGAAGCAAAAAGGTACCCTTTTCTAATATTTGCTGAATGCAGTGCAATGTGTTAGCAGCTACACAATGCTAGCATGGAAGTGTGGCTGAAAGGGATCTTATATTTACCCAAAAAAGGGCAATGTAGTTGCCTTTTTATGGTCAAGCTGAAGGACAAACTGAGTTATACTTTCTACTGGGGCCTCCCAGGTCTAGCTGTGGATGATCAGATGCCGACTCCTTCACCTCCACTTTCAGATACTCAGCAGGCCCTGGACCAAACTCTGGAGCTTCATCTTCCTCCTCAGATGAATAAAGAAGAACTAAATAATATAACAGAGAAATACTATTAAAATAATACAGTTAAATACATTGAACCATGTAATTATCCACTCCCAGGAAGGTAATGCAGAGCAAAGTCTACCTATAAAAGGGGATTACTATGCACAAATTGATACATTCCAGATTTACCATGCAGCTTTTCACTTTAAAGCGGAGTTCCAGCCACAAAATCGACATAATCGATTTTGTGGCCATCCGCTTGCTTTTCTTCACCTGAAAAGGAATTGGATAGTTAGGATTTTTTTTTTTACTTACCTTGTAATAGTAGAAAGAAATACTCACCTTTCTTCCACTTCCTCCCTCGGCGGGCGCGGGCCGCGGCGTCACTTCCGGTTTGCAATGATTCCTGGGAGCTGAACGTCATCGCTCCCAGGAATCAATGCGACGGCACCGGCCCTGCTCGTCACTTCCGGTACGACGCAGCATGCCCAGAAGCTGTGGAGGAATGCGGCGCCGCACCAGAAGTGACGAGAGGGGCCGGTGCAGGCGCATTCTGGGAGAAGAAGACACGGAATAGAATGAGGCATGGATGTGGCATAGAATGAGCACGGATGAGCACTGATGTGGCATTGATGTGACATGAATGAGCATGAATGAGGCACAGATGAGCACGGACGAGCACTGATGTGGCACAGGTGGGCACAGATGAGGCACAGATGGGCATAATTGAGGCACAGATCAGGCAGGGGTGAGGAGGTGCTGCAGTCTCCCTCCTCTCCACGCAAGCTGTACTGATCAATGTGTACAGTGTGCGAGGAGAGAACTGAACTGGACATGTGCAGGTTTGTTGACAACTGATCGCTCTGTCATTGGGCGAAGCGATCATGTGGTAAAGGGCCACTGTCATTGGTCCTTTACTACGATCCATTATCCCCTGGGTCCGAGCATGGTCACTTCCATGTGCGCGCCCCAGGGGGCGCGTGGGCAACGCGATCCTGGCAGGACGTCATTGTATGTCTTCCCAGAATTACCCGACTGCATGGTAGCCATCATTCGGCTATGGCCCAGTCGGAAAGAGTTTAACCACTTGCCTACCGGGCACTTTCACCCCCTTCCCATCCAGGCCAATTTTCAGCTTTCAGTGCTCTCACGCTTTGAATGACAATTGCACGGTCATGCTACACTGTACCCATATGACATTTTTATCATTTTTTTCACACAAATAGAGCTTTATTTTGGTGGTATATAATCATCTCTGGGTTTTTTATTTTTTACAAAAAAAAAAAAAAGAAAAAAGACAGAAAATCTTGAAAAAAAAAAAGTTTTTCTTATTTTCTGCGAGTAAATTTTGAAAATAAATACATTTTTCTCCTTCACTGATGTGCGCTGATGAGGCGGCACTGATGGCCACTGATAGGCTGAACTGATGGGCACTGATGAGGTTGCACTTATGGGCACTGATGAGGTGGCACTTATGGGCACTGATGAGGTGGCACTGATGAGGAGGTACTAATATGCCACACTGATGAGCACTGATAGGCGGCACTGATGAGCACTGATAGGCGGCACTGCTGGGCACTGAGAGGTGGCACTGCTGGGCACAGAGGTGGCACTGCTGGGCACTGATAGGCGGCACTGACGGGCGGCACTGATGGGCACTGATAGGCGGCACTGATGGGCACTGGCGGGTGGCACTGATGGACACTGACGGGTGGCAATGATGAGCACTGATGGGCACCCATAGTGCTGCCAGTCAGTGCTCATCAGTGCCTAGATGAGCAGGCACTGATGGCCACTGACTGGCAGCACTATGGGCACTGATTGTGGGCACTGATGGGGGGCACATTGTTTTTTTTTTTACCTCTGTAGTAATCATGGTACTGGTGATCAGTGCCCTGATTACATTCCACTGTGTCCCCGACGACTGATCGGCTGCTCTCCTCCTTCCTCACACTGCAGTCTCAGTGTGAGGAAGGAGCGCTGGCGATGAGAGATGATCTCATATGTTTACATATGAGATCATCTCTCATTGCATGGGCCGATCATGTGGTAAATGGCCGCTGTGATTGGCCATTTACCACGATCTGTGATTGGCTGTGTCCAAGGGACACGGCCAACACAGATTTTCCCCGATACGCGCTCGCGGGAGCACGCGGGGAGACTGTCTCTGGGAGGCCGTATAAAGACGGCCTCCCGGAAATTCGAGTCCGCGCTGTAGCCGTACTTTGGCTATAGCGTGGATGGCAAGAAGTTAAAGAATGAGTTCACCTTTTCGGGCAGAATTTTACTTTTCATAATAAATAGAAGCATTTTCCAATGCCGTCTCTTGCCCAGCCATCCCAATGTGCTTTTCTCTCACTTACTTTGTCCACCGGATGTTTAAAATCTTGTCAGTTTTTTTTCTATTTTTGAACAGATTTTCAGATTCCATCATTTTCTGTCACATGTATCAGCTTTCACTTCCTATTAGGTCATCTCCCAGAAGCCTTCTCTTCCTTGTTGCATCACAGAAGAGGGTGTGATAGGGTGTGTTCCCCACCCACTTCCTATTCAATCTGATTGTACAATTTCCTTTAAATCTCCCATCAGCTATGTAGTACTAGGGCCTGCCTGATTTGATACAAATTTAATGGATTGTTCAGGTGTGTTGTCCTATTCCATAGTTCTGGTAAATCTGAAGGAAATTGTACAGAGATTGTACAATCAGATTGCATGGTGTATGGCCATCTTTATACAAGTACATAGGAGGGAGTGGATGGGGACACTCAGTTGTAAGGCCTCAGTCACATCTCCACGTAGTGAAAACTCACATGCGTTTGTTTTGGGTGTTTTAGGACGTTTTCAGTCATCACACGTAGGGCAACTCATTGACACAAACAGGATGCACATTTGCAGCATTTTTGAAACGCGTGGCAAAGTGTGCATTTTCTGTGCGGTTTGCCATGCATTTGGAAACACACAGATGTGAATGGAGCTTCATTGTTCTTGTGTAAATGCAACAATTTTCACTTTCAGTGCCGGTTCACACATACGCAATGTCAGACATTGCATATGATTTGGAGCGCACTGCTCTGCAAATCACATACGATGTCTGTGCGTTGCGATTTCAGCCATACAGATTGTATTCGGACCAAAGTCACACAGGACCCTTTTTTTGGTCCACAACTGATCTGGGGGTGTCCTTAACTTTGTATTGACACCCCCAGTGAGTCGCATATGGTAGTGTGAACTGCCTGCGAGTCGAGTGCCATGCAGGAACCCGCAATGGATCCGCAGGCCTCCCGCATTGCATATGTGTTAACTGGCCCTCAGGCCCCATTCACACCTAGAGTAGTGGAAGCACATGTTTTTTGGCTTGTTTTTCCAGTGGCACACATAGGGCAGCCCGTTGGTTTCAATGGGCTGAACTACACCTGGCAAAGTAGCTTGTGGGACATTTTTGCATGTTTTATACTGCATTTTTTCACCTGTTCTTTTATGTGGCAAAATGTGTGTTTGCTTCTGTGTTTGGTGTACGGTTAACAATTAACGTAGGTAATTTTTGGTGTATAAATGTGGCCATACACTATACAATCTGATTGTACAATCTCCTTTATATTTACCAAAACTATATAATAATATATTATGGAGGACACTCCATGAATCCAATCAATCTGTATCCAATCAGGCAGGCTCTTGCACTACATCAGGGGTGTCCCCTGGGCTGCATGCGGCTCCAGGGAGTTTAGCATGCACCCTGAGCCCATTTGAAGGGATGCTGAGGAAGCCAGGCAAATGCACGCAGAGAAATGTCAGGGGTGCTTTGAAACATTAGTTGATGGATGAAGGAGTGCTAATGAGGTCAACTGGTAAACTCCTTCCTGTGTCTTACTGGCTAGTCTGTCTGTGTTTGTATGCCAGGGAGTGTCTGAAGCGATCTGAGAACTATAGCAAAGGCTGAGGTAAGGCCTTGTTTTCAAAATCAAAGAAAACTTGTATCTGTGTGCAACCAAGGTACAATAATGGTATATTGGTACACAGGGGGACTGGATTTTAGAGAAAAAAAAAAGAAAAAAGGTGAACTTTAAGGCCTACAGTACCAATACACAGGGATTGCCTAATGGGACTGTTATACAAGTCAGTTGTGCATCATACAGATATACAGTAGAAGCTGCCTGCATTACCACATGCCATTATGATTTCTGATTCTAATACCTTCTCAAACAAGTGAGACAGAAAGCAGTCTGTGTTTCACACTCAGAGCTAAGCAATTGATACATTTCTCAGAGACTGCAAGGTAACGCTTTCATTGCCAAGACTATCTCAGCAAAACATTACATTTTCTGTGTACGCAGAAACAGGCCAAGGACCGGCATCTTTTTCAGGGAAAGGGGAACTAAGCAGACAAGGTAAACACTTGGTTAAACCTACTTGGAAAGTTCAAAAGAATTATGAGGCTGATAAAGAAGAACTGCTGATTAATGTTAAAGTGGAAGTAAACACTCCCCCACAACTTTATCACATTTCAATCTGCATAAAAATCTCTAATAATCGCTGCTTGTAGATGTCTCCTTACTTGCTTTGTTTTATTGTAATCCATTCCGTTGCGAGAAGTGATGTCACTGGCGCACGCGCATCTCTCCCTTTTTCACGGCACGCTCTGAGTGCCGTCTATCTATTGACAGGCGGCTAGGGTTGAGCGGACACCTAGATGTCCGTGTTCGACGGGTTCGGCCGAACTTTAAAAAAAAGTCCGGGTCCGTGTCCCAGACTTTTACCGAACTTTTCCCGGACACCGAACCCCATTGAAGTCAATGGGGACCCGAACTTTAAGGCACTAAAATGGCTCTAAAACACCAATGGAAAGGGCTAGAGTGCTGCAAATGGCAGCAAAACGTAGTTAAGAGCATGGCAAGTGCTCTGCAAACAAATGTGGATAGGGAAATAACTTAAAACAACAAAAAAAAAACAGAAAAATAAAACAATGTTCTTCATCTCTGAAGGACGAGGCCCATATGGAGTAGGAGGGAGGTTGAGGTGGTGGTGGATGTAGCGGTGTCATAGGCGTGCGCACAGGGTGTGCCTGGTGTACCTGGGCACACCCTAATCACCTAGGGCACATAGCATTATCGCTCTGTTTGCCAGTGAGGAGATGGGAAAGATCTCCCTCGCACCTGCTCTGCTCTATTTCAACTTTGGGGTGCACACCCTAATGCAATAGGCTGCGCACACCTATGGGCGGTGTAGGTGGAAGCGGCGGTGGAGGAGGACCAGGGCCGGATTAAGAGCATCATGGTCTTGGTGCTGAGGATTTTGAAGGGCCTTAAGGGCCGTGCCTTGGCATGCACCCAGAGGAGGAAGGGTGCAGCCATGCATGCCTAATTCAACATGGGATGCTGTCTCTGAAGCCCATAAACACATCCATGCATCGGCAACTGTCCCTCCTTGTCCGGCCTTCGCGCTGTGTGGGGAGGTTCTGAGGGTGCTGCCTGGGGAAGCGAGCATAGAAGCCAGACTTCTGTGTTTACAAGTGACAGAAGAGCGGTCACAGTGAATATGGCCAACCCGGGGCCTATATAAAAGGTAGGGGCCTGCATGGAGCTGCAGCTCCAATAGCCCCTACGTTAATCTGGCCCTGAGGAGGAGGACGAGGTAGCCAACACTGCTTCTTTTCACAAATTTTAAATGAGGGTACACCCCAAAAGAGTGAGAAAGAGCAAAAATGGAACAATGGCTGGGTAAGGTCGGTATCCATTGCTATTCTGCACAAGGTACGGAAAAGTCCCGTGGGGTCCATGCCTGGTTCATTTTAATGAACGTGAGCTTGTCCACATTGTCTCTGGACAGGCGGCTGCGCTTGTCTGTTATAACACCCCCAGCCGTGCTAAATACCCGTTCAGATAATACACTGGCTGCAGGGCACGCCAGCACCTCCAAGGCGTAAAGGGCAAGCTCAGGCCATGTGCCCAATTTGGAGAACCAGAAGTTGAAGGGGGCAGACCCCTCATTCACTACATGTAGGCGTGTGCACACATACTGCTCCACCATGTTGGTAAAATGCTGCCTCCTGCTAAGACGTTCCATCTGAGCTGCTGGTGCTGCTGTTTGTTGTGGCGTGCTGACAAAGCTTTTCCACATTTCGGCCATGCTAACCCTGCCTTCTGAGGTGCTGGCGGTGCCCTGGTTGAGTTGGCGACCTCCTCCTCCTCCTCCTCTGCCTTGTGCTTCCACTGTGGCCCCGCTGTCAGATGGGAATGCCAGCAGCATCGCGTCTACCAGCGTGCGCTTGTACTCGCGCATCTTGCGATCGCGCTCCAGTGAGTGAATTAAGGACGGTACGTTGTCCTTGTAACGGGGATCCAGCAGCGTGGCCACCCAGTAATCAGCACAAGTTAGAATGTGGGCAACTCGGCGGTCGTTGTGGAGACACTGCAGCATGTAATCGCTCATGTGTGCCAGGCTGCCCAGAGGCGACGAAAGGCTGTCCTCTGTGGGAGGTGTATCGTCCGTGTCCTCTGTATCCCCCCAGCCACGCACCAGTGATGGCCATGAGCTGGCCTGGGTGCCACCCTGCTGTGAACATGGTTCCATCTCCTCCTCCAGCTCCTCCTCCTCCTCATCCTCCTCATCCTCCAGAACTGTGCCCCTGCTGGACAATTGTGTCCCTGGCGTTTGTGTGTGCAGGAACCCACCCTCGGAGCCCCTTGCGAATGACTGCCCTGAAAGCCTTTGAAATGTTACCTCTTCATCCTCCTCCTCCTCATCCTGTGCCACATCCTCTTCCATCATCGCCCGAATTGTTTTTTCAAGGAGGCATAGAAGTGGGATAGTTAAGCTGAGAACGGCGTCATTGCCACTGGCCATGTTGGTGGAGTACTCAAAACAGCGCAACAAGGCACACAGGTCTTGCATGGAGGCCCAGTTATTGGTGGTGAAGTGGTGCTGTTCCGCAGAGCGACTCACGCGTGCGTGCTGCAGCTGAAACTCCACTATGGCCTGCTGCTGCTCGCACAGTCTTTGCAGCATGTGCAAGGTGGAGTTCCACCTTGTGGGCACGTCACATATGAGGCGGTGAGCGGGAAGGCCGAAGTTACGCTGCAGCCCTGCCAGGCGAGCAGCAGCAGGGTGAGAACGCCGAAAGTGCGCACAGATGGCCCGCACTTTCTGCAGCAGCTCTGACATATCGGGGTAGTTTTTAAGGAACCTCTGCACCACCAAATTTAGCACATGCGCCAGGCAAGGGATGTGCGTCAAACCGGCTAGGCCCAGAGCTGCTATGAGATTTCGCCCGTTATCGCACACCACCAGGCCGGGCTTGAGGCTCGCTGGCAGCAACTCATTTGTCTGCTGTTCCATGCTCCTCCACAACTCCTGTGCGGTGTGTGGTTTGTCCCCCAAACAGGCAAGTTGTAAAACTGCCTGCTGTCGTTTAGCCCTGGCCGTGCTGAAGTTGGTGGTGAAGGTATTACGCTGTCCGGATGAGGAGGCGGTAGAGGATGAGGTAGCGGAGTAGGATGAGTTAGGAACAGGAGGCAAACTGAAGCGCCCTGCAATCCTCGGTGGTGGAAGGACATGTGCCAAATTGCTATCCGCCTCAGGCCCATCCGCCACTGCATTTACCCAGTGTGCCGTTAGGGAGATATAACGCCCCTGACCGTGCTTACTGGTCCACGTATCGGTAGTTAGGTGGACCTTGGCACAGATGGCGTTGCGCAGTGCACACCTGATTTTTTCCCCCACTTGGTTGTGCAGGGAAGGGATGGCTTGCCTGGAAAAGTAGTGGCGGCTGGGCACGACGTACTGTGGGACAGCCACCGACATAAGCTTTTTAAAACTGGGCGTCTCCACCAGACGGAATGACAGCATTTCAAAGGCCAATAATTGTGAAATGCTGGCATTCAGGGCTAGGGATCGCGGGTGGGTAGGGGGGTACTTCCTCTTCCTCTCAAATGTTTGGGAGATGGAAAGCTGAACGCTTCCACGGGACATTGTGGAGATGGTTGTTGGTGACCCAGGTGGTGGTGTTGCTGACAGCTCGTCTGTTTGCTGGGAGGTAGGTGCCGGTATGACTACAGAGGTGGCTGGAGCGGCTGAGACTGCAGCAGAAGAGGAAGCAGGATGAGCCAGAGACGTTTCTTGGTTTTGAAGGTGTGTACTCCACTGCAGCTCGTGCTTTGCACTTAGATGCCTGATCATGCAGGTTGTGCTCAGGTTGAGAAGGTTTATGCCTCGCTTCAGGCTCTGATTGCACAGGGTGCAAACCACTCGTGTCCTGTCATCAGCACATTTTCTAAAGAACTTCCACGCTAGAGAACTCTTTTGAGCTGACTTTGGTGCGCTCGTTCCCTTGCTGCGTTGGGCAGTAGCAGGCGTAGTGTCTAGGGCACGGCCGCTCCGCTTCTGCACCCTGCTCCCTCTTCTGCTGTGCTGGTGGCTCTGTGCGACCACCGCCTCTTCCTCCAAACTACTCAGGTCACCTGCATGACCTTCATTCCATGTGGGGTCGAGGACCTCATCGTCCTCCACATCATCTTCCACCCAGTCTTCACCCCTGCCCTCCCTGTCGGTCTCCACAATGCTGAACGCCGCAGCAGTTGGCACCTGCGTTTCGTCATCATCGGAGACGTGCTGTGATGGTCCTTCCATGTACTCATCTTGAGAAATAAGTGGTTGGGCATCGCTGCACTCAATCTCTTCCACTTCTGGGGCAGGGCTAGGTGGATGGCCCTGGGAAACCCTGCTGACAGAGTCCTCAAAAAGAATAAGAGACTGCTCTATGGCTTGGGGCTCAGACTGCTTGCCTGATTTGCAAGGGGGTGAGGTGAAAGACAGTTGGACATTGGCTGCAGGTGCCAACTCTGACCTTTCTGCAGTAGACTGGGTGGGAGACAATGTGAAGGAACTGGAGGCACTGTCAGCAGCAAACCAATCTACTATCGCCTCTCTGTGTTCTGGCCTCATCACTTCTAGAGGCGTATGATGCCCTACCAAATACTGATGCAGGTTCTGTCGCCTACTCACACTTGAGGAAGGTGTTTCACTTGTGCGTGTAGCTGGCACAGATCGACCACGTCCTCTCCTTGCAACAGGAGCTCTAGCAGCAGCACCACCACGACCCAGGCCACGGCCCCTATTTGACGCTCTCCTCATATTTCTGAAATTTAAGATCTTGCCCTAGAAAGGTCTTTATTGAATAGCGGAACAAAAGAACAACAGTATCGCACGGGTGTATCTCACAGTCAAATATGCAAACTATGCCGCAATTTAATGTTTTTTACACCAAAAGGGTGTGTATTGAATAGCGGAATAGGATAAAAAACTGTGTATCTCACACGTACAAACACAGACTAGGCCCGATTAAATTTTTTCCTACCCTAAAGGGAGGATGAGGAAGAGGAGTATGGAACAGGCAGCACCCTCAAATCTTCAGAAGTATGAGATGAACCCCAAAAACTTGGAAAGGTGGATCTCACACGTACCGACACAGACTATTCCGCAATTTAATTGAGCCACAAAGGTTTTTATTGAATAGCGGAATAGGAAATATGATCAAAAAAAAGTGTATGTTTTTCACACGTACAGAAGCACACTAGGCCCCAATTACTATTGTTTGTACACCTAAAAGGATGGATGAGGAGGAGGAGGAGGAGGAGTATAGAACAGGCAGCACCCTCAAAGCTTCAGAAGTATGAGATGAACCCCAAAAACGTGGAAAGGTGGATCTCACACGTACCGACACAGACTATTCCGCAATTTAATTGAGCCCCAAAGGTTTTTACTGAATAGCGGAATAGGAAATATGATCAAAAAAAAGTGTATGTTTTTCACACGTACAGAAGCACACTAGGCCCCAATTACTATTGTTTGTACACCTAAAAGGATGGATGAGGAGGAGGAGGAGGAGGAGTATAGAACAGGCAACACCCTCAAAGCTTCAGAAGTATGAGATGAACCCCAAAAACTTGGAAAGGTGGATCTCACACGTACCGACACAGACTATTCCGCAATTTAATTGAGCCCCAAAGGTTTTTATTGAATAGCGGAATAGGAAATATGATAAAAAAAAAAGTGTATGTTTTTCACACGTACATAAGCACACTAGGCCCCAATTACTATTGTTTGTACACCTAAAAGGATGGATGAGGAAGAGGAGGAGGAGGAGTATAGAACAGGCGGCACCCTCAAAGCTTCAGAAGTATGAGATGAACCCCAAAAACTTGGAAAGGTGGATCTCACACGTACCGACACAGACTATTCCGCAATTTAATTGAGCCCCAAAGGTTTTTATTGAATAGCGGAATAGGAAATATGATCAAAAAAAAGTGTATGTTTTTCACACGTACAGAAGCACACTAGGCCCCAATTACTATTGTTTGTACACCTAAAAGGATGGATGAGGAGGAGGAGGAGGAGGAGTATAGAACAGGCAGCACCCTCAAAGCTTCAGAAGTATGAGATGAACCCCAAAAACTTGGAAAGGTGGATCTCACACGTACCGACACAGACTATTCCGCAATTTAATTGAGCCCCAAAGGTTTTTATTGAATAGCGGAATAGGAAATATGATCAAAAAAAAGTGTATGTTTTTCACACGTACAGAAGCATACTAGGCCCCAATTACTATTGTTTGTACACCTAAAAGGATGGATGAGGAGGAGGAGGAGGAGGAGGAGGAGTATAGAACAGGCAGCACCCTCAAAGCTTCAGAAGTATGAGATGAACCCCAAAAACTTGGAAAGGTGGATCTCACACGTACCGACACAGACTATTCCGCAATTTAATTGAGCCCCAAAGGTTTTTATTGAATAGCGGAATAGGAAATATGATAAAAAAAAAGTGTATGTTTTTCACACGTACAGAAGCACACTAGGCCCCAATTACTATTGTTTGTACACCTAAAATAATGGATGAGGAAGAGGAGGAGGAGGAGTATAGAACAGGCAGCACCCTCAAAGCTTCAGAAGTATGAGATGAACCCCAAAAACTTGGAAAGGTGGATCTCACACGTACCGACACAGACTATTCCGCAATTTAATTGAGCCCCAAAGGTTTTTATTGAATAACGGAATAGGAAATATGATCAAAAAAAGTGTATGTTTTTCACACGTACAGAAGCACACTAGGCCCCAATTACTATTGTTTGTACACCTAAAAGGATGGATGAGGAGGAGGAGGAGGAGGAGTATAGAACAGGCAGCACCCTCAAAGCTTCAGAAGTATGAGATGAACCCCAAAAACTTGGAAAGGTGGATCTCACACGTACCGACACAGACTATTCCGCAATTTAATTGAGCCCCAAAGGTTTTTATTGAATAGCGGAATAGGAAATATGATCAAAAAAAGTGTATGTTTTTCACACGTACAGAAGCACACTAGGCCCCAATTACTATTGTTTGTACACCTAAAAGGATGGATGAGGAGGAGGAGGAGGAGGAGTATAGAACAGGCAGCACCCTCAAAGCTTCAGAAGTATGAGATGAACCCCAAAAACTTGGAAAGGTGGATCTCACACGTACAGACACAGACTATTCCGCAATTTAATTGAGCCCCAAAGGTTTTTATTGAATAATGGAATAGGAAATATGATCAAAAAAAGTGTATGTTTTTCACACGTACAGAAGCACACTAGGCCCCAATTACTATTGTTTGTACACCTAAAAGGATGGATGAGGAGGAGGAGGAGGAGGAGTATAGAACAGGCAGCACCCTCAAAGCTTCAGAAGTATGAGATGAACCCCAAAAACTTGGAAAGGTGGATCTCACACGTACCGACACAGACTATTCCGCAATTTAATTGAGCCCCAAAGGTTTTTATTGAATAATGGAATAGGAAATATGATCAAAAAAAGTGTATGTTTTTCACACGTACAGAAGCACACTAGGCCCCAATTACTATTGTTTGTACACCTAAAAGGATGGATGAGGAGGAGGAGGAGTATAGAACAGGCAGCACCCTCAAAGCTTCAGAAGTATGAGATGAACCCCAAAAACTTGGAAAGGTGGATCTCACACGTACCGACACAGACTATTCCGCAATTTAATTGAGCCCCAAAGGTTTTTATTGAATAGCGGAATAGGAAATATGATAAAAAAAAAGTGTATGTTTTTCACACGTACAGAAGCACACTAGGCCCCAATTACTATTGTTTGTACACCTAAAAGGATGGATGAGGAAGAGGAGGAGGAGGAGTATAGAACAGGCAGCACCCTCAAAGCTTCAGAAGTATGAGATGAACCCCAAAAACTTGGAAAGGTGGATCTCACACGTACCGACACAGACTATTCCGCAATTTAATTGAGCCCCAAAGGTTTTTATTGAATAGCGGAATAGGAAATATGATCAAAAAAAGTGTATGTTTTTCACACGTACAGAAGCACACTAGGCCCCAATTACTATTGTTTGTACACCTAAAAGGATGGATGAGGAAGAGGAGGAGGAGGAGTATAGAACAGGCAGCACCCTCAAAGCTTCAGAAGTATGAGATGAACCCCAAAAACTTGGAAAGGTGGATCTCACACGTACCGACAAAGACTATTCCGCAATTTAATTGAGCCCCAAAGGTTTTTATTGAATAACGGAATAGGAAATATGATCAAAAAAAGTGTATGTTTTTCACACGTACAGAAGCACACTAGGCCCCAATTACTATTGTTTGTACACCTAAAAGGATGGATGAGGAGGAGGAGGAGGAGTATAGAACAGGCAGCACCCTCAAAGCTTCAGAAGTATGAAATTGTGTTCACTGTACCCCACAAAGATTGTGTTCACTGCACCCCACAAAGGTTTTGTTCACTGCACCCCACAAAGATTGTGTTCACTGCACCCCACAAAGATTGTGTTCACTGTACCCCACAAAGATTGTGTTCACTGCACCCCAAAAGGATTGTGTTCACTGCACCCCAAAAGGATTGTCTTCTCTGCACCCCACAAAGATTGTGTTCACTGTACCCCACAAAGGTTTTGTTCACTGCACCCCACAAAGATTGTGTTCACTGTACCCCACAAAGGTTTTGTTCACTGCACCTCACAAAGATTGTGTTCACTGCACCCCACAAAGATTGTGTTCACTGTACCTCACAAAGATTGTGTTCACTGCACCCCAAAAGGATTGTGTTCACTGCACCCCAAAAGGATTGTCTTCTCTGCACCCCACAAAGATTGTGTTCACTGTACCCCACAAAGGTTTTGTTCACTGCACCCCACAAAGATTGTGTTCACTGTACCCCACAAAGGTTTTGTTCACTGCACCCCACAAAGATTGTGTTCACTGTACCCCACAAAGATTGTGTTCACTGTACCCCACAAAGGTTTTGTTCACTACACCCCACAAAGATTGTGTTCACTGTACCCCACAAAGGTTGTGTTCACTGCACCCCACAAAGATTGTGTTCACTGCACCCCACAAAGATTGTGTTCACTGTACCCCACAAAGGTTTTGTTCACTGCACCCCACAAAGGTTTTGTTCACTGCACCCCACAAAGATTGTGTTCACTGTACCCCACAAAGATTGTGTTCACTGCACTCCAAAAGGATTGTCTTCACTGCACCCCACAAAGATTGTGTTCACTGTACCCCACAAAGGTTTTGTTCACTGCACCCCACAAAGATTGTGTTCACTGTACCCCCCAAAGATTTTGTTCACTGCACCCCACAAGGATTGTCTTCACTGCACCCCACAAAGATTGTCTTCACTGCACCCCACAAAGATTGTGTTCACTGTACCCCACAAAGATTGTGTTCATTGCACTCCAAAAGGATTGTCTTCACTGCACCCCACAAAGATTGTGTTCACTGCACCCCACAAAGATTGTGTTCACTGCACCCCACAAATATTGTGTTCACTGTACCCCCCAAAGATTTTGTTCACTGCACCCCACAAGGATTGTCTTCACTGCACCCCACAAGGATTGTCTTCACTGCACCCCACAAAGATTGTGTTCACTGTACCCCACAAAGATTTTGTTCACTGCACCCCACAAAGATTGTGTTCACTGTACCCCACAAAGATTTTGTTCACTGCACTCCAAAAGGATTGTCTTCACTGCACCCCACAAAGATTGTGTTCACTGTACCCCACAAAGGTTTTGTTCACTGCACCCCACAAAGATTGTGTTCACTGTACCCCACAAAGGTTTTGTTCACTGCACCCCACAAAGATTGTGTTCACTGTACCCCACAAAGGTTTTGTTCACTGCACCCCACAAAGATTGTGTTCACTGTACCCCACAAAGGTTGTGTTCACTGCACCCCACAAAGGTTTTGTTCACTGCACCCCACAAAGATTGTGTTCACTGCACCCCACAAAGATTGTGTTCACTGTACCCCACAAAGGTTTTGTTCACTGCACCCCACAAAGATTGTGTTCACTGTACCCCACAAAGGTTTTGTTCACTGCACCCACAAAGATTGTGTTCACTGTACCCCCTAAAGATTTTGTTCACTGCACCCCACAAGGATTGTCTTCGTCTTCACTGCACCCCACAAGGATTGTCTTCACTGCACCCCACAAGGATTGTCTTCACTGCACCCCACAAAGATTGTGTTCACTGTACCCCACAAAGATTTTGTTCACTGCACCCCACAAAGATTGTGTTCACTGTACCCCACAAAGATTTTGTTCACTGCACTCCAAAAGGATTGTCTTCACTGCACCCCACAAAGATTGTGTTCACTGTACCCCACAAAGGTTTTGTTCACTGCACCCCACAAAGATTGTGTTCACTGTACCCCACAAAGGTTTTGTTCACTGCACCCCACAAAGATTGTGTTCACTGTACCCCACAAAGATTGTGTTCACTGTACCCCACAAAGGTTTTGTTCACTGTACCCCACAAAGATTGTGTTCACTGTACCCCACAAAGGTTGTGTTCACTGCACCCCACAAATGTTTTGTTCACTGCACCCCACAAAGATTGTGTTCACTGCACCCCACAAAGATTGTGTTCACTGTACCCCACAAAGGTTTTGTTCACTGCACCCCACAAAGATTGTGTTCACTGTACCCCACAAAGATTGTGTTCACTGCACTCCAAAAGGATTGTCTTCACTGCACCCCACAAAGATTGTGTTCACTGTACCCCACAAAGGTTTTGTTCACTGCACCCCACAAAGATTGTGTTCACTGTACCCCACAAAGGTTTTGTTCACTGCACCCCACAAAGATTGTGTTCACTGTACCCCCCAAAGATTTTGTTCACTGCACCCCACAAGGATTGTCTTCACTGCACCCCACAAGGATTGTCTTCACTGCACCCCACAAAGATTGTGTTCACTGCACCCCACAAAGGTTTTGTTCACTGCACCCCACAAAGATTGTGTTCGCTGTACCCCCCCAAAGATTTTGTTCACTGCACCCCACAAGGATTGTCTTCTCTGCACCCCACAAAGATTGTGTTCACTGTACCCCCCAAAGATTTTGTTCACTGCACCCCACAAGGATTGTCTTCACTGCACCCCACAAGGATTGTCTTCACTGCACCCCACAAAGATTGTGTTCACTGTACCCCCACAAAGGTTTTGTTCACTGCACCTCACAAAGATTTTGTTCACTGCACTCCAAAAGGATTGTGTTCACTGCACCCCAAAAAGATTGTGTTCACTGCAGCCCACACACAGAAAAATGGATGTGGATCACTGACACCTGCCTATCTCCTATCCCACACCACACAGCAATATCGATTGTAGTTTGTAGAACACACTTTCCCTAAAATTCAGCAGACTCTGTCCCTAACAGGATTGAGAAGAGATCGTAGATCAGGAGAACTAAGTGCAGACCCCACCCCACACAGCAATATCGATTGAAGTTTGTAGAACACACTGACCCTATAATTCAGCAGACTCTATCCCTAAAATGCCTACAACTCGCCCTGCCTAAACACTCTGACCTGTCCCTCAATTCTATCCGGACACAAATGGTTTTTTCCTGCCTATCTTTCCCTAATCAGCAGCCAGCACGTTGATGTGTGCTCTGTCCCTGATCTAAGCAGCATAATGACGCCGCTGCGGCTGCCTCGAACTTATAAAGACTTGGTCACATGCTTCAGACGGCCAATCACAGCTACTGAGACATTTGCAGGCATGGCTGGGATGGCTTAAGGCACACCAGTTAAACGATTGTTGATTGGCTGTTGAAAGCCCGCCATGAAAAGAGCGCCAAAGCATGCAAAACCCGGAAATAAAACGACCGAACACGGATTTTTACCCGAATATACAGTAAAGTGTCCGTGTTCGTGTTCGGGTAACAAAAATCCAATTATTCGGTACGAACACGAATAATACAGTCCGTGTTCGCTCAACACTACAGGCGGCCGTAGCTGCACTCTGATCAAACCCGCAAGACTGCAGATTTGCTCTGAACTTTCTGCTACAACCATACCTGCCAACTGTCCCGTTTTTCCCGGGACAATCCTGGCAAATAGGAGCCTGTCCCGGGTAATTTACATTGTCCCTGTTAATCAGGGACAATGTAAATCATAAATCATTTTTTTTTTAAATTTTGTTCCACACAGTGTCGCTCTCACCCCAGCTATGTGTTGTAGTTCTGGCAGCAGGTTGTCTCTCTCTCTGTGTCCGCTCACTCTTCCCGCCTGTCGCAAATTTAACGTGTCACCGGAGGCAGGGTGTCAGCATGGTGCACTTTCCGAAATCCGCCAGCAGGGGGAGGCAGAGCACCTTCCGACAAGCTGACACTTTAGAATTGCAGGGAATTGTGATGAGAATTTTAAACTTTAGGCAGAAGTAGTGCAGCTGAATGGGAGAATTATTCCAACTCTGCTACTTTGGCCTCAAGTTTTCAATTCCCTTTTCAAATTCCTGTAATTCTCTCTTTATGAAGTAGACCCTATAATCTGATAAGTAGGCGGAAATTAATTATGCAGAGTGGGCGGAGCTTTGGGGAAGTGGGTGTGGTAAGTAATTGATAGCTGTGCTGCAAAGTGTCCCTGGAAATTTTTTTCAAATGTTGGCAACTATGCTACAACGTAGGTGACATCACATGGGGTGTACACCTTGTCATCGGATTGTATACTACGGCGGTGATTAGTCGCAGCATACAGCAGCCTGACAGGCACACAATACAAGAACAGCAAAATATTTATGTAATTCTGCACTGTCAGGTCGGCTATGAGTGTCAGAGCATGGTTGCCATAGGAACGTTGGATCGAAACTGAGGCTTGGTTAAGACGCAATTGCGCATGGGGAGAATACAGCAAGATACATGAAACGGTGGAAGTAATATGCAGTGCAGACTCGGGAAACAATACCTAAAATGGCGCAGACTGATCCCTGGAGACACAATTTTTTATGTTTTTTATAAAAAGTAAGTAATATGCGATTGAGGCTGTCTTACAATGGGTATGTTTGCTAATAACTTAATATAATGGACTAGATGAAGCGTGTCAATGGAGTGGGGGAGTTAGCTTACTCTTGAAACACTTATGGTCTAAAACAGTTGATTTTATGTCATCCCTATTCTCTAACTTTTCATGAGGTACTGCAACTAGAAGGCGCTTTCAAACTATTTATTGCTACCTATGAGAGTTATCAAAAACTGTGCCTTAAAACGCTAGCAAAGGCTGTAATTTTTTTCTTTTCTTAAAATAATAAATATGCTATACCTAACTGCCCTTTGTAAATAGTATTGCACAGAGCGGTCTTGAACCTCTTTTATTGGGGTCCCCTGCCGGCGATCTTGGCTCTTCCTTTTCTGTGTCTGCACTTATAGCAGGCGACTTGCTATGTAGCAGACTGCATCCATAGACACACACAGTGCTGCTTGGCCCCACACCCTGCTCTCTCCTTACATGATTTGACTGACAGCAGCAGCCTATTCCCTGGCTGCTCTCAGTGAAGATTGTGAGAGCAGGAAAAGAGGAGGGAAGAACTGAAGCTGGGCACAGTCCTGGATTCAGGTAAGTCCTCATGCACAAAGGATGTTTTTAAAGTTGCTCCTTGGGATGTCTGGCATTTTTATTTTTTTTGCCTCTAAACTCCCATGCATGTTAGCCTATATGTCAATGCTTGCATAGGGTTTTAGCAGTGTTTAGTGGCAGGAGAGTTTAGAGGCAGGAAAAGCAGGAAAAAAAAAAAAAAAACATTGTCAGTGGAACCATGAGCAACAGAGTTTTGGCAGAAATAAATGTTTGACACTGCTAAACGTTTCTTAAACTTAAGCGTTTATTCATTTCAATGGCCTGAATAAATTAAAATTCTTCCCAATGAAACAAATAAACTTCCAAACACTGTTAAATTCTGCTAAACTCTGCTAACCCGGTTTGAAAAAACAGGAGAAACAGCGTTTTACAATAAACCAGTGTGCATGAGGCCTTTTGTGTTTAAGAGTGGGCTGGGGGGCGCTGCTATTGTATGTTTTTTTTTTTTTAACTTAATGCAGATAATGCATTAGGGTAAAAAAAACATTTTGTCTTTACAATCACTTTAAGTGCCGGTTCACACTAGGTCGCTCCGACTTAGGGGGCGACCTGTGAAGTCGCGTGCAGCGCGACTTGCACGGACTTCATAAAATGAATGTCAATGCAAGTCACCTCCAGGTCACCCCAAAGTAGTACAGGACCCTTTTTCTAAGTCGGAGCGACTTGTGTCGCTCCTATTAGAACCGGTCCTGTACTACTCAATGACCGCGACGGTGCCTGACAAGTCGTATTAGTGTGAACCGGCACTTAATATATTAGCCTCCTAAGGCCCCTTTCACACGAGCAGTGCGGCCCGGCGAACTCCGTTTTGCTGAGCAGGGATCGGTTCGCTGATCCCCACTGACCTGACGGATGACAGCTCTGTCTCCGCCTACTTTGCAGAGATGGAGCTCTCAGGACCCTGCTCTCCTCTATGGGAGATCGGAAGAAAATGGACCGTCTGTCCATTTTCATCAGATCTTATCCGATCCGATCCTCCAGACAGATGGAAAATAGGGTTTCCATCCGTCTGGGTTTCATGGACAGAATCGGATCGGATAGCAGCAGGTGTCAGCGGACATGTCTCCACTGACATCTGCTGCTCCATAGGGGTGCATGGAGCGTCCGATCAGGTCTGCCTGAAAAACTGACATCGGAAAGCAGGTGTGAAAGGGGCCTAAAGTTGCACAACACTGAAGAGCTGAAGGAAGAATTAAAAATGTTTGATGAGCTATATCTAGAAAGATACAGTTTAATACTGCAAACAAAGACAAAGGCAGGGGCTAAGCCCCGTACACACGCGTCGAAAATTGGCAGGGAATTTTCGGCCAACGTCCGATCTGCCGATTTTAGGCTTGTTAGTATGATGCTTCCGACAACCAACCCCGACTTTTTGGCCGAAAAATATCTGGTGTGCAGGCTATAAAATTTTTGTTGGCCGTCAACATAACGGCTGATTTTCGTGCAGTCAGTACAGATTTCGACAGGGAAAAATCTGATGAGCAAGTCTGGGCATGCTTAGTGAAGAAAGAACACAAAGAAAGCAAACCAACACATGACATCACTTCTGAAGTAGAATTTTGTTGGGAGAGAAAATTCGTGTGCAGTCTAGGCACATTCCAACCAACAAAACACAACTCTGGACAAAAGACGGACGATCGGTCGTGTGTACGGGGCTTGAGACTCCCACAACTTCATGAATCTAAATCAAATCGCTTTGCATCTATGAGACATTCCCCAGATGCACCAAGTCTCTACAAACAAGATCTTCCACTCTCGGCAAACAACTTATTAAAGCGGTAGTATCCCGCTTTTTGACACTTTTACCTACAGGTAAGCCTATAATAAGGCTTACCTGTAGGTACAAATAATATCTCCTAAACCGGCATGGTTTAGGAGATATTTACAGTGCATGCAGCCGCTCGCGCGAGGGGCGCATGCGCTCTGAAGGTCCGGGGAGACCTTCAATTTATTTGCCGGGAGCTTGCCGGAAAATCGCATGCGCGGGAGTGACGTAATCGCGACTCCGGCCAATCATCGCGCCGGAGCCATCTCTTCTGGCCAATCACCGCGCCGGAGCCGCCGAACCTGGAAGAGACGGCGAGGGATCATGGCAGCGCCCGCAGCGATGTCCGGGGGTCCGTGTCAGGGCTTCGTTCTAAGGTAAGTTACACATAATGGGCTAGTATGCGATGCATACTAGCTCATTATGCCTTTGTCTTGCAGGTTTTTTTTATTTTTTATTTTAGGGTTTACAACCGCTTTAAAACCTGTGCCAGTGCTGAAGCTTCTAAAATTCAGTCAGCCTTTGCCCAGATGAAAGCAGAGATGGAAGCTAAATCTGCATGCAAGACGGCAGAGATGAAAGCAGAAGCTGCATGTAAAAAAGCAGGCATGGACGCAGAAGCTGCACAAAAAGCTAGATGGAAGCTTTGCAGAAACAATGTAAGCATGCCAAAGACATGACAAATTAAGGCCCTTTCACACATGCGGACCATTCATCCGTTTTTCATCCATCCGTTGAATGGATTTTTCATCCATTAAAATAACAGATCAGATGAAAAAATGGATGAAAACGGGTGAAAAATGGATGTCAACGGATGAGAAAACGGATGAAAAACTGATGACAACGGATGAAAAACTTTGAAACTGATGTTGACTGAAAAAAACTCATGACAAAAAAACACGTGACAGAACTGATGAAATGAGGGGCCTAAAGGTTTTAGAGCAAGCTGCTCACAAAAGTGAAGAACGTAACAGTAGCAGACACTCAGTTGCATTGTATGCATCATATTCCTCACATGCTCTCCTAAGACTTCAGCTTCCAGTCACAGCAGCTGTATCCCTCAACCAAGGTCAGTATGTTGCACCTACCTCCTCTCAAAACAATCTGCCTACTCATCCCCTAGTATGCCAGGCTCTCGCATCTCAGAAAACTGTGGACATTGGTATACGGATAATGGACACTACATCTTACCACGAGGCTAGACAAATACCTTCTACCAAGTACACTGCTTCACAGCTGCAACCCAGCATGCCAATCAACTCTGATTGCCAGGCATACATGCCTTTGCACCATCATTTCTCCCAAAGTCGCTCAATCTCAGCACACCAGCCAATGTAACTAATTTTTTCCACATGCAGTTGTTCATCCAGAGTCTGAAAAAAAACAGACATATTTCAGTTGGTTAAATACATGCTCAGCAAAAAGTTCACCAAGACAGGTCTCACTACCTTTGAAGACAAGCCTAAGAACTACAAAGGCTAGAACTCCTCCTCCACCTTCAAAACCACACTCAGGGAACTAGATGTCACAACTGCAGAGGAACTAGATCTGCTTATCAGGTGGCTAGGTCCTCAATCTCCAGAAAGTATCAAAATACTCAAAGCTGTTCACATTGATAACCCTACTGCAGGTCCTAATGCTGCTTGGGACAGACTTGTACATAACTTCAGCAGCCCAGATACCGTTGAGGATGCTTTATTTAAAAGGTTGCAAAGCTTACCAAGAGACAATCTAAAGCCCCCTTCACACAGGCTTTCCAATCAGGCCTGCCTGTCAGTTTTTCAGGCGGACCTAAACAGATGCTCCATGCACCCCTATGGACAGGGCAGGCCCTACCATGGGTCCCACTGGGTCCATTGGACCAAGGCAGCACTTTGAGAGTTTTGTGTGTCATCAGTTTTGCAGCGCGTACGGGTGGTATTTCCCCATCTCATATTACCGCAAACTGATGAGTATGAGGAGGCGGAGCATCTCCTCTGGGGAACATCCCTTATGTGATTGTGGTGTGCGCAATGACGTCAGACATTTAGAAAAACAAGATTACACTGTAGTTTGTCGTTTGGAATTTAACATAATGGTATGTCATACATTTGTGCATGTAGAAAAGGTGCTGTTGCATGTAAATCTGACTTGCTGATGAATTTCATTTTAGTTTTAAATATCATGATATAATGCAATGGATGTGAGGGCCTTTTGGTGGGCATGGTTTTTTTTTTTTCGGGGGGTGGGGGGGCAGCATTTCATTTTGGACTCAGGCAGCACAATGTCGTGGGCCAGCCCTGCCTATGGAGCAGCAGATGTCAGCAGGGACATGTCCGCTGACACCCAATGCTATCCGATCTGTTCTGTCCATTAAATCCAGATAGTAACCCTATTTTCCATTTGTTTGGAAGATCGGATGGGATCAGATGAAAAGAGACAGGCGGTCCGTTTTCATCAGCTCTCCCATAGAGGAGAGCAGGGCTCTGACAGGTTCATCTCAGCACAATGAGTGGAGACAGACCTGTCATCCGCCTGCTCAGCGGGGATCAGCGGATCAATCCCCGCTGAGCAAAACGAAGTCTGCTGGGCGGAAAGCCCATGTGAAAGGACCCTTAAGTTTCAAGAGCTCAGGGTGAATCAATCAGTGTAATTAAAAACACATGTACATTTAGGATGCACCTGCAGTGACTGATTGCTAAATCCAACATTCACTGCTTTAGCCTAACATTACAGCTGAAAATCATGCACATCCAAAGTATCTGATATATAATACTTGAAAAAAAAAAAACTTAACAATGGAAGGAATTTTATAGGCACCACAAAAATGTTACAAATGAAAATGCATACATTTTATTATACAAAATTGATTAAAAAACCGACCAAAGTTCACAATAAATCACACCATTCATTATAAAAGGTCACATAATCATTAATCCCTTTGCGTCTAAGGGTAAAACAAATGTTATTGCCTAAGCACAATTTTGCAACTTTGACATGTATTAGTAAAACTGCACAGCTACATTGTGCATCCAGGTGGATTATTTAGGACAAATTGATAGATAGAGAAAACACAGGGGGGGGGGGGGGCTTCACAGTGACTGATCACTTTGATAACCAATTAGAGGCTATCGCAGTGATCAGGTGACCAGTCCTAATCATTACTATGAGGCCCGGGGCTCCCAGGGTACCCGCGCATGCTCTGAAACACGTTGTGAAGCCCAGCTGCCCTTCTTCCGCTCCTGACGTCAGACGCTGCCAGCCGCCACCCCGCGGTCACCGCATCCCGCCTGTCTGCCCGGAAGACCACAGAGCCGGTTCTCTCCCCAGTCTCCCTGGACATCCCGGACACCGCTGAGCACCGCTGACGGCTGCACCATCAGCTGCACCACCGGAGCCTGTTTCAGATACACGCTATTCTTTTAACCTCAATGTGAGTTACTACATTTTAATTGTCATATTAAACCTTCATTGAACTCAGAGGCGCTCTCCCTTCTTCTTTTATCCTATATTATGCAGAGTTGACTTCAATCAACCGGATAGCCTGCCCTGAGTGCCCTCCATCTGTCCCTGGAACCATCTTGGACCCCCTTATTGGACTCTTAGATAGTCCCTTTATGTCTCCTACCTCCTGGGACCTGCACATGGACTCTTACACTCCCCCTGTGCCCTGTATTTCCCTGATTTGTATTTGTGTATTTGTGTCCTATACACACATATATATACACACACTATTATCTGCTGCTGTATTAATATTGTCTGCTTAACCTCTGAGCGCCAACACCCACACATGCTGTTATCTGTGCTGAGAGCACGCTGTGTGGCATGCTCCCAGTACAAAGACAGATACACAAATATGCTTCCCCACAGAAAAAAACCCAGTCCAGTAGGGCCACATATTTGTGTACGCTTGTCGCCAAGGGGTTAAGCTCATCAAGCCACATAAGAAGTCATAAATAACATCTGCTTGAGAATGCTTCCTGAAGAGTTTCAACTGTATTTGTTTTCTTCAGGAGGTTGATGAAATAAAAAAGGTCTACAAGAAAAACAAAAATGATGACAGAAACCGAATAGGAAGAAAATATAAAAATAATAACCCTGTAGCAGACAAAGATGAACATAGATGGTGCCAACAGATGCAGCATAAAACTGGATTAATGGAAGAAAAACTAAAGCATATACAATGGACCAATTCCCTAAATCTAATAAACCATCTGTCCACACATAAAGTGTGATACCAGCACTTATAGGCCATAAAGCAGCAATCACAAATATATTTGCATGAATAAATTCCTCAATTGAAATCTGAAAAGCAAAAAAAAAAAAACGCCCAAAAAAACATGAACCGTGCATGCCTAAACACAAAACCCTGGATACTACTAAAGGAAGTGAAAGGCTTTACTTAGCCCAACTGAACTAAATTAAATACTTGTATAAATTCCTTGTTCCTAGTGGAGAATCTAAGGGGAGCATGGATACACATCTTTGAATCCAGTCCAAACCAGTCAGTCAAAAAGGTAAAAAGTTATGGTCTCAGTGGGCAGAGAGCTAAAAAAATGGAAAACTATCATCACCTAAACAGAAATATGTAAAAGGAATTGCTAACACAGATACAAGGAAATGACCACAATTCCAAACATGCCATAATAAAAATGGAATCACAGATGGCATCCATGGGGGGGGGGGGGGGGGGGTTTACCTGCCAATAACCTGTCCAGTGGCCGAACTAATATTGTATACTGCATCCAGAGGTCACACAATTACTAGCCAGCAATAGTGATGATGATCACTGTATATATAGGGAAGCAGCATCAACATATGGCCATCAAATAACCAATCAATTGCAGCATCCAAAGATCAATTAGGAAATATATATCCACAAACCACCAATCAACAATCAAGATTATAGCGCCAGAAACCAGCTGGAAAGATTATTGGCAGGTAAGCTCCCCAGTAGATGCTATCTGTGATTCCATATTTATAATGTTATGGTTGGGATTTTGGTCATTATATCTGTGTTAGCAATTCCTTTTGAGTTTTTCTGCCTAGGTGGTTCTGGGGATCTAGAATTCCTGACTACGAATTACATTTTTTGGAGACTCTGGAGCACCATGACACTAGAAACACCCACAAAATTACCACATTTTGGAGGATAAACACTTCAAGGTATTTTTTAAGATGCATGTGAGTCTTCTGAAGATTTCATTTTATTGCCTGCAAGTTTTTGGATAATGCAGAAAATGAAAATAATTTATTTCACACAAAGGTGTCAATTTAATAAGATATTTTTCACATGCAGTAAAGGTATATTTAATATTTTCAACCCAAAATATATTCTGCTATTCCTCCTGAGTATGGTGATACCACATATGTGAGATTTTTTCACTCTTTGAACTAGTTATGTACCAGACATTGTATCTTGTGTATCACACAAATCAACCAATTGTTTCAAAAGCAATGTAATGGTCACCTCTATACAACTGATCAGGAAATAAATATAAGGCAAGCAGGCCTAGCCTACTGGCCTAGCCCTGTTGTCAGGAAAGCCTTGCCCATAGTACTGATAGTGCTCTAAGGCACATACCTGTGCGCAGGCCAGCAGGTAATCAGGGAGCTATGCGCAGACGTGCCAATATGCGCATCCAAAAACGCATACACATGCTGGGGCATGTGTAAGCCTTTCACTAATACTGCCTCCAAATTGATTATTTAAAGGGTATGCTGCACTGGCTCAATGATGTCTGATCTAAAGCATTCCCATGTAACCTGCTTCCTGCTTCTGTACTTGATCCATTGTTGCTGACCCGGCTTGCCTTTGACTACATTTGAATGCTGTCCTGACTGCAGCTTATCTCTGGAATTTGCCTCTGCCTTCCATTTTACTTGATCTGCTCCACCGTTGCTGACTTTGGCCTTTGACCTGACTACTCCTTTGCCAGCTGTTTATACTTGATTTGTTCATCTGTTACTGATCCAAATTATCTGACCCTGCATTCTGCCTTGCTTTGCCTGCTAAGTGCCTGCTGACTGCTCCTTTTCCTACTCGGTCCTCGCCAGCCTGCCCAGTACTGGAAATTGGTCACCTGCCTGCCCAGCATTTGCCAGTCTGCTGCCTTCCAGCTCAGGTCCGCCAGCACCTACCTGCTACCTGATGTCTTCACTACCTGTTACACCCCTGAGGAAGCACCAGGATGAACTACAGGCACTCATACCTCATTGTGGTCTCATGGCTACTGTCTCACTACCATGAGCCCCTGAATCAGAGCTGTAATAGAGCCCTACCTCTTCATGTCAGACTGTACAACCAGGTACATGACACATATCCATTGGCCTGGTGTTTTGCAGGAAGGTAGTCAGCATGATGTGCAGATGGGTAAGTTCAGGCTGCAGGCAGAGACATGGTCAGCAAACAGGCAAAAGATCGGTTCAGGCAGCAGGCAGAATGGTGGTCAATACACAGGCCAGGCTTAATACAGACTGCAGGCAGAGGCAACACTGTACTGGTGTGGCAGTGATAAGGAACACTAACTGTTGTGGCAGTGATCAGGGACACTGTAACCATTGTGGCAGTGATCAGGGACACTGTAACTGGTGTTGTGGCTATCAGGGATACTGTAACTGGTATGGCAGCTATCAGGGACACTGTAACTGGTGTGGTGGTGATCAGAGACAATATGACTGGTATGGTGGTGTCTAGGGACAATATGACTGGTGTGGTGATGATTATAGACACTGGGACAGGTGTGGCAGTGATCAGGGACACTGGTACTAGTGTGGCAGTAATCAGGGACACTGGTACTGGTGTTGCACTGATCAGGGACATAGTCACTGGTGTGGCAGTGATCAGGGACACTGCAATTGGTATGGTGGTGATCATGGTCACTGTAACTGGTGTAGTAGTGATTAGGAACAATATAACTGGTGTTGAGGTGACTGGGAACAATATGACTGTTGTGGAGGTGAAAAGAAACAATTTAACTGCTGTGGTGGTAATTAAGGACACTGTAAGGGGGAGGCAGTGAGAAGGGACACTAACCAGTGTGGTAGTCATTAGGGACACTCTGAGTGGACTATGACAATTAAGGACACTGTGATTGGGTGGTAGTGGAGAGGGACACTATGAGTGGGTAGGGGTGATTAGGGCAACTGTCTGGTATAGTGGTGATTAGAGATACTGACTGACAGCACTGGTCTGGTGACATTGTACAGCTGCGATGCATCACTGACATACAGTGTGATCAGAGCAGTCAGCCACTTTACATGAATACCGCCACAGAGGTATATAATTGTTGTTGTTTTTTTTACATTCTTTTTACAATTGTTTTTTTTTTGTTTTACACATTGTCACCAGAGCGGTGCAATGTTACAATAGTGACACTGTAATATTTGGGGGCGGGTTGGCTGATCTCATATTTTAATTTTTTTTTTACACTCTGCTGGTTTATTACAGTGATATTTGTAATGATATCCTGCACTGGATATCCGAAAGCTGTCGCAAGCAACCATTTTGTTTAGGACGCCATGACAGTTTACAAGAGACCCTCGATCAGTGATAATTTTTCCCCCCTCTCTCTACCTCAATTAACTTAGGAATGCAGGAAGCTGGCACTTCAAAGAAACCCTTATCTCAGTACAAGACAGGAAACTTAGCCAGATGTTGTTTCTTCCAGAACAGGCCAGTCATAAATCTGAGCAAATCCATTAAGGCTGACCAGAGCCGTGTCGTAAATACCACGCAGTCCAGCGTTCATTAGAAAATGTAACAATACGTACACAATTCATAAATACAGACAGGAGCATGACACATTAACAAAAAGTAGATATTTGGATGAGAAATGTCATACTGATCGAATTGAAACCATGCATGATCACCCTATCACATATAGATAGAATACAGCGATAAGATATTCCCTGTGTGATAATATATTCATGTTTAGTATCTTTTGAAGCCAAATCACATGCTGAATGATAAACTAGCAGTTTAAAGAATGTAACCATTACATATTTTGACATATTGAGAGTGGCATAACTCTGTCTATACGGGAGGTTCCTTGGTATTGTCGTAAACCTTAGGGCCGCCCATGGCCACTGTGTTCATTGGTCAGGGACATCTGTTAACACCCCCTGTGGTCTCAGAGAAAAAGAGAGAAGCAGACGGGGTTAGGGAGTTCTCAAGAAGGAACATCTATCAAGTTTGAGAACTGATCAGACTGGCTCAGCTTCTGAACTCTGGTAACACATTGAATGCAAGTATTCTTACTTCTCAATTCTATATCTTATTTTTCTAAATTGCTGAATTATGTCGCTATTTCTTTGAAACACCTTTTTCTGTAAATATTTTATTTGTACCAATTTTAACCTTTTTATTATTAAACTTTATTCTGAAAAATGTTAATCTTGTCCCTAAGCTCTTAATGCAAACTAACAACGAACCTGTCTCTTGAAGAGTGCTACTGTATAGAATAAATTCTCTGAACATTCCTGTCTGTGGTGACAGCGCGTGTTACATATGATTATTCTAAAGTCATAATTGGTATTTCTAAAATTACGAGCGTCCGCTGGGCTCATAACCTAGCGGTGGTGGCAGTGAAAGGGTTAATTGCTTAATTAGCCCGGTGACAATCGCTCTCAGCCTGCTGGCATCTAGATTGTGGTCCTGCAAGCTGGAAAATCTATGTGCCGGGTGCAGCTGAGAGTGGCATTGTTAAGCAAGTGATGGCAGGGTGTGAGATTGGCTGGTCCTTGGTCACTAGTTAGTGAGAAGGGCAGGGATCTGATACCCACCACTGTCACAATGTTCACTATAATAAGCATTCTGTAGCACTATATAAAGGTTTCATTAATGAAACCTTGCTTACTACTGTGATGTTGTGATTGGTCATCATGAATGACAGCCTTGCTTACTACTGTAACTGTGACATGGTACCAAACCCCTAAAAATGTCCCACAATGTAAATCCATTGTCAATCACATCATCCAGTGATACATGTCAATTACAATGAATGACATCTGCTGACCCCTCACAAGAAAAAACATGCAAATACATCCCAACCTTTTGCTTCACGTGCCTAAAATGTCAACTCCTGGTTCACATTGCTAAGGTAAACAAAAGGGCAAGGTCTCCAAGATGATGTCATTGACCAATTATGGCCATCTGTCCATAGTTGCTCAATTATGTCATGCTAACCCTCTTTTTATTACATGACTGGCAATTCCCAGTCAGTAAATGAATGTGGCTGGGTGACCCCACTGGTTGCTAAGGATACTACTGCTGCTACAAATGATGGTAAGCCCTCTCAAACAATTACAAAATCTAGCATTAACACAAGTGCCGAAACAGCCAAAGTTCAATCTGACCCTGTGTTCAGACCGAAATTTGAGCTCAATCCATAATCATATGATCATGATTCCCACTGTTATCTCAAATGGTTGTACCACACAAGCAATGTGCACCATCACAATGCTTGTACCACTCTTCTAAACATAAAAAATGGAGCAGATGCTGCCCCTCATTAACAAAAGGGGCATTAGCTCCTTTGTTAATTAGGATTAATTTGTTTGGTTCTGCCGTGTCTGTGACAGGCAGCACAGAGAACATAATAGCTGAGACTGCATGGTCCAATCTCTCTGCTGTTCCCTCCTCCCCTTTTGGCTCAAAACTTGAGGGAGGAGAAAGGTTGTTAACCCTGCAGACTGCTCATGTAGTGTAATCACTGCACAAGCAGGAGAGAGAGAGAGAGATGTGACGGTCTACTACTACTACTACATCCTGTATGACAGGCCACACCTGGCAGTAATCGATGGTAGTTTTCTATATGGAAAACTGCTGTATTCCCTCCGTTAGGGGCAGACCTGCACAAGTTTCTATTTCACTCTTAAAATGGTGTGAGTGGAGCATATAGACTTGAAACAGGTCTATTTTTTAGTCAATGTTGTGCACGCAACTTCTGACAGTTTCCTGAGCTATCTTTTGGCACAGAAGCATATTTATTATTTTAGAATGTGTTTAATTAAAATTCATGCTATGTGATAACATTTTGAAGATCAATTTTGTTTATCAAAATTAGTTTAGACTTTAGACTTTAGACTTTCTTCACATATTAAAAATAGTGTCCCTGTGTGTGGTTCTCTGTAGATATGAACGATGCTCATTTACACAATATCTCTCCAAGTTTCTTTAAATACAATACATTGAGCAAAGTACACAATATGTGAAGGTCAATTGGACACAGCTGCAATAGCCATGCAAGGCTCTATTTTGGCAAAACTAAATGTAATAACTATGCAACATAGCAAATGTAACAATAATAACCAAAATTCCAACTAACAATGCTTGACAATGTTCCTAAAAAAAAAAAAAAAATCAGCATATTGTATATAGATAAGAAACAACTTTTTTCCTTTTTTTTAATTTCATTGTTCATCCATCTACAATGTGTCCGGTCATGCTGTAGTGGTGAAATAGCATTCACAGCTTCAGCATTAGTAAGCTAGATTTACTTTTTCTGTGCTGTATTGAAACAATGTTCCCTGTCACCACACAATTCTGTATAAAGGGGGACAGTGTGGGTCACCAGGGAAAATTCTGCTTCTGATTTTACTGACTTCTTTGACCTCACTTTGACATCTCTAATGAAGAAGAAGGTGCAGTAGAGATTAAAAGCACATCGTAGGCAACTCAAAACCTGAAATGCCTTGTTTTTACCTTCCAAAGAGCAAAACTTTACTCATTCCAAGAGGAGTGAATAAGATAGAAATGTGAACATCATTTAAACACAGCTGTACCATTATGCCGATAAGACTAAATATTAAGGTTAGCTTCTTGGATAACATTAGTTATCCAGAACAAAAACAGTATCTACAGAGGTAATTTTGGGAACATGTGGCTATAAAAGTAATTGTAATGCCTTGCCCACATTCATTATGGGAATGTGTCAAACCCCGACTGTTACTCCTTGCGGCTTCACAGCCGGCTGCCCAGTGCGCATGCACGAGCCATGACGTGCCACGTGAATTGTCCTGCAGTCTCCTGGGACCTGTGACAAGTCTCAAGAGGCTGCTGGGGAAGTACGGGGCCAAACATTTGCTTGGATTGTCGCAGCAATCCAACTGGAAGAGGGAGTGGGTATTCCCCCCCCCCCCCAAAAAAAAAGACATTCC